>NC_135235.1:419008621-419637031 GCF_051348905.1 Ranitomeya variabilis
AACAGCTTGTACGATCCTCTGGGATTTGTAACCCCTGTAACTATCCAAGGTAAAATGATGTTGAGAGACTTCACCCAAGAGATGTCTGATTGGGATGATCCGCTTCCCAGTGAGAAAAGAGAATTGTGGGTAAGATGGAAGAACTCTTTAGAAGCCCTGTCAAGTCTCTACGTGGCATGACCATATGCATCCGTGCCATCAACAGAAGTCAAGATGCAAAGGCTTTGTATCTTCTGCGATGCCTCAACCAAAGCAATTGCAGCAGTAGCATATTTGAAAACTACTGACATCAACGAACAATGCCATGTAAGGCTTGTTATGAGCCAGACAAAACTGGCCCCACTTCGTGAACACACAGTACCCAGACTGGAACTCTGTGCAGCTGTGCTAGCAGTAGAGTTAGCTGAACTTATCTCGACAGAAATTGACCTGGAAGTCAAAGAAGTCAAAGAAGTCAAGTTCTACACAGACAGCAAGGTAGTGTTGGGGTACATTGCCAATGAAACTCGTCGCTTTTATGTCTATGTCAGCAATCGGGTGCTAAGGATCAGGAGATCCACCCACCCTAAATAGTGTCACTATGTGTCCACACACCACAATCCTGCGGACCACTCAACAAGATCCATTGAAGCAAGACACCTTAAGGACACAACCTGGTTTACTGGCCCTACATTCTTATACCGTTCGACGCCATACATTCACGGGTCAAACACCTTCGAACTGGTGAATCCAGAGGCAGATGAGGAAATCCGCCCTCAGGTATCCGTTCTACGTACGGTGACTAAAGACAATCACCTCAAATCCCACCATTTCAACAGGTTCTCAACTTGGAACTCGCTTGTTCATGCCCTCATTTGTTTAATTTCTCAGACCAGTTGTGGAACTTGTCTTACTGTTTTTGCCAAAAGAGCTGTAGGTGGTATCATAAGGTTGATGCCAAGCGGGGAGTGTTCTGTCCATTCTAGGATGGACAGTGTGGCTCGCATTATACATTGAAATTAATATTACAGTGTTGATTTGCTGTGTTATAGCACCATCTAGCGGTGGTTAAATTTATAATCTGTGCCTTAGTAACAATTAGAGTGTTGCATTGTGGGATTGTACCAAGGTATGCTGGGACAGGGAATCTCCATTATTTTCTGTTTACTCCCTGGGACACACGTGCTCATGTGCTGTACTGGAGCCATCTCACTTACTTGCCATCCTGGTTAAGTTTATCTGGTAAGATTGCTACCTCTGTTCTTGTAATATAGTGTTGTACAGAATGTGATTTACTGTATAGCAGCCAGTACATAGGAAATGTATTATCAGAGACTTACTGTATGTAGTTATATACACAAGTTGCATCATACTGTATACTTTCTCTGTTAGTTGTAAAGTGTCAGCTGTGCTATTATTTGGCCCAATACTTATTTATGTCATTTGTATTCTTATAGTTTTACCACGCGTTTACAATACCTGTTTACCAATAAACGAGTTAGACTACAGAGAAAAGTCTGCTTATTTGGAGGACAGAAGTGGTTTATGCTGTATGTTGGATCACACACTGTATCAACGTGTATGAAGACAGAACAGAGAGTGTTGCAAACAAGAGTTTCTTGACAGCACTTCAGTTTGGAAATTGTATTCATAAAATAATGTTAATGAGGTTGTCCTTTTTCAAAAATGATTCCTTTATGGGCTCAGGGATAAAAAAAACAAACAAGCAAGCTTTTATTCACCCCCATGGGTCGAGCACTGCCGCTAGTCACTTCTCCTGTCTGTGTTGACTGCAGACGTGGCGTCCAATCACTATACTCAGCTTATGCTTTTGAGCTCTGTGATTGGCTGCAGCACTGTTGATGTGACATCACTGCTACAGCCGATCAACAAAGACTGCAGCTGCTGTGTGCGGCAGCACTGGACCCAAAAAGGTTAATTAAGATCTAGCTTTATTTGTTTTTTGTCTATGTAGTAATAATATTTATTTAAAAGCAGAAAACCCTTTTATTATTGACTGTAAGGCTTTGGTCACACGACTGTATTTTCTCTCAACCAAGAGAATTGGGTCGATTATGGTAATCACATTGATCCGAGTGTGATCCTATTTTCTATGATGAGGAGAAGATGGTAAAAATAATTTCTCCATTTTCTCCAAAATCGGACCTCACTTGGATGTCATCGACTTTGACTTCCATGACCGAGTGCGATCGAATATCAGATGCAAATCGTGCATGCTGTGATTTTTACCTCCGACAGACTCGGTCCGAGAGAAAAATTTGGACGTATGCACAGCCTCATAGACTAACATTGGTCCATGTGCGATCCAATGTTTTGTCGGATCGCAATAGGACTGAAAATATGGCCGCCTGCACGAGTCCTAAGCTTCTGAGGATGAGAGATCTATTGTTTTAACTCTGAAAAGACATTGAGAATCTACCTGGTGTCTATTGACTGCCTTTCATCATCATTATCATCATCATCATCATCATTATTATTTATTATTGTAGCGCCATTTATTCCTTGGTGCTTTACATGTGAGGAGGGGTGTACATAATAAAAAACAAGTACAGAGAGAGGACCCTGCCCGCGAGGGCTCACAATCTACTAGAGATGGGTGAGAACACAGTAGGTGAGGGCAGAGCTGGTTGTGCAGTGGTTTGGTCAACTGGTGGTAACTGCAGGTTGTAGGCTTGTCGGAAGAGGTCATTATGATAATTACCACGTGATTGTGTTATCAAGTTGTTATAAATTATTCTGAAAAGAGTTCATAGCCATTAGAACTATGATATTCTCCCTCACCAATCCTCCAGAATTCCTGTTTTGGTGCTTTCCAGTATTTTGTGGTTCCTGTTCCTGGTTTTGACACACTATGGAGTGTGAACAACAAAATTGGTGATACAAAGGAAGTGCAATGAAGGACTTTATTTTAACTACGTGTTTCACACTTGTTCATCAACTATATATGACAGAATGTCACCAATGACCTTAATAAGGGTCAGTGATGAGGCAATAAATTAAGTATATGAAACATAAAATACAGATAAAACATAATAAATGTACAATATCGCACACCCCCATGGACTTCTATTTCTACATAATATCTGACTCATCAGCTACTCACATGCCTGTGAAGATCACTCCATTGCAATATCCCTGTATTAATCCTTTAGTGACTCTTCTTTTTAAATGCCTTAATTCAAGCTATTGTTGTCTGCAGATACTCCATATTAAACTTTTTTCTTGTATTCTCAATACACTCCATTCCAACTACCTGGTGTTAAAGTGGATAATTTGAAGATCCAGAAGGTTTCTCTGCTAATTAGTTTCTGGAAACGATTAGGGATACAATCCTATATTTGTTCTACTATTATTAATTTCAAATTACTTCGACCTTTTTATGTCCTATTAGAAAGTGTTTAGGTAAACGTTGATTGGTTACTCCATTACATATGTTGTACCTATGTTTAATCTTCCGATTATGGATAGGTTGTATGGTCCTCCCCACTGGAGTGTGCAAATGCTTGGCAGAACTCAGAAAGTCCGGAGCTTTTGTTCACATTCCATTATCTTCAGTTACGGTGCTCAGGTGCTCAGGAGCCAGCGTTTGTAGCTGCAGACAATTTAGGAACCAACCAAATGATATTCAGTGTTGTACCTACCATTCAGGTAGAGGTGCCTTAGATATTAAGTGTCTCCCAGTCATTGGTTGGGGACACTTTAGGATGGTGTGTGTGGTTCCTTTAAGAAGGAGAGAGCACACGCGCCCGCGTCCTAAGCAAAATGCCCAGGGATGTGCACGTCATGCATAGACCTCGGGCAGCAGTAGGAAAAGGAAGAGGACTAAGTGCGGGACATGGGCCATTGCGGTGAGTGAGCCAGAGTCCCTGTCGGGGGGAGGAGAGAGCCATGCAGGGATGTTGGTGCCACAGCACATCATTCTACTGTTTACCAAAAATGGAATGATGCCTATACATCCCTAGGTGGAGGAGGGCACAGATAAGGATTGATATAGCAGCACAGCAAGGCACATAAACTCAGCATCTCCACCTTCAGGAGTAACACTGCAGGCAGGGATAGACTAGGGCACCTTTAGTTCTAGCGACCTGGTAAGCACCCTAGAGGTAGTGCAGCTTCACCCTCAGCAGCCAGACCACCCAGGACATCCTTGATCATCGCCATTCAGTGGTCATGTCACACAGGAGAAGGGTGAGTAGGGTAAGGTTAGCTTTCTCATTATCAATGTAGGCACCTTTCTCAATGGTGCCTACATACCGTTTAGCAGCACCCATTACCGCCCTACCTATATGTACACACGCCAGCTCTTTCTGCCAACCACACCCCTTTTTTCATCCCTTAAACTTTTGACCCCACAAAATGCCCACACTTAACAAGTTACTTTACTTAACTTCAGTGCCAAGGTCTGTCAAAGTTGGGGCTTGCACTTTAGGCCTAAGGTTGGAGTGAAAAATGTCAAAGAGTTATTTCAGATTGTTGGATAGACAGATGATAGATTGGTAGATCTTGATTCCGCTTAATATTGACCTAACAGATATTTTTAATGTATTGTTTTTAATGCGTTTCAATAAATTTTATTAAATTTGGTGGTTTATGGTTACTACATCCCTGTTTCTTCTTTTTACTATACTAGATATATAGCCAGATAGATTAAATAAACTGTTTAGATAGATAATAGATAAAAGCTACAGGTAGACAGCAGATACATAGTCCTAAAATGATAAAACTTTTTGTTTAGCTCAACAGATATTTAAATTCAAATCGCCGTCTTTATTTCCATAAAGCATTAAACAGCAGAAGCCCCATCACCTTTAGATTCTGTCACTTGTTTTCATAGGAGGCCTGATAAACATTTCACAAAATCCTATTACATCCATGAATAAGAATTTCCCCAGCATGTTCCACTAATAGGAATTGTGAATGCAAGTGTTCCAGTCCTATCCCTTCAGTTTAATACAGCCAATTAACTAGGTGGCTTAATTCAGCACATGCATCCCCTGTGGCTTTATGCACAATACGATCTATTAGTGGTTTTTATGCCTGTCCCATCTTAATGTATCAAATCTTTCACGAAAATTAAAATAAAATTTTGCTTGCCAAGCTGTAGTAGAATTAATGCAACCATAATACCTAGGTAAGACTGCACAAGGCCAAGTATGGTAATGATTACAGAGCTAATTAAAGGAGTTACTCAGCCAGGAAAACAGCTTATACATCCCTGTTGCTTGCGTATTTCATGTGTAAGGTTCTGGCAGGATCACGGATGCAGTGATGAGTAGGCAGCAGAGCAAGAGTTAGCAGATTATATATATATATATACGGTATATATATATATATATATATATATATATATATATATACACATATGACTCAACAGTAAATACTCCACGCAGGGAGTGAGGTAGTGTAAATATACAGGCCCCAGGGCTGCCACTGAGAATTTTGGGGCCCCATACTGGCAACATTTTCGGGGCCCTGTTGAGACTCTGCCCAGGCTCCACCCCAGCCCCGCCTGCACCCCTCAACTGACCACAGTCCCACCGCTCTCTCTTGGAAAAACTCCACTTTTCACCAATCACACATTAACAGTTCCCATCACCAGATCACACACATTGCCAGCAGATTTTGTTTTGGCCAAAAGATTTTATTAATCTGCTACGATGACAAGGTAGACTCTTTTGGCCCGGCCCTACTCTAGTCTAACCTATTAAACATTTGTTAAAGTATGCAATACAATTTAGGTAAATTTTTATTTATTTGTCAATTTTTAAAATGACCAATAATACCATATGCAAGGGACAAATACCACAACACCATGACCAGACACCATATTATCACCACATAATGACCTATAATACCATCTACAAGGAACAAATACCGCCACACCATGTCCAGACCACATATTACCACGACAGTGACCGAACAATATTACATACAAGGGACAAATACCACCGCACCATGTTCAGACCTCATATTACCCCAACATGGTGACCAACTACATACCAGGAACAAATACCAACACAACATGACAAGACCACATATTACCACCACACAGTGACCGAATAATAGTACATAAAATACAAGGAGCAAATATCACCCCACCATGACCAGACCACATATTACCACCACATAGTGACCAAATAATAGCACATACAATGAACAAATACCGTCACACCATGGGCCAGACAACATATTACCATCACATTATGACTGAATAGTACAATACTGATCATTAAAAAAAAATACTATCATCATAAGTGCCATTATATGCAGGAGATCAGTACTTAGTATGCAGTGTCTGTGTACCGGTAATACAGTGATCATCGCTGCCATTATACACAGGAGCTCTGTATATAGTGTCAGTGTACAGGTAATACAGGCATCACCAGTGACATTATACACAGGAGCTCTGTATATAGTGTACAGTGTACAGGTAATAGAGTGATCACTAGTGACATTATACACAGGAGCTCTGTATATAGTGTCAGTCTACAGGTAATACAGTGATCACTGGTGATTAGTGTTGAGCATTCCGATACTGCAAATATCGGGTATCGGCCGATATTCGCTGTATCGGAATTCCAATACCGAGTTCTGATATTTTTGTGATATCGGAAATCGGAATCGGAAGTTCCTATAAGTTCCCAGTCATCTTCGGCGTGTGCGGTGCGTATGGTTCCCAGGGTCTGGAGGACAGGAGACTCTCCTTCAGGCCCTGCGATCCATATTCATGTAAAAAATAAAGAATAAAAATAAAAAATATGGATATACTCACCCCTCCGACGGACCCTGGACCTCAGTGGTGCAAGCGTCTGCCTCCGTTCCTAAGAATGCAGTGAGTGAAGGACCTGCGATGACGTCGCGGTTACACGACCGCTCACGTGACCGCTCATGTGACCACGACATCATTGAAGGTCCTGTTCACTCACTGCATTCTTAGGAACGGAGGCAGACGCTTGCACCGCTGAGGTCCAGGGTCCGTCAGAGGGGTGAGTATATCCATATTTTTATTTTTATTCTTTATTTTTTACATGAATATGGATCCCAGGGCCTGAAGGAGAGTTTCCTCTCCTTCAGACCCTGGGAACCATCCAGGATCACTTCCGATATTTGTGTCCCATTGACTTGCATTGGTATCGGTATCGGCGATATCCGATATTTTTTGGATATCGGCCGATCCAATCCGATACCGATACTTTTGAATATCGGAAGGTATCGCTCAACACTACTGGTGACATTGTACACAGGAGCTGTGTATATAGTGTCAGTGTACAGGTAATACAGTAATCACTAGTGAAATTATATGCAGGAGCTTTGTATATAGTGTCAGTGTACAGGTAATACAGTGATCACTAGTGACACTATACACAGGAGCTCTGTATATAGTGTCAGTGTACAGGTAATACGGTGATCCAAAGTGACATTATACACAGGAGCTCTGCATATAGTGTATAGTGTACACGTAGTAAAGTGATCACCAGTGACATTATACACAGGAGCTCTGTATACAGTATACAGTGTGTAGTGTCAGGGTACAGGTAACACACTGACTCACCAGTGACGTCTCTAGCTGAAGTCCTTCATCTTTGCATTTCTTTTTAATCCATTGCAGACTGCCATCACTTCTTTCAGCCAGGACTTGTATCTGCATAAAATAACACAGTTATCTCTTCTTCCCACAACCGCATTCAAAACTTCTCCTGTGCTTCCCCCATACTTTCGAACTCTCTACTCCCAACACATCAGACTCTCGCCTACCATGGAAACCTTCAAAAAGAACCTGAAGACCCACCTCTTCTGACAAGCCTACAGCCTTCATTGATCCTCAATCTACTGAACCGCCGTACGACCAGCTCTACTCTCTCCTAGTGTATCCTCATCCATCCCCAGTAGACTGTGGGCACTCGCGGGCAGGGTCCTCTCTCCTTCTGTACCTGTTAGTGCCTTGTTTTTGCTCATGTCATGTTTTTGAACTTATCTATACTTGCCCTTTTATCACATGTAAAGCGCCATAGAATAAATGGCGCTATAAAAATGTATAATAATAATAATAATTGTCTAGAGCACCACTTCTAGAGCACATTCCCCACTTTTTCCCTTTCTTCTACACTACACATCTGAATACAGATGTTCACCCACCATTAATATAGAATTGGTTATTATGCAACTCACCATTCCAAATATAAATTATAATCCGCCATCGTGCCCCCACTATCTGTACATAGCCACTTTTGCCATTTAATATATAAATTAATTAGCACCTGTACTCTTTCCCCCAATTCGTTACCAGTCACTTTATCCTCAACGCCCCCACTATGTACCTCCCGCTCTAACCCTTACCCCGATTCATTATAGTTACATGCCCCTTCTGCCTCAATTCATTGTCATGTCTTCTCTCTCTCTCCCACCCTCTATTCATTATCAAATGCTTTCCCACCCTCAAAATTCACTATTTGCTCTCCCCACCTTCAATAAACAATTTGTTTTCCCCACCCCACCTTCAATTCGATTGCTGTCCTAAGTCCCTCACACTCACTTCCTTTGCAGTCCCCATCACGCCCACTTCATCATCTGCAGTCCCCCTTACTTCATTTGCAGTCCCCTATCATTTCATCATGTGCAGTCCCTATCACCCCCACATCATCGTTCGCAATCTCCGTCACCCCCACATCATCATTTGCAGTCCCCATCACCCCCGCATCATCATTTGCAGTCCCCATCACCCCCACTTCATCATTTGCAGTCCACCTTACTTCCTCATTTACATTCCCCTACCCCCCTTCACTTCATCTGAAGTCCCCCTTACTTCATCATTTGCAGCCCCCGTTCATTTCATCATGTGCAGTACCCCCTCAAACACACTTCATCATCTGCATTCTCACTTCCCCCACCTCACCCATTTAAAAAAACAAAAACGTTTTTTATACCTAACTCAGACGTTCCCGGGGCATCTAGTGTTTTTCAGCAGTGAAGCAGCTAGAATGTATGGGCTATAGTCAGGACCTGAAAGGAGCCCATACATTCTAGAACATTCACTAATGAGGCAGCTAGAATGTATGGGCTATAGACAGGACCTGCAGGGAGCTCATACCTTCTAGCTACAGCCGAGCAGGAGCTGCGCAGTCGACTAGGTAAGACGGCCGTGGACAGCTCCAAAAAGGCTCCCGGGCCCCAGCACTGATGTGTGCGCCACAGTGCACAGTATTTTAGTGCACGATGGGGCCCAATCAGTAGAAGCACAAGAGTGGGGCCCTGGATCTGTGGGCTCCTCTGTGTACTGCTGCTGACCGTGCCCCATACAGCAGTAAGGGCAGTAATGCCCTGATGGCAGCCCTGAGAGGCCCACAAGGTATATATAGCAATAAAGTAACTACAATGGGTGAAATAACAGGTTAACTTATCAGTCTCTGGTTCCTGGGCAATGGTGGCTGGAAAATCCCACGATGACGCTGTAGGTGGCACTTGAAGTCTCTGAGCCGTTCCTGAAGGAAAGTGTAGCACTGTCTCTGTACTGTGACGAAGCGTCCTGTTCTTCCTTCCTGTGGTTTTGTGATCCTGGAACGAGGTGCTAGACAGTGAAAAGTCTGCTGAACGGCTAAGGATGTACACAGTCCTGGACTGGAGGCCGGAGTCTCACCACTACGAACCGCGTGCAATGCCGGACCAGCGCTGCAAGGAGGGACACAAGGTGTCAGATGTACCGACCGGTTAGTGCTGTTAAGGTCGGAGAGTAACAGGGAATTAGTCTTGGGTAATGCACAGTCTATATTCGTGTGGGATGGAGTGCTGCAAAGCAAACTTGTCAGTTGGTTTTGGTCAGCAGAGAGGGAGTCAACCTTCTCCAGTAGCGCACACTGGGTCCCCACTATAAGCCCCGCTCCCGCACGTGCAGCCCCTTTTATATCATACCCGTCCCCCGCAGTCAGGTGCAAAGGTCTGCTCCGTTCAGAAAATGCTTCCCCCAGCAACAATGGTGACAGTCCCAACAGTTCCGGCTCGGACGCGCAAGAGAGACTACTATTCTGGTTCATCTTCCTACACATGCAGTAGTATAAATCACACCCAGTGTCAGACTGGGGTTCCAAGGGCCCACCAGTAATATTGAATTTTGGGGGAGCCCACTTTTCACCTGCATACAATTATTACATTACCCTCATTCACAAATGTACCTATATCTCTATATATTAATAAACTGAGTAGTTTGGTTAATGAATGATGAGATTTTTTTTCTGTATAGAGTGAATCAAGGGAATTATGCCAAGTACTCCCCATACAGTGGGGTTGGGGGCCCAGATCTGCAAAAGGGCCCACTGGGGAATTCCCTTGTTACCATATGGGCCATTCTGAACCTGATCACACCCAGGGTCGGACTGGCCCACCGGAGAACTGAAAGATTCTCCAGTGGGCCCAGGCACTGACACTTGCTGGCATGCTGGCCAGCAGTTGCCAAGGGCCCTCACTGCTCCAGGGGCCCCCAGCCAGTGCTAAGGTATTAGGGGCACATGACAGATGATCTTCATAAGTCATAAAGGGATTAAATTCTTGACAGAGAGCAATGGACTTTCAAGGTTCTAGTGGGGAGTTGTAACAATGTACCTCAAGCAGTGAGGTCCTCATTAGTCAGTTGGGAACTGAGAGTAGCTGTGAGAGGCCATAGCATTACACCTCGGCCTGTAGTCTCTACAGGGGAAGATGAAGTCTCCCATAATCATTTGCTTGCTTATGAGATGCAAAAGTTGAGTATGAAATGCTAGGAAAATGAAGTGTAATTAAATGTAACTGAGAAGTGTCCATTTCTGCTTAACGTAAGTGAAACATATGTAAAGAATTATGCCTACTATCTTATGTACATAGTTCTTATCAAGTTCATGTTCAATAAAAACAATTTTATTTTTGGCCTTTTTTTTTCTCACTCATCCACGTAATATCTGGCTCTGACCTGCCAAATACAATGGCACCATGTGGTCTACAGAGGTGTATCACCCAGGTAATAAGAAGAACACACACACCTAGCCAGGACCCCCATTTTCCTGTAGCATGATGGGGCGTGAAACACGAGTGCCTTGCCTACGTCTATCGCCCCCTGATGCACCAGGGCTTGGAGGTGGAGGGGGGCCATTGTAGGTCGACAATACTAAGTTCCTGGATGTAAATATTATTCTGTATCTGTTTTGTGTGACTTTGAGTGATAATGTTATTTGTAAAATCACTTATTCTGCAATCTCACATTTCTGTGATTTTTTTGAGGTGCCAGATTTTTTTATAGGATGACACAAGGACTCGTAGAGTTTTTTAGATTCATTCACACATCTGCAAAGATCAGAGCTCTTAGAATGAAATCCGTGAGGGTCAGAGAATGTTTTGTTGTGTTCCAATTTTGAGGATCAGAATATGTTGTGCTCAATGCATTTGTAAAAGTGGCCATATTATGTATATCACAGTCCCTTAGTATATAGTATACTCACTTATTATGTATAGCGCAATCCCTTAGTATATAGTGTACTCACTTATCATGTATAGCACAGTCCCTTTGTATATAGTGTAC
This sequence comes from Ranitomeya variabilis, assembly GCF_051348905.1. NCBI lineage: Eukaryota > Metazoa > Chordata > Amphibia > Anura > Dendrobatidae > Ranitomeya > Ranitomeya variabilis. The sequence goes on from NC_135235.1 coordinate 419,020,164, forward strand.
TCATTTATTATCTATAGCACAGTAAATAATGTGCTCCCTTATTGTGTATAGCGCTGTACTTTGTTCCATAGTTTCCTCTTTTAGTATGTATAACACCATCCCTTATTACATACCATCCTCCCTAGTTATGTATAGGGTGGTTCCTTATTATAAAACGTCCTCTCTAGTTAAGTACAGTACTGTCACTTACATAGCGTATTTTTGTTAATCACAGCTCCCTCTCTTTATTGCATAGTCCTCTGTTGTTAGATATAAAATGACTACTTGTGTAGCAGCATCTGACCAGTACATCAGCTGCCTCCATTAGAAAAGAAGCTTTCTCATGCTTCATCAGCAATTATTGCATTATATATTTAACAAGAGAGGATGGTATGTAATAAAGAACAGGGCGCTATAAATAATCCAATATGTAAAGTACCGTGCAGTACATAGCAAGAGAGGGCACTGTGTAATAAGGGATATAATATGCATAATAAAGGAGACTAAGTAAGATATATATATACGTATGTGGAGATATATATATAATATATACATATTTATGTATACATATATCTGTAGCTTTGTCGCCATAAAAGGAGGGAGGCCCACCCACATTTCTACATTTCTTGTACTGGGGCCCCAAGCTCTTAGCCACTGGGTTAAATAGTTTTGTAAACTTGACCTTAGAGGGACTTACAATTTAATACGCATTCGGAAGCGTGATGAGTAGAAAACATTGGTTTTAACGTCGGAGGGTTTATTAGAAAATCTTTTCATACCTTTTGAGTTAATCAATGCACCAACAGTATTTCAAAACTTTATGAATGATGTATTGATTGAGGTAAAATTCTTTGTTTGCGAAAACTGGGAAATGTATTTTAACTGTTCAGCTTCTTTTATTTCTGGGATACATTTTTATCTGCTGATTGCTTTAAAATGGATCCTGAGAAGGTGGAAGCCATAATAGATTGGGTTCAACCTAGTGATCTAAAAGCGTTGCAACATTTTCTGGGATTCACCAACTATTATACAAAATTCATTAAGGGTTTTTTTCAGATTTTTAAATCTCTTACTGACCTCACACGTAAGGGAGTGGACCGCATGGTATGGTCACCAGATGCTATTGGGGCTTTTGAAAAGTTGAAAAAGTTTTTTTATGTCTGCTCCTGTTCTAATCAAACCCAATCTTCAGGAACCATTCATTGTGTAGGTGGATGCTTCAGAGGTTGCGTTAGAGGCCGTTTTTTTGGGGGGCTCAAAACTCTGACTAATTTGCCTTCATATGAATTGTTGGCAAATAATTTTTTTTTCTGCTGAAAGAAATTACAATGTAGGGACTTGTGAGTTACTACTGTTAAATTAGCTTTAGAAGAATGGAGGTATTTTTTGGAGGGGGCACTGTTGTTACTGACCATAAGAATGTAGCTTACATTGAATCAGCTAAACTATTATACACGTGAATTCTGAATGGCCACAATGGCTCCCTTTTCTCGCCATGGAGGTTTCTCGAGTGGGACCTAAGTCCCGGGCCGCTCGGGTACCCGTGGTTTGTAAAAATTGCCAACAAATAGGACATTATGCCAATAAATGTCCACGGCGGTCAGGAGAACGATCGCGTCTATCTTCCGGGATATGCTTTCCACCTCAGTCATAGTCTATCTGGATGATATTCTCATCTTCTCTCCAGATATTGACTCCCACCGGAGAGATGTTGGCAGAGTCTTCGAACTCTTACGGGCAAATTCCCTCTATGCAAAGTTGAAGAAGTGTGTGTTTGAGCAGGAGTCTTTACCTTTCCTGTGCTATATCATCTCCGCCCAGGGATTGGCTATGGATCCTGCCAAACTACAGGCTGTGATGGACTGGCAAGAACCCCATTCTCTTAAAGCGGTGCAGCGCTTTATGGGGTTCATAAATTACTATCGCCAGTTCATTCCCCACTTCTCAACTTTGGTAGCTCCCTTGGTATCCCTCACCAAGAAGGGAGCGAATCCCAAATTGTGGTCGGAAGAGGTCTCCAAGGCCTTCACTTCTATAAAGTCTAATTTTGCTAGCGCTCCCATCTTACATCGTCCCGATGTGGATAAGCCATTCTTAATGGAGGTGGATGCCTCATCCGTTGGTGCCGGAGCAGTCCTCTATCAAAAGGGTGCTCAAGGCCGGAAGCATCCATGCTTCTTCTTCTCAAAGACCTTCACACCAGCGGAGAGAGATTACTCCATCGGGGATAGGGAGTTGCTAGCAATGAAGTTGGCCTTTTCGGAGTGGAGACATCTCTTGGAGGGAGCTCGGTTTCCCTTCCAAGTCTTCACGGACCACAAAAATTTGGTTTATTTGCGTACAGCTCAGCGGCTGAATTCTCGTCAGGCCAGATGGTCCTTGTTCTTCTCCCGGTTCCACTTTACTCTCCATTATCTCGCCAGGGAGAAGAACATTCGTGCTGACGCTCTCTCTCGCTCCGTTGTGTCAACTGAGGAGGAGGAAGAGGAGCCTCAGCTTATTGTCCCTTCAGAGAGTCTGAGAACCGTAGCTCCGGTTTCGCTAGAGTCTGTGCCTCCGGGCAAGACTTTTGTTCCCATCAATTTGTGACCGGAGGTTCTCTCTTGGGCTCATTCGTCCAGAGTGGGTGGACACTTTGGGACAAAGAGGACATCTGAACTGCTGGCTAGGACGTACTGGTGGCCACATATGGTCCGTGACGTCGGAGATTATGTTCGGGCGTGTGTCTCCTGCACCAAAAATAAGTCTCCTCGACAACGGTCAGCTGGGTTACTCTATCCCTTGCCGGTGGCAGACAGACCCTGGGAGATGGTCGGGATGGACTTTGTGGTGGGTTTGCCCAAGTCTCGTGGCTGTACCATCATTTGGGTTATCACCGATCATTTTTCTAAGATGGTGCATTTGGTGCCGCTTCCACGGCTACCTTCTGCATGGGCCTTGGCAGCGTTGTTTATTAAACACATTTTCCGCCTACTCGGTATGCCGGACAAAATTGTCAGTGACCGGGGTCCCCAGTTTGCGTCTCGGTTCTGGAGAGAGCTCTGTCGTCTTCTCAGCATTGAGTTGAATCTCTCTTCAGCATATCATCCCGAGATGAATGAGTTGGTAGAGAGGGCCAACCAGACCTTGTTCACATATCTGCGACATTTTGTCTCAGCCAGGCAGGATGACTGGGCATCCTTGCTACCGTGGGCGGAGTTTGCGCTGAACAACGCCGTAGCCGATTCCACTGGACAAACCCCATTCCTCCTTAACTATGGTCAGCATCCGCGGGTACCTGTGCCTATGCCCGTGTCTTCCGCTGACTCCAGGGTGGCAGACTGGGCTGTGAAGGCACAGGATATTTGGGACCGCACTCAGGATGCCATTCGGGCCTCCAAGGAGAGAATGAGGTCCTCCGCCGATGCACATCGGCACCCCACTCCGACCTTTGCTCCTGGCGACTTGGTGTGGCTCTCCGCCCGTAACATCAGGCTGCGAGTTGAGTCCACTAAGTTTGCACCTCGCTACTTGGGCCCCTTCAAGGTCCTCGAACAGGTTAACCCTGTGGTCTACCGTTTAGCCCTTCCACCACGCTTGGGTATCACCGACACCTTTCGTGTGTCCCTCTTGAAACCCGTATACATGTCTTGGTTTTCCGAGTCATCTGCCGGGACATCGGGTTCATCTACGGACGATTACGAGGTGAACGCTATTTTGGGCTACAAGGTGGTAAGTGGCAAAAAAATGTATTTGGTGGACTGGAAGGGTTATGGTCCTGAGAGCCTGCTGAGCACATTCGGGCTCCACAGCTCATTGCTGCCTTCGAGCGTAGCGAGGTCCAAGGGGGGGTAATGTTAGGGGTCGAGTTCCCGCCTCTGCACAGGGGGAATCTCGGTCCATCTCCACTGCGGTCTCCCATTCTTCTCCTGCCGCAGTGGAGTCTGCTCAGTGGAGACATCTGTCCCAGCGTCTCGCTCAGTCTGACTCTGTGCAAAGGGTTACTGCTGCTTTTCCAGCTTCTGCTATTGAAGCCAGTGCTGGGCAGCAGCGAGCAGACGCTTTTTGGGACTAAGTCCCGCTTTTCTCCTTCTGAGCATGCCCAGGGTAAGATCTCTCATTGGAGATCGAGGGTCACATGCTTAGATACTGCAGCAAAGGCCTGGAAGGTCCTGAAGGTGCTCAGGCTTTGTGGCAGCTTCTCATTGGTCCTTCTAGGAAGGTCTTGTTCGTGCTTCAGCTATAAAAGGCTCGCATGGCCTCATGGCCATGCGCTAGTATCAATTCAAATATGTGCTTTGCGCCAGTATGGTTATGCATGAATGTGTTCAGGGACCCGGCTGAAATAAGCCCCTAGAATACCGGCTTCTCCAGTGAGGAGATTGTGTGTTTGTATTCAGGGACCCGGCTGAAATAAGCCCCTTGAATACCGGCTTCTCCGGTGAGGAGATTGTGTGTGTGCATAACCACTGACTGCTATCAGTTCGGCAGCAAGCTTGCGCTCCTGTGAGGCTAACAGGGCGCAGTGCTTTACTCTCACGGCTGCTCTGTGAGGTAACAGAGCTAGTCTATACCGCCAAACAGTGCCACCATTAACTAGCAGCAGGTTATGCTGCATGGTGGACCGCGGGCTGCGAACGCACCATTTATAATAAACATCTATTTTTACTCGGTGCATTCCGCTAGCCCTAACAAACAACAAGTGGAACACAATTGTGAAGTTGAACGAAATTTATTGGTTATTTTAAATTTTTGTGGAAATTTAAAAACTGAAAAGTGGGGCGTGCAATCTTATTCGGCTCCTTTAACTTAGTACTTTGTTGCTCCACCTTTTGCTGCGATTCCAGCTGCAAGTCTCTGGGGGTATGTCTCTATCAGTTTTGTACATTGAGAGACTGAAATTCTTGCCCATTCTTCCTTGGCAAACAGCTCGCGCTCAGTGAGGTTTGATGGAGATCATTTGTGAACAGCAGTTTTCAGCTCTTTCCACAGATTCTCGATTGGATTGAGGTCTGGACTTTGACTTGGCCATTCTAACACCTGGATACGTTTATTTGTGAACCATTCTATTGTAGATTTTGCTTTATGTTTGGGATCATTGTCTTTTTGGAAGACAAATCTTCGTCCCAGTCTCAGGTCTTTTGCAGACTCCAACATGTTTTCTTCATGAATGGTCCTGTATTTAGCTCCATCCATCTTCCCATCAATTTTAACCATCTTCCCTGTCCCTGCTGAAGAAAAGCAGGCCAAAACCATGATGCTACCACCACCATGTTTGACAGTGGGGATGGTGTGTTCAGGTTGATGAGCTATGTTGCCTTTACGCCAAATACATTGTTTGGCATTGTTGCAAAAAAGTTCGATTTTGGTTTCATCTGACCAGAGCACCTTCTTCCACATGTTTGGTGTGTCTTTCAGATGGCTTGTTGCAAACTTTAACCCTTACAAGACACAGCCCTTTTTTGTTTTTGCGTTTTCGTTTTTCGCTCCCCTCCTTCCCAGAGCCATAACTTTTTTATTTTTCCATCAATATGGCCATGTGAGGGCTTATTTTTTGCGGGAAGAGTTTTTCTTTTGAATGACACCTTTGGTTTTACCATGTCTTGTACTAGAAAAAGGGAAAAAAATTCCAAATGTGGGGAAATAGCAAAAAAAGTGCAATCCCACACTTGTTTTCTGTTTGGCTTTTTTGATAGGTTCACTAAAGGCTAAAACTGACCTGCCATTGTGATTCTCCAGGTCATTTCAAGTTTATAGACACCACACATGTCTAGGTTATTTTTTATCTAAATGGTGAAAAAAAATTCCAAATTTTGCTAAAAAATTTTTTAAAAAATTGTGCCATTTTCCGATACCCATAGGGTTTCCATTTTTCGGGATCTCGGGTCATGTGAGGACTTTTTTTTTGTGTGCTGAGCTGGTGTTTTTAATGATACCACTTTTGTGCAGATAAGTTCTTTTGATCGCCAGTTATTTCATTTTAATGCAATGTCGCGGCGACCAAAAAAACGTAATTCTGGCATTTTTAATTTTTTTCTCGCTACGCCATTTAGCAATCAGGTTAATCCTTTTTTTTAATTGATAAATAGGGCGATTCTGAACTCGGCGATACCAAATATATGTATGTTTGATTTTTTTATTGTTTTAGTTTGAATGGGGCAAAAGGGGGGTGATTTAAACTTTTATATTTTTTTAATTTTTTTCATATTTTTTAAAACTTTTTTTTAACTTTTTTCATGCCTCAATAGCCTCTATGGGAGGATAGAAGCTGGCACAACTGGATCGGCCCAGCTACATAGGAGCGATCATCAGATCGCTACTATGCAGCTGAATTACAGACTTGCTGTGAGCGTCGACAACAGGGTGGCGCTCACAGCAAGCCGGCATCAACAACCATAGAGGTCTCTGGTTGTTATGCCGACGCATCGCTGACCCCCGATCACATGATGGGGGTTGACGATGCGCCCTATTCCGGGCCGATGGCCCGAAGCGGTAGTTAAATGCCACTGTCAACGTTTGACAGCGGCATTTAACTAGTTAATAGCGGCGGGTGGATCTCTATTCCACCTGCCGCTATTGTGCACACATGTCAGCCATACATAACAGCTGACATGTCAAGACTTTGATGTGGGTTTAGAGCCGGAGCCCACATCAAAGGGGGAGACACGAAGGGGGAGACACGACATGTGCCGTACTAGTACGGCGCATGTTGTGAAGGGGTTAAACAATACTTTTTAAGGATATCTTTGAGAAATGGCTTTCTTCTTGCCACTCTTCCATAAAGGCCAGTTTTGTGCAGTGTACAGACTGTCCCACCTCATCTGTGGATCTCTGCAGTTCATCCAGAGTGATCATGGGCCTCTTGGCTGCAACTCTGATCAGTCTTCTCCTTGTTTGAGATGAAAGTTTAGAGGGACGGCCGGGTCTTGGTAGATTTGCAATTGTATGATGCTCCTTCCATTACAATATGATCGCTTGCACAGTGCTCCTTAGGATGTTTAAAGTTTTGAAACTCATTTTGTATCCAAATCCGGCTTTAAACTTCTCCACAACAGTATCACAGACCTGCCTGTTGTGTTCCTTGGTCTTCATGATGCTCTCTGTGCTTCAAACAGAACCCTGAGACTATCAGAGAGCAGGTGCATTTATACAGAGACTTGATTACACACAGGTGGATTATATTTATCATCATTAGACATTTAGGACAACATTGGATCATTCAGAGATCCACAATGAACTTCTGGAGTGAGTTTGCTGCATTGAAAGTAAAGGGGCCGAATAATATTGCACGCCCCACTTTTCAGTTTTTGAATTTCCACAAAACTTTAAATAACCAATAAATTTCATTCAACTTCACAATTGTGTTCCACTTGTTGATTCTTCACCAAAAATTTACATTTGGTATCTTTATGTTTGAAGCATGTTATGTGGGAAAAGGTTGAAAACTTCCAGGGAGCTGAATACTTTCGCAAGGCACTGTATGTGTGTGTTACTGACATGTATATGTATGTATTCTATGTGTATATTTCTATTCTATCTATTATAACCTTTCAGTGTGATTTTACTGAAAATGTGAAAAATAGATATTGGCGTGCACTCTGAGGTTCACTGCCTAAAAAAAATAAGTAGTTGAAGATCATAAATGACACAAACCCAGGTATTATCCAGCTGCCCTTCGCTGTTTTGAATAACTTACTCTTTGTACCTGGTATCGCCCAACAATAGGATTCCAACATTCCTCACTTGGTACCTTAATACAGAAAAGATATATATCTTGGTACCGTGTTAGCCAGTAGATAGAAAAATATTTAGAATTGAGAGTCCTCAGTGGTTGATACCTTTTAATGGCTAACTGAAAAGATGGTAACAAATTGCAAGCTTTCGAGACTACACAGGTCTCTTCATCAGGCAAAGACTAAAAGAAATTCTGAAGAATCACATATTTATGCACAACATAGCACAGAAAAAAAAAACATGGATAAGACAGGTGACATGAAGCAGAATTACCATGAGTGCTAAACAGTTATGTCCATAAATATTGGACCAGTTCTTAGATAAAGAGTGTTTTATTGTCCTCTGATTGGGGTTGGTTCTGTTGTGATGACTCCACATAGTCTAAGGGGCAAGTTCCTTAGTTGATGTAAAAAGACATAAATCCATGCGACACATTCATTCCTCCACTAAGGGTCGTCATCAGTTTAGATTCCCATACTTTTCTGTCTCTCTTAGATTTGAAGCTACCTTTTACCACAAGTAATTTCATGTCCATAATGTTATGATTTGAGAGACAAAAATGTATTGCCACAGGTAGATCCATTCTTTTTTTCTCTTATTGTATGGCGGTGAGAATTAATTCTTGTTCTAAGCTTTTGCCCTGTCTCCCCCACATACAGACCCCCAGTTGGACATTTAGTACAAATAATTAGGTACACCACATTACAAGTGACGCAGCTGAAAGTACCTGGTATCTTGTAGTCCTGATGTGAATTGGGGATCTTTATCTTGTCCGTAGTCATTATAAGTGGACAGGTTTTACATTTTTTTCTGATTGCAAGGAAAGGTACCTGCAGCTGTTGGAGAGGACAAGGAGCTCTTTACAATGATGTTTCTTAGATTTGGGGGCTGCCTAAAACACAGTAGTGGTGGGTCTGGAAAAATGGATTGTAATCGGGCATCTTTTTGTAGTAAAAGTTGTAATTTCCGTGCAGCTCCCCTTAGCACCTCCAGATTTGGATTGTAGGTGACTACTAGAGGTACCCGGTTATTTTCTTCTTTAGTTTTGTAATGTAGCAGGTGATTCCTTGATATTCTGGTGGCTCTTGTAATCTGGTTTAAATTATTATTGGATGGTAGCCCTGATTCAAAAAGGTCTTTCTGAGGTGACCAAGGTGTTCATCCCTATCCATTGGGTTGGAACATATACGATTGTATCTGATGGCTTGGCTGTAGACAATGGAGTTTTTTATGTGTTTTGGATGGAACTGTCCCATTTAAGGTATGTTGGACGGTCGATTGGCTTCTGATACAATGATGTCTCTATTTTGTTGTTCTGCAGCTTAATGATGGTGTCCAAAAAGTTAATTTCAGTTCAGGAGTAGTTGAGTGTCAAGTTATTGAAGAATCACATATTTATGCACAACATAGCACAGAAAAAAAAAAACATGGATAAGACAAGTGCAGCGCCCCAGAGTCCTGGTTGTTGCAGTACTGACGCTCCGCCACTAAGGGGAGTGATGGTACGTCTGATGGCACTTAAGGAGTTCACCTGACCAGGTATCACAGTCACACATTACACGTCACACTCTGGCCACCAGGGGGAGCAAAGGGTTCTATGTATTAGACCACTCCTCACAATCTGGTAAAACTGGGGGCCGGATAGGAAGTTAGTCAGAAGCTGACTGGGTTGGATCCAGGCAACATCCTGTGGCAGAGGGTGTTGCGGGGAAGATTCAGGGGGGTCTCTGTCAGGGGTGGGATCCTGACAGTGGCCTAGTGAACAGAACAGAACGTTACGGAGCCGCGCCTGCACCCGTTGAGGTGGCATCCTAAGAAAGGAAACGAAGCGAGGTTTACTGTAGAGAAGTGAGAAACAAGATCGCAGCAAAAAGGAGATAAAGCCAGTAGTAGTCGTGCCTTAAGATCGTGGCAACATCCTACTGAGGCGAGGAAGTATTAGGCTCCAAGCATTACTTCAAACAGCGGCAGGACAGTTAATTTTAGGTTGGCTGTCTCACCTAATTCACCTAAGCAGACATAGGGGGCAATTGTGGGAGAGGGGCGACGCTAGGGTCCCGGAAGAACTCCAGGCCTACCCGTCATACGGGTGCATCCTATCCATATCATCTGGGGGACGGAGAAGAACATCAGAACAGATACGAGTTGTGAGAAAGAACATCAGAAACAGACACAACAGTTGTGAGGACTATCCCGTGGTGCTCAGCAGGGAGGTACTACAACACACAGGCGCTAGAAGGTAGGCACTGATTTCCACCTGCAAAGGGAACTCTGGATGTGCCTTCGGACCGGCCGGTCTCAGCCAGCCCTGTTAGCAGTACTCTGGATTGCGGAACCTGAAGCCTTCAGTAAAGAGGTAAAGAGACTGCAACCTGTGTCCTCGTTATTCATCGCGCCTTGCACCACGCACCACCATCACATCCTTCATTGGACGCCCCTTAGCAGGGTCACGAACCGAGCCTAGCCACCGTGACAACTCCAGGACCGAGACAGAGAGGCCCGGTACCGAGTACCCCGCGGCCCTGCGTTTGGGGGCGCTCCACAGGTGACATTTTTACATCAACTAAGGAACTTGCCCCTCAGACTATGAGGGGTCATCACAACAGAACCAGACCCCAATCAGAGGACAATAAAACATTCCTTATCTAAGAACTGGTCCAATATTTTTGGACATAACTGTTTATCACTCATGGTAATTCTGCTTCATGTCACCTGTCTTATCCATGGGTTTTTTTTTTCTGTGCTATGTTGTGCATAAATATGTGATTCTTCAGAATTTTTTTTAGTCTTTGCCGGATGAAGAGACCTGTGGTAGTCTCGAAAGCTTGCAATTTGTTACCATCTTTTCAGTTAGCCATTAAAAGGTATCAATCACTGAGGACTCTCAATTCTAAATATTTTTCTTGGCACCTTAACACATTTTTGCCTTCAATGCTTTCCTGCTTACAGAGCCTTGAAAAGCTAAGGATGGAAGACAGCAGCTCGGTGACCCCTGCCTCGCGGTGTGATGTGAAATTACTTCACCATCACTACATCTTTAGGATGTGTCATTGTAAGAAAAATCATTAAAAAGAACTTGTGAAAGCATTAAGACAACATAAGATTGAGAACATTTCAGTAATAGACTAAGGAGGGTCAGTGAGAAATGACTGAGTTAAACGAGGTTAGACGAGCTTTCTATGAGCTTAGAACAGCATCCCATATAGAACCTTAAAAGATAAGAAAGGACAAATATGAAGAATAGTACTGAATATTTACAACAATCTATCTTTTTTCTCCCTGTCTATCTGTATCTACTTTTCTATCTAACTACTGTATATTTTCTATCTCTGTTTTTCATGGCTAGACGAAGCACCCATTATTTTCTATGGGGCTGTTCACATTTTACGGAGACATGTCCATTTTTTATGAGTCATGGATCAAAATTACTTATGCAAGTCTAGGGGTCAATAAAAAATCATGGACAGCATCACAGGAAAGGCCTCAGTGTGTGATTATCATTAAAATGTTAATAGATATGAGAAGCTTTAAAAATAATAATAACAATCTTTATTTTTATATAGCGCTAACATATTCCGCAGCGCTTTACAGACCTTATCATCTCTGTCCCCAATGGGGCTCACAACCTAAATTCCCTATCAGTATGTCTTTGATCTTTATTTTTTCATACAAGAAAATCACTGATGAAAAAATGGTAAAAACTGATACACTGACCAAACACTGATAAAAAGTGGATCAAAAACATTGATTTTTTTTGTAGTAGAAAAATGACTGACGTCTGGTGTACCTAGATGTGACATCAGTACAAGACTATGCGCTAGAACAATGCCACTGGGCTCCACTGCTGTCACTGGGCTCCGCTGCTGCCACTGGGCTCCGCTGCTGTCACTGAGCTCCACTGCTGTCACTGGGCTCTGCTGCTGTCACTGGGTTCTGCTGCTGCCACTGGACTCCGCTGCTGCCACTGGTATGTGGAGCAGTGTAACTGTATTCTATGGAGTGATAAATTATGTTTCACTATCTAGCAGTTTAATGGATGTTTCTGGGTGTAGATCGTGCATGGTGAATGCTAACTTCTAGAAGATGAAGACGGCAAGGGGGTACAAAGCTACATACATGTCAAACAATTGTGCAATCCCAACTTTATATCAATATTTTAGGGAAGACCCTTCCCTGTTTTAATACGATTCTGCTCCTGCATGGAGAAAAGTCCCACAGACACATTCCAAAATTCTACAAAAATCCTTTCTAAATTAGTGGAGACTAGGCTAACAGTATGAGGTGGCCCAAATCCATATTACTGTATATAATTAAAAAAAATGTACAACAAGGTAATATACATATGATTATTATAGCCATATACCAAAATTTTACAGCTCTAGCTAGCTAGCTATCTATTACACAGGTCAACAAAAAAAATTTTTTTTTCTGGTGTCCAAAATATTTTAATGAATTTGGGGTATTTTTGGGGTGCTGATTCTGAATATGCTATCAGTTTTGCCAGATTGGCTCAAGTTTTTGAGATTTTTGGTATCTTATTTATAGCACTTGTTGGTAAATGCGACACATCATCTCATTAATTTCTTTGAATTAGTACTTGAACTGAGCAGTTCTCAATATAGTTTTGTGTTAATTAGTGTTCTAAAAGTTTGTTCATAGCTTGATTTTTGCACTAACTTTATGTTGTCGTCTGTTTTCCAGTGAAAAGCATGAACTCATCAAGAAGAAGTTGTCTTAACGATCCAGACTCATTCTGTTACATTTGTGGTGAATACACACTGCCAAAACATAGAAGAAACATAACAGACTTCGTAAAAAAAGTGTATTTTGCCTATTTTGGGGTTATGCTTGGGGACCAAGACAAGTTTTTTACGAAAATGGAGCAAAGGACTAAGAAAAAGCTTCAAATTTGGTGTTCCAATGGTGTGGAGAGAGCCAAAAAATCATCATGTTATTTCTGTGCAGTGCAAGTGCAAGGATTCAATAAGCATAAGAAACGAAAATGGGAGTAACATGGAATCTGCAAGAAGGCCTGTCCCTCATTGTGAAGATGTGCCTGTACCTGTGTTTACCATAAATAACAGTCATCATGATGATTTTTTGGCTCTCTCCACACCATTGGAACACCAAATTTGAAGCTTTTTCTTTGTCCTTTGCTCCATTTTCGTAATAATTCGATACATGCTTTGCACACTATGTGTGGTGCCCAAAACTTGTCTTGGTCCCCAAGCATAACCCCAAAATAGGCAAAATACACTTTTTTTTACGAAGTCTGTTATGTTTCTTCTATGTTTTGGCAGTGTGTATTCACCACAAATGTAACAGAATGAGTCTGGATCGTTAAGACAACTTCTTCTTGATGAGTTCATGCTTTTCACTGGAAAACAGACAACAACATAAAGTTAGTGCAAAAATCAAGCTATGAACAAACTTTTAGAACACTAATTAACACAAAACTATATTGAGAACTGCTCAGTTCAAGTACTAATCCAAAGAAATTAATGAGATGATGCGTCGCATTTACCAACAAGTGCTATAAATAAGATACCAAAAATCTCAAAAACTTGAGCCAATCTGGCAAAACTGATGACATATTCAGAATCAGCACCCCAAAAATACCCTAAATTCGATGAAATATCTTTGGCACCAAAAATGCTGTTGACCAATTATCTATTATCTATCATAATAAGTGACAAAAGAGTACTGTTTAGGAATCATTTATACCTGTAGATGTCAGTAGCAGAGTGTGCCACATGGATTAATGTAAGATGCTTTACGTCTATTGTGTTGATTTAACCCAGTCATGATGTTACCATAAGGCAATGTAGGGTTCAGAATCCCAGATTCCTCCTCAGAACTGAATTTCTGCCGGCCTGGGTCCCAAGGTCTCTATGACAAGTTAATGGAGGGAGTTTATACTTTCATCAGAATTTCCTTTAGGTATACACTGACAGACGTCTGTGCATTTATTATGCATTATATACTGTATATTGACATCCCCATACTCATCATTACCTGCACAATAATGTTCCACCATGTCAGTTCTCCTGACATCCCTGTTTTTGAAATATTTCTCATTAAATGAAAACTCACATTATTATTTTGAAAATCTCAGAAGCATCTTCTTAGAACTCAGCAATGTGCCATTCCTATGTTATTCCTATTGTATATTAAATTGATAACTGGAGGATACCAATTCCCTTTCCAATAGTGTGTGTCCTTAGAATTAGCGCTGCCTGTTTTTCTGACAAACATCCTGATCAACCCTTGCATGCATTACTGGTTTTACCTTCAGTTTGACTTACCTTTGTCATTTATTTCTTTTTGACCCTTTCCCTGACTTGGAATCTTGATCTGAAATTGTCCCTCTGTATACAAAACCACTTCATTCACTTACATCCATCAGCTCTCTCAACCAATCCGTAACTACTCCATAGACACAACCTAGGGGCCCCTGCATCGAAGGCCACATTACTGTAATGATGAAAACAATGGCGCTCTTGGATCCCACTAGGTAGAGCGGTTTGCTACAAGTCTGTCCTTGGAAACCTACCTTGATATGGTCAAATTTACTACTATACATTATATATATATATATATATATATATATATATATATATATATATATATATATATATATATATATATATATGCACACAACACAGGTCAAAAGTTTGGACACACCTTCTCATTTAAAGGTTTTTCTGTATTTTCATGACAATGAAAATTGTACATTCACACTGGAGGCATCAAAACTATGAATTAACACATGTGGAATTATATACTTAACAAAAAAGTGAGAAACAACTGAAATTATGTCTTATATCCTCGGTTCTTCAAAGTAGCCACCTTTTGCTTTGATGACTGCTTTGCACACTCTTGGCATTCTCTTGATGAGCTTCAAGAGGTAGTCACCGGGAATGGTTTTCACTTCACAGGTGTGCCCTGTCAGGTTTAATAAGTGGGATTTCTTGCCTTATAAATGGTGCTGGGACCATCAGTTTTGTTGTGCAGCAGTCTGGTGGATACACAGCTGATAGTCCGACTGAATAGACTGTTAGAATTTGTATTATGGCAAGAAAAAAACAGCTAAGTTAAGAAAAATTAGTGGCCATAGTTACTTTAAGAAATGAAGGTCAGTCAGTCCGAAAAATTGGGAAAACTTTAAAAGTGTCCCCAAGTGCAGTGGCAAAAACCTTCAAGAAAGTGGCTTACATGACGACTGCCCCAGGAAAGGAAGACCAAGAGTCACCTCTGCTTCTGAGGATAAGTTTATCTGAGTCACCAGCCTCAGAAATCGCAGGTTAACAGCAGCTCAGATTAGAGACCAGGTCAATGCCACACAGAGTTCTAGCAGCAGACATCTCTACTACAACATCTGCTAAGAGGAGACTTTGTGCAGCAGGCCTTCATGGTAAAATAGCTGCTAGGAGACCACTGCTAAGGACAGGCAACAAGCAGAAGAGACTTGTTTGGGCTAAAGAACACAAGGAACGGACATTTGACCAGTGGAAATCTGTGCTTTGGTCTGATGAGTCCAAATGTGAGATCTTTGGTTCCAACCACCGTGTCTTTGTGCGACGCAGAAAAGGTGAATGGATGGACTTTATGTGCCTGGTTCCCACCGTGAAGCATGGAAGAGGTGTGATGGTGTAGGGGTGCTTTGCTGGTGAAACTGTTGGGGATTTATTCAAAATTGAGGGCATACTGAACCAGCATGGCTATCACAGCATCTTGCAGCGGCATGCTATTTCATCCGGTTTGCGTTTAGTTGGACCATCATTTATTTTTCAACAGGACAATGACCCCAAACACACCTACAGGCTGTGTAAGGCCTATTTGACCAAGAAGGAGAGTGATGGGGTGCTATGCCAGATGACCTGGCCTCCACAGTCACCAGAACTGAACCCAATCAAGATGGTTTGGGGTGAGCTGGACCACAGCTGTGTTAATTCATAGTCTTGATGCCTTCAGTGTGAATGTACAATTTTCATAGCAATGAAATACAGAAAAATATTTAAATGCGAAGGTGTGTCCAAACTTTTGGTCTGTACTGTATATATATATATATATATATATATATATATATATATATATATATATATGTATATATATATATATATATATATATATTATAATATAATATACCAAAAAAGAGCATGAACCGAACCTCCAAAAATACTTTTGATCTAAATCTACTAAGCAAAAATATATAAAACTGAACATGAGGTTCTAGGTTTAACATTCTGATGAGACTGTATGAAGCCCACTGCCATGTCACAGCAAACCTCAAAGTGGGTCCCTACCGCCCTAACGGAGTAGAGCCGTGCGCTGTCCCCATTGCCCCCAAGGAGTGGAGCTGCACGCTGACCACTGCCACAGCTGCAATGCAGCGGCAGGGCGGAGCAGCAGACTGAGAACCTTCACTTTGTTCTGCTGTAGCCTATATCAGGTCAACTTTGCCTTGTGTTTTGGATAATTGTCATGTTGGAATGTCCAAGTGCGTCCCATGCTCAGCTCCGAGGCTGATGAGTGCAAATTTGCCTTCAGAATTTGCTGATAACGTGCTGCATTCATCTGTCCTTCAACTTTTACCAAGCTTACTGTGCCTTCAAAGCTCACACATCCCAAAAACATCAGTGATTCACCAGCGATCCTGCTGACTGGCATTATCAATTCCTTGGATTTCTTTGTATCCCTTTCCTGTTTTATACAGTTCAACTACCTTTTCTTGTAGATCCATTGACAATTCTTTTGCTTTCCCCATTACGCCTGCAGCGCCCCAGAGTCCTGGTCATTGCAGTAATGTCATCCTTCCACCAGGGGGAGTGATATTACGTCTCATGGCAATAAAAGAGATCTTCCTACCAGGTATCACAAACCATACACAACACTTCACACTCCAGACCACCAGGGGGAGCCTTGCTACTATCTACTAGGGCACTACTCACAGAAGGGTAAAACTGGTGGGCTGGATAGAAAGTTAGAAAGAAGCTGACTGGGCTTTACCCAGGCAACACCTGTAAGGCAGAAAGGGGGAAAGGAGGAACATCGGAGTAGCAGACAGAGGGTCCCTGTCAGGGGTGGGATCCTGACAGAGGCCTAGCAAGACAGAAAGACACGGAGCTGCACCTGCCCCACGTGCGGCAGTGGAGCGCCCCCACACCGCCGCAGGGCCGAGGGGTACCTGGAGCCGGGCCTCTGGGTCTCAGTCCTGGGGTTGTCACGGTGGCTAGACCCGGTCCGTGGCTCTGTCTGTCAGTGGGGGACATCCGGTGCAATAAGTGGTGTTGTAACGGTGCGGTTGTGGGGTGCAGGTCGCGGTAAATAACGAGGACACCAGGTTGCAGTCTCTTTACCTCTTTACTGAAGATCTCTGAGTCCTCAGTCCAGAATACGGCTCACCAGGCTACGCAAGTCCGGCCGGTCCAATGAAACTTCCAGAGTTCTCTTCACAGGAGGAAATCTGTGCCTTCCCCCTAGCGCTATGTGTTGTAGTCCTTCCCTGCTGTGGATGATGTTCTGCTAATCCTCCGTCCCTCCCTGAGGTTCGGGTAGGAACGGCACCCGTTTGATGGGTAGGCCTGGAGTTCTTCCTGGAGACGCCCCTCTCCCGCAATTGCCTCCCAAGACTTCATAGGTGATTTGAGTTAGACAGCCCGCCTTAAACTGACTGTCCTGCCGCTGTTTAGAGTATTGCTTGAAGCTGAATGTTATAATACTCCCTCGGCGTTCCGGCCACCGGTAGTGCGCCTCAGTAGGGTGTTGCTCCGGTCTTACAGCACGACCCCTACTGGAATTCTCCTATTGCTTGATCTCGTTTCTCACTCAGCACAATCTATCTCGCTTCTAGTCCTTTCTTGGATCCCGCCGCTTCCCGGAGCTGGCGCGAACCTGTTACGTTCTTTTCAATGCCAAGCCTCTGTCAGGATCCCACCCCTGACAGAGACCCTACTGTCTCTTCCTCCACAACACCCTCTGCCACTAGGTGTTGCTTCGTCCAATCCAGTCAGCTTTCTGATCTAACTTCCTGCCTGACCCCCAGTTTACCCACTATGGTGGGGAGTGGCCTAATGAATAGAACCCTTAGCTCCCCCCGGAGGCCCGGCTGTGAAATGTATTGGTGTCTGTGATACCTGATCAGATGAACTCCTTCAGTGCCATCGGATGCACCATAGCTCCCCATAGTGGCGGAGCCACAGTACTGCAACGACCAGGACTCTGGGGCGCTGCACTCCCCCCTGGTTAAACACAGTACTCCGGGACTGGGAAGAAAACAACAATACAAGATTAGCAAAAAGACATACAATTTTTGTTGAGTGCAAATAACAATATGTATACTTGAGCAAGCTTCCCTTTATGGGAGGTGAGGACACTTGAACGTTACAAACATGGCAAAAATGTCATAGCAACATGCTATAATTAACTTTTCTTACCCAACCGGGTATCCTACTAAGTGCAAACATTATTGAACAATAATTTAACTTTGCCTTTAAGGACATACACTCTTTATCCACTAAAGACCTTCCTATAATCACATTATAAGGCATTTTAACTTTCTCATTCTCCTACTTTGGATCTGCAGGACCGCCTGTCCTATTGGCACCAGACCTACTGCCTCTCCTTTCTGTTACAGGACCGCCCCGTTCAGCCAGGGCCTACTGCCTTTTCAACTACTATACACAGTATAGAACATAACATATTTTCAGTTTGAGAGCACTGAGCCATCTCTACATGACTCCTATGAGGACTCAGGGTTTACCTTCTATCCTAACTTTCTATCAGCATTATCAAAACATTTTCTATCGAACATTAAGCCTTCTCATTATCTTTCTTCCTTTCACTTCTCAGAGCACATTATCAATATTTCTTCACATGTAACCAGTTAAACACATATAACTTTTCTCATATAAACATTATCATCATTTCCTTTGGTCAAGACATTATTGCTACTCATCTTAAGCAATATTACTATCGAAGCGTGACAAATGAACATCCCCTTTAAGAGAGGACCAAGTCTCTGTGAGGTAGCGTATCTTCTCAAGCTACCAGTCCATACTCATCAAAGGTTCCAGTGCGGTATCTTCGCAAAGAGTCCTTGTTTAAGTAAAACCAGTAGGAAAGGTATCTTCACAAAGAGTCTTTAAGTAAAACCAGTAGGAAACACCCTTAAGAAGGTGTAAACTATATACAAAAGAGTTCGGATCATGCACTGTTCATGATTCAGCAGTTTTTTAAAACTTGTGCAAAACTTTTGGTAACAAAAACAAACAATAGGGATCCCGGGTCAACAAAGGGATCCCTTTAAGAGTTAACCCTTTATGGGTATAGCAACAAAGTAGCAAGGAAATAAACAGTTAACTATTTACAGTTTCAGGTTTCCGAGGCTTAGTTGAACGGCTTCCAGGGCTGCACCTGGCACTTAACCCCTCTTGGCCCGGGAAGGGTGAAGTCCAGGGTTGCACCTAGTGCTGGACACACGCCGTTAATCCGTCTCTCATGTACAGTTAAATCATGCGCAGCGATGGAGGTCTGCGCAGCTTGAGTAGGGGCATTTGCTGCAGCAGAGGTAGCGGCTGCTGCAAGATCAGTCACTGGAACGGAGTCAGCAGCTGTGGCACTAGCAGTCGCTGGAGTGGTGTCGGTCGTCAGGGCAGGGTCGTCCTTCATACGTGCTTCAGATGCGGTCCCTCCGGTGCCGGTCTGCTCCGCCTCCGCTGGGGTCTGGAACGCTGGTTGCGGGGCCTTGTGCTGCGGCGTTGTCATCTCTGCTTGCAGCATCTCGCTTTCCGGCAGGGCCCTGCTTTCTGGCTTCGGAGCGCTGGGACTTCTTTCTTGCTCCGGACCAGACGAGGCTGCCGACAGACGTCTGGCGAGGCTCCCGATGATGGTCTTCTTCCACCCGGCCTCAGTGCTCAGCTGCATCCGCCGGGGTTGGTGGATCAGCTCATCCGCACCGGTCTGCAGGAGGTCAGCGTCAACTGTGGAGGTCCGGCTGCGGTGCCTCTCCAGGTAGCTGGGGGAGTCCTCGGCTCCGACCCCACACTCCGGCTCCGGGCGGCTGGCCATGGCGTCCTCCATGTTGCTCGCTTCTTCTTCCTGGTCCTTTTCCCGCTCTCTCCTTCGTGGGCGGTTTCGTTTTCTCTGTCTCTGCCCACCATTGAGGATCAGGAGGCGGATCTCGGCTGCTGATGGACACGTCCTCAAGGGGCCGAGATATTTAGACTGGGCGGCCATTGTCTTTCGCGCTCTTCAGCTTGTTCACGCCCACTTCCACGCCCTTCTTCTTCTCCTGCGCTCTCCTTAGCGCTGTAATGGTGGCGGCTTTGGCGCGAACTTTTGGCGGCAAGTGACAATCCACAGTCTTTGCAATAAAGTACAGCCCAAGCACAGTAAATCACAGTTCCAAGGCACACATGACCTGATTCTTCAGGCTTAAGTAGATCCTGTTCGTGACGCCAAGTTTTGGAGCGCCCCCACACCGCCGCAGGGCCGAGGGGTACCCGGAGCCGGGCCTCTGGGTCTCAGTCCTGGGGTTGTCACGGTGGCTAGACCCGGTCCGTGGCCCTGTCTGTCAGTGGGGGACGTCCGGTGCAATAAGTCGTGTTGTAACGGTGCGGTTGTGGGGTGCAGGTCGCGGTAAATAACGAGGACACCAGGTTGCAGTCTCTTTACCTCTTTACTGAAGATCTCTGAGTCCTCAGTCCAGAATATGGCTCACCAGGCTACGCAAGTCCGGCCGGTCCAATGACACTTCCAGAGTTCTCTTCACAGGAGGAAATCTGTGCCTTCCCCCTAGCGCTATGTGTTGTAGTCCTTCCCTGCTGTGCTTACGGAAAGTACCCCACAACTGTTGTGTCTGTTTCTGATGTTCCCTCACAACTCGATTAGATGATGTTCTGCTAATCCTCCGTCCCTCCCTGAGGTTCGGGTAGGAACGGCACCCGTTTGACGGGTAGTGTTATGACCCCAGTGGACAGGGTCTCAGAGGAACGTGTAAGTCTGCGAGATTCAAAAATCCAGCTCATAGGGCTGTGGTAACTGGGTTGACCAAATAGCTACTCCTAACGCCAACACTAGAAGTAGCCGGGGATCATGCCTACGGATCGCTAGATGACTCGCGCCAGCCGGAGAATCTAACTACCCCTAGGAGAAGAAAACAAAGACCTCTCTTGCCTCCAGAGAAAGGGACCCCAAAGCAAGATACAAGCCCCCCACAAATAATAACGGTGAGGTAAGAGGAAATGACAAACACAGAAATGAACCAGGTTCAGCAAAGAGAGGCCAGCTTACTAATAGCAGAATATAGCAAGATAACTTATCTGGTCAACAAAAACCCTATAAAAATCCACGCTGGAGATTCAAGAACCCCCGAACCGTCTAACGGTCCGGGGGGAGAACACCAGCCCCCTAGAGCTTCCAGCAAAGGTCAGGATACAGATTGGAACAAGCTGGACAAAAATACCAAACAAAACAAAAGCAAAAAGCAAGGAAGAAGACTTAGCTTGAAATATAGGAACCAGGATCATAGGACAAGAGCACAACAGATTAGCTCTGATTTCAACGATGCCAGGCATTGAACTGAAGGTCCAGGGAGCTTATATAGCAACGCCCCTGAACTAACGGCCCAGGTGAGGATATAGGAAAAGACAGAAGCTCCAGAGTCAAATCACTAATGACCACTAGAGGGAGCAAAAAGCAAAATCACAACAGGGTAGGCCTGGAGTTCTTCCGGGACCCTAGAGACCTGCACCTGCCCCACGTGCGGCAGTGGAGCGCCCCCACACCGCCGCAGGGCCGAGGGGTACCCGGAGCCGGGCCTCTGGGTCTCAGTCCTGGGGTTGTCACGGTGGCTAGACCCGGTCCGTGGCTCTGTCTGTCAGTGGGGGACATCCGGTGCAATAAGTGGTGTTGTAACGGTGCGGTTGTGGGGTGCAGGTCGCGGTAAATAACGAGGACACCAGGTTGCAGTCTCTTTACCTCTTTACTGAAGATCTCTGAGTCCTCAGTCCAGAATACGGCTCACCAGGCTACGCAAGTCCGGCCGGTCCAATGACACTTCCAGAGTTCTCTTCACAGGAGGAAATCTGTGCCTTCCCCCTAGCGCTATGTGTTGTAGTCCTTCCCTGCTGTGGATGATGTTCTGCTAATCCTCCGTCCCTCCCTGAGGTTCGGGTAGGAACGGCACCCATTTGACGGGTAGGCCTGGAGTTCTTCCTGGAGACGCCCCTCTCCCGCAATTGCCTCCCAAGACTTCATAGGTGATTTGAGTTAGACAGCCCGCCTTAAACTGACTGTCCTGCCGCTGTTTAGAGTATTGCTTGAAGCTGAATGTTATAATACTCCCTCGGCGTTCCGGCCACCGGTAGTGCGCCTCAGTAGGGTGTTGCTCCGGTCTTACAGCACGACCCCTACTGGAATTCTCCTATTGCTTGATCTCGTTTCTCACTCAGCACAATCTATCTCGCTTCTAGTCCTTTCTTGGATCCCGCCGCTTCCCGGAGCTGGCGCGGACCCGTTACGTTCTTTTCAAAGCCAAGCCTCTGTCAGGATCCCACCCCTGACAGAGACCCTACTGTCTCTTCCTCCACAACACCCTCTGCCACTAGGTGTTGCTTCGTCCAATCCAGTCAGCTTTCTGATCTAACTTCCTGCCTGACCCCCAGTTTACCCACTATGGTGGGGAGTGGCCTAATGAATAGAACCCTTAGCTCCCCCCGGAGGCCCGGCTGTGAAATGTATTGGTGTCTGTGATACCTGATCAGATGAACTCCTTCAGTGCCATCGGACGCACCATAGCTCCCCATAGTGGCGGAGCCACAGTACTGCAACGACCAGGACTCTGGGGCGCTGCACTAGCATCCTAAGAAAGGACACAAAGAGAATTGTGTTGTAGAGGGGGAGAAACGAAGTCATAGCACAAGGAGATAACACCAGGAGTTCTGCCCTGTAATAGGCTGCTTCCTTCTGAGGCGCGTAGCCGGTGGACGGAACACCGAGGGAGCAACTGTCTGCAAGCCTTGCTCCAGAGACCGGCAGGACAGTCAATTCCAAGTTGGCTGCCCAACCTTAATACCTAAGAAGATATGGTGGCAACTTGTGGGGGTCAGGGCATCTCTATGGTCCCTATAAACAAGCCTCAGGCCATCAATCATATGGGTTTGTCCTATCCATACCATCTGGGGGACAGAGAGGAAGAAATAACATCTAAAACATCTACAACAGTTGTGAGGACCTTACCGAGAAGCTCAGCAGGGAGGTACTACAACACACAGGCGCTAGTGGAAGGCTACTGATTTCCACCTGGATAAGGGGACTTTGGATTTGCCTTCAGATCGGCTGGACTCTGCCTACCCTGTGGTCAGTACCCTGGACTGTGGATGCTGAAGCCTTCAGTAAAGGTAAAGAGAATGCAACCTTGTGTCCTCGTTCTTCACTGCGCCTTTCATCATCCACCATCACCACCTACACTTCTGGGAAGCCCTGGGGATACACTTCACCTGTGGTAAGGTATACCATATTGCTGCCATAACATCACCCCAGCGGATCTCTAAGCAGCATTGGTCACCCTGACCGAATACCACAGGTGGCATCACGAACTATCCCTTTAAAGACCTTTCCCAAAACCACAAAAATTCTTCTCTTTCAATTCGGATGTCCCTCATAGGGCCACGGACCGGGTCGGGCCACCGTGACATTCCCCGAACTGAAGGACCCGGTACCGAGTACCCCATTGCCCTTACGTGGGGGCGCTCCACTCCCAATCCACAAACATCAGTGGCTGGATGAAAGATGCAAGAGTCTGGATCCCAGAAACTCACTCAGCTTTTATGCACTGTGGTGTAGTGACCCCTGTGGCAGCTAGGGGGCGCTGTCTGTGCTCCTTGGGATGTGCATGGAGGCATATTTGTCACTCATTATAATCGTGGTGAAACAGTGACTAGCAGTGTTGTGAATGGCCGATATGTGTCGCAGAGGGAGTCTGTGTTGTAAGTCTGATGCAATGTTGTTGTTCTGGGACCTGTAGTCCCTCAAGAGTGTATATATCTATGGTGTAGTTGTAAGGGAGACTTACTAGGCTAGTTGTGTGAGATGGGTGGGACAAACTAGTCACACATCCACACTCCCACCTGTGGGAGTGGTTAGTACTATATAATGTGACTGAGGGCTGGTCACATGGGTTCTGAGTGTGGACCTGAATGGTCTGTGCTGGAAGGTCCTAGAGAGAGCCCCATTTGTTGGGAGTGTTGGCTCCCTGAAGAGCACATGGCGGGGGGCTCTGGACCTCGCACAGACCAGACTGTGGAACGGATGGAGATCCATGTTATACTAACCGGGGTCAGAGTGAAAGAATGTTTGAAGGATGCCTCTGGTGAAGAGAGGTATCTGAGAACCTGTGCAGCAATGGCAGGTAACGAAGGGAGATTCGTGTTGTACTGACCGGGGTCAGAGAAAAGCAAAGACAGAGTGAAAGAAGAGAGAGACATTGTGTATGGGGCACCTCTGAGGCCAAGAGGTGTCCAGGAACCCGTGAAGGTTGCCAACGGGTAACGGTCTGAAAACCGTGTGTAATGCTGACCGGGGTCAGAGACGAACTGTGGTAAAGCTGAATATGTCCAGATACTGTACAAGCTGTTACTAAGTTCCTGTGGATGTGGTTTATGTTGTGCGTAATAAACCTAAGAGACTGTGTTTTGATAGAAAACCGTGCCTGAGTGCATTAATCCCGTGCCAAGCGAGTGTCCCCCAAGACACGTAGTAGGCGCTATGCTACAGCACACACACTGATTACCACCAAACAGGTCAGAGGTGAGGATGTTACCTTTAGTAGCCAGTCAAACACATTTGTGTCAACTTGTATGTTTTGGGTTGTCATTATGATTTAAAAAGAGATACCATGGTCGGTTGACAATAAATAGCTTCATCCAACAACTAACCATGAGCGGAGATAAAGTTTTGCTGTTATTATTCATATTCTCTGAAAAAAGGCCAAGAAAGCAAAAATTCTGCCGGGGTATGAGCACAACTGTATAATATATATCCACTTTTGTGATCTACTCTTTCTCTCTCTATATATATATATACATAAATTTATATAGTTTGAGTATCTCACAAACATTAACCCCTTAGTGACAGAGCCAATTTGGTACTTAATGACCGAGCCAATTTTTACAATTCTGACCAGTGTCACTTTATGAGGTTATAACTCTGGAACGCTTTATCGGATCCCGCTGATTCTGAGATTGTTTTTTCGTAACATGTTGTACTTCAAGTTAGTGGTAACATTTCTTCGATATTACTTGCGATTATTTATGAAAAAAATGGAAATATGGCGAAAATTTTTAAAATTTTGCAATTTTCAAACTTTGTATTTTTATGCCCTTAAATCAGAGAGATATGTCACAAAAAATAGTTAATAAATAACATTTCTCACATGTCTACTTTACATCAGCACAATTTTGGGAACAATTTTTTTTTTTTGTTAGGGAGTTATAAGGGTTAAAAGTTGACCAGCAATTTCTCATTTTTACAACACCATGTTTTTTTTAGGGACCACATCACCTTTGAAGTGATTTTGAGGGGTCTATATGATAGAAAATAACCAAGTGTGACACCATTCTAAAAACTGCACCCCTCAAGCTGCTCAAAACCACATTCAAGAAGTTTATTAACCCTTTACGTACTTCACAGGAACTAAAACAATGTGGAAGAAAAAAATGAACATTTTACTTTTTTTTGCAAACAATTTACTTCAGAACCATTTTTTTTAATTTTCACAAGTGTAAAAACAGAAATTTAACCACAAATTTTGTTGTGCAATTTTTCCTGAGTACGCCGATACCCCATATGTGGAGGTAAACCACTGTTTGGGCGCACCGCAGAGCTTGGAAGTGAAGGAGCACCGTTTGACTGTTTCAATGCAGAATTGGCTGGAATTGAGATCGGACGCCATGTCGCGTTTGGAGAGCCCCTAATGTGCCTAAACAGTGGAAACCCCCCACAAGTGACCCCATTTTGGAAACTAGACCCCCCAAGGAACTTATCTAGATGTGTAGTGAGAACTTTGAATGCCCAAGTGCATCACAGAAGTTTATAATGCAGAGTCGTGAAAATAAAAAATATATATTTTTTAACAATAAAGATTTTTTAGCCCCCAAGTTTTTATTTTCACAAGGGTAACAAGAGAAATTGGACCCCAAAAGTTGTTGTCCAATTTGTCCTGAGTATGCTGGTACCCTATATGTGGGGGTAAACCACTGTTTGGGCGCACGGCAGAGCTCGGAAGGGAAGGAGCGCCATTTTGGAATGCAGACTTTGATAGAATTGTCTGCGGGCGTTATGTTGCGTTTGCAGACCACTAATGTACCTAAACAGTAGAAACCCCCAACAAGTGACCCCATTTTGGAAAATAGACCCCCCAAGGAACTTATCTAGATATGTGGTGAGAACTTTGAATGCCCAAGTGCTTCACAGAAGTTTATAATGCAGAGTAGTGAAAATAAAAAATATTTTTTTTCCCACAAAAAAGATTTTTTAGCCCCCAAATTTTTATTTTCACAAGGGTAACAAGAGAAATTGGACCCCAAAAGTTGTTGTCCAATTTGTCCTGAGTATGCTGGTACCCCATATGTGGGGGTAAACCACTGTTTGGGCGCACGGCAGAGCTCGGAAGGGAAGGAGCGCCATTTTGGAATGCAGACTTTGATAGAATTGTCTGCGGGCGTTATGTTGCGTTTGCAGACCACTAATGTACCTAAACAGTAGAAACCCCCAACAAGTGACCCCATTTTGGAAAATAGACCCCCCAAGGAACTTATCTAGATATGTGGTGAGAACTTTGAATGCCCAAGTGCTTTACAGAAGTTTATAATGCAGAGTAGTGAAAATAAAAAATATTTTTTTTCCCACAAAAAAGATTTTTTTAGCCCCCAAATTTTTATTTTCACAAGGGTAACAAGAGAAATTGGACCCCAAAAGTTGTTGTCCAATTTGTCCTGAGTATGCTGGTACCCCATATGTGGGGGTAAACCACTGTTTGGGCGCACGGCAGAGCTCGGAAGGGAAGGAGCGCCATTTTGGAATGCAGACTTTGATAGAATTGTCTGCGGGCGTTATGTTGCGTTTGCAGACCCCTAATGTACCTAAACAGTAGAAACCCCCACAAGTGACCAAATTTTGGAAACTAGACCCCCTAAGGAACTTATCTAGATATGTGGTGAGAACTTTGAAAGCTCAAGTGCTTCACAGAAATTTATAATGCAGAGTAGTGAAAATAAAAAAATATATTTTTTTCCAACAAAAAAGATTTTTAGCCCCCAAGTTTTTATTTTCACAAGGGTAACAGGAGAAATTGGACCCCAAAAGTTGTTGTCCAATTTATCCTGAGTACGCTGATGCCCCATATGTGGGGGTAAACCACTGTTTGGGCGCACGGCAGAGCTCAGAAGGGAGGGAGTACCATTTGACTTTTTTAGCGCAAAATTGGCTGTCGTGTTTGGAGACCCCCCTGATGTACCTAAACAGTGGAAACCCCCAAATTATAACTCCAACCCTAACTCCAACACAGCCCTAACCCTAATCTCAACCCGATCCATAATCCTAATCACAACCCTAACGATAATCACAACCCTAACCCCAAAACAGCCCTAATCTCAACCCTAACCATAACCCTAATCAAAACCCTAAATCCAACACACCCCTAACCCTAATCCCAACCCTAACCCTAATCCCAACCCTAATCCCAAACGTAACACTAATCCCAACCCTAATCCAAACCCTAACCCTAATCCCAACTCTAACCCTAACTTTAGCCCCAACCCTAACTTTAGCCCCAACCCTAACCATAACTTTAGCCCCCGTCGTCACAAAAAAAGTTCAATGTAACCTTTTTTTTGTACGTCGCGTCCGCCATTTCCGCGGATACGTGGCTGTAACTCTGCCCCCTCCTCCCCAGGACATAGACTGGGCAGCGGATGCGTTGAAAAACTGCATCCGCTGCCCACGTTGTGCACAATTTTCACAACGTGCGTCGGTACATCGGGCCGACGCATTGCGACCGCCCCGTACCGACGCAAGTGTGAAAGAAGCCTAAGGCTACTTTCACACTAGTGTCATACTCGGCCCATCGCAGTGTGTCGGGCCGACGTACCGACGCTAGCGTTGTAAGCGCCGCACAACGGGTGCAGCGGATGCTGTTTTTTCAACGCATCCGCTGCCCCATTGTGAGGTGCGGGGAGGCGGGGGCGGAGTTCTGGCCACGCATGCGCGGTCGGAAATGGCGGACACGTCGCACAAAAAAGTTACATGTAGTTTTTTTTGTGTCGACGGTCCGCCGAAGCACGACGCATCCGTCGCACGATGGATGCGACATGTGGCAATCCGTCGCAATGCGTCGCTAATGCAAGCCAATGGAGAAAAAACGCATCCTGCAAGCACTTTTGCAGGATGCGTTTTTTCTCCAACGACGCATTGCGACGGAAGCCAAAAAACGCTAGTGTGAAAGTAGCCTAACCCTAACCCTAGCCCTAACCCTAAATTTAGCCCCAACCCTAACCCTAACTCTAACCCTAACTCTAACCCTAACCCTAACTCTAACCCTAACCCTAACCCTAACTCTAACCCTAACCCTAACTCTAACCCTAACCCTAACTCTAACCCTAACCCTAACCCTAACCCTAACCCTAATTTTAGCCCCAACTTGTCTTCTCCTGCCGGCCGGCAGATGGCAGCAGATGGCGGGCGCACTGCGCATGCGCCCGCCATGATGAAAAAGCCGGCTGGCAGGAGAAGACAGAAGAGGACCCAGGGACCCCGGGTGAGTATGATAGGGTCCCCGAATCCCCCTATTTCTCTGTCCTCTGATGTGCGATCACATCAGAGGACAGAGAAATAACTGATCGCTTTTTTTTTTTTTTTTTTTGCGGTCGCCGGTAAACTGTTAATTACCGGCGATCGCAAAGCAGGGGTCGGTGCAAACCGACCCCGATCATGTTCTTTGGGGTCTCGGCTACCCCCGGCAGCCAAGACCCCAAAGAACATCCGGGTGCCGGGCGGCGGGCGCACTGCGCGTGCGCCCGCCATTTTTTCCCGGAAAAAAGATGGCGGCGCCCATGGGGAGACACGAGGAGCACCGGGGGAGGTAGGTAAGTATTGGGGGGCTATTGGGGGCCATCAGGGACCACATTTCTCTGTCCTCCGATGTGCGATCACATCGGAGGACAGAGAAATTAAACGGCAAATCGCGTTTTTTTTTTTTTTGTTGCGACCGCCGGTAAACGGTTAATTACCGGCGATCGCAACTCGGGGGTCGGTAAAACCCCCCCGAATCATGTTCTCTGGGGTCTCGGCTACCCTCGGCAACCGAGACCCCAGAGAAAATCCGACTCTGGGGGGCGCTATTCACTTTTTCCACAGCGCCGTTAATTAACGGCGCTGTGGATTAAGTACCCTTAGCGGCCGCCGTTAAAAGGCGTATCGGCGGTCGTTAAGGGGTTAATACACCTCTCACATTTTTGTAAATATTTACTATATCTTTTCATGGAACAAAACTGAAAATATGACACTTTGATACAATGTAAAGTAGTCAGTTTACTGCTTGTATAACAATGTAAATTTGGTGTGCCCTCTAAAAAACTCAACACATGGCATTAATGTCTAAACCATTGGCAACAGAAGTGGATACACTGGTATCGGCCGATATTTGCTGTATCGGAATTCCGATACCGAGTTCCGATATTTTTGTGATATTGGAAATCGGATTCGGAAGTTCCCAGTGTATGGTTCCCAGGGTCTGGAGGAGAGGAGGCTTGTGATTGGTCGCGTGAGCGGTCACATGAGCGGTCACGCGACCAATCACAAGCCGCGACGTCATCGAAGGTCCTAAACTCCTCATTCTTAGGAACGGAGGCTGCCAGTTACATCGGTAAGGTCCAGGGGCCGCCAGACGGGTGAGTATATCCATATTTTTTATTTTAATTCTTTATTTTTTACATGAATATGGATCCCAGGGCCTGAAGGAGAGTTTCCTCTCCTTCAGACCCTGGGAACCATCCAGGATACCATCCGATACTTGTGTCCCATTGACTTGCATTGGTATCGGGTATCGGTATCGGCGATATCCGATATTTTTTGGATATCGGCCGATACCATCCGATACCGATACCTTTGAGTATCGGAAGGTATCGCTCAACACTAGGGACCATCTCACATTTGAAGTGACTCTGAGGGGTCTATATGGTAGAAAATACCCAAAAGTGACACCATTCTAAAAACTGCATGCCCCAAGGCGCACAAAACCACATTCAGGTGCTTCATGAGAACTAAAGCAAAGTGGAATGAAAAAATTAACATTTTACTTTTTCCACAAAAAATTTACTTTGGAACCAAACTTTTTTATTTTCACAAGGGTATCAGGAGAAAATGGACCACAAAATTTGTTGTGCAATTTCTCTTGAGTACGCCAATTCCCTTATGTGGGGGAAAGCCACTGTTTGGGCACATGGCAGGGCTAAGAAGGGAGGCAGCACCGTTTGTCTTTTTGAACGCAAAACTGCTGGAATCAATGGCAGGCACCATGTCACGTTTTGAGACCCCCTGATATACCTAAACAGTGGAAACCCCACAATTCTAACTCCAACCCTAACACAGCCCTAATTCCAAGCCTAACCCGAACACATCCCTAACCCTAATCCCAACCCTAACCATAACCCTAACCACAACCTTAACCCCAACACCACAAACCTAACTCCAACACAACTCTAACCCCAACACTAACCATAATGGAAAAATGAAAAAAATACATTTTTTTTATTTTATTATTTTTACCTAACTAAGGGGATGATAAAGGGGGACTTGATTTGCTATTTTTAAAAAAATGTGATCACTGTGATACGGTCTATCACAGTGATCAGAATGAACCAAAAGGAGAAATCTCCTATTGTTTGCCGGGTGCCAGCCAGCAGATCTTGGCGGGCACACTGTGCATGCGCCCTCCATTTTTTCCCAGAAGATGAAGAGGGACAGAGCCGGAGGGACCGGGGGACATAGCTGGTACCGGGGGGGCTCGGGGGACCCCATGTCTCTCTCCTCTGTTGTGCTAGACCATATCAAAGGAGAAATAAATAGTAAATTTGACTTTTTTGCGGTCATCATTATTCTGTGAATAACGCTGATTGCAACACTGGGGTCGGTAAAAACCAACCAGAATCATGTTCTCCAGGATCTCAGCTAGCCCCGATAGCTGAGACCTCAGAGATTTTCAGACTCTGGGAGGTGCTATAACCTTATTTCTCAGCGCCATTAAAAAGCGGCGCTGAGGAATAAGTACCCTTAACTGCCGCCATTAAAAAGCGTATCGGCGGTCGTTAAGGGGTTATGCACAAAGTGTCAATATTTTGTGCTGCCACCATTATTTTCAAGAATTGCCGTTACTCTTTTGTCCATGGCGTTCACTAGAGCTTCACAGGTTGCCACTGGAAACCTGTTCCACTACACAGTAATGACATCAAGGAGCAGGTGGAGGTTAGAGACCTTGCATTCCTCTACCCTCCATTTGAGGATGCCCCACAGATGCTCAATAGGGTTTAGGTCTGGAGACATGCTTGGCCAATCCAACATCTTTACCCTCAGCTTCTTTCAATAGGGCAAAGGATGTCTTGGAGGTGTGCTATCATGTTGGAATACTGCCATGCAGCCCAGTTTTTAAAGGGAGGGGATCATGCTCTGCTTTAGTATGTCACAGTACGTGTTGGCATTCATAAATCCCTCAATGAACTGTAGCTCGTCACAGCTGGCAACACAGATGCAGCCCCAAACCATGACACTCCCACCACCATGCTTGACTGTAGGCAAGATATACTTGTCTTTGCACTCCTCAACTGGTTGCTACCACACACGCTTGACACCATCTGAACCTAATAAATTTATCTTGGTCTCATCAGACAACGGGACATGGTTTCAGTAATCCATGTCCTTAGTCTACTTGTCTGCTTATTATAAGACAGCCCACATAGGGAGCCTGTGTATAGTATCAGGCAACACCCAAATGCAGACTCTATAAAGTATAAGGCAGCTCCCATAGGCAGTCTCTGTATACTATAAGGCAGCTCCCATAGGCAGCCTCTGTATAGTATAATGCACTCCCCATAGGCATTACTCTGTATAGTATAAGGCAGCCCCCATAGGCAGAGTCTAAAGTATAATGCAGCCCCCCATAGGCATACTCTATAGTATAATGTACTCCCTATATGCAGCCTCTGTATAGTATAAGGCAGCCCCCATAGGCAGACTCTATAGTATAATTCAGCCCTCCATAGGCAGACTCTATAGTTTAATGCACCTCCATAGGCAGACTCTACAGTATAATGCACTCCCCATAGGCAGACTCTGTATAGTATAAGGCAGCCTCTGTATAGTATAAGGCAGCCCCCATAGGCAGACTGTGTATATTATAAGGTGGCCCCCATAAAAATAAATACAATACTCACCTAAGTCACCCCTTCTCCTTGTTCCTCTGCTGCTCCGAGCTCCCGCACATCTCCGGACAGCAGGTGCCAAGTAGTGATGTCATTGCGCCCGCTGTCAGTGTCTGCCTCAGTGACATCAGATGCTGAGAGAGGGATTATGGGAGAGAGAGTGTAGCACTCCTTCTCTCATCAATGCGGTCAGCTGCATTGGCATCCAGCCGATACAGTTGTACTTGTGATGATGAGCGGGGGACCCCACTGCTGGCACCGGGGCCACCACGCCTGCTCAGGGACCCCATAGAGGCCAAGTGGCAGAGCAGGGAGATCGATTCACCCTGCTCTGCTGCAGACTGTAACTGTATAGGTGCGCTGTGCATGCTGAAACAGCTACAGTAGCTTAGCTCCGAGTGGGCCCCCTTAGAGCGCTGGGCCAGGGGTGACCGCCCCCTCTGACCCCCGGTAGCTGTGCTACTGGCACATTTTGTTGCTACAAAAGCCTCAAAAAACGTTTCAAAAATGTATCAGTATTATATTGATATCCATAGGGTACTACATATTCTTGGGTACATTTCGCTGGTAATTAACCCTCAAAAAACTTGTTAGGCTTTGTGCACACATTGCAAATTTGGTGCTTTTTTTTACTCATTTTTTCTGCACGGATTTGTGAAAAAACTGAAGCAAAACCTGATGCCAGCAAAGTGAATGAGAAACCTGAAGTGTCATGCACACATTCAGTTTTTTTTACTTGCAAATTTGGTGCAGAAAATAATCTGCTGCATGTCAATTCTCTGTGTATTTTTGCCCTGCGTTTTTCAACATTCACTTCACTTAAATTAATCAAAAATGGTGCAGAACTTTTACTGAATGTGTGCACATACCCTCATTGGTATTATATCACTAACCCATAGACTGTTCCATGGTCTGGAGTACATTTACTTGTTATATAACCCTCAGAAGTGCATAACCTTTATGGTCTAGGATTACCAATACATGACAATTTGAACAGAATGTGTATGAGTCCCACCTTTATGCCTAATACAGGGTGTGCCCGAGTCCTCATTTTTGGTAGTTCTTGTTTCCTTCATAAAGTCAACTAAAATGTCCTATTTTTTAGAAAAAAAATCAATTTTGGCTTAATTAAATCATGTTTTTTTCACATCCTTTTAAATTTTTCTGTATGTACAAGTCATTATACAGGAAAAATGTTTCTTGACAGTTTTGTTCCTGTAAAATAAAATTTCTCATCGGTTTGGAATGTTTTATTGTCACTCCTTAAAGTGGAGTAAAAGTGTGACACATCATTGATCTCAGCAGTGATCTGGGAGTCAGAGATGCTTCCAGGGGTCTTCCCCATGCTGTTCTCTTTATATTCAGCACTTTTCCCATCTACTTGAACATTTTCACTGCCCCCTAGACCTTTTTGCAGGGTCTTCTGGAAAAAAGCTTGGCTTTCCCATTGACTCCTTTTATACTCGTTATTCGAAACAAGCACGCGAGTATTAGGAATTGCTCAGTTCGAGAACGAGCACCCGAGCATTTTAGTGCTTGCTCATCCCTAGAGGTTTCCTTCTGGGATGACAGCCATGCAGACCGATTTGATGCAGTGAGCAGTGTATGGTCTGCGCACTAACAAGCTGACACCTGTCATGCAGCTGCAGTGCAGTACAGCGCAACCTTCACCAAGGGGAGCTTTACAGGGAAGCGAGACTGCACACACTAAGCTGCTGAACAGATGCCACCTAGTGGCAAGAGAGTAGTCAGAAAAAGCCGAGTCAGGGCACAAGATAACACGTTAGTACAAAAAGGATTTAAACAGAAAGGATAGTCAGGACGTAGCAATAGATCAGTAAACCAGGATGAGCAAAATACGGTACAATAGGGACAAATCAAAACAGAGTCGATAGCCAAGCCAGGAGGTCAGAATCAGAGAATCAAGCAGAACAGACAAATGCAGGGAAAGGACAGACAGAGGGAGATAACAGACACAGGACAAGTCAGGGTTCACAGCAGGATAAACCAGGGGCTTCCAGAGTCAGGTTCACAAGCCGAAGACAGAACTATAGCTTACACTGCCAGCAAGATTCATGGGAGCTAAATAGCAAACCTGAACCCAGAATGAGGCAGAGCAAAGTTAACACTTGACATGATCCGTCCAAAAAAGGGCAGACACTAATAAACCCTGGAACGGATCATGACAGTACCCCCCTCTCAAGGGGGGCCACCGGACCCCCAGGTTTCCCAGGATAACGTGCATGAAATGCCCGGATCAATTGATCAGCATGGACAGATCGTGCTGGGACCCATGATCGATCCTCAGGACGATAACCCCTCCAATGGACCAAATACTGAAGTGAACTACGGACCATACGAGAATCCACGATCCGTTCAACTTCAAACTCGGTCTGACCATCCACAGAGACAGGAGGCGGAGGGGATGGAGGCCCAGTGGAAGATGGTACAAAGGACTTAAGAAGGGATTTATGGAACACATTGGGGATCCGAAGTGACTGAGGAAGGCGTAAACGAAAGGCAACTGGATTGACCACCTCAATGATCTCGTAAGGACCGATAAACCGAGGACCAAGCTTAGCAGAAGGAATCTTAAGACGAATTTTCTAGGTAGACAGCCACACTTTATCTCCTACCAGAAATATAGGTCCTACAGACCGTCGCTTATCAGCAAAAAGTTTATGTTTGCCCTGAGCCTTCCCAATGTTCTTCTGGACCTCCCTCCACACCTCCCCCAACCGTTGTACTGCCGTATCAGCCCCTGGACATCCTGAATCCAGCCTAGAAAATTCACCAAAATGGGGGTGAAAACCAAAGTTACAGAAGAATGGAGAGGTGCCCGTGGACTGGTTAATCCGATTATTAAATGCAAATTCAGCCACGGGCAATGAAGAACACCAATCATCCTGCTGAGACGTAGCAAGACACCTCAAAATCTGACTGATTGGTCCTCTCCGTCTGCTCATTGGTCTCAGGATGGTAAGCAGAGGAGAAGGTCAAACAAATACCCAATCTTTTACAAAATGCCCTCCAAAATTTGGACACAAATTGTACCCCTCTATCAGAAACCACATTCAAAGGCACACCATGCAGCCGTACTACATGCTCAACAAAGAATCTAGATAGTGTCTCAGCATTAGGCAATCCTGCCAGAGGTACAAAATGCGCTTGCTTACTGAATCTGTCAACCACTAACCAGATTACAGTTTTGCCATTGGAAGGAGGGAGATCAGTGATAAAATCCATGGACAAATGAGTCCAAGGTCTATCTGGAATTGGCAATGGCACCAATTCCCCGGCCGGCCGGTTATGGGAGCTCTTAGCACGGGCACAGGTATCACAAGCAGACACAAACATAATGATATCAGAGTTAATTGAGGGCCACCAAAACAGCCTAGCAATAGCTTTCCGGGTGGCAGAGATCCCCGGGTGACCACTAAGAGCAGAATCGAGGAACTCCCGGAGAATCCTCAATCGGTACTGAACTGGGACAAAAAGCTTGTTGTCAGGCAAAGAGGGAGGAGAAAGAGACTGAGCCTTTCGAATCTCCTGCTCAAATTCAGTGGATACCCCCGCAACAACCACCCCGTGCTGGAGAATGGAGGAAGGAGGTTCGGGGGGTGATATCGGATCAAAACTGCGAGATAAGACATCAGCCTTGACATTCTTGGAACCAGGCCGAAACGTGATTGAAAAATGAAAACGAGAGAAAAAAAGCGACCACCTAGCCTGTCTAGGAGTTAACCTTTTGGCGGTTTCAATATAAGACAAGTTCTTGTGGTCAGTAATCACTGTGATCCGATGATCCGCCCCCTCCAAAAAATGCCTCCATTCTTCAAAAGCCAATTTTATAGCCAATAACTCCCGGTTCCCAACATCATAGTTCCTCTCAGCAGAAGAAAACTTACGGGAGAAAAAGGCACATGGTCTTAAGTTGGTCAAAGTAACGGGTCCCTGAGACAACACTGCCCCTACTCCCACCTCTGATGCATCCACCTCTACAATGAATGGTTTACATGGATCAGGCTGAACTAATATGGGAGCAGACATAAAACATTTTTTTAATGTAATAAATGTTTCAACTGCCAAGGATGACCAAACTTTGAGATCAGCCCCCTTGCAAGTGAGATCGGTGAGTGGCTTGACTACCTGAGAAAACCCTTTGATGAATTTCCGGTAATAATTGGCAAAACCCAGAAAACGCTGCAACCCCTTGTGGTCTATGGGTTGCACCCAATCAACAATGGCCTATACATTTCCAGGATCCATCCGAAACCCATTCGCAGAAAGAATGATCCCCAGAAAAGAAAGCTCCTGGACACAAAACAAACATTTCTCTGGTTTAGCAAACAAAGAATTTCCCTGTAACCGTTGAAGAACAGCACGTAAATGACTAATGTGAGATTCCTTATCAGGCGAGAAAACAAGGATATCATCCAGGTATACAACCATAAAGCGCCCAATAAAATCAGAAAAAACATCATTAATGAAGTTCTGAAACACCACGGGCGCATTTGTGAGACCAAAGGGCATGACCAAATTTTCAAACAGGCCCTCGGAGGTGAGAAATGCCGTTTTCCACTCATCCCCTTCCTGAATGCAGATAAGGTTATATGCTCCCCTAAGATCGAGTTTGGAGAACCACTTAGCCCCAGACAATTGGTTATAGAGATCAGGAATGAGTGGGAGAGGGTAGGTATTTCTCACCGTAATTTTATTTAGTTCCCGGAAATCGAGGCATGGGCGTAAACCACCATCTTTTTTCTTGACAAAAAAAAATCCCGCGGCCACAGGTGAGACAGAGGGACGGATGTGACCTTTGCGTAGACTATCAGAGATATAGTTTTTCATAGTAGTACGTTCCACGCCAGAAAGCTTGTACAAACGGGCTTTGGGCAATTTAGAACCCGGAATAAGGTTGATGGTACAATCATAAGGACGATGGGGTGGTAAGACCTCAGCCTCTTTTTTGGAGAACACATCACCAAAGTCCTTTAGGTACTCCAGAATACCCTCCGGACAAATGGCAGACACAAACACAGCAGAAAGGCAACCATTGGAACAATTAGGACCCCATTTAACAATATCACGAGATCCCCAGTCTATAACAGGATTATGCCTCTGTAACCAGGGGAACCCCAACACCAGTCCCGCAGGAAGATTATTCATAACATAACATGAAGTTCGTTCCTGGTGCAAGGAACCCACCTTGAGGAGGAACTCCTAAGAGACAAATTTAAGGACATTTTGAGCCAATGGTGTCTTATCAATGGCAACGATATGGATGGGAGTCTCTAGCCTAACTGTCCCAAACTTTAACTTGGACACCAGACTATAGTCAATGAAGTTCATGGAAGATCCACTGTCCACAAACGCTGAAGTGGATGCAAAAACACCTCCATAACACAGTTCCACCTCTAACAAAACTTTTTGAAATGACAAAAATGGTACCTGTGAGTCTGGATGACCTCCTAGACCATCACCCAGACTCGGCAGCTTGTTACTCGATGGACAAGAGGGGCAGTCCTTCTTCCAATGTCCCGGATCTCCACAATAAAAACATAATTTCCCATCACGTCACCGTTTCCTCTCCTTCTCCTTGAAATTGATGGCACCAACTTCCATAGTCTCCTTGAATGACATCACCTCAGACTTGGCAGGCAAAACAGGCATCTCACACTGGATAATTCTTCTCTCCCGTAATCTCCGGTCCATACGAATGGCCTGGGTCATGACCTCCACCAGGGAACTGGGAGGCGTGTGAAGGGCCAGCGTGTCCTTGAGAGGATCAGAAAGTCCTCTCTCAAACAGGCACCTCAGAGCAGAGTCACCCCAAGACACCTCAACGGACCACCATCTAAACTCAGAACAATACTGTTCAGCAGTGAGTTCATTCTGAGAGAGACCCATGATCATGTCCTCTGCAACCCTGACCCTGTCCGGTTCGTCATAAATAAGTCCCAGAGCCTCAAAGAATCTATCCACAGACACATGTTCAGGGGCAGAATCAGGTAAAGAGAAAGCCCATGATTGAGGTCCTTCCCGCAGTAAGGAAATAATTATCCCCACCCGCTGACTCTCATCTCCAGAAGATCGAGGTCTAAGAGAAAAAAAAGCTTGCAACTCTCCTTAAAAGTATGAAATCTCTCCCTTTCCCCAGAGAAGGTATCTGGGAGTTTGACAGTAGGTTCAGGAGACTGCAAAGAGACATCCACTGAGTCACCAGGTAGACTAACATCATGAGAGGTGTCTCCCTGCATGGTCATAACAGTCTCAGTCAGTTTTTTCTGTAAGTGAGTATGAGACGTGACAAGGGACTAAAGTTCTCACAGAAATATCCAACACCATCTGTGTCAAACTGGACACTTGATCCGCCAAGTTATGCAGCGGATCCATGACTGGAGAAAAAAAATGCAAAATCCAGTTTAAATGTCAGGTCAGCTATAATGTCATGCAGCTGCAGCGCAGTACAGCACAACCTTCACCAGGGGGAGCTTTACAGGGAAGCGAGACTGCACACACTGAGCAGCTGAACAGATGCCACCTAGTGGCAAGAGAGTAGTCAGAAAAAGCCGAGTCAGGGCACAAGATAACACATCAGTACAAAAAGGATTTAAACAGAAAGGATAGTCAGGACGTAGCAATAGATCACTAAACCAGGATTAGCCAAATACGGTACAATACGGACAAATCAAAATAGAGTCGATAGCCAAGCCAGGAGGTCAGAATCAGAGAATCAAGCAGAACAGACAATTGCAGGGAAAGGGCAGACAGAGGGAGATAACAGGCACAGGAAAAGTCAGGGTTCACAGCAGGACAAACCAGGGGCTTCCAGAGTCAGGTTCACAAGCCGAAGACAGAACTATAGCTGACACTGCCAGCAAGATTCATGGGAGCTAAATAGCAAACCTGAACCCAGAATGAGGCAGAGCAAAGTTAACACTTGACATGATCCGTCCAAAAAACGGCAGACACTAATAAACCCTGGAACGGATCATGACAACACCTCACCCCTTTACCTCTGCACCAATGCTGGCAGCTCTCATACATCTATTCTGAAAAGACATCCTCTGGAATGATGCTGAGCATGTGCAGTCAACTTCTTTGGTCAAACATGGCGAGACCAGTTCTGAGTGGAATGTGTCTTCTTAAACTACTGTATGGTCTTGGTCACCGCGCTGCAGCTCAGTGTCATAGTGCTGACAACCTTCTTATAGCCTAGACCATATTTATGTAGAGCAACAATACTTTTTTTCAGATCCTCTGAGATTTCTTTGCCATGAGGTGCCATGTGGACTTCCAGTAACTAGCATGAGATAGTGTGAGAGTGATAGCATTAAATTTATCACTCCTGCTCCCCATTCACACCTGAGACTTTGCAACACTAAAGAGTCATATGACACCGGGGAGGGAAAATGGCTAATTGGGCACAATTTGGCAATTTTCACTTAGCGGTGTACTCACTATTGTCAGCGGTTTAGCCATTACATTTACGCTGTTATACAAGCTGCACACTGACTACTTTACATTGTATCATAGAGACATATCTCCTGTGTTGTCCCATGAAAAGATATAATAAATGTGTACAAAAATGTAGGGGGTGTACTCACTTTTGTAAGAATAAATATTTATAATAGAATAACTCCCATTCTGTAGTATATGTATTTACAGAAGAAGCACTATAAGGTGAATGGATTTCTCGTTATTGAGGTTTATATAGCAAAAAAACTGTTTGCACAGTCTTCTATTTTTTACATTGAATGAAAATCAAAAGTATATGTCTTGGAAATTGGCACACTGGCAAACTCGGTAGCACTTTATATCGAAATCATTTGACATTCATTTATACCAAGGGTTTTCTTAATATAAAATGGCCAATAACGCAGCTCCAACTGTGAATTAATAATAAAACAATTGCACCAAAGGGTTTGGTAAGAATTGAAACAGTCTGATTTACAGGTTCCTAGCCTCAGTAGGACTTTGTGGCACAGTAATATGCTACATTAATCTCCAGTAGAGAATATAACATGGACTCAAAAAAGTAATAATAAAACTAAATTTGCAGTTGAACTGCTTGGTCATGGCAATAAAAAAGTTACCCATGATGT
The DNA here is from genome assembly GCF_051348905.1 of Ranitomeya variabilis. NCBI lineage: Eukaryota > Metazoa > Chordata > Amphibia > Anura > Dendrobatidae > Ranitomeya > Ranitomeya variabilis. The sequence continues at coordinate 419,060,437 of NC_135235.1, forward strand.
GGTTTGTTGATGAATGACTTGGTGATCTCTAGAGGGCTTAGAATGAAAAGGTTTCCTTTCCACAACGTATAAACTTGTAGAAAAAGAAAATAGAATATAGTAAGATTAGGTTTTCGAGCAGATTGCTCTGACAAAGGGCTGGGTAGAATATGCTCCTTTGTGCAGTTGTCCATGGTGAACTCCTTTGACATCATCACCATCGGGCTTTTAAGGCCTGGTCTGGCAGAGGTCAGGTGCTTGAGTATGAAGTAGCATTGTCCACAGTTGCCTCAAGTTATTCAGAGGATTACATCTACTTCACGTGGCTTAACTCCAGCAAGGTGTTTATTGTCTCCTCTGCTCTTCCTAACGTCCTTGCTAAAACCAACATTTTTTCCAATTTACCAACTGTCCACACTGACCACTTAGCACACCAGTTACCGATGTCTCGTAACAGTTCTATTCTCATCAGGCCTCTGCATTCAAGGTAATGCATCACTTCAAGCATGTCTCCAAATTGCATCTACTTCTTTGTTACATCCCTGCTATTAATCATTTCTCTGCTTGCAGAGACCAGACAACTGCATTTATTTATCTGTTACATTGCTAATAATAGCCAATACCCTGCTGAAAGATACCAAATTGCATGTACTTTGCTCGTGTATACATTATTGCTTTACCAGAAGATACCAGACTTTATTTCTATGGTTAACTGCTTCCCTGCCAGAAGATACCAGTATCCTATACAGTTGCATCTCCCATGTGTATCAATATACATGGCTCTGCTTCATCTGAGCTACCTGCTTCATTTATTTGTCTGCTGTCCTACATAACCTGCAGTCCTGGTCCTCGCTGATCCATGTGCTGTCTTTCAAGACCCGGTCTGCTGCTCTATCACCTCTTGGTCTGTGCTGCTCCCCCAGACCTATACCTTAGAGAATCCACCTCACCAGGTGATCCCATGAGTACCGTATATTAATAATAATTAAGACATAAATTGACTAATCATGGAATCTGTCCATTAATATAGGAACATTTACATCTGCACAATTGAGTCTGGTGAATAGTGATGCATAGTAGTAGCCAACCAATAGATTGCAACGTAATTGTTGACCACAAGGTATGAACTTGTAAAAAAAAAATTCCATGCAAACAGATCTAAGCAACTTTGACAAAGGCTATATGTAAACTGTTGGAGAACTGGGTCTTTTGTGCTGCTTCTATGATTAGAACCTAATAAAAGTGGTCCAAGGAAGGACAATTGGTGAGGCTGCAAAAGAGTCAAGGCTCAATGATGTGCTTGGAGAACAAAGACTAGCCTATCTATGGAATCCCACAGAAGAATTACAGTACACGTTGCTGAAAAGGTTAATGCCGGCTGAAATAGTAAGGTCATAGATTGCTTAGTCTATTCACTACAACTGCAATACCAGACACAACCCATAAGCTAGAGAGGTGCTGTTTCTGTAAGAAAAGCTATTATGTTTTCTATTTAATTGCAAACCTCTTAATTTCTTTGGTTAAGGGCAGCCTTACTTCTGTCTTATGATGTTAAATATAATTGTAGCAAGTCATTTATCAGTTTAGCAGGATTGAAGCATCTCACTGGCATGTAAATATGAAGATACAAAGGGAATGATTACATTACCCACGAAACTAATTTATTACAAAGTGCTCATATTTCCTGGAAAACTGCAAAATGCAGCTGGGAAATGTGCCCTAAATTGACACAATTTACATATTTGTTGGCACATCGCACCTCTTAACAGCAGGGATGTAAAATGTCTTTCCATGAAAAACGCTTAAATAATACATTATTTTAATGTGATTTTCTCAAGAAAATGTTTTATTTTTACCAACCTGACCAGATCAGTGATTAATGGGAACCATTACCCATACTGTACTTTTATTGTGTCGTTTTAATTTAAACTTTAAAATGATGTTTATTTTACAAAGCCAATGTACATTTCAGATTTTTAGAATCTAAGTCAGTGATGAGTTTCTTCTTCTTTAAGTGTTCAAATTTATTTTTAAAGGGTAATTCGTAAAAAAAATCTAAAAAAAGATAAGATTGTGTCATATAAAAAACCTGATATATTGCACTACCTCAAAAAGTATACATAGGGAAAAAGGAGGCTAATAAAGTTGAGATGTTTGATGACCTACTTAGGAATATTTACCATTAATCAGTCCTTATATTCAGACGTAGGCTATGGACATACTGCATGAAATGACATTGCCAACCGCATACCCCCAGGAAGTGGATGCTTGACGGTGGCAGCAGCCAGGATGGAAAGATGCCAAGTAGTGGTGATTGAACACTAAAATGCTTGAGTGCTTGGTACTCGAATCGAGCAGGTTGGACGCTCGGACTGCTCAATTCGAGTATTGAATATAATGCAAGTCAATGGGAAACTCAAGCATTTTTCCAGAAGACTCTAACAGGAGGGCTGGGGGGGCGGCAGGAAAATCGCTGAAATGAATGGAAACCGCACTTATATGGAAAGGGAACAGCATGGGGAGGATCCCTGGATGCATCTCTCACTCACATGCTGGGAACAATATTGTCAGAGTGTTACGCCACTTTTACAGACTGACGATAAAACATGAAAAACTGAAAAACTGGATTTTACAGGAAAAAATGTTAGGAAACATTCTTTCCAGAATAATGACCAGGCCAAATTAAAAAGAGAAAAAAAGGCCTCGTCAACCCCTTAACTGTGTGCCCATGATCACGAATACTAGCGTTCTGAATGCAGCATTCCAAAATGCTGCGTTGTACAGTACAAGCACAGTAGTCTGCCATAATCCAGCAGATCCAAAATAGTCCAGAAAAGGATACCCGAAAAGCATAAAAAGACAGAAATAAAGACAATAGACAGTCCGTTATGGGATTTTTTAAATGTTTTTTTCAATGAATTGGTGAAATAAGGAAAGTGTGGGTGAGTCTTTATTCAAATAAAGCATTTTTTTTCTGTGTGTATGTGGTTATTTTTTATTACTGATTTCGTAATGGGGGTGTCTGATAGGCACCTCCCCATTACTAACCATAGGACTTGATGCCAGCTGTGATTTTTAACAAATCACAGCTTTCATCAACCACAACTACCATTACCCTGATTGCCACTGCATCAGGGCAATCATCTAAAGCCGGGCAAAGCGCCAGAATTGGTGCATCTAATGTGATGCGCCAATTCTGGGGTGACCACGGGTTTGTACTTTTAGGCTGGGAAGGGCCCAATAGCCTTCCCAGCCTGACAATATAAGCCCGCATCTGTCTGCTTTACCTTGGCTGGTTAAAATAGGGGGAAACCTAAGTAATTTTTTTAAATTATTTATTTATTAAAAATATTAAATTATTATTATTAAAACCAGGCTAAAAACACCTACAGCGCATGTCCTTTTTTTAACTGCAGATTTCCCGCAGAAAAATGCAGGTGTATGGGGAAATTCCACACAGAAGACTGAGCGTTACCGCAAGAGAGATTGACATGATGCGGCTCGGAAAAGAGTACCATAGGTGAGATTACACAGAGTTCAAAAGAAGTACAGTGGGCATGGGATTTCTATAAATCCTATCCACTGTGCTTGTACTGTACAATGCAGCATTTTGGATGCAGTGAAAATATGCTTGTATTCCTGATTGTGGGCATGCAGCTTTAAGACCCGATGACGCAATGCGGCCGGCCAATCACAGTAATACCAGGAGCCAACATGGCTGCAGCATTACTGTGCAAAGCAGGCAATCCCTACGTGTTTATTGGCTTTCTAACAGCCGCAAAACATACAAGGGACTTGAGCAGGGCGCTCGAGCACCCGCGATACCCAATTGAGTAAAAAGAGCATCTGAGCACCTCGATGCTTGATCTTGTATCGAGCACTGGTGAGCCTGCCCGTTCATCATATAGACTCAATGTAAAAGAATGCATACTGCATGGCATACATTTTTCTATGGTGGCCCCCAAATAGGAATGCGCATTCTGATATGCTTACCTATATACTGTAGTTAAACAGCATGCAGACGCATAACTACCAGACGGAGGCTAAAATACCACTCTTCTTGTCCACCGACCGGTCAAAGAGAGCCTGTAGGAATGGCATAGCATATGTCAGGAAAAGCTCCTGACGTATAGTGCACAACATATTACATTTTGCGTTAATGATTTTTTTTATGATTGACGTCTGGTACTATACCTAGTGCTTTGGGCAAGGAATGAGTTAATAGTAAATTCCCTGATGATCTTGGGCAATTAAGGGATTATGTGTACATTATCTGGTGGTCTTGGTCAGTGAACGGGTCTATCAAATATGTAAGTTGTTCGTGGGTCGTTATCATAGGGAAAATTTCCTAGTTTGACATCCATAAAGCAAAACTGCACAATTCAATAGTTGCCACACAACTTTTCCAGAAATAGGGAGTCATGCCTGAATAGAAGATTTAAAAAAGTACACAAATTGATATATTCTTATATGACTAGTAGAGGACCTTAGATTGTGGTGCATGACACATGGATTCCTCCATTAGTTTTCTTTAAATCATTGCATCACGCAGAAGGTTAAGGGCTCATCGTGTCTGTTGGACCATACACCCATGACCGTTTTAAATAATCCCTATTTTTTAGGCAATCACTAAAAATATATATTTCCTTATATATATATTCCTTAGAAACAATCTCCCGAATCCCAGAATGGCTTCATATATGTTTTTTGTCCCGACCCAAAAGGGTCGGTCAAGTTGACGGCATGACAAACACCAACAACGTGTTGGAAAAGGGGGGACGAAGGCCCTAACAGTAAGGAACGAGGGATGGGACACGTCCTAACATAACCTGTGCCTATCCCTAAGCTCCCCTAATATCCTATGCAGGTCCTTTCCCTCACCGCAGTCACATGCCTAATACCTAGCTGTCACCTGACTAGTGCACTGGCCGGCAAGGACGCTAGCCTCTCCACTGCAGATGGTTTAAACACAGGGGATAGTGACAGGCTAGAGACAGACAAGGTAAGTGAACAAGTAACTTACCTCCAGGCTCCACTTCCAAGCTCCACACAGCAGAGGATATGGAAACAGGACCCCAAACTCCACAGAAGTAGCAGATACAGCGCTGACACCAGAGACAAACTCTATTACCAACAGTCAGCTGGTGCATCATGTGACTATTTAAAGGATGGTGGGAGTGGTCACCACCCACATCAGCTGACCTAGCAGCAAAGCAGCTTCCAGCAAGAAAACTGACATTAACCCTTGCTGGCATGAAAGGAAACAACAACGTTTAAATTAAACTAGAGCCAGAGCTGTAATGAATCCAAAAATGAATCGTGATACTTCTCTTGCCTTCTTTCCATATAATGATCCAATTGTTGTGATAGAGAAATGCTTCCACTGTGACCTTCAAACAATTATTGTTTTTTTTTAGATGGTGACGGTGTAAAAAACGGGAACCTTCTGAGTTTTCAAATGCAAATGTGTTTTTTGAATGGAGGTGAGAAGGCAAATAGCAAATAATTGGTAAATGTATGTTTTGTTCTTTACTAACTTATCTATTTTTAAAAATATCATTCCTCTGTAAGAATCAATAAAAACTGAGAAGCAAAAAAAGAAAAGAAGAGAAAAAACATGTATTAACTGTACATAAATAAGATTTTGGTGGATGGATGGTCTTCCTTAATCAAACCAAAATTTAGTTTAGTAATTTGCCCGATATCAGACGTTTAAGCGTTAGATAGTTGCTCTGTATGTGGCCTGCTTATTATTTTTGTGAGACAAAGTCTGGCAGTATTTGCAGGTGAGCGTCCTCGGCAGAGCTCCTCGCTTGTGTGTTTGCGTGTTCGATGGAAGCTGTTTTCAAGTACAGTTCAGGCAATTACTGAAAAGTAAAGTGTACACATGCTGAGACTGCAGAAAGAAGCTTTGCTCTTAGCTGGAGACCAGCTTTGCTACTAATTGACACATAAAGGAAGGAAGGACATTGTGCGATGGTAGGAGGCTAACCCAGCAGAGGTGAAAGAAGCTGGAGCACACGATGTCCTCCGGAGAGTTATACGGATAGCGAAGGAGCCCTGCCTGCAATTGTCTCCTACTGACAACCGCACAGTTTTTTCTTTTTCCTTATATCATTTCAGACATCAAATCTTCTCCGAATGCTAAATAACCATCGAATGCATTTATTTGTCGTTAATTAAATCTTGAATTCTAGTTCCCCATGGTGCAACATATACCGCATTGTCATGATCTAGTAAAATTAAATAGCAACACTTACGGAGGGTCCTCCAGTACATCCCAGCATGCACAGTAATTGGTGCCAGCGGGTAAGTTAATGTCTATAAATGCTATCTTTTTGCAAGCCGATATCAGAAGCTTTATGCACTCTATCCAATTGTCTGGCATGCGGCTCCATTGCCCTGAGTTCTCAGAATTACACAGTTTTATTCTCATTTTGGCTTTGAGAAAAAAAGTAAATTGTTTGTCTAATGGCCCCAGTGACTGAGGACTCTATATTAACTCTGCAAAACAGAAAAGTAGGTAGTTTTGCTCACACAATAAAACTTTTGACTGTTGTTTACAGCATCCGTAGAGCAGAAAATATTTTTAGTTTGGTTAATCCTATGGTTGTTATTAGCGCTTTTTTAATCTATGTATAGAGTTATATCATTAAGGAAGCACTCCCACAATTTTTTATGTATTAAAAGTGTGTGTATGTGCATGTAATGTAGTGTGAGTGTAGTAATATACTCACCTATCGCTGGTCTCCAGCATCCAGCGTTGTTCTTTGCAGCTGCTTAGTGACGTCAGTCACTGCAATTCTGACTGATCGGGTCATTCTATGCTCTAGTACAAAAGGAAAAAAAGAGCATGAATCGCACCTCCAAAAATCATACGTTGATCTAAAGCCGCTAGGCAAAAATTTATATAACTGAACATGAGGTTTTCAGTATAACATTCTGATCAGACTGTATGAAGCCCACTGTGGGTAGGACCCACAGTGACGTGGCAGTGGGCTTCATACAGTCTGATCAGAATGTTAAACTGAAAACCTCATGTTCAGTTATATAAATTTTTGCCTAGCGGCTTTAGATCAACGTATGATTTTTGGAGGTGCGATTCATGCTCTTTTTTTTCTTTTTGTACTAAGCACATTCTATGCTCTATGCCATAGCTGGAACTCAAATTTACAATGAAAGCCTATGGAGCATCGTTCTGACGCTCCATAGCTTACATTGCAAAAGGAACTTCCAAGTTCCGAGTCATGCAGAGCGCAGTGTGACCCAGGCCAGGCTGCAGAGCGATGACGTCAATAAGCAGCTGAGAAAAATGGCACTGGACATCGGAGACTGCGGCGATAGTTGAGTATATTACTACATAATTATATGGGAATGCTTCTTTAATGGTGAAGGGATGAATAAAGTGAAGCCTTGGCTTGTAGTCACTATAAAGGGAATCTGTCAGCAGGTTTTTGCTATGTTATCTGAAGACAGCATGCTGTAGAGGGTAAAATACAGATGTGAGCAATGCCTCTCTTATTGGAAAGGTGCCTGTGGTCGTAGCCATGGGCGAGTGTTGCATATTCTGCACCTTGGCACGCTGCAGTAAATTTAGAGATCTGGATGCGTCTGCATGCTGCCAATGTTACTCTGAGTTCTTTTTCAGGCTGGTCCCGTTCCACTACTCACCAGGTCCATTGGGCTTCAGGACAAGAACACTAGGCACGTTAAAAAAAAGACACTATGGCAACACACTTAAAGGGAACCTGTCACCCCCCTCAGGCGTTTGTAACTAAAAGAGCCACCTTGTGCAGCACAAATGCTGCATTCTGACAAGGTGGCTCTTTTAGTTATGATGCCTGCACACGCTGAAATAATCACTTAAAAAAATGTGCCCCCTCTTACCCTGAAACCGTCCGGGAGGCGGGTCGTTCCCTCCTAATCAGACACAGCTCAACTGTCACTTCCGGGCCTGTGCGCGCCGCCTCCTCTTGCTTCATTATCGTTCCCGGCGCCTGCGCTGTAAGTACAATGGGCAGCGCAACTGCACACGCCCGAAAAAAAAACTTAATGCGCAGGTGCAGGGGACAATAATGCAGCAAGAGGAGGCGGCGCTCGGCGCGCACAGGCCTGGAGTGACGGCTGTGCTGCGTCTGATTAGGAGGGAAAGACCCGCCTCCCTGGCAATTTCAGGGTAAGAGGGGGCCCATTTTATAAGTGATTATTTCAGCGTGTGCAGGCAACATAACTAAAAGAGCCATCTTGTCAGAATGCAGCATTAGTGCTGCACAAGGTGGCTCTTTTAGTTACAAACGGCTGAGGGGGGTGACAGGTTCCCTTTAAGTGCACAGGGTAGCAGGCAGCACACTTCATGATTTCTTCTAGCCTCTTACAGAAGTACATTCTTATCAGATTTGGGCACCTACATTTTACATGTGGACGATGAACAAGCAGAGCGAATCAGATAAATCTCCAACTTCCCAGTGCAGAGACACACGGGTCAATATATTACACTGTGAACCCTGCATCCAAACAGCATTCTGTGATCCCTTACATGTGCAGCTCCTTGAGCCGCTTCCCTCTTCTGTGATGTCAGCTGGGTAGCACTCTTCCTTCACAGGATCATATGCCAACACTAGACTCACTTCTTCCTCTAATTCTCACACTAGTGCAGCGCCCCAGAGTCCTGGTCGTTGCAGTATTGTCCCTCTTCCACCAGGGGGAGTGATGGTAAGTCTGAAAAAGAGTTCACCTGACCAGGTATCACAGTCACACACTACACTTCACACTCCGGCCACCAGGGGGAGCAAAAGGTCCTATCAGGCCACTCCTCACACTCCTCACACTCTGGTAAAACTGGGGGTTGGATAGGAAATTAGAGAGAAAGCTGTCCTGTAACGTTCTTTCCTGTTCGCTAGGCCTCTGTCAGGATCCCACCCCTGACAGGGACCCCCCCTGAATCTTCCCCTGCAACACCCTCTGCCACAGGATGTTGCCTGGTTCCAACCCAGTCAGCTTTCTGACTAACTTCCTATCTAACCCCCAGTTTTACCAGATTGTGAGGAGTGGCCTAATACATAGCACCCTTAGCTCCCCCTGGAGGCCAGACTGTGAAGTGTATTGGTGTCTGTGATACCTGGTCAGGTGAACGCCTTCAGTGCCATCGGAAGTACCATAGCCCCCCTTAGCGGCGGAGCATCAGTACTGCAACGACCAGGACTCTGGGGCGCTGCACTCCCCCCCGGTTAAATCCAGTACTCCTGGACTGGGAAGAAAACAACAATACATGTCAGCAAAAAGACATACAATTTTGAAATGCAATAACAATAAGCAAATTTGAACAGAGCTTCCCTTTATGGGAGGTGAGGACACTTGAACCTTACAAACATGGTTAAATACTTTAAATAACATACTATAAATAACTTTTCTTACCCAACCGGGTATTCTACTAAGTGCAAATTTTTGAACAATAATTTAACGTTGCCTTTAAGGACGTACACGCTGAATCCACTAAAGACCTTCTTATAAAACACTATAAGGCTAATCAACTTTTTCTTCACTTTCCATCCTTACATCTGCAGGACCGCCTGTCTATCTGCCCCAGGCCTACTGCCTCTCGTTCTGTTGCAGGACCGCCCCTTTCCGCCTGGGCCTACTGCCTTTCTGCTACTATACACAATATAGAACTTATCAACCTTCTCTCAGTTCAAGATCACTGAGCCATCTCGGTATGGCTCATGGGAGGACTCACCGACTAACCCCATACGGGTTCACTTCCTGTCCTCATTCTTCTAGCAACATCATTAAACATTTCTCACAATTAACTAGCTCACTACATATAACTTTTATATGTAAGCATTATTAGTACTTCCTTTTAGCATCATCATTCTTTAAGTGCTATTGATGAACGGGACCAAGTCTCTATGAGGTAGTGCAACTTCTCAAGCTGCAAGTCTGTATGCAGCAAGGACTCCGGTACTGTTTCCAGGAACAGTTTCTTCGCAAAGAGTCCTTTTCTTTGTAAAACCAGTAGAGGGCACCTTTAAGAAGGTGCAAACTATTTACAATGAGTTTGTAATCATGCAGTGTTCATGATCCAGCAGTTCTTTTCAACAATGATGAACAAGAAACAAAAACAAAAGCAAAAAGGCAAAATAGGGATCCCGGGTAAACTAAGGGATCCCTTTAAGAATTACCCTGGTCGGGTTGTAGCAGCAAGAAGACACATAAAAGGACAGACAGTTAACTATATACAGTTTGCAAAGCACTTTAAAGCTTCATAGTAAATTGCAAGACATCAGCCGGTAGTGGACATCTCCTGACCGTGGCGGCTTCGGTCCCAGGTCTCCGGCTGATGCGATATCAGTATCGGTGGTTGGTTTCTCGGGTGCAGTCAGGTCACCCGGTGTCTGGATTCGAAGGCTGACCCTGGCTGCAAGCTCGGTAGCTGCAACAAGGCTTACGGTGGCGATAGTAGCAAGATCTGTCAGGTCTGGTTCAATCATGGTCGAGGCAACAGGTGACACCCCCTCAGGCCCACATCATTGGACGTTCCGAGCGCACCATCCTTGTGCACTGCGGTGGCGGGTGTAGGTCACCTGATCCCCCCTTTGCAATAGTGGGTCACCATATCGGTTGCGGAAAGGAGTCTTCACGTTGCAACTCGTAACGAAGATATCAGTCGGTAGTCCCGGTTCCTGTATGGAGCCCCAACCCCGCTTTGGGTGAAAGGCCAGCACAGTTCCCCGCTTTACCACGTCTTTCCTGCCGTGCGCAGGCTTTGGGTGTTTCACTTTTGGCGCGTCAGTTTGTTCTGTCTCTGTTCGGTTTTTCCAGTGTAAGATCAGGCATTGTTTATATTGTTCCCAAGTGAGCACAGCAAGGGTGAGGCCTTCCTCCCGAGCTCCATCTGGCCCAATCCGGGGGGTATCCCACTGAAAGATCACCCCCTCTGAGCTCACATCTAGGGGTTCCCCCATCTTGATCGGCAGCGGAGGCACCAGCTTCCCCATCGTGTCGGGGGTTAGCACCACCAGCTCCGCTGAGAGGAACTGGTCATTGTTGGGGTGAGGAGCGGTCACGGGAGCGGGATCGGTCAGGAGAGCAGGATTGGTCGCGGGAGCGGGATCGGTCAGGAGAGCAGGATCAGTCGGGGGAGCAGAATCGGCCGGGTGAGTAGGGGCGCCTTCCATACCTGCGCCTGATGTGATTCCACTGATGTCGATCCGTTCCGCTGACAAGGACACTGGAATCGGCTGCAGCCCGGACCGCGGCTCCTCCAAGGAGGCCTCTCGATGTGGCTCCGCTCTCCATGGCTTCGCACCTGCTGGCTCCGTGGTCAGGATAGGTAGGCTCAGCTCCTCCGCCGGCGGCTCCAAGGAGTTCAGATCCTTCAGCTGCGGTGGATGCGGGTCCGCCTCTGGTGGGTGAGGGCAAGCCGGGATCACTTCGCCGTCGCTCGGGCACCCGCTGATCATCTTTGCTGTCTTGAGATCGGCAGCCGTGCATGCACCTGACTCCGCCAGTTCTCTGAGGTCGAGCTCCCTCTTCACCTCATTCCTGCCGTTGCAAATCAGGGGGCGGTTCTCCTCTGCTGCTGGGCAGGTCGTCATCTCGCAGCAGAAGTCGGAGGGGGCGGTCGCTACTTTTGGCGCCGCTTTGTTAGTCTCCTCCCATGACACACCCTTCTTCTTCCTCTGCGCTGCAATGGCGGCGGGTTTTGGCGGGAACTTTTGGCGGCAAGTGGCAACACACAGCCTTTGCAATAAGTCACAGTCCAAGTACAATAAATCACAGTTCCAAGGCACACATGACCTGATTCTTCAGGCTTAAGTAGATCCTGTTCGTGATGCCAAGTTGGAGCGCCCCCACTGCCGCAGGGCCGAGGGGTACCCGGTACTGGGCCTCTGAGTCTCTGTTCTGGGGTTGTCACAGTGGCCAGACCCGGTCCATGACCCTGCTGAGGGGCGTCCAATGAAAGGTGTGGATGGTGATGATGTTGTGGTGGTGCGGTGCAGGTCGCAGTAAATAACAAGGACACCAGGTTGCAGTCTCTTTACCTCTTTACTGAAGGCTTCAGGATCCGGAATACGGTTAACCGGGCTGCGTAAGTCCGGCCGGTCCGATGGCACCTCCAGGGTTCCCTTTGCAGGTGGAAATCTGTGCCTACCTTCTAGCGCTTGTGTGTTGTGGTCCTCCCCTGCTGTGCTTACGGGATAGTCCCCACAACTGTTGTGTCTGTTTCTGAAGTTCCCTCACAACTCGATTATGATGTTCTGCTTCGTCCCCCAGATGATATGGCTAGGATGCACCCGTATGACGGGTAGGCTCGGAGGTCTTCCGGGACCCTAGAGTCGCCCCTCTCCAAATGTTGCCCCCTATGTCTTCTTAGGTGATTTGAGTTAGACAGCCCGCCTATAACTGACTGTCCTACCGTAGGTTTGAAGTAAGGCTTGGAGCTCAATACTTCCTCGGCGTTCCGGCCACCGGCTGCGCGCCTCAGTAGGATGTTGCCTCGACTTACAGCACGACTCCTACTGGTGTTTCTCCTTGTTGCGTTGATCTCGTTTCTCACTCAGCACAATAAACCTCGCTTCTTGTCCTTTCTTGGGGTACCGCCGCGATGAAGTGCAGGCACGGTCCAGTAACATTCTTTCCTGTTCGCTAGGCCTCTGTCAGGATCCCACCCCTGACAGGGACCCCCCTGAATCTTCCCCTGCAACACCCTCTGCCACAGGATGTTGCCTGGTTCCAACCCAGTCAGCTTTCTGACTAACTTCCTATCTAACCCCCAAATTTACCAGATTGTGAGGAGTGGCCTAATACATAGCACCCTTAGCTCCCCCTGGAGGCCAGACTGTGAAGTGTATTGGTGTCTGTGATACCTGGTCAGGTGAACTCCTTCAGTGCCATCGGACGTACCATAGCCCCCCTTAGCGGCGGAGCATCAGTACTGCAACGACCAGGAGACCAGGACTCTGGGGCGCTGCACTCTACGCATTACTTCAAACAATGGCAGGACAGTTAATTCCAAGTTGGCTGCCCAACCTTTAACCTAATAAAGATAATGGAGGCAAATTGTGGGAGAGGGGCGTCTCTAGGGTCCCTATAAAGTAGCTCCAGGCCTACCCCGTCATACGGGTCGTCCTATCCATATCATCTGGGGGACGGAGAGAGAACATCAGAAACATACATGACAGTTGTGAGGACTATCCCGTGGTGCTCAGCAGGGAAGTACTACAACACACAGGTGCTAGTAGGAAGGCTACTGATTTCCACCTGCAAAGGGAACTCTGGATGTGCCTTCGGACCAGCTGGATTCAGCCAGTCCTGTTAGCAGTGCTCTGGATTGTTGATGCTGAAGTCTACAGTAAAAGGTGAAGAGACTGCAACCCTGTGTCCTCATTATTTACTGCGACCTACATCATCACCATCTACCTTACTGGGAAGCCCTGGGGACATACTTTACCTGTGGGAAGTTATTCCATCTAGCTGCCATAACATCACCCCAGTGGACCCCTCAGCAGCGTCGGTCACCCTGACCGAACACCACAGGTGGCATCACGAACACTTGACAAACTACACCGCCTTTTAATTGGGCGCCCCTTAGCAGGGCCACGGACTGGATCGGGCCACCGTGACATCCCCAGAATCGAGACCGAGGGACCCGGTACTGAGTACCCAACTGCCCTGCGCCTGGGGGCGATCCACTAGCAGTCTTCACTAACTTGCCTGCTGAACTGGATCTCTGTCGCCTCTAAAGTTCATTAATGGTTCTTGCTGATTTGTGCCTCCCAGCTCACAACACAGTATTTCTGTTCCCATCTAGATCTCTGCACACTTTCCTGTAACAGGAGCACAGTCACATTTCCCTACAGGCTAGCTCATCCCCCAGGCTAGTTTCAACATTAACTCTGTCTGTCTAAGCAGTCTGTCGCTGGGCAGACTTAACCTTTCACCTATATTTAACACATAGCTTGCATTATGTTCCTACATTAACATTACATTACCACACCCTACATATTACATACTGTACCACAGTAGCATTGATGTCTTCAGGGGTTTTGTTTACATGCCATGATTGATTAAGCACCAAAAGCTTATAACTGCTTAGACACAGAAGCGCCGTGCCTGCTAGCTCGACTCTGGCCCATCTGCGATAAGCACTTCAAGGTTTATAGGCATTGTATATGGAGAGTCTGATGTGGGCATGGTTAGCTTTCCTACCTCTGCTGTATTGCTAAATCTAAAAATGCTGATTGTGTCAGAGCCGCTGCATCCAGTAGGGTAATGGATATATTGTTGGATTCAGGGTCTTTTTGCTGGTATCATGCTGCTCTCAGATGAGGTAGCAAAAACCTGCTGACAGATTCCTTTAAATAGTATATTGGAAAATTGCATACCCAATGCCAAACATGGCATAGCCATTGCATCAATTGAATTCCCTTGAGGAATAGACACAGGCTGCCAGTAAGGGCTCATTAAGACATCTGTGTTTTTGTTTTTTTATGTACTTTTCATGTACATGAAAAACAGTGCTAAACTCATTAGTGATTTTGCTTGGAGTTTAATTTTAGGTTTTTACGAGTTTCGTAAAAGTTTCCTCAAGTTTTTCTTGGATCAGAAGAAAAAAGTTTCTACACCTTCTCCTATTTAGCAGTTTATGAAAAACGGACAACACCCGGGTGTCATGTGAGTGCTGTCCGATTTTTTCCATGAACCCATAGAGTTGCAATGGTGATTTTGAGCCAACACTCAGATGCATATCAAACTTGGCTCTGTGATTTTGAGCGGACTACCGTCCACAAAAAAACAGACATGTGAACAGCATCACTGTGTATGCTAGGTACGAGAGCTAACTGTGAAAAAGATAGATAGAACTCTTATGTGAAAAAAAGACATCTGAATGAGCCCTAAGGCTGAATTCATCTGTCTGAGGTGCACTTTGGTCCAAAAGTCCTGACATACATGTATACAGTACACTGAGGTGCCTACAGACTTTATCAGCCAACATATGCCAAAAGGATGGCACATTATTATACGTTTGACTAGTATAGAATCAATATAAGCAATAATGTGATAAAACCTGTTAAAGAAGCACTCCCATAAAGTCAATTTTCCCTAAACACCAGAAATTGGAGCAAAAGACCACAAAATATGTATATCATAAAACAGTAAATTTTATTTTAGACATAAAATATGACATATAGAGGTAAATATCACAAAACAAGTAATTAGGACAGAGCAAAAGATTAGGTTGAGGCTGCACCTCAAGTACAGGCACCCCAAGGACAAAAGTATGGAAATATAGCTATCTCATATAGTCCAAACAAGGATCAGATTAAAGTAAAGTGCCAGTGCATATAATTTTATCCATAGCCTGAATGGTGCGCGTGGGTATCCCTAGGGACAAAGATATGGGTAAGATCTACGGATGTCTCATGTCTCTTTCACTGTTTAGACTATACCAGCCATATGACCTCTAATTGATATAATGATCTCCATGATGGGATCTTACTTTTGAGACTTATGTGACCATTCAGACTATGGATAAAATTATATGCACTGGCACTTTACTTTAATCTGATTCTTGATATACATATTTTGTGGTCTTTTGCTCCAATTTCTGGTGTTTGGATACTCTGAGGGAGCTCCATAGGATATCATTTAGTATGGTCCTGGTATATAACAATTTTTCTGGGACCAAATTTTTGGGTATTATACTATGATATCTGTATTTGAGATATTGTGTTTAAGTCAATTTCCCTGAATGAGTCTTAAGTCACTGCAAAGTTACTGGCATGGGAGAGGAGGCATCAGCTGGCTCAGAAAGTAAAGGAGTTAATAATAAATGCAGGGACAAGGTACTTCCTGTAAGCACACAGCGCTTTGTAATATGATGATTGCAATATATTAAGAGGGGAAAAACTTTGATGGGAGGATGAGTGCTTCTTTAAAGACTGAGCAGACAAGAAAAGTAATGAGAACCTTTTAAAGCAGTTGATTCTTTCCCACTACCTTTCCTAAATTGGTTGTTCACCCATGTTCATTCAGCATCTACAGGTTGGCAGCGCTAATGGCAATGTGTTGGCCGATAGCTTCCAATCCATGTACAGTTGACAGGTATCATGCGCCTGTACTGTTCATTAGAATGGGACATGCTCATAATACTTGCCAATCATTCATGTATGTGCAGACACAAAATCATTACTATTGTTCACCTCCCAATTTGGAAACCAAACAACCACTAAATCCACCAATTTCCGCAAAATTGGCCAACTATTTAAAACTGTTGAGGAATTTATGACTGTGTTTCAACATACCAGAATCTTTGTTACAGGAGGTGTCTGACATCAGCCAATTCCCCACACCACACTGTAATAATAATAAATATACATGCTCAGCAGAGCGTGCATGTTTATAAGGGAATTAAGAAAAACACTGGAAGGCTATGTGCACACGTTGCAGGTTTTGTTGCAGATCCGCAAACAGTACTCAGGCAATGTTAATCAATGGTAATCCAGAATTAGTGTGCTCATGCTGCGGAAAATTCCTCACTGATTCTCAGCGTTTTATTTTACGCAGCTTGTCAATTCTTTTTGCGGATCTGCAACATTTCTGCACCCATTGACTTATATTGAGTCAGTCATATCCGCACCAAAACCGCAGTATCCCATGGCGATCTCATGTGTAGAACAGTCACATCGGGAGAAGTGATCGCTCTTCATGGTTCCGGCGATACTCCGACAGGAGCTCATCGCCCCCATAATGTATCACTGAACCTCCGTGAGAGAGTTCACCGGAGTTCGTGCTAACACTTGCGGCATATATATACAGCTCTTGCAAAAATGAAGAGACCACCACATCAAAACCCTGTCATGGGCATCCCAATCTCCAGACCTGAACCCCATTGAAAACCTCTGGAAAGTAATCAAGAGGATGATGGATAGTCACAAGCCATCAAACAAAGAAGAACTGCTTACATTTTTGCGCCAAAATCAGTGTGAAAGACTGGTGGAAAGCATGACAAGACGCATGAAATCTGTGATTAAAAATCATGGTTATTCCACAAAATATTGATTTCTCAACTCTTCCTGAGTTAAAACATTAGTATTGTTGTCCCTAAATGATTATGAACTTGTTTTCTTTGCATTATTTGAGGTCTGAAAGCACTGGGTTTTTTTTATTTGACCATTTTTCTTTGGCAGAAAAAAATACAAAATGTATTGCTTGGAAACTCAGAGACTTGTTTTCAGAAGGTTATAGAATAAATAAACAATTTACATTTTACTCAAGAATATACCTATAAAGAGAAAAATCAGACAAACTGAACATTTTGCAGTGGTCTCCTAATTTTTGACAGAGTTGTATATATATATATATATATATATATATATATGTATACAGTATATACCGTATGTATGTATATATATATATATATATATATATATATATATATATATATATATATATAGTGCCTTGTGAAAGTATTCGGCCACCTGGAACTTTTCAACCTTTTCCCACATATCATGCTTCAAACATAAAGATACCAAATGTAAATTTTTGGTGAAGAATCAACAACAAATGGAACACAATTGTGAAGTTGAACGAAATTTATTGGTTATTTTAAATTTTTGTGGAAATTCAAAAACTGAAAAGTGGGGCGTGCAATATTATTCGGCCCCTTTTTAACTTAATACTTTGTTGCACCACCTTTTGCTGCGATTACAGCTGCAAGTCGCTTGTGGTATGTCTCTATCAGATTTGTACATCGAGAGACTAAAATTCTTGCCCATTCTTCCTTGGCAAACAGCTCGAGCTCAGTGAGGTTTGTTTGACAGTGGGAATGGTGTTTTCAGGGTGATGAGTTACAGGCTGATCCAACTTCAGTGGAAATGCCTCAAGGCAAGGAAATGATGCT
Source organism: Ranitomeya variabilis (assembly GCF_051348905.1). Classification (NCBI taxonomy): domain Eukaryota; kingdom Metazoa; phylum Chordata; class Amphibia; order Anura; family Dendrobatidae; genus Ranitomeya; species Ranitomeya variabilis. Next base: position 419,078,318 of record NC_135235.1, read on the forward strand.
CAGTAGTGTTTGTGGCCTCCATGTGCCTGTATGACCTCCCAACAATGCCTGGGCATGCTCCTGATGAGGCGGCGGATGGTCTCCTCAGGGATCTCCTCACAGACCTGGACTAAAGCATCTGCCAACTCCTGGACAGACTGTGGTGCAAGGTGACATTGATGGATGGTGTGAGACATGATGTCCCAGATGTGTTCAATCGGATTCTGGTCTGGGGAATGGGCAGGCCAGTCCATAGCTTCAATGCTTTCATCTTGCAGGAACTTTTGACATACTCCAGCCACATGAAGTCTGGCATTGTCCTGCATTAGCAGGAACCCATGGCCAACCACACCAGCATATGGTCTCACAAGGGGTCTGAGGATCTCATCTCGGTACCTAATGGAAATCAGGGTACCTCTGGAGAGCACATGGAGGGCTGTGCTGCCCTCTAAAGAAATTCCACGCCACACCATTACTGACCCACTTCCAAACCGGTCATGCTGATGGATGTTGCAGGCAGCAGATCACTCTCCACAGCATCTCCAGTCTCTGTCACGTCTGTCACATGTGCTCAGTGTGAACCTGCTCTCATCTGTGAAGAGCACAGGGCGCCAGTGGCGAGTTTGCCAATCCTGGTGTTCTGCGGCAAATGCCAAGTGTCCTGTACAGTGTTGGGCTGTGAGCACAACCCCCATCTGTGGACGCCAGGCCTCAGACCATCCTCATGGAGTCAGTTTCTTTCTGTTTGTGCAGATACATGCACATATGTGGCCAGCTGGAGGTCATTTTGCATGGCTCTGGCAGTGCTCCTCCTGTTCCTCCTTGCACAAAAGCTGAAGTAGCGATCCTGCTGCTGGGTTGTTGCCCTCCAACAGCCCCCTCCATGTCTCCTAGTGTACTGGCCTGTCTCGTGGTAGCACCTCCAGCCTCTGGACAGACACAGCAAACCTTCTTGCCACAGCTCACATAGATGTGCCATCCTGGATGAGCTGCACTACCTGAGCCACTTGTGTGGGTTGTAGAGTTTGTCTCATACTACCACGAGTGTGAAAGCACAGCCAACATTCAAAAGTGACCAAAACATCAGCCAGAAAGCATTGGTACTGAGATGCGGTCTGTGGTCCCCACCTGCAGAACCACTCCTTTATTGAGCGAGTCTTGATAATTACAAACAATTTCCATCTGTTGTCTACTCCGTTTGCACAAAAGCATGTGAAATTGATTGTCAAACAGTGTTGCTTCCTAAGTGGACAGTTTGATTTCACAGAATTTTGATGTACTTGGAGTTATATTCTGTTGTTTAAGTGTTCCCTTTATTTTTTTGAGCATTGTATATACAGGTATATGAAAAATTTTGGGCACCCCTATTAATCTTAAGCTTAATGTTTTATAAAAATTGTTTTTTTTGCAACAGCTATTTCAGCTTCATATATCTAATAACTGTTGGACACAGTAATGTTTCTGCCTTGAAATGAGGTTTATTGTACTAACAGAAAATGTGCAATCTGCATTCAAACAAAATTTGACAGGTGCATAAGTATGGGCACCCTTATCATTTTCTTGTTTTAAATACTCCTACCTACTTTTTACTGACTTACTAAAGCACTTTTTTTGGTTTTGTAACCTCATTGAGCTTTGAACTTCATAGCTAGGTGTATGCAATCATGAGAAAAGCTACTTAAAGTGGCCACTTGCAAGTTGTTCTCCTGTTTGAATCTCCTCTGAAGAGTGGCATCATGGGCTCCTCAAAACAACTGTCAAATGATCTGAAAACAAAGATTATTCAACATAGTTGTTCAGGGGAAGGATACAAAAAGCTGCCTCAGAGATTTAACCTGTCAATTTCCACTGTGAGTAACATAGTAAGGAAATGGAATAACACAGGTACAGTTCTTGTTAAGGCCAGAAGTGGCAGGCCAAGAAAAACATCAGAAAGGCAGAGAAGAAGAATGGTGAGATCAGTCAAGGACAATCCTCAGACCATCTCCAGAGAGCTGCAGCATCAACTTGCTGCAGATGGTGTCACTGTGCATCGGTCAACTATACAACGCACTGTTTTTTTGCCACCATGCATAACGCCTTTTTGTATTACCAAACAACTCAATCTTGGTTTCATGAGTCCACAGGACCTTCTTCCAAAAAGAAATTGGCTTCTTCAAATGTGCTTTTGCATACCTCAGCCGACTCTGTTTGTGGCGTGCTTGCAGAAGCGGCTTCTTTCGCATCACTCTCCCATACAGCTTCTCCTTGTGCAAAGTGCGTTGTATAGTTGACGGATGCACAATGACACCATCTGCAGCAAGTTGATGCTGCAGATCTCTGGAGGTGGCCTGAGGATTGTCCTTGACTGATCTCACCATTCTTCTTCTCTGCCTTTTTAATGTTTTTCTTGGCCTGCCACTTCTGGCCTTAACAAGAACTGTACCTGTGTTCTTCCATTTCCTTACTATGTTCCTCACAGTAGAAATTGACAGGTTAAATCTCTGAGACAGCTTTTTGCATCCTTCCCCTGAACAACTATGTTGAATAATCTTTGTTTTCAGATCATTTGACAGTTGTTTTGAGGAGCCCATGATGCCACTCTTCAGAGGAGATTCAAACAGGAGAACAACTTGCAAGTGGCCACTTTAAGTAGCTTTTCTCAAGATTGCATACACCTAGCTATGAAGTTCAAAGCTCAATGAGGTTACAAAACCAAAAAAAGTGCTTTCGTAAGTCAGTAAAAAGTAGGTAGGAGTATTTAAAACAAGAAAATGATAAGGGTGCCCATACTTATGCACCTGTCAAATTTTGTTTGAATGCAGATTGCACATTTTCTGTTAGTACAATAAACCTCATTTCAAGGCAGAAACATTACTGTGTCCAACAGTTATTAGATATATGAAACTGAAATAGCTGTTGCAAAAAAAACAATTTTTATAAAACATTAAGCTTAAGATTAATAGGGGTGCCCAAACTTTTTCATATAACTGTATATATATATATTCACGTATATTTGTTTTGTTTGTGCAAACATTATATTTGAACATGGTATGTAATGGTATTCAACGGAGAATGTCTTCAATGGAGAATGTAAAAGAAGGGGTCGAACTAGGAAATGACATCACAAGTTTCATTTTTTTAAAATTTTTTTTTGTTAAATAATATATCTTTATTTAGCTTGCAAAAACACATGTAAATCCGCATAGAAATCCGCATGAAAATCCGCATCAAAAACGTGTAGATTTTCTTCTGCATTTTCTGCCAAGAGAGGAAAAATCCGCGCAGATTTTTACAAGGTCAAATCCTCAACATGTGCACACACCTTACTGTTTGCCAAAATAGTGTTTGGCTTATGGCTATTTCTTGACTATAGCCAGCTTTCCCTCTTCATTAAAATATGTACTTATCGAATTAGAAAAATTATCACAAAAGAATGATAAGAAAAAAAAGAATAGCAAGTTTGTTTTCTGTCCCAAGATAATATTTAACTGTATTGAGAATAACCTTAATGTGTTTTTCTTATTGTACCAGTGACATCCATTGTGACTTCTCTTTCTTGACTAATGCTCTTTCTATTAATCTCCGCTTAAGTCGATTGTCCTCTATTGGCTATTGATATCCTGCATGCCAACTCTAGTTTATTTTAACAGGCGGCTAGATGCCAACTTGTCTCACTTAAATGAAAATCATATTCAAGGTAAAGGTTATTCTTTTAGGCGTCAATGAACCGGACCCATAAGTCCAATTGGAGCAACATTGCTCAGCGAAACAATGGAGACAGGGATAATTTTTAGACTGATTTAGTAGTGTGTTTAGAGACCCTCGGGGCTCCAGCCTTACAATATTGTATTGGGCATTTAGCTTCACGCATAGTAATTTCAGGAGTACTTGTTCAGCATTTAATTTCTCCCTGAAATGGCCCCTGGTAGTCTTCTGCAATGCTTGTTGTTCCAGCTCAGATCCCTTTTTTGTTTTTACTATTCTATTGAAGTCAATTTCTTTCTTTCCTTGAACAAGCTAGATGAGATTAAGTGTATAGTTCGTTATGTATTTTGCCTTAACCTTCATGACCAGTTAAACTTTCAGTTGCGCTTTTTTTTTTTATAACCTGCTCTAGCCACAGGCATCTTAACAAGTGTTTCATTAAATCGGCACTGACTCTAGCTGTCAGTCTGGGAAAATCCTCTGTAGATTGCGAGGATTAGAGAAATACAAACCTTGTTTGCAATTTCATCTAGGGGCTCAATTATTTTGTTCTTAGTTTTCGGCATCGCTGCAGAAGCAAACCTTGTATAATATGGATTGTTCTCTTGTTGTACTTTAACCACTTCTTCCACAGTGCTACTAATGCTTAGAAAGAATTTGTATGCCTGAAATGAAAAACAGTTCATCCAGAATGACTTTATGCTAATGCACAGAGAGCAATGTCTCGAAAATATGAGTTGCGTGTCCATAACAACAAACCTCTTTTAACAAATTAGAGCATTTCTGTGCATTATAGATTCACATTAACTGATTTAATTTGGATTTTTGTGAATTATTCTTTCATGACATGCCATATGATAATCAGGCACTGGGGATGTAGCTGAGCATTACAAACTCTATGAAGGAATCTAGGCAGAACCTAGCAGCCAACCATAACATGTGTGTGAAAGATGTCATCTTAATTGATCTTCTAGTAATAATGGCTAAAATAACAGTGACACTATAAATACAGAGGATGCAATCAGTCTTACAATAGTTACAGTGAGGAGCAAAAAGGAAACAATGTTTTGAACATTTGACTTTCAGGCTCCATATCTTACCATCCACTACTGCTTCGAATGTGTGACTATCATCATCTTAATATATACTTACTTTGTAATATCTTCACATCCTATCCAGATGTGTCCGGATCCCAGAATTCCTAGCGGTGGAAGTTCTCCGACGGCCATATTGGGACACCCAAGTGTTGGGTGTCTCAATATGGAAACTGCTGATGGTACCAGCCTCTTGCACGGTACCACCAGCGGAACACTGTCACACCACACACACACTGTATATGCCACACGAACCACACACACACTGTATATGCCGTACACAGCCTCTTGTGCGGTACCACCAGGGGAACACCGTCGCAAACACGCTGGTGCCGGGATTAGGCGAATGATTCACTGACTGCCACCATCTTTGTACAGGAGGAGTGCATGTGCAGTTTTAATGTGACCGCCACTATCTGTCTGCACAACGATGGCGGCAGTCTGATTTACTGTGCCTGCATGATCCCAGCGGCAGATGAGCGAAGTGTCTACAGGCATAGGAAGTTGGTAACATTAAAGGGGCATTAAAGGGGTTTTCCCATGAACGAAAGTTCATTTTAAAAATTGTCAGTGTCTGACCTTGTACGGAGCATACCACAGCTCCAGGGCAGGAAAGGAAGCAAAAGACAATACTGACATTACAGCAGGGGATATCAGAGGATTCATTTTGTCAGATAAAATATTTCACTGATTGTTTTTAAACAATATTTTACCTCACAAAATGTATCCTCTGTGATCTCCTGCTGTAATGTCAGTATTGTCTTTTGCTTCCTCCCCTGCCTAGGAACTGTGGTATGTTTTGTAGACAGTCAGACACAGACAATTTTTAAAATGAACTTTCATTCATTTGAAAACCCCTTTAAAAAGCAAATATCAACGCCAACATGGATCCTCCTAAAAAGTACGCCAATGACAATGAAAGGAAAGCAGCAAAGGCACCACATGGGGGGAGAGATTCTCAGCACTGCAAAGCCTGCCCCCATTGTGACATTACTGCCCTCCCGATGCGATAACATCAGGCCTCCATCTAGTTTTATAGATAATCATCTTGGTTATCTCATAAATGAATTTGACTTGCAACTATTTAGCATATAATTAGTTATATAGATTCTTGTCATGTCACTGCATTGTTACTGTTTTGCTCCTGGTGGAGAAAAAAATCTTTTTCTTCCTGTATATTACAAAATACAGCCTGCTCTCACATTTCCTAATGGCTCAGTGTATTATTAGGTTGATTCACAAGCCAAAGGTCACTGGTTCGAATGGAGGAGCAGCCATAAAGAAGATTTCCCAAGAAAAGAGAAATAGCATCATCCAGCTCATCAATAGTGGTCTCTCTGCCAAAATTTTTTCCACACTGCATCATGTGAGAGCCATAACAGTTGGAAGAATACGAAATGAAGTCCGATCATCCATTTAGAAGCCAAGAGGTGGACATCCAGGAAAAAAATTGGAGTCAGCAAGTCAGCTTATCGCAAGGTCTATAATTTCTGGCATGAAAAACACAGCAGTGGAGGTGGCTGATATGCTTCATAATAGTGAGATCACAGACGTTGATGCAAGTACCGTGTGATGCACATTGCACAAGTCTGGAATGGTGGCCCCAAAAATGGCAAAGAAGCCTCAATTTCAATATCGTCACAAGAAAAGAAAACTCGAGTTTGCAAAAAAGTACGAAACATGGACAGTAGAAGATTGGAAACGGGTGATTTGGAGCAATGAGGCGAAAGTCAATAGACTAGGCTCTGATGGGTGCATTCAACTAGAGCCACAGCTCGTAATCATCTACCCTCATAAGGGGGAGGCTAATGACTGTGTGAGTTTAACCAGCATAACAGTGTGATAAGTAAAGTTTAAATACAATCAATAGCTCTGCACAGGTATATAGCGGGATAGTGGTGCTAATGCTAATCGATCTGACTGTATGACCCTGAGGAAGGAGGATGACTAGCTGTGGCTCTAGTTGAATGACTGTTAGTGATGAGTGAATATTCTCGTTACTCGAGATTTCCAGAGCACGCTCGGGTGTCCTCCGAGTATTTTTTAGTGCTCGGAGATTTAGCTTTTTTCGCTGCAGCTGGATGATTTACAGCTACTAGCCAGCTTGATTACATGTGGGGATTCCCTAGCAACCAGGCAACCCCCACATGTACTTATGCTGGCTAAAAGCTGTAAATCATTCAGCTGAGGCGATGAAAACTAAATCTCTGAGCACTAAAAAATACTCAGAGGACACCCGAGCGTGCTCGGGATATCTGGAGTAACGAGTATATTCCCTCATCACTAATGACTGTATTAATAGAGAGATCTAGTAAGAGTATACTGTGGATCTGCTTGTATGATCCTAGAGTCTTAATGGCTAGTATAATTAGTTGCAGATCTAACTGCATAATCTGGCAATATGGGGGTCTACTGTGGATCTGTATGTATAATCCTATAGTCTCCTGGCTGTCAATTTTGCTATGTGAACTTAACATGGAAATCCTGGCTGTATGACCCCACAGCTCAGAGATCGTTTTGGATAGGAATATATGTTTCTACAGGTTAAACACCTGTGGAGGATCTGACTGTGTGATCCTTTGCTAATAATTGTGATCTTCCTATAAGTTGAGATTCTACTGCGGTTCTGATTGTATGATCCCCGAGTGATGAAATTATTCACATGTAACTATAGTCAGTGAGTCTGCAAGTGATCTCCTGTGGATTTGATTTTCTGACCACAAATACTAAAATAGGAATCCGTTATATTTCTGCGCATTGTTTAAAGGGGGACCCAATCTGTGGACTCCAATCCCCAATAAAATAATTATAGATGGAGCGATGTGTTGATGTGTATTTGCACTAGTACCCAATAGTGGCTTAATATCTTTAAGTGAAGAGAACTGTATTTTTCGGTAAATCTTTGCCCTGGTGGAACACTTTGTGAAATCCATCTGAAATTCTAACATGCTAATAACTGGATATATATTCCCATTATATCTAGAGCTAATAAGGGTTGTACAATAATTAATAGGCTGTACAGACACTTGCACTTTTGTCACTAAGTCACCTTAGTGGCATACTCACACACATCAGTCTTGCACTTATTTATATGTGTGTTTCCTTTGAAAATGATTAAAAGTTTTGTTTTACTTTAGGATTTTGAATAGGGATCTTTAGTTGCCTTTGGCAAGTTGTGTCCTAATTTAAACCCTATCGTGAACCAGACAGTATTGTATGTGGTAAACTCGAACAGTAGCACAGACTTCCTGGTGAAGTCCATGTTCCATGTTCGGGATCCGTGCTCGAACAATTGGTGTTCAATACGGACCCCCTAACTTTACTACTTGGGTACGCCCATCTCTATCCACTAGTTTTAAATGTGTTTGAAATAAAATGTGAACCTATGTGTTAGGAGTCGAGTTTCCTCTGCTGCACAGGGGGAATTTCGATCTGTGTCTGCTGCGGTCTCCCATTCTGCATCAGCTGTAGTGGAGCCTGCTCTGTGGAGACGTCGGTCCCAGCGTCTCACTGAGACTGATACTGTGCAAAGGGTTACTGCTGCCTCCCTAGGCTCTGCTATTGTACCCTGCACTGATTTGTGGCAAACAGGCTTTTCTGGGACTAAGTCCTGCTTTGCACACACTGAGCATGCCCAGGGTAAGATCTCTCAGTGGAGATCAAGGGTCACATTCTCAGGTACTGCAGCCACTTCCATTGGTCCTCCAGGAAGGTCCTGTACCTGATCAAGTTCTGTGGCAGCCTTCTATTGGTTCTTTCTTGGAAGGTCCTGAAGGTGCTGCAGCTATATAAGGTTCTCATGACCGCACGGCCATGCGCTAGTATCTTCCTAAGTTATGTGCTTTGCGCCAGTGTGGTCATGTGTTCGTATGTGTTCAGGGACCCGGCTGAAATAAGCCCCTAGAATGCTGGCACCTCCTGCGAGGAGTTTTGTGTGCATGCGTGACCACTGACTGCTCTCATTCGGGTAGTTAGCCTGTGCCTCTGTGAAAGTCTAAGGGTATGTGTCCACGTTCAGGATTGCATCAGGATTTGGTCAGGATTTTCCATCAGTATTTGTAAGCCAAAACCAGGAGTTGGTGATAAATGCTTATGTGGTGCATATGTTTCTATTATACTTCCCCTCCAATTGTTACACTCCTGGTTTTGGCTTACAAATACTGATGGAAAATCCTGACCAAATCCTGATGCAATCCTGAACGTGGACACATACCCTAACAGGGCACAGAGCTTTGCTTTCTCGGCCGCTCTGTGAAGCTAACAGAGCTGGTTCATACCACCATATTGTGCCGCCATTTACTTAGCAGCAGGTTCTTTCCTGCACGGTGGATCCCAGGTTGTGAACGCACCAGTTCCATCTAAAAATATATTCTGTGCGTTCCGCCAACCCTAACACTAGGTAGTTCTATTTACAAAGGTGCTCCAGTGTCCAGATATTGACATTGATCCTGTGTCCAGACAGCTCCACCTTAAGCTTGTGTTCTACAAATTCTCTTGAAATTCCTCTCATAGACAGATGTCCTGAGATTTTTTTTTATAATTTGTTGAAACATTCAGAATCTATTGTTTCATTAATGATGGCAAGCCATAGTGGCTCAGATGCAGCAAAATAGGCCCAAACTATATTATTACCGCAATCCTTTCAATGACAATCTGACATTTCTATGCTATATAATGCAGTGCTTTTCTTTCTCCAAAAAGAATGTTTCTCATTTAAACATTATTATTAGTGATGATCAATTAGTGAAATATTCGGATTCAGAAAAATCGGCACAAAAAATTTCCATTATCCGTGTATTTGTACCGAATAACAAAATCCATGGTAAAGCCGAGTATTTTTCTGCTGGAGCTAACAAACAGGTCTGGGCACTGGCGTAGCTAGAGCTTTTGCCACCCGGGGCTGATTCCGAGTTTGGCGCCCCCCCATTGCCGTCACTCAACGCCGGGCACCACCCCCTCAGCACTGTTTACCCATGAAATCCGGTGCCTGCGCTGTGTATCGCTGTTTGGTGCAGGCGCAGAGAGCTCTGGCCGTCTGACGTCACAGCCAGGCTTGCAGACTGCGCCTGTGCGGCCACCCACCTTGGTAATCCCAGCCCCATAGTGTGTTATGCATTATGCAGAGTGTGGGGCTGGGATTCACAAGCAGGGCGGCCGCACAGGCGCAGTGTCCAGCATTGCCCCAGTGTGTCCAGCATTGCCTTAGTGTGTCCAGCAATCTGCCCCAGTGTCCAGCATTGCCCCCAGTGTACAGAATTGCCCCCAGTGTGTCCAGCAATCTGCCCCAGTGTCCAGCATTGCCCCCAGTGTGTCCAGCAATCTGCCCCAGTGTCCAGCATTGCCCCCAGTGTGTCCAGCAATCTGCCCCAGTGTCCAGCATTGCCCCCAGTGTGTCCAGCAATCTGCTTCAGTGTCCAGCATTGCCCCCAGTGTGTCCTGCAATCTGCCCCAGTGTCCAGCATTGCCCCCAGTGTGTCCAGCATTGCCCCCAGTGTGTCCAGCAATCTGACCCCAGTGCGTCCAGCAATCTGCCCCCAGTGTGTCTCCAGCAATCTGCCCCCAGTCTGTCTCCAGCATATTGCCCCCAGTCTGTCTCCAGCATATTGCCCCCAGTCTGTCTCCAGTATATTACCCCCAGTCTGTCTCCAGCATATTACCCCCAGTGTGTCTCCAGCATATTGCCCCCAGTCTGTCTCCAGCATATTGCCCCCAGTCTGTCTCCAGCATATTACCCCCAGTCTCCAGCATATTGCCCCCAGTCTGTCTCCAGCATATTACCCCCAGTCTCCAGCATATTGCCCCCAGTCTGTCTCCAGCATATTGCCCCCAGTCTGTCTCCAGCATATTGCCCCCAGTCTCTGGGTGGTGGTCTCTGAGTCTACCATTTTGGCCTCATTTGACGTGGTATCACTCTATACCTCGATTGAACATGAAAAAGGTTTGGAAGCGGTGTCCTCTGCGCTATCGGGCTCTGACATGGCCCCAGAGTGTGCACAGCTTGTCCTCTCACTGTTGGAGTTCATCCTCAGGAGGAATTACTTCCTCTTTGGGGATGATTACTTCCTACAGTTGAGGGGTACCGCCATGGGGTCCAACGTGGCCCCCACTTATGCCAACATCTATATGGCGGTACTCGAGGACAGGTTTGTGTACAATTCCAACCTCTGGCGCTATATAGATGACATCTTTGTTATATGGGATGGCGATCTTAAGGGACTGGAGGCGTTTTGGGATGAAATTAATGGGGTATACCCTGAATTGAAATTCACTCTTACCCACTCCACCTCTCAGATTCAGTTCTTGGATACACTTGTATACAAGGAGGGGTCTGAACTGAGGACGGACATTTATGTCAAGGAGACAGACAGAAACAGCCTTTTGCTATTTAATAGTGATCACCCCAGGAGGATGGTCAGTTCCCTGCCGTGGAGTCAGTTGCTACGGGTTAGGCGCATTGTATCAGATGAGGAAAGGGTGGATCTGCGGTTGGAGGAAATGTGTTCTAAATTTCTGAGGAGGGGGTATCCAAGAATTGAGGTTGACAGGTATAAGGCTAGGGCCCGTGATTTAACCCGTGGGAGCATTCGGAATATGTCGTCGAATAGGCAATCTTGTGAACGCATTCCCTTTGTGTCCACCTTCAGTTCTGTTAGTAAACGGATTGGTCAAGTCCTGAAGAAGCACTGGACATTTTTACAACGGGGGCTTCCCACGGTTGTGGGTTTTGGTGCCTTTCCATTGATGTCGTTTAGGAGAGGCCGCAATTTGAGAGATAGATTGGTGAGGTCGGATGTTGGTCCTGAGAAAACTACGGTTCAAAGCCTGTTGAGCGCAGCCAAACATGGAAATTTTCCGTGTTTGGGCTGCGCCTGCTGCAATAACATGCTGAAGGGTGAGTTTTTTCATCACCCCCACACCGGAAAAAAGATTTTCTTGAAACAGAGGTACACCTGTTTGTCAAGCTATGTGGTGTACATGCTTGTGTGCCCATGTGGCTTGACTTACGTAGGTGAGACCACGATGGAGGTGAGGAATCGCATTAGCAAGCATAAAAGCACTATAAGGACGGGCCTGACAGATCTACCAGTCCCTAAGCACTTTATTGAAAAGAGACATTTGGTGAACCAGTTGCGATTTAGGGTCATTGACAGTGTCCCTGCATTGAGAAGAGGGGGTGATAGGGCGCAAATGCTGAAAACGAAAGAGATGAGGTGGATCTATACGCTAGGGTCCTTATATCCTAAGGGCTTAAATTTGGACTTTAACTTACATTCTTGTACCTAATGTGTTCTGGACTATGCAGTGCAGTTGTTCTGTCAGTGTGTGATGGTTTTAAGTGGAGGTGGGTTTATGTGTATTATGCTTATTTTATTTTTTGTCTTTTAGGTTACTTTAGGACAGTCGGTGGCAGGATGGATTGGGTTGAGCTTAAGTTTGGATTTCTTACAATACCTATATTCCATTGTGACATTGAGTGGTACTTATATTTTTGATTTTTTTATTGCCGACCGACTGCCTCATGGTACTATGGACAAATATATGTGTGTTCCCCTGTTTTTAGGTTTCTAATGTGTTTATGTCTCATTTCTTGCCGGTATTATGCCCCCGTTCTAAAGGACAAGTAGATTCCACATTGTGCCGTATCTTGTTAGGTTATGCCTGTATCATGTGGTCCCAGTGTTCATCTTGGAGATCTAGTACGCGTGCGCTATAGAGCTACGGCCCCCTCTGCGCTACATTCGGATGGATGGAGGTAGGCGCCTGCGCTGGGGTTGGGGGCGGGCCGGCACTGCGATCATGTGGTGTGGCTCGGGCCGTGCGCTGTGCGCTTGCGCTTTCCTCCGGCACCTCTCATGGTTGCCGGGTGGTTGGCGCTTGCGCGCAGTGACGTGGGAACGGGCGTCGCCTGTGATCATGTGGTGTGGGCTTGTCCACCTCCCCCTGCGTCGGCGCTGTTTGATGACGCTGCTGGAGGACTCCGGTTGATCCGGAAGTGGAGTGTAGGTACGGAGAATACTAGAATATTTGCTATTGGTGCCTATTGGGGGTTGCTGTATTGGGCACATAGATTGGTTGTGGATTATCTTGGCGCCACTAACCAGGATTGGATGGTGGGTTGCATCACAAGGTTTACTGAGGGGTGGCCTGTCCCCATGGTGATGTAGTAAACAATTAACAATAACTACACGATCGGATAGGGTCACGGTGGGATCTATGTGCGATACTGAGGAGGCATGTCTGATTTTATATATTAGATGGGTATTTCTTGTCATCTGTGATATGTATACACCACTATTGTGTGTTATTTTTATGATATTCACTAATTGTATTGAGGGGCGGTACTGAATGGTGATTGGAGCATTGTGTAGCTTCCACACTACTTAAGACGGCCCTCCATGTTTTATTGTATGCTTGATAAAGACCATGTTATGGTCGAAACGTCGCATTGAACCATGGCTTGAATAAAGTTCGTTTTTAAAGATTTTCTACACCTGGATTGAGCGCTGTTCAATACATTTTCTGGTTGGCTGTATCCAGGACGGTTCCCTGGATGTGGAACGAGTGCTCTACCTAACAGTGAGTGCTGTCAGCCTATTTTGTTTTTGTGGACTGTTGGAACCTGGACTGACGTGCACCCTGAATATGGAAACTACTGTGAATCTAGAGGTGGGTGATCTAGAGAACGCCATGTTTTTTTCATACACGGATGATGACGCTGCACGCATTTTATCGGGCACAAATATGGACTCAACCTTTTTAAGTACTCCAACCTCTGATATGTTACGGAGAAAATGGGAAAATGAGAGAAGGAGACTGGTCTCTTTGGAACTCCATGTTATGACTTTAACGGAATATTATAAAGCAAGGAGGATTCCGAGAGGACTACGGCCTCACTTGAGACCAACTCTGCTACCGGATAATGTGCAATTTTGCTCAAGATTTGAGTCAATTTCCAACAAATATGCATTTGATATAATGCTGTTAAATATTGAGTTCCTGAAGAAGGAGATGGAATTGATTAAAAAGAATGTATTTGATCTGGAGGAGCAGATTAAAAGACAATTGACATTACAGGTCTGGAGCCCTCTGAAAACTAAGGTTGAGGAGAATCTTGTGAAATATAGGGTGGACATTGAGACCACCAAAAGAAATAAGTGGTTCAGAGATGCTGAGGACTATCGTGTGGGCCGAGTCTTCTCTTGGCAGATGAGATCTAACCAGTACTCCGGGGGTGGACGGGGTAGACCGATGGCCCCCAGAAGGTTTAAGAGACAACAAACAAGGAAACAGTCCAATTTTGGCTTTACAACAGCAGAATCTGACTCTACGGACGAATCCGCGGCAGGGAGCAGTACCGGAGTACCCCATTTTTTGGAGAAAGGAAGAATAGACAAGACCACCCCAGGAGGCGAGGCCGCCGAGGGGGTCGGAAACACAGGAAACGACGGATCATCGAGAGGACAACGCCAGATGCGGAACACCACGATGAAAATGAGGAACAGGAGGGACAACCACTGATGGACAATCAACTGGTGGTAAATATTTCATCTGTTACACTATCAGAGAGTGAGGTTAAGGTGTTGTCGAAGGGTCTATCCTTTTGCCCCACCAACCATCCAGATTGGTTTGGTATTGAAGTTGATTTACAGGCTTTTTTTAGGAGATTGAGACTTTCATCATTTTTTTCCGATAAAGAGACTGCAGGTAATGTGGGGATTGAGGACTCGACTGGTGGTTTCTCTCTACAGAAGGTAGGACTGTATAATAGAAGTAGATTTCAGCCACCCAACAGGAACCACTTTGTGGAGTCATATATTGAGCTTGTCCAGAGGGACATTGATAAGATGAAGACCAATTTTAGACCCAGACCTAGACATAATATGACTGTATTGGAGAAATCAACTATGGAGATACTGGCTAAAAATACTGCCTTAACTATCAAGCCGGCGGACAAAGGTGGGGCGGTGGTTGTAATGGATACCCTCAAATATAAAGCTGAGATACAACGACAGTTAGGAGATCATTTGGTGTATGAGAAGCTGTCCTGTAATCCTACTGGACGATTCCAGAGGGAATTACAACTTATGGTCAGTGACTCCCTTTCCTTGGGACTCATTGACCTTAAGTTGTCAGAATACTTAGTGGTGGACTCTCCGGTGGTACCCGTGATATATACACTACCTAAGATCCACAAGGACCTACTCAATCCGCCGGGCAGGCCTATCGTGTCCGGCAGAGGTTCATTGTTTAGTAAGACTGCGATCTTCTTGGATAAGGTGCTTCGTCCTTTTGCTACCAATGCAAGGTCATACATTAAGGACACGAATGACTTTCTTGAGAAAATTGGAGGGTTGGTGGTCTCTGAGTCTACCATTTTGGCCTCATTTGACGTGGTATCACTCTATACCTCGATTGAACATGAAAAAGGTTTGGAAGCGGTGTCCTCTGCGCTATCGGGCTCTGACATGGCCCCAGAGTGTGCACAGCTTGTCCTCTCACTGTTGGAGTTCATCCTCAGGAGGAATTACTTCCTCTTTGGGGATGATTACTTCCTACAGTTGAGGGGTACCGCCATGGGGTCCAACGTGGCCCCCACTTATGCTAACATCTATATGGCGGTACTCGAGGACAGGTTTGTGTACAATTCCAACCTCTGGCGCCATGTCAGAGCCTGGTGGCGCTATATAGATGACATCTTTGTTATATGGGATGGCGATCTTAAGGGACTGGAGGCGTTTTGGGATGAAATTAATGGGGTATACCCTGAATTGAAATTCACTCTTACCCACTCCACCTCTCAGATTCAGTTCTTGGATACACTTGTATACAAGGAGGGGTCTGAACTGAGGACGGACATTTATGTCAAGGAGACAGACAGAAACAGCCTTTTGCTATTTAATAGTGATCACCCCAGGAGGATGGTCAGTTCCCTGCCGTGGAGTCAGTTGCTACGGGTTAGGCGCATTGTATCAGATGAGGAAAGGGTGGATCTGCGGTTGGAGGAAATGTGTTCTAAATTTCTGAGGAGGGGGTATCCAAGAATTGAGGTTGACAGGTATAAGGCTAGGGCCCGTGATTTAACCCGTGGGAGCATTCGGAATATGTCGTCGAATAGGCAATCTTGTGAACGCATTCCCTTTGTGTCCACCTTCAGTTCTGTTAGTAAACGGATTGGTCAAGTCCTGAAGAAGCACTGGACATTTTTACAACGGGGGCTTCCCACGGTTGTGGGTTTTGGTGCCTTTCCAATGATGTCGTTTAGGAGAGGCCGCAATTTGAGAGATAGATTGGTGAGGTCGGATGTTGGTCCTGAGAAAACTACGGTTCAAAGCCTGTTGAGCGCAGCCAAACATGGAAATTTTCCGTGTTTGGGCTGCGCCTGCTGCAATAACATGCTGAAGGGTGAGTTTTTTCATCACCCCCACACCGGAAAAAAGATTTTCTTGAAACAGAGGTACACCTGTTTGTCAAGCTATGTGGTGTACATGCTTGTGTGCCCATGTGGCTTGACTTACGTAGGTGAGACCACGATGGAGGTGAGGAATCGCA
Organism: Ranitomeya variabilis; assembly: GCF_051348905.1. Taxonomy (NCBI): domain Eukaryota; kingdom Metazoa; phylum Chordata; class Amphibia; order Anura; family Dendrobatidae; genus Ranitomeya; species Ranitomeya variabilis. The sequence continues at coordinate 419,094,628 of NC_135235.1, forward strand.
TTAGCAAGCATAAAAGCACTATAAGGACGGGCCTGACAGATCTACCAGTCCCTAAGCACTTTATTGAAAAGAGACATTTGGTGAACCAGTTGCGATTTAGGGTCATTGACAGTGTCCCTGCATTGAGAAGAGGGGGTGATAGGGCGCAAATGCTGAAAACGAAAGAGATGAGGTGGATCTATACGCTAGGGTCCTTATATCCTAAGGGCTTAAATTTGGACTTTAACTTACATTCTTGTACCTAATGTGTTCTGGACTATGCAGTGCAGTTGTTCTGTCAGTGTGTGATGGTTTTAAGTGGAGGTGGGTTTATGTGTATTATGCTTATTTTATTTTTTGTCTTTTAGGTTACTTTAGGACAGTCGGTGGCAGGATGGATTGGGTTGAGCTTAAGTTTGGATTTCTTACAATACCTATATTCCATTGTGACATTGAGTGGTACTTATATTTTTGATTTTTTTATTGCCGACCGACTGCCTCATGGTACTATGGACAAATATATGTGTGTTCCCCTGTTTTTAGGTTTCTAATGTGTTTATGTCTCATTTCTTGCCGGTATTATGCCCCCGTTCTAAAGGACAAGTAGATTCCACATTGTGCCGTATCTTGTTAGGTTATGCCTGTATCATGTGGTCCCAGTGTTCATCTTGGAGATCTAGTACGCGTGCGCTATAGAGCTACGGCCCCCTCTGCGCTACATTCGGATGGATGGAGGTAGGCGCCTGCGCTGGGGTTGGGGGCGGGCCGGCACTGCGATCATGTGGTGTGGCTCGGGCCGTGCGCTGTGCGCTTGCGCTTTCCTCCGGCACCTCTCATGGTTGCCGGGTGGTTGGCGCTTGCGCGCAGTGACGTGGGAACGGGCGTCGCCTGTGATCATGTGGTGTGGGCTTGTCCACCTCCCCCTGCGTCGGCGCTGTTTGATGACGCTGCTGGAGGACTCCGGTTGTTCCGGAAGTGGAGTGTAGGTACGGAGAATACTAGAATATTTGCTATTGGTGCCTATTGGGGGTTGCTGTATTGGGCACATAGATTGGTTGTGGATTATCTTGGCGCCACTAACCAGGATTGGATGGTGGGTTGCATCACAAGGTTTACTGAGGGGTGGCCTGTCCCCATGGTGATGTAGTAAACAATTAACAATAACTACACGATCGGATAGGGTCACGGTGGGATCTATGTGCGATACTGAGGAGGCATGTCTGATTTTATATATTAGATGGGTATTTCTTGTCATCTGTGATATGTATACACCACTATTGTGTGTTATTTTTATGATATTCACTAATTGTATTGAGGGGCGGTACTGAATGGTGATTGGAGCATTGTGTAGCTTCCACACTACTTAAGACGGCCCTCCATGTTTTATTGTATGCTTGATAAAGACCATGTTATGGTCGAAACGTCGCATTGAACCATGGCTTGAATAAAGTTCGTTTTTAAAGATTTTCTACACCTGGATTGAGCGCTGTTCAATACATTTTCTGGTTGGCTGTATCCAGGACGGTTCCCTGGATGTGGAACGAGTGCTCTACCTAACAGTGAGTGCTGTCAGCCTATTTTGTTTTTATTGCCCCCAGTCTGTCTCCACCATATTGCCCCCAGTCTGTCTCCAGCATATTGCCCCCAGTCTGTCTCCAGCATATTACCCCCAGTCTGTCTCCAGCATATTACCCCCAGTCTGTCTCCAGCATATTACCCCCAGTCTGTCTCCAGCATATTGCCCCCAGTCTGACTCCAGCATATTGCCCCCAGTCTGTCTCCAGCATATTGCCCCCAGTCTGTCTCCAGCATATTACCCCCAGTCTGTCTCCAGCATATTGCCCCCAGTGTGTCTTCAGCATATTGCCCCCAGTGTGTCTCCAGCATATTGCCCCCAGTCATAAACTAGACATAGACATAAAGAAAAAAAAAAAGTAAAATCCTCATCTCTCCCGTTCCCAGCGCAGGTCCGGTGCACTCAGCGTCTCTCCGACTCTGCAACGCTCAGGACAGAGAGGCTGAGCGCGCAGTGATGACGTCATCGCACCCTCTGCCCTGAGACGTCGCAGAGTCAGAGGGCGCTGAAGACGCTGCAGCTGCCGCAGGAACCTGGAGAGGTGAGTATTAAAGGGGGGCCCAATGCCAGCGCTGGCACCGGGAGGGGGGGGCCTGGTCGTGGCGGCGGTCGGCGCCGCCCGAAGATTTAAATGGCCCGCGTCTCTCTTTTTTTTTTTTTTTCTTCCTCCTCCTCTCTGGGTCGGAGCCGCCCCTGGCATTGTGCCGCCCGGGGCGGCCCGCCCCCCCGCACCCCCCTTCCTACGTCACTGGGTCTGGGGGCATGAGAAAAAAGCTGAAATGAATGGGAAAGAGCTAAAAATAAATGGGAACAGCATGGAGAAGATGCGTGCATGTCTTTCTGACTCACATATCATATCTGGGAATATTTGTGTCAGACTATTGCACCAATTTTATTGATTTTTAAAAAGAGCTACCAAACCAAACTAACATTTTTTTTTTAAAGGAAAAATGCTAAGAAACATTATTTCCTTCATAATTTCATGTACAGTACAGACCTAAAGTTTGGACACATCTTCTCATTTAAAGATTTTTCTGTATTTTCATGACTATGAAAATTGTACATTCACACTGAAGGCATCAAAACTAAGAATTAACACATGTGAAATTATATACTTAACAAAAAAGTGTGAAACAACTGAAATTATCGTATATACTCGAGTATAAGCCGACACGAGTATAAGCCGACCCCCCTAATTTTGCCACAAAAAAATGGGAAAACTTAATGACTCGATAGAGACCAATAAAAGTAAAATTAATTGAGACATCAGTAGTTTAAGTTTTTTTGAATATCCATATTGAATCAGGAGCCCCATATAATGCTCCATACAGTTTATGATGGGCCCCATAAGATGCTCCATATTAAAATATGCCCCATATAATCCTGCATAAAGGTTAATAATGGCCCCATAAGATGCTCCATAGACATATTTGCCCCATATAGTGCTGCACAAACATAGATTATGGCCCCATAAGATGCCCCATAAAGATATTTGCCCCATACGGTGCTGCACAAACGTTAATTATGGCCCCATAAGATGCTCCATATAGACACTTGCCCCATACAGTGCTGCACAAACGTTAACTATGGCCCCATAAGATGCTCCATATAGACACTTGCCCCGTATAATGCTGCACAAACGTTGCCTATGGCCCCATAAGATGCTCCATACAGGCACTTGCCCCATTTGCTGTTGCTGCGATAAAAAAAATCACATACTCACCTCTCGTCACTCAGGCCCCCGGCACTTGCAATATTCACCTTTCCTCGTTCCGGTGCCGCTCCGTCTTCAGCGTCTTCTGCACTGACGTTCATGCAGAGGGTGCGCACTAATCACATCACCACGCCCTCTGACATGAGCATCACTGCAGAAGATGCTGAAGACGAAGCTGCACCGGAACGAGGAGAGGTGACTATCGCACAGCGCTCCTCCACCCCATTATACTCACCTGCTCCTGGCGCGGTCCCTGGTTCCCCAGCACCGCAGTTTCTTCCTGTACTGAGCGGTCACATGGTACCGCTCATTACAGTAATGAATATGCGGCTCCACCCCTATGGGAGGTGGAGCCGCATATTCATTACTGTAATGAGTGGTACCATGTGCCCGCTCAGTACAGGAAGAAGCTGCGGTGCCGGGGAACCAGGGACCTGCAGGGACCATGCCAGGAGCAGGTGAGTATAATTAGACAGCCCCCCACTCCCCCTCCCCTGCCGGCCCCTGGGTACGACTCGAGAGGGGGACTTTCAGCCCCAAAAAATGGGCTGAAAATCTCGGCTTATACTAGAGTATATACAGTATGTCTTATATTCTAGGTTCTTCAAAGTAGCCACCTTTTTCTTTGATGATTGCTTTGCACACTCTTGGCATTCTCTTGATGAGCTTCAAGAGGTAGTCACCAGGAATGGTCTTCCAACAATCTTGAAGGAGTTCCCAGAAATGCTTAGCACTTGTTGGCCCTTTTGCCTTCACTCTGCGGTCCAGACGAAGCTGCACCGGAATGAGGAGAGGTGACTATCGCACAGCGCTCCCCCACCCCATTATACTCACCTGCTCCTGGCGTGGTCCCTGGTTCCCCGGCACCGCAGTTTCTTCCTGTACTGAGCGGTCACATGGTACCGCTCATTACAGTAATGAATATGTGGCTCCACCCCTATGGGAGGTGGAGCTGCATATTCATTACTGTAATGAGTGGTACCATGTGCCCGCTCAGTACAGGAAGAAGCTGCGGTGCCAGGGAACCAGGGACCTGCAGGGACCATGCCAGGAGCAGGTGAGTATAATTAGACAGCCCCCCACTCCCCCTCCCCTGCCGACCCCTGGGTATGACTTGAGAGGGGGACTTTCAGCCCCAAAAAATGGGCTGAAAATCTCGGCTTATACTAGAGTATATACAGTATGTCTTATATTCTTGGTTCTTCAAAGTAGCCACCTTTTTCTTTGATGATTGCTTTGCACACTCTTGGCATTCTCTTGATGAGCTTCAAGAGGTAGTCACCAGGAATGGTCTTCCAACAATCTTGAAGAAGTTCCCAGAAATGCTTAGCACTTGTTGACCCTTTGCCTTCACTCTGCGGTCCAGCTCACCCCAAACCATCTCGATTGGGTTCAGGTCTGATGACTGTGGAGGCCAGGTCATCTGGCGTAGCACCCCATCACTCTACTTCATAGTCAAATAGCCCGTACACAGCCTGGAGATGTGTTTGGGGTCATTGTCCTGTTGAAAAATAAGCAATGGTCCAACGAAATGCAAACCGGATGGAAAAGCATGCCACTGTAAGATGCTGTGGTAGCCATGCTGGTTCAGTATGCCTTCAATTTTGAATAAATCCTCAAAAGTGTCAACAGCAAAGCACCCCCACACCATCACACCTCCTCCATGCTTCACGGTGGGAACCAGACATGTAGAGTCCATCCGTTCACCTTTTCTGCGTCGCACAAAGACACGGTGGTTGGAACCAAAGATCTCAAATTTGGACTCATCAGACCAAAGCACAGATTTCCACTGGTCTAATGTCCATTCCTGGTGTTCTTTAGCCCAAACAAGTCTCTTCTGCTTGTTGCCTGTCCTGATCTGGCACACCCCAATAAGTTTGCTAAGTTGGCAGATGAGGGGGGTGCCAGTACAGGGGTAGCACTGCTGCAGCCAGGCATGTCCTCTGAAAGCCGGAGGAGTGACTGCTCCAGTAAGGAGGAAAATAGGAGAGCAGGGCAGGCCAGACAGGTGCTGGTAGTGGGGGACTCAATTATCAGGGGAACAGATAGGGCAATCTGTCACAAAGACAGGGATCGTCGGACGGTGTGCTGCCTACCTGGCGCTCGAGTCCGACACATCGCTGATCGGGTTGACAGGTTATTGGGAGAAGCTGGTGAGGACCCAGCGGTCATGGTGCACATTGGCACAAATGACAAAGTTAGAGGTAGGTGGAAGGTCCTTAAAGATGATTTCAGGGAATTAGGCTGCAAGCTGAAAGCAAGGACCTCCTACGTGGTATTTTCCGAAATACTGCCTGTACCACGTGCCACGCCAGAGAGGCAACAGGAGATTAGGGAGGTTAATAAGTGGCTCAAGAATTGGTGTAGGAAGGAGGGGTTTGGGTTCCTGCAGAACTGGGCCGACTTCTCAGTGGGCTACAGGCTCTACGCTAGGGACGGGCTGCACCTCAATGGGGAAGGTGCAGCTGTGCTGGGGGAGAAAATGGCTAGAAGGTTGGAGGAGTGTTTAAACTAGGGATTGGGGGGGAGGGTATTCATTTTATAGGAGGGGAAGATAGTGCAGATAGAGACCTGGGCACAAATAAGGAAGTTGGGGGTGGCGGTGGCATGGGGGGTGGGGTTAGAACAGTTAGTAATTTAAGAAAGAATAGAGGTACAGAGAGGAAAATCAAGTGCATGTATACTAATGCCAGAAGCCTCGCCAACAAAATGGACGAATTAGAATTAATGTTGTTGGAGCATAATTATGACATGGTGGGGATATCTGAAACATGGCTGGATGAGAGCCATGACTGGGCTGTTAACTTGCAGGGCTATAGCCTTTTCAGAAATGACCGTACAGATAAGCGAGGGGGTGGGGTGTGTCTGTTTGTAAAATCGACCTTAAAACCCATCCTGCGTGATAATATAGGTGAATCTAATGAAAATGTAGAGTCCCTGTGGGTGGAGATAAGGGGAGGGGGAAAAAATAATAAATTACTGATAGGGGTTTGTTATAAATCTCCAAAAATAATGGAAGCAATGGAGAATATCCTTTTAAAGCAAATAGATGAAGCTGCGACTCAAGGAGAAGTCATTATTATGGGGGACTTCAACTACCCTGAAATAGATTGGGGAACAGAAATCTGCAGTTCCAGTAAAGGTAATCGGTTTTTGACAACTATTAGAGACAATTACCTTTCACAACTGGTTCAGGACCCAACAAGAAGGGGGGCACTGCTAGACCTAATATTAACCAACAGGCCAGACCGCATATCAAATATAAGGGTTGGGGGTCACTTGGGTAATAGTGATCACAAAATAATAAGTTTTCATGTCTCCTTTAATAAGATGTGTAGTAGGGGGGTGACAAGGACACTAAACTTCAGGAGGGCAAATTTCCAACGGATGAGAGAGGATCTTGGTGCAATTAACTGGGACGATATCCTGAGACATAAAAGTACACAAAGAAAATGGGAGACATTTATTAGCATCCTGGATAGGACCTGTGCACAGTGTATACCGTATGGGAATAAACATACTAGAAATAGGAGGAAACCAATATGGCTAAATAGAGCTGTAAGGGGCGCAATAAGGGACAAAAAGAAAGCATTTAAAGAATTAAAGGAAGTAGGTAGTGAGGAGGCATTAAATAAATACAGAAAATTAAATAAATTCTGTAAAAAGCAAATCAAGGCAGCAAAGATTGAGACAGAGAGACTCATTGCCAGAGAGAGTAAAATAATCCCAAAATATTCTTTAACTATATAAATAGTAAGAAACTAAAAAATGACAGTGTTGGCCCCCTTAAAAATAGTCTGGGTGAAATGGTGGATGAGGATGAGGAAAAAGCCAATATGCTAAATGACTTTTTTTCATCAGTATTTACAAAAGAAAATCCCATGGCAGACAAAATGACTAGTGATAAAAATTCCCCATTAAATGTCACCTGCTTAACCCAGCAGGAAGTACAGCGGCGTCTAAAAATAACTAAAATGGACAAATCTCCGGGCCCGGATGGGATACACCCCCGAGTACTGCAGGAATTAAGTACAGTCATTGATAGACCATTATTTTTAATCTTTAAAGAGTCCATAATAACAGGGTCTGTACCACAGAACTGGCGTATAGCAAATGTGGTGCCAATATTCAAAAAGGGGACAAAAACTGAACTCGGAAATTATAGGCCAGTAAGTTTAACCTCTACTGTGGGTAAAATCCTGGAGGGCATTCTAAGGGATGCTATACTGGAGTATCTGAAGAGGAATAACCTCATGACCCAGTATCAGCATGGGTTTACTAGGGACCGATCATGTCAGACTAATTTGATCAGCTTCTATGAAGAGGTAAGTTCCGGTCTGGACCAAGGGAACCCAGTAGATGTAGTGTATATGGATTTTTCAAAAGCTTTTGATACGGTGCCACACAAAAGGTTGATACATAAAATGAGAATAATGGGGATAGGGGAAAATATGTGCAAGTGGTTTGAGAGTTGGCTCAGGGATAGGAAACAAAGGGTGGTTATTAATGGAGCACACTCGGACTGGGTCACGGTTAGTAGTGGGGTACCACAGGGGTCAGTATTGGGCCCTCTTCTTTTTACCATATTTATTAATGACCTTGTAGGGGGCATTCAGAGTAGAATTTCAATATTTGCAGATGACACTAAACTCTGCAGGGTAATCAATACAGGGGAGGACAATTTTATATTACAGGATGATTTATGTAAACTAGAAGCTGGGGCTGATAAATGGCAAATAAGCTTTAATGGGGATAAATGTAAGGTCATGCACTTGGGTAGAAGTAATAAGATGTATAACTATGTGCTTAATTCTAAAACTCTGGGCAAAACCGTCAATGAAAAAGACCTGGGTGTATGGGTGGATGACAAACTCATATTCAGTGGCCAGTGTCAGGCAGCTGCTACAAAGGCAAATAAAATAATGGGATGCATTAAAAGAGGCATAGATGCTCATGAGGAGAACATAATTTTACCTCTATACAAGTCACTAGTGCGACCACACTTAGAATACTGTGCACAGTTCTGGTCTCCGGTGTATAAGAAAGACATAGCTGAACTGGAGCGGGTGCAGAGAAGAGCAACCAAGGTTATTAGAGGACTGGGGGGTCTGCCATACCAAGATAGGTTATTACACTTGGGGCTATTTAGTTTGGAAAAACGAAGACTAAGGGGTGATATTATGTTAATGTATAAATATATGAGGGGACAGTACAAAGACCTTTCTGCTGATCTTTTTAATCATAGACCGGTGACAGGGACAAGGGGGCATCCTCTACGTCTGGAGGAAAAAAGGTTTAAGCATAATAACAGACGCGGATTCTTTGCTGTAAGAGCAGTGAGACTATGGAACTCTCTGCCGTATGATGTTGTAATGAGTGACTCATTGCTTCAATTTAAGAGGGGACTGGATACCTTTCTGGAAAAGTATAATATTACAGGGTATATATATTAGATTCCTTGATAAGGCGTTGATCCAGGGAACTAGTCTGATTGCCGTATGTGGGGTCGGGAAGGAATTTTTTTCCCCATGATGGAGCTTACTCTTACCACATGGGTTTTTTTTGCCTTCCCCTGGATCAACATGTTAGGGCATGCTAGGCTATGGGTTGAACTAGATGGACTTAAAGTCTTCCTTCAACCTTAATAACTATGTAACTATGTAACTATGTCCTTAGCAGTGGTTTCCTAGCAACTACTTTACCATGAAGGCCTGCTGTACAAAGTCTCCTCTTAACAGTTGTTGTAGTGATGTGTCTGCTGCTAGAACTCTGTGTGTCATTGACCTTGTTTCTAATCTGAGCTGCTGTTATACATGTACTTATCCTCAGAAGCAGAGGTGACTCTTAGTTTTCCTTTCCTGGTGCGGTCCTCATGTGAGCCAGTTTCTTTGTAGCGCTTGATGGTTTTTGCCACTGCACTTGGGGACACTTTCAGGGCATGTGCACACGTTCAGGATTTTTCGCATTTTTTTCGCGTTTTTTCGCTATAAAAACGTGATAAAAACGCGGAAAAAAAGCTTACATATGCCTCCTATTATTTACAGGGTATTCCGCATTTTTTGTGCAAATGTTGCATTTTTTTCCGCGAAAAAAGCGCAACGCGGAAAAAAAAGCAACATGTTCATTAAAATGCGGAATTGCAGGGATTCCCCACACCTAGGAGTGCATTGATCTGCTTACTTCCCGCACGGGGCTATGCCCACCATGTGGAAATAAGCAGATTATGTGCGGTTGGTACCCAGGGTGGAGGAGAGGAGACTCTCCTCCACGGACTGGGCACCATATAATTGGTAAGAAAAAATGAATTAAAATAAAAAATAGTGATATACTCACCCTCTGATGGCCCCTGAAGTGTTCCCGCCTCTCCGGTGCATGCTCTCTCTTCCGTTCCTATAGATGGTGTGGTTCAGGACCTGTGATGACGTCGCTGTCTTGTGATTGGTCGCGTGACCGCTCATGTGACTCACGCAACCAATCACAAGCCGCGACGTCATCACAGGTCCTGAACCACACCAGCATCTATAGGAACGGATGCCGCTGAGGAGATTGGCTGTCTGCAGAGGGTGAGTATAACCATTTTTTTATTTTTTTTATTATTTTTAAACATTCTATCTTTTACTATAGATGCTGCATAAGCATCTGCTTGAGTGCCAGTGCTGTGTGTGGCATCTGTCTCTCATTGTGTGCCACAGAAAACCTAGTGTGTAATACTGGGCCATTTTTTTTTTTTTAATTCTCTCTGAAAAAAATAAATAAATAGTGGGAGATAAAGATTGGCAAGTCTGCCTCTGTGCCAATGCTGTGTGTGGCATCTGTCTCTCATTGTGTGCCACAGAAAACCTAGTGTGTAATACTGGGTCATTTTTTTTTTTTTTAATTGTCCCTGAAAAAAAAAAAAATAGTGGGAGATAAAGATTGGCAAGTCTGCCTCTGTGCCAGTGCTGTGTGTGGCATCTGTCTCAAATTATTGGGGCACAGAAAACCTAGTGTGTCATACTGTTATTTTTTTTTTTTTTTTTTAATTCTCCCTGAAAAATAAAATAGTGGGAAAAGAATAGTGGGCACAGAAAACCTAGTGTGTAACATTGGGCCTGATTTTCCTTTCAGTGTCAGGCACCTATAAAGGTATATATAAATCCTACAGAAGTTTGAGTTCACCTTATAAGTTGTTTTACAGTAACAAATACCGTTACTTTGGTTACGTTTTGCAAACAATGAGGAAGTCTGGTGGAAGAGGTCGTGGCCGTGGGCGGTCATTGTCAGCTGGTAATGATGGTAGTGGTCGTGGAGCATCAGGTGGTCGTGGTAAAAGCAGTACAGCACCTAAGTCTCGAGTTGTTGAGCCAGGTTCGTCGTCTGGCTACACAAGGCCTCGAACGCTCCCTTTTCTGGGAGTAGGAAAACCGCTTTTAAAGCCAGAGCAGCAAGAACAGGTTTTGGCTTTCCTTGCTGACTCAGCCTCTAGCTCTTTTGCCTCCTCTTCTGAAAGTGCCAAATGTAAAAGCAGCGCATCGTTATTGGATGTTCACGGTCAGGGACAAGTCTCTTCCTTGTCTTCTTCACCCAGAACAAGAGAGAAGGATGCGTCAGGCGACACAACGGGTTACTCCATGGAGCTCTTTACACATACCGTTCCTGGGTTAGACAGTGAAACAGTTAACAGGCCATGCCCATTAGAAGTTGAATCGGACATGGAGTGCACAGATGCACAGCCACAGCCAGATTACTATGCTGTTCCTTTGACTCAGACCAGAACATTGCCCTCGCAGTGTACTGAGGCAGAATCAAACCCAGCGGAGACTATCGTGCCCCGTCACGAACGCTATACCACCGGCTTACACGGTGACACAGACGAAGTTGCACACGACATAGAAGAGGAGGTCATAGATGACCCAGCCATTGGGGGAACAGGGTGCAGGCGGCAGTAGTTCTGAAGCGGAGGAGGAGGAGCCGCAGCAGGCATCAACATCACAACAGGTTCCATCTGCCGGGCCTGTATCTGGCCAAAAACGCTTGGCAAAACCAAAACCAGTTGGAGGACAGCGTGGCCATCCGGTTAAAGAAGCTCAGTCTGCAATGCCTGAAAAGGTATCCGATAGTAGAAAGAGTGCAGTCTGGCATTTTTTTAAACAACATCCAAATGATCAGCGCAAAGTCATCTGTCAAAAATGTTCAACTACCTTAAGCAGAGGTCAGAATCTTAAAAGTCTAAATACAAGTTGCATGCATAGACATTTAACCACCATGCATTTGCAAGCCTGGACTAACTACCAAACGTCCCTAAATGTTGCAGCACCCTCGGCCAATGAAGCTAGTCAGCAACGCTACATCCCTTCCCTCCCTGTAAGCCCACCATTTCCCTCACCACGTGCAGTATCTGTGCAGCTTTCGTCGCCAGGCCAAAGCAGTCAGGGAATCACCAGGTTAGTAGTAGGAAACACTGCATGTAGGGCACCGGCAAGAATACCATCTCCAACCCTCTCTCAGTCACCCATGTCCACCGGCACCCCCGCTAGTTCCACCGTATGCAGCTCTCCAGTCCAGCTCACCCTTCATGAGACTCTTGTTAGGAAAAGGAAGTACTCATCCTCGCATCCGCGTACACAGGGTTTGAACGCCCACATTGCTAGACTAATCTCATTAGAGATGATGCCCTACCGGTTAGTTGAAAGCGAAGCTTTCAAAGCGCTGATGGACTACGCTGTACCACGCTACGAGCTACCCAGTCGACACTTCTTTTCGAGAAAAGCCATCCCAGCCCTCTACCACCATGTTAAAGAGCACATCGTCCATGCACTCAGGCAATCTGTGACTACAAAGGTGCACCTGACAACAGATGCATGGACCAGTAGGCATGGCCAGGGACGTTACGTGTCCATCACGGCACACTGGGTGAATGTGGTGGATGCAGGGTCCACAGGGGACAGCAATATTGGCACAGTTCTGCCTAGCACACGGTCTAGGAAACAGTTGGCTGTAGGTGTTCTCCCCCCTCCTCCTCGTCCTCCTGCAGAAGCGAGAGCTCGTCCACAGACCGCAGTCGCACATCCACTCCATCCGCAGCTGCCACTGTTGCACACCAGGTGTGCCATTATGGGACAGCTAGTGGCAAGCGTCAGCAGGCTGTATTGGCAATGAAGTGTTTGGGCGACAACAGACACACCGCGGAAGTTCTGTCCGAGTTCTTGCAGAAAGAAACCCAGTCATGGCTGGGCACTGTACATCTTGAGGCAGGCAAGGTAGTGAGTGATGACAGAAGGAATTTCATGGCTGCCATAGCCCTTTCCCAACTGAAACACATTCCTTGCCTGGCTCACACATTAAACCTGGTGGTGCAGTGCTTCCTGAAAAGTTATCCAGGGTTACCCGACCTGCTCCTCAAAGTGCGCAGACTTTGCTCTCATATCCGCCGTTCGCCCGTACACTCCAGCCGTATGCAGAACTATCAGCGGTCTTTGAACCTTCCCCAGCATCGCTTAATCATCGATGTTGCAACAAGGTGGAACTCAACACTGCACATGCTTCAGAGACTGTGCGAACAGAGGCGTGCTGTTATGTATTTGTGGGAGGATACACATACACGGGCAGGCAGTTGGATGGCAGACATGGAGTTGTCAGGTGTGCAGTGGTCGAAGGTACAAGACCTGTGTCAAGTCCTTCAGTGTTTTGAGGAATGCACACGGCTGGTTAGTGCAGACAACACCATAATAAGCATGAGCATCCCCCTAATGCGTCTGCTGATGCAAAGTTTGACGCACATAAAGGAGCAGGCGTCTGCAGCCGAGGAAGAGGAAAGCCTTGATGACAGTCAGCCATTGTCTGGTCAGGGCAGTCTACAGGATGAGGTAGCGGGCGAAGAGGAGGAGGACGAGGAGGATGATGGGGATGAGTATTTTTTAAATGAGGAAGCTTCTCCAGGGCCAATGGAAATTGCTGGTGTGGTAAGGCCGGGTTCAGGTTTTGCCCCTCAAACCAGCACAACCGCAGATTTGACTACTGGAACTTTGGCCCACATGGCGGATTATGCCTTACGTATCCTCAAAAGGGACCCACGCATTATTAAAATGATGACCGATGACGATTACTGGTTGGCCTGCCTCCTTGATCCTCGCTATAAAGGCAAATTGCAAAATATTATGCCACATGAGAACCTCGAACAAATATTAGCAACCAAACAAGCAACTCTTGTAGACCATTTGATTCAGGCATTCCCAGCACACAGCGCTGGTGATGGTTCTCACACGAGCTGCAGGGGGCTACAGGGCAGAGGTGTTAGAGGTGCACAAATCAGAAGTGGCGTTGGACAGAGGGGTTTTCTGACCAGGTTGTGGAGTGATTTCGCAATGACCGCAGACAGGACAGGTACTGCAGCATCTATTCAAAGTGACAGGAGACAACATTTGTCCAGTATGGTTACTAACTATTTTTCAGCCCTTATCGATGTTCTCCCTCAACCGTCATTCCCATTTGATTACTGGGCATCCAAATTAGACACCTGGCCTGAATTGGCAGAATATGCATTGCAGAAGCTTGCTTGCCCAGCAGCTAGTGTGCTATCAGAAAGAGTATTCAGTGCTGCTGGTTCAATATTAACCGATAAAAGGACTCGTCTGGCTACCCAAAATGTTGATGATCTAACCTTCATTAAAATGAACCACTCCTGGATTTCAAATTATTTTGCCCCACCTTTCCCGGCTGACACCTAGCTTTCCTATAAAAAGGTCTTGCTTGTGGACTGGTCTTACTGAGTGTTCCAATCTCTTAATTTGCAGCAGCTGTTTGTCCAGCATACGACAAGTTTACACCTCCCTAAATGGGAAAACTCCCCCCACAGGGCCATGGTCTCGCCACTTGGCGCAAGCACCCGTTAGAGTGCTGTTTGTCTGGAGAGGTGGGTGTGCCCGCTTTTGGTCGACGGCACTGCCACTGGGTCCCTCATAGTACAATAAAGTGTCTCTGGCGGTGGTGGCGCGCAACCAACATCAGACACACCGTTGTAACATGAGGGGCCCTGGGCCTGTACCGCCGGCTACAAGAGAGTTCCCCCCCCAGCTCAAACTGTGCTCTACCACGTGCAAAATTATCTCTCACAGCTCCAACAATATTTAGTCTATGCGCTGACATCCTTCAATGCCTGGCACTGACAACACCAATTTGTTGACATGTATGATGCTAGTTAAAATAGTCAGGGTCAGTGTCCTATATTGACACCAGTAAATACGTAGAGTCAAATTACTATGTCTGAAACTCAGTAGAGGCACCCACCCCTGTGCCTAAGTATGCCACACTTTTTTTTTTTTGTTTTGTTGTTTTGCGAGACATTAACATCTATTTATTTTTTGAGAGTACTAACTGTGTCAGACACTCCTTGCAATCGTCCTCCGCTGACCACACCAATGCTGCCTGTGTACCCCTGCAAGATAACTCTAACTGCCTTGAGCCTATTTTTATTTATTTTAGGCCTAGTAAGCCTGTCTGCGGTCCCTCCTTGCAATCCTCCTCCGCTGACCACACCAATGCTGCCTGTGTACCCCTGCGAGATAACTTTAACTGCCTTGAGCCTATTTTTATTTATTTTAGGCCTAGTAAGCCTGTCTGCGGTCCCTCCTTGCAATCCTCCTCAGCTGACCACACCAATGCTGCCTGTGTACCCCTGCGAGATAACTCTAACTGCCTTGAGCCTATTTTTATTTATTTTAGGCCTAGTAAGCCTGTCTGCGGTCCCTCCTTGCAATCATCCTCCGCTGACCACACCAATGCTGCCTGTGTACCCCTGCGAGATAACTCTAACTGCCTTGAGCCTATTTTTATTTATTTTAGGCCTAGTAAGCCTGTCTGCGGTCCCTCCTTGCAATCGTCCTCCGCTGACCACACCAATGCTGCCTGTGTACCCCTGCGAGATAACTCTAACTGCCTTGAGCCTATTTTTATTTATTTTAGGCCTAGTAAGCCTGTCTGCAGTTCCTCCTTGCAATCGTCCTCCGCTGACCACACCAATGCTGCCTGTGTACCCTGTTGTGAACTCTGTTTCCGGGCTCCCTCCTGTGGTCATGAGTGGTACTGTGTGAGTTCTCTCTTTGGGCTCCTCCTGGTGGCTCTTTTTGTTATTTTGCAGGTTTCTGGCAGGATCAGCTGTCTCGTCATCTGCTAGTTAGGTTTCCTATTTAATCCACCTGGTCCTTCATTCCTTGCCTGTTGCCGTTGTATTCAGTGCTATTCTGATTGCTCCTGTCTACATCCGTTATCAGTCTCTCCAAGAGAAGCTAAGTTCTGTTTGCTTATTTTTGCTCATCTGTGTTCAAGATGTTTCCTAGTATATGATGAGTTTTTGTCCAGCTTGCTAATAAGTGATTTCCCTGCTTGCTGGTGCTCTGGGGTGCTGAGTTGCTCCCCCCACATCATTAGTTGGTGTGGGGGTTCTCGCTTTCTCTGCGTGGATATTTTTGCATAGGGTTTTTTACTGACCGCACAGATCCCTTGCTATTTTCTGCTATCTAGCGTTAGCGGGCCTCATTTGCTTAACCTGTTTCATCTCTGCGTTTGTCTTTTCCTCTTAACTCACCGTTATTATTTGTGGGGGGCATCTATATCTCTGGGGGATTTCTCTGAGGCAAGTGAGGTCTTTACTTTCTCTTTAGGGGTAGTCAGTTTCTCAGGCCGTGAAGAGACGTCTAGGATTTCAGGAAACGTTCCACGGCTGCCTATAGTGTGTGCGGTTAGGATCAGGTTTGTGGTTAGTCCAGTTACCACATTCCCAGAGCTCATCTTATTATTTTCTACTTAGCTGGTTAGATTTGTGATCCTAAGCCACTAGGATCATAACAGTACCCCTGCGAGATAACTCTAACTGCCTTGAGCCTATTTTTATTTATTTTAGGCCTAGTAAGCCTGTCTGCGGTCCCTCCTTGCAATCCTCCTCCGCTGACCACACCAATGCTGCCTGTGTACCCCTGCGAGATAACTCTAACTGCCTTGAGCCTATTTTTATTTATTTTAGGCCTAGTAAGCCTGTCTGCGGTCCCTCCTTGCAATCCTCCTCCGCTGACCACACCAATGCTGCCTGTGTACCCATGTAACCTATTTTAAACTGCATAGAGCCTATTTTTATTTATTTTAGGCCTACTAAGTCTGTCTGCGGTCCTTCCTTGCAATCGTCCTCCGCTGACCACACCAATGCTGCCCGTGTACCCCTGGAACCTATTTTAAAGTGCATAGAGCTTATTTTTTTTTTTATTTAATATTAATAAAGCCATGATGGACTACGCTGTACCACGCTACGAGCTACCCAGTTGACACTTCTTTTGCGAGAACAGCTATCCTAACCCTCCACCAGCATGTAAAAGACCGCATTGTCCATGCACTCTGGCAATCTGTGAGTACAAAGGTGCACCTCACAACAGACGCATGGACCTGTAGGCATGGCCACGGAAGGTTACGTGTCCATTACGGCGCAATGGGTTAATGTGGTGGATGCATGGTCCACAGGGGACAGCCTACTAAGTCTGTCTGCAGTCCCTAATTCAAATTGTCCTCAATTCAGGTTTTCAGGCTTTTTTAAAAAATAGGAAACAGCATTTGGGCTACTAGTTTGGTTGGGGCCTACTGTTGATGTCTGATGCTCCTGGGTGTTCTCCTCCTCCTGGGTGTTCTCCTCCTCCTGGGTGTTCTCCTCCTCCTTGGTGTTCTCCTCCTGGTTTCCTTGTCTGGGCTTCAATCATCTGGCTCTCATTAAGTATTTTTAAATGTAACACTGCAGTTGCCCTGCTACCTGGGTTGGGGCCTAGCAACGGTGTCTGCCGCTCCCTGGTGTTCTCCTCCTCCTTGGTGTTCTCCTCCAGGTTTCCTTGTCTGAGCTTCAACCTTCAGGCTCTCATTAAGTATTTGTTTGTAAAATTGGTGGTTGGGGCCTACTAACGGTGTCTGACGCTCCTGGGTGTTCTCCTCCTGGGTGTTCTCCTCCTGGTTTCCTTGTCTGAGCTTCAACCTTCTGGCTCTCATTAAGTATTTTTAAATGTAACACTGCAGTTGCCCTGCTACCTGGGTGGGGGCCTAGTAACGGTGTCTGCCGCTCCCTGGTGTTCTCCTCTTCCTGGGTGTTCTCCTCCAGGTTTCCTTGTCTGAGCTTCAACCTTCTGGCTCTTATTAAGTATTTGTTGGTAAAAATTGGTGGTTGGGGCCTAGTAACGGTGTGTGCCGCTCCCTGGTGTTGTCCTCCACTGTATAAAGCTGAGCTTCAACCTTTAGGCTTTCGGCCTATAGTAGCAGATATTAAACTGCATTTGGCCTTCAACTTTGGTTGGGCCCTACTAACAGTGTGTGCCGCTCCCTGGTGTTGTCCTCCACTGTATAAAGCTGAGCTTCAACCTTCAGGCTCTCATTAAGTATTTGTTTGTAAAAATTGGTGGTTGGGGCCTACTAACGGTGTCTGCCGCTCCCTGGTGTTCTCCTCCTCCTTGGTGTTCTCCTCCAGGTTTCCTTGTCTGAGCTTCAACCTTCAGGCTCTCATTAAGTATTTGTTTGTAAAAATTGGTGGTTGGGGCCTACTAACGGTGTCTGACGCTCCTGGGTGTTCTTCTCCTCCTGGGTGTTCTCCTCCTCCTGGGTGTTCTCCTCCTGGTTTCCTTGTCTGAGCTTCAACCTTCTGGCTCTCATTAAGTATTTTTAAATGTAAGACTGCAGTTGCCCTGCTACCTGGGTTGGGGCCTAGTAACGGTGTCTGCCGCTCCCTGGTGTTCTCCTCCTCCTGAGTGTTCTCCTCCAGGTTTCCTTGTCTGAGCTTCAACCTTCTGGCTCTCATTAAGTATTTGTTGGTTAAAATTGGTGGTTGGGGCCTAGTAACGGTGTGTGCCGCTCCCTGGTGTTGTCCTCCACTGTATAAAGCTGAGCTTCAACCTTTAGGCTTTCGGCCTATAGTAGCAGATATTAAACTGCATTTGGCCTTCAACTTTGGTTGGGCCCTACTAACGGTGTGTGCCGCTCCCTGGTGTTGTCCTCCACTGTATAAAGCTGAGCTTCAACCTTCAGGCTCTCATTAAGTATTTGTTTGTAAAAATTGGTGGTTGGGGCCTACTAACGGTGTCTGACACTCCTGGGTGTTCTCCTCCTCCTGGGTGTTCTCCTCCAGGTTTCCTTGTCTGAGCTTCAACCTTCTGGCTCTCATTAAGTATTTATTGGTAAAAATTGGTGGTTGGGGCCTAGTAACGGTGTGTGCCGCACCTTGGTGTTGTCCTGTGTTATTTTCCTGACCTTTAATCTTCAGGCTTTCGGCCTTCATTTGTAATATTAAACTGCATTTGGCCTACTAGTGTGGTTCGGCCCTACTAACGGTGTCTGCCGCTCCTGGGTTTTCTACTCCACTGAACTAAGCAATGCCACCTGGTTAGTCCTGTTACCAATTTTGAACTGCATTTTACCCACTTTATTATTTGGGCCTATATCAGTGTTTCGTCCTCATCCTGCCCATTGCCCAGCCGGTGCTAGATGAGTCTTGTGGTACTTTGACCCAGACCACTACATTCCCCTTGCACGCTACACAGCCACAATCTGACCCTGCTGAAAGTCAGGTTCCCCTTCCCGCATACTATACCACCTTACACAGGGACAAATAGGAAGGTGCAGATGAAAGTGCAGGTTTCTTCAACAGGTAGGGGGCATACTCATTGGCGATGTCACAGGCACAGGGCCCCTCAGAGTACGCAAAAGTGTCGCTGCCGGTGGGAGGCGCCCCCGCCGTGCAAACACACCGCCGTACTTTGAGGGTCCCTGTGCCAGTGCCAATGCGAACGAGTGGGCCTCCCTGCTTGCTCAGGATCACAGCACTTGCAAAGTTGAAATACTTACCTCTCATTGCTCCACCGCCGTGACGTAGTCCACGTTTCCTGGGCCCACTAAAACCTTGAACCAGCCCTACCCCCCACAACTTTTGCCAAATGACCCCCAATTTCCAATGTCCAACTATTATTATAAAGTTAATTAAGATTGACAAGCTTCAGAAACAAGAATGGATGTTTTTGGCATTAAAATGGGCACTGTAGGTGTTTTCCTGGCCTCCACTCACTGCTGACTATGCTTCCCCATTGACTTGCATTGGGTTTCATGTTTTGGTCGATCCCCGACTTTTCGCGATAATCGGCCGACTTCACTCGACTTGACTTTGGACAAAGTCGGGTTTCGCAAAACCCGACTCGATCTTAATCAAATGAAAGTCGCTCAACCCTAATTAGAATTACATTTTGATTACAGTGTATGCAAGCAAGGGCCTTTATTGTGGTCAGTCTGTCAGGCCTGAAACCCATGTCAGGAACATGTCCAAGCCTCATTTTACTTGGAAGCAGCAAGGGAAAGAGACAGGAGTGTCATTGACCAATCTGCACAAACCTACACATTTTCTATTGATTTAATAAATAGCGTATCTTTATCTAGCAGTTGTGCGACTTGTGCAAAGCCTGCAGAGAATATGAATGATAACACCAAAACTTTTTCTCCACTCATGGTTAGTGGTTGGGTGAAGCCATTTATTGTCAAACTACTGTGTTTTCTCTTTTTAAATAATAATGGCAACCCAAAACATACAAATGACCCTGATCAAAAGTTTACATGCCCCATTTCTTAATACCGTGTATTGCCCCCTCTAACATCAATGACAACTTCAAGTATTTTGTGGTAGTGGTGGATGAGGTTCTTTATTTTTCAGATGGTAAAGCTGCCCACTCTTGTTGGCAAAAAGCCTCCAGTTCCTGTAAATTTCAGCTGCTGTTATTTGTGGGTTTTTCTTTGCATCCCGAACAATTTTCCTGGCTGTTGTGGATGACATTTTTGTTGGTCTACCTGACCTTGGTTTTGTTTTTACAGAGCCCCTGATTTTCTATTTGTTAAATCACAGTTTGAATGCTGCTGACTGGCATTATCAATTCCTTGGATATCTTTTTGTATCCCTTTCCTGTTTTATACAGTTCATCTACCTTTTCCAGTAGCTTTCCCCATGACTCACAATCCAGAAATGTCAGTGACTGGAAAAAAGATGCAAGAGTCTCACTCAGCTTTCATACACACACACTGATTACAAGCAAACAGGTCACAGGTGAGGATGTTACCTTTAGTAGCCATTCAAACCCATTTGAGTCAACTTCCGTGCATGTTATCAGCCAAAATCACCAGGGTATGTGAACTTTTGATCAGGGTCATTTGGATGTTTTGAGTTGTCATTATGATTTAAAAAGAGAAAACACTGTAGTTTGACAATAAATGGCTTCACCCAACCACTAACCATGAGTGGAGTGGTGTTATCATTCATATTCTCTGAAAAAAGGAAAAGAAAGCAAAAATTTTGCCGAGGTATGTAAACTTTTGAGCACAATTGTATCTCTAATTTTCGAGAGTCTGCTGTTGCCATGTGTAATAAAGCTGATAACTGTCAAAAAAATTGTCCCGCATTGATAGATACATTAAATTTGTAAGTACCGTATTTTTCGGACTATAAGACGCACCGGACCATAAGGCGCACCCCAAATTTGGGGTGAAAATTGCAGAACAAAAAGATTTTTTATAAGATGGGGGTCCGTCTTATTGTCTGAATTTACAGTATCTTACCTGAGGGCTGGCGGTGGCAGAGCAGGGTCACAGGAGGCATGGTGTCTGCAGAGGTGGGGTGATGCGGTACGGTGTGCACCTGAGCAGGGTCCCTTCCTGCTTAGGTGGGCGACGCCACGGCCTGGTGTCCATGGGAGGGTTGCAGCAGTGGTTACCGGCAGAGGTGCTGGGATGAGGAGGTGCTGGGATGAGGAGGTGCTGGGATGAGGAGGCGCAGTGAGAGGTAAGGTGTCAGAGGGGTCCCTTTCCCCGGTGAGGTGATGCAGCAGCCCGGTAAGCAGCAGAGCCAGGTGAATTCTGTTGTTAGCGGTGGTGGTGGCCATCTTCTTGAGGCCGCGCGTGCGCAGATGAAGCGCTCTGCTTCCCGGGGCTTCAGGAAAATGGCCGCGGGAGGCCGCGCGTGTGCAGATGGAGATGGCGGCGGCCATTTTCCTGAAGCCAAGAACTTCAGGAAAATGGCCGCCGCGATCCCCATCTGCGCATGCGCGGCATCCCGCGGCCATTTTCCTGAAGCCCCGGGTAGCAGAGCGCTCCATCTGCGCACGCGCGGCCTCCGGAAGATGGCCGCAACCACTGCTAACAACAGGATTCACCCGGTCTCTGCTGCTTACCGTGCTGCTGCATCACCTCACCGGGGAAAGGGACCCCGCTCACTGCGCCTCCTCATCCCCGCACGTCTGCCGCCACACCTCTGCCGCCACACCTCTGCCGCCACGGTAAGCCTGCATTGCGACTATTAGATGCACCCCCCATTTTCCCCCCTTTTTTTGGGGGGAAAAAGTGCGTCTTGTAGTCCGAAAAATACGGTAATACTTTTGTGAGGGTACTTGTCCAAAATAAACCCATTAAATTTTTTTCATAAGCATTAAG
Source organism: Ranitomeya variabilis (assembly GCF_051348905.1). Lineage (NCBI taxonomy): Eukaryota > Metazoa > Chordata > Amphibia > Anura > Dendrobatidae > Ranitomeya > Ranitomeya variabilis. The sequence goes on from NC_135235.1 coordinate 419,116,356, forward strand.
CATTCAGTATGAGAAAGGGTGACATTAAGGGATGTGGATGTGGTGGTGCCCGCCAAGGCCGTGTTGTAGATCAAAAGGTGACTGGATCTCATTCTAGCTTTCTGTCAAAATGTGGTCAGCGTGGTACACCACTGACGAACTCAAACAATTGCAAGGATATTGTACATTGGATGGCAGATAAAGGCTCCAGTGTGTTGACAAGCAGCACCAGGAAGTCTTCCACACAGTCCAGTCTCAGTAGCTAAGAGGCTGGGCCTCTGAATCCTCAACCTGGTCCTCCTTCCTCCCACCATCAAGAGTCCCAGGAGACATATTACCCCAATGCTGAACTGTTTATGTTACCTTGTAATTTTTCAGGCCTCTCAACATGCACAATTAAAGAGGGTCATTAGGAGGTGGAGTGCAGTGATGCCCAAACATTTGTGCACCCATGGCCAGGAAAAGCCACGTTGGGGAAGGTCAATTCATGTCTGAAGAGGCGGAGGATAATGATGATGCACAGTTGCCATTATGTCAGCCTAAAATCGCAATTCAGAAGGAGGATCAGATTGAGGAATTAGAAAATGACTTGGTCGATGATGAGTCCACTCATCCAACCTGGCAGGCACAGCAGTGCAGACAGAGATTGGTCCATAGCACAAAAACAGGCAAGAAGAGATAGTGGTTTGACCAGATGGAGAAGTCGGTCAGCTGTAATTATTATTATTTATTAATATAGCACTATTGATTTCATGGTACTGTACATGAGAAGGGGTTACATACAAATTACAGATATCAATTACAGTAAACAAACTAACACTGACAGACTGATACAGAGGGGAGAGGACCCTGCCCTTGTGGGCTTACATTCCACAGAGTTCCCCACACTCGGCTATATAACAGGCCAAGGGTGCATTGTTCACCTGTATTGCAGCTTTCTTCTGAAATTACTTCAGTGAAAAGAAATGTAATTTGCCAAACCAAGCTAAGAAGAGGCAAGAACACTGCCAACCTGAGCACCACCAGCACATGACATCCAAGCATCCCAGTAGGTGTGTGGAACATTTGGGTACAAAATCTGTGTCTTGATGGTGAAACCACTGCCCCTTCCTCTGTGTTACAGCTTTCCCAATCTGCTGTCCATGAAGCAGGTGCTGATACCTCCAGCCCACAACCTGCAGTTGTACAGACACAACAGTCAGCAACCATGTCCAGTTCATTGTCCCAGCGCAGCGTTCACTTGTCTCTGCCCCAGATGTTTAACAGAAAGCAGGAATATCGACTCACCCACAGGCCAAAATTCGAAACACCCACATAGCCAAATTGGTAGCCCTGGAAATGTTGCAGTTTTGACTTGTGGGAACTGAGTCTTTCCATGATCTCTTGGCAGTGGCAGCCCAACGGTGCTTGGTTACCATCCGACACTAATTTTACCAGTGTGCCGTCAACACATTACATGAGCACGTGTTACACAATATCAGCCGTGCTCTGGCCAATGCAGTCACAGAGAAGGTCTACTTTACCACAGGGACGTGGACAAGTTCTTGTGGACAGGGACGCTACATTTCCCTTATGGCACACTGGCTGAACCTGGTGGAGTCTGGGACAGAGTAAGAGGCTGGGACATCATATTACCCACACCAAGAATAGCGGTCCCAACTTCCATCAGGGTTTAATTCTCCTCACATTACAGTTCCTGTCTCTCCTCCTCCTCGTCCTCACCTAAAGTAGCCTACTCATCACTCCCCAGCTGGGAGGTCTGCAGTACTGCCTTAGCAAAGCGGCAGCATGCTCTGCTGCAGCTCATCTGTTTAGGTGATAAAGCTCACAACACAACCAAGCTGTTGAAGGTGATAAAAGAACAGACTGCTCAGTGGCTCTCCCTGCTGAACTACAATCCAGGTCTGGTTGTGTAACTTGGTGGTGGCTTTAAAGCTTGGCAAGCTGGTAAAAATGCTCCATGCATGGTCCACGTGCTGAACTTGATTGTACATCATTTTTTTAAAACATACCTGGACTTGCCGGACCTACTTGCCAAGGTACGGCATGTCAGCACACATTTCTGAAAGTCATCTCAGGCTTTCGGAGGACTAGCTTTGCTGCAGCAGCGCTTTAATTTGCCTCGTCACCAACTGATTTGTGACCTGCCCACACGCTAAACTTCGACCTTTAATAATAATAACAATAATAATAATTATTATTATTATTATTATTATTTTATTTCTATAGCACAAACATAATAATTACAATAATCCCATAAACAACAGTTACCAAAAAGAATGAGGGCCCTGCTCGTGAGCTTACAATCTATGAGGAAATAGGGGAGACATGAAAGGTGGATGGTAACAATTGGTTTCTTTGTTCTGGCCAGCCATAATGTAAGAAAGCGGGTGTTCATGCAATGCTGCATGATCTGGTTGCCAACAAGTATGTGTAAAAGTACAGACTAGGGCTATTAAATGCATAAAGCATGTGAGAACAAGATACAAGGATCCTGGTTATGAAGAAAATTTTGAATGGGCAACGCAGGGATAGAGAGATAAATGTGTTGAGGCGGTAGATGGTTCATATGTTGGCAAGGCTTAGTGAACAGCAGAGAGCAGTGTCTAATTTCCAGCTTCTCAATACTCGTCAGAGTAACACTCAGCCCCCACACCTAACAACTGCTAAGTGGGTGTGGATTGATGACATTTCTAAGGTTCTTCAAAACTTTGAGTACTGCACCAAGATGGTGAGTGCTGATGAAACTATTGTCAGTGTAATCATCCTGCTGCTCTGTCTATTAAAACTTTGCTGCAGTATCTCAAAGAGAAAACACCACAGAAAAATCAGTGGAAAAATGTCCAAAACAAGTAAAAAGTATGCAATATAAATTTTATTACTAATACAAAGGTAACAGACAGGGATGAAGCTAAAACAAGTGGTGAACCATGTAAAAGCACAAGCGGTGGGAGACCGCACATAGTGCCCGATGTCACAAAAGTGGAAGCATAACACATATTGAAAATAACAGTCTAATTGTAAATATCATGCTTATCCAACATACTTAGTGGTGTGTAACAGGGGCACATGCAGTCACCCGCCCTCCCCAACGTGAGTTTTGGAAGCAAAACTTCCTTCCTCAGGGGGCGTGAATGAAGATCCCTGAAGCTAAAACAAGTGGCGAACCATGTAAAAGCACAAGCGGTGGGAGACCGCACATAGTGCCCAATGTCACAAAAGTGGAGGCATAACACATATTGAAAATAACAGTCTCATCAATAAATAAAAGGACTGTGGCACAATCTGCAACTGTTGGACTGTGACGAGATGTAGTCTGGTTTTACATTAGCATATCTGTGCACAGCATATGATCCGCATGCATCATGCGTATATATCTTTAACATGGTATATGCAGGGACATGTGTTTGCATGAGTTCACATGCGGATGTGTACGCATGAGTCGTTTCGCGTTGTGCAGTGGTGTCCGGCGAATGCAACATGTTGCATATTTTTGAGGCATCAAATATTGCAGAATCATGCACATGCGGATGATTGCGGATGAGTGCGTCAAAACAATGCATTACTGTCTATGGGAATGCATTGGTATGTAAGGACATGCATACGCATGCGTTCAATACGCATGCGTACTTCAGACGGCGCATGTCCAGGAAATAATTTCACCACCTCCACCATAAAAAGTAACAAGGAGAAAAACACACACAGCTACAGAAGTACCTCATAATCAACATAAATCATAAACAGATATATATATATATAGAAATATAGAGGCAATCCATGGCCGGAATAATAGGACCATCAGGACCCACGGGAATCAATAAGAAAACACCACAAAAAAATCTCAAAGAGGAAGCTTTGAATGCCGAGCAGGTGGCTATGGAGCAAGATTTTACAGCAGGTGATGCCACGCAACACAGCCTCACACAATATTCTCAAGCCACATTAGGTGATGACGAGGAACAGGAGGAGGAGGCGAAGGAGGCGGAACAGGAGTTTTCTTCTGCAGTACAGAGGGGACTCCCAATCCCAGCTTCATGCCTGTCCAGCATGGATGACCTGAGGAGGAGAAGGAGGAGGCTATGTGTTGTGAGGAGAGCATGGTTAATGTTCTTCCTGGTGAGGTCACTGAATGTTTGACTCATTGTAGTCTGCCAGACATGGCATAGTTCATGTCCAGAGGCCTTTCCCAAGACCCTTGCAAGAAACACATTTTGTCGAACATGAAATACTGGCTGTGCACCTTTTTTGACCCACGGTACAAGGAGAAATTTGCTTCTCTCATGTCAGAGGCAGACGTGCCATTTTCAGTCCATTGTGGAAAACTTGCTAAAATGATTAAACTCTGTCAACGCTGCTGGTAGAGGTAATGGCTTATTTCACCCACAAGGATTACTGGGGAGGGCCACGCACACCAAGTGTAACTCAGGGGGGGATATCAACCAACTGACACATTTTCATGAGACCATCCTCTCAGCAAGAGCTATCCGTTGGGTGTAACTATGACGAGGAGGGAGAAGTTGACTAAGATGGTGAAGGACTTTTTAAGTGACCTTCCTTATTCTTCAGTGCCCTTTAACTATTGCCCGACATCTCCTTGTACACCTTCGAGGTGCTGCCAAGCCCTCCTGCAAGTGTGTTGACTGAGCGGATTTTTAGTTTGGCTGGTGCAATCATAACAGATAAGCGCACATGCCTGTCAACGGAAAATACAGACAGGTATACTCTTCTAAAATTGAACAAGGGCTGGATTTCCAGGGACTTTGTAAACCTTACGGATGAGAGCAATGTAATGTAAAAGTAGCCCAATTGTTTTGTTTGGAAATTCTCCTTCCCCATAATCCTGTAGAATGTAAGTCCGCAAGGGCAAGGTCCTCTTACCTCTGTCTGTACAAATCTGTCACTGTTAGTCTGTTTACTGTAAGTGATATTTGTATTGATGTAACCCAATCTCATGTACAAGCACCATGGAATTAATGGTGCTATATAAATAATAATAATGATATTATTATTATTATTATTATTATTAACATACATCCCTTACCATCCAAACCAATTTTGTTCATGAAATCACCTCCTCCTCCTGCTTCTGCAACAAGTACTTAGTGGTCATGTATGTATACCCCACATGGCTAAAGTTTTGTACTTTGTGAATACTTGGCACATTGTGCAATGGTGAAACTTGTACTCCCTATCGATTCCCTTGCTGACACACTCCAACAGCGGAATAATGAAGATTTTTACCCCTGCTAAATTGTCTCATACGATTATGTGTACCCGGATTATGTCAGTCACACAACTGCTAGATAAAGATATGATGTTTTTTAAACCAATAGAAAATTAATATTTGTTTCAATCATCTTGATGACACACTCCAAATGTGGAGTAATGAAGATTATTGCCCCTGTTATATTGTCACATACAATTATCTCTACTCAGATTCCGCCAGTCGCACAACGGCTAGATAAAGATACTCTATTTTTTAGAACAATAGAAAATTAAGATTTTTTTCAATCATCTTGCTGACACACTTCAAATGCAGAGTAATGAAGATTATTGCTCCTGCTAAATTGTCATGTACGATTATCGCTACCAAGATTGCATCAGTCACATAACTGCTAGACAAATTTTAAGTGTTTTAAGTGGAAAATAGCAGAGAGCTGCAGCATGTACTTCCAATGATGAGAACACCCATGTGCCTGCCTTTCACCCTCCCTACCTCCTATTAAATCTTTCCCTACTAAATCCCAACCTAATAAACAGAAACAAGTAATCTTGACAGTATTCAGTTCTTAAAATAGCTTTTTGGAATATATAATGCTCACTATAACTGTCTATCACTGTCCCTAGCTCCTTTCACTCTCCCTATGCTCCTTTCACTCTCCCATCGCTCACACTACACTCTATGTAACATGCTGTTTCCGGCTGCAATGTGTGCAAGATGGCGCCAACAGCGTTTAAGTAGTCCCTATAGTACTGGAAGGCTAGCCAATCACAGTAATGCCACACCAAAGATGATGCCGGCATTACTGTGATTGGCAAGCCAGCCATGCATGTTAATTGGCTGCAAATAAAGCGCCAAACATGCTGGGTGGGTCACTCGAATATATTGAGGTGAATACCTAATTACTCGCCGAGTAACGAATAGCTTGAATATCATGCTATTCGTGCGAGTAACGAATAGTGCCGAATGTATTCGCTCGTCACTAATTATTATTGTTCCAATAGCCTTCTTGCTTATACAAGTCATTTTTCTTGAAATCAGTGCCTTTCTCCTTGCAATAACTGCCATGTACAACATTTATATTCATTTTTCTCTTGATGGTGTACTCAAAAACATTAACATTAGCTAATGTGAGGGAGCCTTTTGTTGTTTAGAGGTTACCTTGGGTTCGTTTGTGGTATTGTGGACTATTATCTCCTTTGCATTCAAGTGATTTTTGAAGGACAGTCACATATCAGGAAAGTAATCTTGTTCTTGAATTTCCTCTATTTGTACACAATCTGTCTGACTGTGGATTGATTGAAGATAAACTCTTTACAGATTATTTCTTAACCTCTTCTAGCCTGATAAGCAGCAACAACAGTTCTTCAGAAATCTCCTTTGTGCCATGATTCACATCCACAATAATCTGTTGTGAAGATCATATTGATTGATGGCTAATCTTTAAATATTGTGGGATCATTTTCCTCACGTAAAATGAGATCAAATATTTTGGGCTCATTTTGTTTAGATCTGGTGAGAAAATCTGATATAATTTTAGGCCATATTTATGCAGAAAATGTGGAAAATTCTGAATGGCTCACAAACTTTCACTATCATTGTACATTCTAGGACATACTACTAGTGTAATAACATGTGATTTACAATAGTGATTAGCTACTTAGAAAAAACAATGGTTGAGACTGGAGAAATGTCATTGGTCTGAGACGTAATTATAGATTTTTTTAAATTATGCAGCACCCTGGGGTACTTAATAAGGGGTTGACATGCCCTAGACAACTTTAAGTTAAACACAGAGATGTTAGTCAGATAATTTCATCTCTTTTAAATTCTCACAACTATGTGATGATCTTTCAATTATCATGAGAAAACTGAGATTAGTATCTTTTTATAAATAATAAAAACATAATATCTACATTAGCATTGTACAGTTTTCATAGAGAAGTCACTGTCATTGACGTAGATTTCACTTTGATGTTCAAGATTCCTATCTGTTCGCATCTATAAGCAAACTCAGGTAAAATGCTCTCAAACCATCATTATTAGGCGACCAAGAGAAAATGATTGATTTATGGATATTGATCTGCTGGTGAACATGATAAGGTTGTCAGCATTCATTGCTGTAGGGGTGGATCTGGGAATAGCTTTGATGGTTCCTGCCTTAAACCTGAAGTGCCCCAGGCAGTATTGAAAATATGGTACATGTCTATTCCCATTTAATAATCTCCAATAACTGTTGATGTTTTATTTAGGGTCTTTCACAGACAAAGCAAATACTACAATATTGTTGTTTACAGCATAATTATATATGTACTCTGGTTATAGCTTTACTTTATTCAAGCAATTACTTTTCTGTTGTTTTTACCATTGCTTCCATCTATGTAAATACTTATTAGTTAAAATTTATATGATGTCCATAACTACCAAGTCATCTACTCTACGTAGTATTTTCTATTTAAAATTAATAACTTTTTAGAAAGCAAATTCCTTCTTTTTATTTTGGAGAACAGATTACCCATTGTCTAGGATCTACTAAGAGACAATTTGCATATGATATATACAGGATACGCTATTTCAAAAGGTATCAAATAGTAGTGTTACGTCCAATGGCACACGTGGATTTGTGGACCCAATATGCCTGACGGCCGGACCTGCCCAGGAAGGGGTGTATCTAAGAAGCTACCTGGTGTTCACTGGAGCTCTTGATCGTGTAGACAGACTGAGCAGCAGGTAGCCGCCAGGCACAACTCCTGGGCAGAGCCTGGAACTGTAGCTGCTGACCCGAGAGGTCAGGTACTCTGACACTGATTAGGGCTTGGTCTCCGTTCAAACTATTAAGTTCTGGCACCTGTACAGAACAGTTAGGAAACAGATTCAGGCTCAGTTCAGACACACCGGTCAAAGATACTGGATCAGGGCTTGGCTGCACACGTGTAAGCAGGTGCTGAGATGCAGTATGCAGGGATTGCAGACCAATGCGGTATAACAATATTGCTTAATTTAACAGTAATGCTGAAAGTAACCACCTCGAAGGGATTTAATAAACATTAAACATGAATTAAAGGGATAGTAAGAATTAATGCGACAGTCTGAGGTTTGAACAGCACTTATCGTGACATCCGTTGATCCTCCTTGATATACAGTCCGATGGTGGTTGTAGTGCCAGCAATGACCGGCGTGAAGTCCTCAGATGGAGTCCTCTGTAGTCAGTCCAACTTCTGGTGGCAGCGGGTGGTCTCCATTTTACCCGCTGAGCCCCTAGTCCATAACTCTGAGCAAACAAAGTGAGGGACACTACAGGAGTCCCTGTAACAAGCGTGGGCTGATGCGTGCTGGTCAGCAGAAGGAATTGCACCTCAGTGTACTGTAGCCGACCCACACTCCTCTGTATGAGAGCTGCCCAAAGTTTACCTGGGTGCACGGTGCTCTTCTCAGTCACAATCCCGCTGGAGCATGTGGGTAAGCCTGGTCATGGCACGTCTCGGCTCTGCTGCGCTGGATGAGGAGCGCGCTGCTCACCCTACTGCAATCTCCCTGATGGCGGGAAACTAACTGCCGCTTCGCGCGTTTTCAGCTCTGTTTCCGGCTTAAACATGGAGCGCCCCCATAGGACCGTGGGGTACTCGGTGCCAGGCCCTTCGGTTCTTGGTGGGGATGTCATGGTGGCTGACCAGGTCCGTGGCCCTAGGGGCATCCGTTGATAATTTGGGGGAAAGGTCTTTAAAGGGATAATGTTCGTGACACCACCTGTGGTATTCGGTCAGGGTAACCGATGCTGCTTAGGGGTCTGCTGGGGTGATGTTATGGCAGCTAGATGGTGTGCCTTCCCACAGGTGAAGTGTATCCCCAGGGCTTCCCAGAGGTGTAGATGGTGATGGTGGATGATGTAAGGTGCAGTGAATAACGAGGACACAAAGTTGCAGTCTCTTTACCTTTACTGAAGGCTTCAGCATCCACAGTCCAGGGTATGGACCACAGGGTAGGCAGAGTCTGGCCAGTCTGAAGGCAAATCCAGAGTCCCCTTATCCAGGTGGAAATCAGTAGCCTTCCTCTAGCACCTGTGTATTGTAGTTCCTCCCTGCTAAGCAACTCGGTGAGGTCCTCACAACTATTGGAGATGTTAAGTCTCCTTCTCTCTGTCCCCCTGATGGATAGGATAGGACAAAACACGTATGACCGGTGATTTGAGACTTTGGTTAGGGACTCTAGCATGCCCCGGCCTCTTTAAGGTTGCCACCTTGCCTCCTGTGTATAAAGGTCGGGCAGCCAACGTGGAATTAACTGTCCTGCCAGTCTCTGAAGTAAAGTGTAGAGATCCTTACTCCCTCGGTATTCTGGCTACCGGGATTCTTGTGCACCTCAGAAGGAGGCAGCCTTTTACAGAGCAGAACTCCTTCTGGTTTTCTCTCCTTGTGCTATGACTTCGTTTCTCACTCACTGCAAAACACTTCTCTTCAATGTCTCTTTCTTAGGATGCTGCCGCACATGGGGCAGGCGCAGCTCCGTGGACCCTCATCCTCCTCAGACCGCAGTCTGGATCTGACTGGAACTCCCTCCAGCCAGCTCGATCTGGAGACCTTTCTGTCTCGGTCCCCAGCCAGGAACTCCCTAACTTTCCCTCCAACTACCAGTTTTACCTAACTGTGAGGAGTGGCTAGTAAATAGAACCTTTGCTCCCCCTGGTGGCTGGAGTGTGAAGTGTGTTGTGTGTGGTTGTGATACCTGGACAGAAGATCTACTTTATTGCCTTCAGAGGTAATATCACTCCCCTGGTGGAAGAATAACATTACTGCAACGACCAGGACCCTGGGGCGCTGCAAACACACCCCCTCTTCCTGGGTCACGGGACCTGTCCGGTCCCCTATCCCTTCACCAGGGCAACATGGGATGCAGCCTCGACAGTTCCGAACCCACCTCAATGCAGGTACCCGCAGCCCGGTCTTCGTCCTTACACACATACCGGGGACAATGTTCGGGAACTGGGAATATATGTTGAAGGGGCACCACAGTACAATAAACAATAGGATCCTGACCAGTGCCTATAAATAGTGTTGAGCATTCCGATACCGCAAGTATCGGGTATCGGCCGATATTTGCGGTATTGGAATTCCGATACCGAGTTCCGATATTTTTGTGATATCGGAAATCGGAATCGGAAGTTCCCAGTGTATGGTTCCCAGGGTCTGGAGGAGAGGAGACTCTCCTTCAGGCCCTGGGATCCATATTCATGTAAAAAATAAAGAATTAAAATAAAAAATATGGATATACTCACCCGTCCGGTGGCCCCTGGACCTTACCGATGTAACCGGCAGCCTCCGTTCCTAAGAATGAGGAGTTTAGGACCTGCGATGACGTCGCGGATTGTGATTGGTCGCGTGAGCGGTCACATGAGCGGTCACGCGACCAATCACAAGCCACGATGTCATCGAAGGTCCTAAACTCCTCATTCTTAGGAACGGAGGCTGCCGGTTACATCGGTAAGGTCCAGGGGCCGCCGGACGGGTGAGTATATCCATATTTTTAATTTAAATTCTTTATTTTTTACATGAATATTGATCCCAGGGCCTGAAGGAGAGTTTCCTCTCCTTCAGACCCTGGGAACCTTCCAGGATACCTTCCGATACTTGTGTCCCATTGACTTGCATTGGTATCGGGTATCGGTATCGGCGATATCCGATATTTTTTGGATATCGGCCGATACCATCCGATACCGATACCTTTGAGTATCGGAAGGTATCGCTCAACACTACCTATAAACAATGTGTAACACTCGAAAAAAAGAAAAAAGAATAGGTCATACCACAGGGATCACCAAAGACATGGATATGACATAAAATGAACACAGCTTTATTTGATTAACCCCTTAACGACCGCCGATACGCCTTTTAACGGCGGCCGCTAAGGGTACTTAAACCACAGCGCCGTTAATTAACGGCGCTGTGGAAAAAGTGAATAGCGCCCCCCAGAGTCGGATTTTCTCTGGGGTCTCGGTTGCCGAGGGTAGCCGAGACCCCAGAGAACATGATTCGGGGGGTTTTTACCGACCCCCGAGTTGCGATCGCCGGTAATTAACCGTTTACCGGCGGTCGCAACAAAAAAAAAAAAACGCGATTTGCCGTTTAATTTCTCTGTCCTCCGATGTGATCGCACATCGGAGGACAGAGAAATGTGGTCCCCGATGGCCCCCAATAGCCCCCCAATACTTACCTACCTCCCCCGGTGCTCCTCGTGTCTCCCCATGGGCGCCGCCATCTTTTTTCCGGGAAAAAATGGCGGGCGCACGCGCAGTGCGCCCGCCGCCCGGCACCCGGATGTTCTTTGGGGTCTCGGCTGCCGGGGGTAGCCGAGACCCCAAAGAACATGATCGGGGTCGATTTGCACCGACCCCTGCTTTGCGATCGCCGGTAATTAACAGTTTACCGGCGACCGCAAAAAAAAAAAAAAAAAAAAAAGCGATCAGTTATTTCTCTGTCCTCTGATGTGATCGCACATCAGAGGACAGAGAAATAGGGGGATTCGGGGACCCTAACATACTCACCCGGGGTCCCTGGGTCCTCTTCTGTCTTCTCCTGCCAGCCGGCTTTTTCATCATGGCGGGCGCATGCGCAGTGCGCCCGCCATCTGCTGCCATCTGCCGGCCGGCAGGAGAAGACAAGTTGGGGCTAAAATTAGGGTTAGGGTTAGGGTTAGGGTTAGAGTTAGGGTTAGGGTTAGGGTTAGGGTTGGGGCTAAATTTAGGGCTAGGGTTAGGGTTAGGCTACTTTCACACTAGCGTTTTTTGGCTTCCGTCGCAATGCGTCGTTGGAGAAAAAACGCATCCTGCAAAAGTGCTTGCAGGATGCGTTTTTTCTCCATTGGCTTGCATTAGCGACGCATTGCGACGGATTGCCACATGTCGCATCCGTCGTGCGACGGATGCGTCGTGCTTCGGCGGACCGTCGACACAAAAAAAACTACATGTAACTTTTTTGTGCGACGTGTCCCACATATTTCAGTGCCACGTGCCACGTATTTAAGTGACACGTGCCACGTATCAAAGTGCCACGTGCCACATATTTCAGTGCCACGTATCAAAGTGCCACGTGCCACGTATCAAAGTGCCACGTGCCACGTATCAAAGTGCCACGTGCCACGTATCAAAGTGCCACGTGCCACATATTTCAGTGCCACGTGCCACGTATCAAAGTGCCACGTGCCACTTATCAAAGTGCCACGTGCCACATCTTTCAGTGCCACGTGCCACGTATTTAAGTGACACGTGCCACGTATCAAAGTGCCACGTGCCACATATTTCAGTGCCACGTATCAAAGTGCCACGTGCCACGTGCCACGTATCAAAGTGCCACGTGCCACGTATCAAAGTGCCACGTGCCACGTATTTCAGTGCCACGTATTTAAGTGACACGTATCACGTATAAGTGCCACGTGTCACGTATTTAATTGCCACATATTTAAGTGCCACGTATCAAGATTTTCCATGGAGAACAGACACATCCAGAGATATGTCTGCTCTCCACGGCTGCAGCAACACACTGACAGGAGCCATAGTTCCTGTCGGTGTGTCACTGCGCATGCGCGAGCGAGTTTACCGGCGGTCATTGACCCCGGCACTCTCGCTTAACGGCAGTGCTGCGTGGGAAAGTTCAACGCAGCTGTACTGCTGTTAACCGAGACGCCGGAGTCATTGAACTCCGGAACAGTACGCGATACACTGCTAGGAGCTTCGCTCCTGGCAGTGTATCGCCGGAGAGCAGCCGATCGGCGTGGGACACTCGTTTTATGGATTCTGCGGACAGGGAGTATGAATTTGGTTTATTATTTTTGGATTTTTTCCTGGAGGATCGAGGGCTTCGCCTACAAGTGTGCTGTTGGTGAGTATATACTCTGTGTTATATGTTGTATGTACTGTGTGTCATGTATGTGTATTGTGTGTAGGTGTTTTGTGTAACTTTACAATTGTGCTAAGTCGCCGGACACAGGGACAACTCTCCCATCCTAATACCGGATGGGAGTAGTAGTCCCATACGGCGACTTAGCACAATGGTGGCACTAGCGTCGCATGGGGACACACACACGCACACACACGCACACACACGCACACACACACACACACAGAAGGACTCCATGCTGCTTCACTGGGGGGCGGGGGCTTCCCTCTTCCTGTCCGACGTCACGTCCGGTCCTGGGTGTCAACCCCTCCGTACAAAGATGCCGACACCCAGGACAAAGGCGCTGTGTGTGGAAGGTAATATGGGGCCCTAGGGGGATACGCAGACACGCCGCTGCGTAAAGAATTGACATGTCAATTCTTTTTACGCCGGCGTGTTTGCAGACAAAAGCGCCGCGTTTTTTTGCGGTGTGTCTGAACGGCAAAGTGAATTTCTCATTCACTTTGCCGGCAGACGAAAATGACATTGCGCATTTTTGAAAAGCGCCCGCAAAATAGCGCTCAAAAATGCGCTATGTCTGAAAGTAGCCTAAGGCTTCTTTCACACTTGCGTCGGTACGGGGCGGTCGCAATGCTTCGGCCCGATGTACCGACGCACGTTGTGAAAATTGTGCACAACGTGGGCAGCGGATGCAGTTTTTCAACGCATCCGCTGCCCAGTCTATGTCCTGGGGAGGAGAGGGCAGAGTTACGGCCACGCATCCGCGGAAATGGCGGACGCGACGTACAAAAAAAAGGTTACATTGAACTTTTTTTGTGACGACGGGGGCTAAAGTTATGGTTAGGGTTGGGGCTAAAGTTAGGGTTGGGGCTAAAGTTAGGGTTAGAGTTGGGATTAGGGTTAGGGTTTGGATTAGGGTTGGGATTAGTGTTACGTTTGGGATTAGGGTTGGGATTAGGGTTAGGATTAGGGTTAGGGGTGTGTTGGATTTAGGGTTTTGATTAGGGTTATGGTTAGGGTTGAGATTAGGGCTGTTTTGGGGTTAGGGTTGTGATTATCGTTAGGGTTGTGATTAGGATTATGGATCGGGTTGAGATTAGGGTTAGGGCTGTGTTGGGGTTAGGGTTGGAGTTAGAATTGGGGGGTTTCCACTGTTTAGGTACATCAGGGGGTCTCCAAACACGACAGCCAATTTTGCGCTAAAAAAGTCAAATGGTACTCCCTCCCTTCTGAGCTCTGCCGTGCGCCCAAACAGTGGTTTACCCCCACATATGGGGCATCAGCGTACTCGGGATAAATTGGACAACAACTTTTGGGGTCCAATTTCTCCTGTTACCCTTGTGAAAATAAAAACTTGGGGGCTAAAAATCTTTTTTGTTGGAAAAAAATATATTTTTTTATTTTCACTACTCTGCATTATAAATTTCTGTGAAGCACTTGAGCTTTCAAAGTTCTCACCACATATCTAGATAAGTTCCTTAGGGGGTCTAGTTTCCAAAATTTGGTCACTTGTGGGGGTTTCTACTGTTTAGGTACATTAGGGGTCTGCAAACGCAACATAACGCCCGCAGACAATTCTATCAAAGTCTGCATTGCAAAATGGCGCTCCTTCCCTTCCGAGCTCTGCCGTGCGCCCAAACAGTGGTTTACCCCCACATATGGGGTACCAGCATACTCAGGACAAATTGGACAACAACTTTTGGGGTCCAATTTCTCTTGTTACCCTTGTGAAAATAAAAATTTGGGGGCTAAAAAAATCTTTTTTGTGGGAAAAAAAATATTTTTTATTTTCACTACTCTGCATTATAAACTTCTGTGAAGCACTTGGGCATTCAAAGTTCTCACCACATATCTAGATAAGTTCCTTGGGGGGTCTATTTTCCAAAATGGGGTCACTTGTTGGGGGTTTCTACTGTTTAGGTACATTAGGGGTCTGCAAAGGCAACATAACGCCCGCAGACAATTCTATCAAAGTCTGCATTCCAAAATGGCACTCCTTCCCTTCCGAGCTCTGCCATGCGCCCAAACAGTGGTTTACCCCCACATATGGGGTACCAGCATACTCAGGACAAATTGGACAACAACTTTTGGGGTCCAATTTCTCTTGTTACCCTTGTGAAAATAAAAACTTGGGGGCTAAAAAATCTTTATTGTTAAAAAATATATATTTTTTATTTTCACGACTCTGCATTATAAACTTCTGTGATGCACTTGGGCATTCAAAGTTCTCACTACACATCTAGATAAGTTCCATGGGGGGTCTAGTTTCCAAAATGGGGTCACTTTTGGGGGGTTTCTGCTGTTTAGGCACATCAGGGGCTCTCCAAACGCGACATGGCGTCCGATCTCAATTCCAGTCAATTTTGCATTGAAAAGTCAAATGGCGCTCCTTTGCTTCCGAGCTCAGCCATGCGCCCAAACAGTGGTTTACCCCCACATATGGGGTGTCGGCGTACTCAAGACAAATTGTACAACAGCTTCTGGGGTCCATTTTCTCCTGTTACCCTTGGTAAAATAAAAATTTGGAGGCAAAAAGATCATTTTTGTAGAAAAAATGCGATTTTTTTATTTTCACGGCTCTACGTTATAAACTTCTGTGAAGCACCTGGGGGTTTAAAGTGCTCACCACACATCTAGATAAGTTCCTTAAGGGGTCTAGTTTCCAAAATGGTGTCATATGTGGGGGGTCTCTACTGTTTAGGCACATCAGCGGCTCTCCAAACGTGACATGGCGTCCGATCTCAATTCCAGCCAATTCTACATTGAAAAAGTAAAACGACACTCCTTCTCTTCCAAGCTCTGCGGTGCGCCCAAACAGTGGTTTACCCCCATATATGGGGTATCGACGTACTCAGGAGAAATTGCACAACAACTTTTGTGGTCTAATTTCTCCTGTTACCCTTGTGAAAATAAAAATTTGGGGGCAAAAAGATCATTTTTGTAGAAAAAATGAGATTTTTTATTTTCACGGCTCTACGTTATAAACTTCTGTGAAGCACTTGGGGGTTCAAAGTGCTCACCACACATCTAGATAAGTTCCTTGGGGGTCTAGTTTCCAAAATGGTATCACTTGTGGGGGGTTTCCACTGTTTAGGCACATCAGGGACTCTCCAAACGCGACATGGCATCCGATCTCAATTCCAGCCAATTCTGCATTGAAAAAGTCAAACGGTGCTCCTTCACTTCCAAGCTCTGCGGTGCGCCCAAACAGTGGTTTACCTCCACATATGGGGTATCGACGTACTCAGGAGAAATTGCACAACAACTTTTGTGGTCTAATTTCTCCTGTTACCCTTGTGAAAATATGAATTTGTGGGCGAAAAAATCATTTTTGTGAAAACAAATGCGATTTTTTATTTTCACGGCTCTACGTTATAAACTTCTGTGAAGCACTTGGGGGTTCACAGTGCTCACCACACATCTAGATAAGTTCCTTGGGGGGTCTAGTTTCCAAAATGGTGTCACTTGTGGGGGGTTTCCACTGTTTAGGCACATTAGGGGCTCTCCAAACGCGACATGGCGTCCGATCTCAATTCCAGCCAATTCTGCATTGAAACAGTCAAACGGTGCTCCTTCACTTCCAAGCTCTGCGGTGCGCCCAAACAGTGGTTTACCTCCACATATGGGGTATCGGCGTACTCAGGAAAAATTGCACAACAAGATTTGTGGTTAAATTTCTGTTTTTACACTTGTGAAAATTAAAAAAAATGGTTCTGAAGTAAAATGTTTGCAAAAAAAAGTAAAATGTTAATTTTTTTCTTCCACATTGTTTTAGTTCCTGTGAAGTACGTAAAGGGTTAATAAACTTCTTGAATGTGGTTTTGAGCAGCTTGAGGGGTGCAGTTTTTAGAATGGTGTCACACTTGGTTATTTTCTATCATATAGACCCCTCAAAATCACTTCAAAGGTGATGTGGTCCCTAAAAAAAACATGGTGTTGTAAAAATGAGAAATTGCTGGTCAACTTTTAACCCTTATAACTCCCTAACAAAAAAAAAAATTGTTTCCAAAATTGTGCTGATGTAAAGTAGACATGTGAGAAATGTTATTTATTAACTATTTTTTGTGACATATCTCTCTGATTTAAGGGCATAAAAATACAAAGTTTGAAAATTGCAAAATTTTAAAAATTTTCGCCATATTTCCATTTTTTTCATAAATAATCGCAAGTAATATCGAAGAAATGTTACCACTAACTTGAAGTACAACATGTCACGAAAAAACAATCTCAGAATCAGCGGGATCCGATAAAGCGTTCCAGAGTTATAACCTCATAAAGTGACACTGGTCAGAATTGTAAAAATTGGCTCGGTCATTAAGTACCAAATTGGCTCTGTCACTAAGGGGTTAAACTTGCAAGACACTTACATTTAAAAACATTTAAAAAGAAGGGTCACATGTGAACCCTATCAACACTACACACACCAAGCCCTAAATAAGGCTACAACCTGAGCCTGACTCCCAGGAAATTTAAATATAAATATGTACATGCAAATACACATAGATCGGGCATCTATATAGACAGCATATCGGATACATAGCCTAAGTATTTATGACCTGTATATGTTAATAGCCCTAATGGGCAAAAAATGTGAGTTAGTAAATACACATTTGCTCTTACTAGGACAATGTTTACCCCTATTACTCAATACAGCCTGGGCTATTGTCACAGAGTACCCACTAGTAGGCAAGATAATAGACCCTACAGCAGCACCCAGTATGAGAGAGCAATCAAAAAAATATTATCACCTACACATGTTACCTGCTGGCTGCCATAACCATATCCCTCACAATGAAAACACAGTGGTATTAATGCACACCAAGTATTAAACTAAACTTCTGTGAGCTGAAAGCACTGACCTACATAGCCACCCATGACCGATACCACAGAAAGGCCCAATATAATAACCTATTCCTAAAGGAGTCAAGCGCAGGAGCGGATGCCCAACGTGTGATGCCACAAGCAGTGGCTTCATCAGGGGAAGGTGTGCATTAATACACTTAGCGGTCTACCATGACTTCTCTTCAGAACCCCGACTTCTTCTGTCCACTAGAAGTAATGTGACACCTCTTACCATCTTCATGACTAGGATGCTTCTTTCCCATCAAGCTATTCTCAGCAGTGGATGAAGTGGGTGTAGTACCAGGAAGTGGGCATTGGAAAATCTCTCCCTTTCCATTGAGATCAGCTACCACCCTGAAGAATTCAAAGACCAACTGGAGTTCTTCCGCCTGTTTGATGGATTGCAGAGAATTGGAAGATGCCACCGCATTGACGTTCACCAGACCTTTTTTGAGACTGAAGATATTTGCTCTGGGTCTGTCTTCAGCCTGGTCTCCAAGACAACATGACCACGAGACTGGGAGGTTCCTGGGGTGCAAATGGTTGGTGCAAATATCAGGACTGTGTGAGGACATTGCTTCCGCTTCCCTTTCTTTGGAAACACCAGCAGACAGCGACTCGGCAACTAGCAGACTTGGTGGAGAAGATAGTTATATAACAACAGTCGCACTCAAAGAAAGATTTTCAAAGATTTTGACTGAAAAAACGTAGTTTTCTTTATTACAAACACCAAAATAAAGTATCACCGCAGTGTTTCAAGGTAGGTAACGTTTCGACCAGCAGGGTCTTTTTCAAACCTTTAGACTGTAGGAGCAGAGTGGAGGGTAAAGGTCCCTGGATCAGTGCAGGAGTCCCATTTGGGGCTATGGCAGCAGAGGTACTGGTGTCTGCGGTGGTGGTGTGGAGAACATGACGACAGTACTGTCAGACCTGGACATACAGGGACCAAACACCTTTTTTCACTCGGCTGTCCCCAATGAAGCACCACATGAGGTCTCCAGACTAGAATTGGCTCCTGAGTTCTCATCCTCTGGACAACTGATGGCAATACCAGACAGCATATGGAAGGTGATCATATATGTGAATATTGCTCTGATCTGGATCTTGAGTTGCTCAGTCATGATTTGACTATTTCTAAGTAGGGCTCGTCCTTCTCTTGACAACAGCCTTACCGGATTCTGGAACTGTCGGACAGGAATCTGACACCAACTCTTCACGGAGTGCAGCACGAACTCTCCGGCCAAACCGAAACCTCCACTTGCCATGGATACAGTCATAGTCATTTGTGGAGAGGGAATACTCCCACCGAGGGCAGTTTCTCCCATTGACCCAAGGTTTTGGAGTTTTTTAGGCCTCACTAAACAAAGACCGTTTGCATGTTCCACACAACTGCAGCAATACTGTATTCATGACTGACTTGCGGCTTCTGGTTAGCTTGCCAAAAATGGTCAACCTTCATGGATTCTGCATGCGTAGCTGTCACAACAGGCTGGCAAATGGATGGCCTTTGAAAGGACAGGGCCAGATGTGATGTTTTCTCACACATGCACCCATCTGCTCCTGGAACCTGGGAAGGAAAGTTTTTTCAGGAGATTCTTGGTTAGGCTAGTCGAAGACTATTTGGAAGGCCACCAGGAAGGCTTGCAGGTCAAGGTCCATGCCAGGGCCTCTCCTGCTAGGTAGGACATTAGGAATTGCACCTTAGCTCAATCGGAGGAAAACTGCTGGCTGAAAACTTCATAGTGCCACGTGCACTGTTCCAGGAACCCACGGCACTCCTTCAGATCCCCAGACTACCGAGGCGGATAAGACAGGATGGGTTCCATTACAGGAGCACAAATTTCAGACTAATCAGATGTCAGGGCTTCCAATTGGGCATCTAGTATCATCAAATGAAAAAAATGTTTTCCTGGCTCTCTCGCTGGTTGCGCAGCTGCCGACACTGCCGAGCTCAGAGAGACCAAGCAAACTGTTACGAACTTACGAACAATGGTGGCACTTTGTACCACAGGGCTGGGCCTACCCAGGAAGGGGCATAGCTAAGTGGCTACTTGGGGTACACACAAGCAGGAGCATGCCGAAGACTGCGCCAAGGGCCGGGCAGTGAGGAACCTGGTGTTCCTTCATAGAGGAGGAAGGGGACACATTGCAGGGGCGCCAGCAATAGCGCTACACATAGTATGAGGACACCCCTTTAACTTGGCCAATTAGGACACTCTGACACCTTATAAAGTGGTTTCCTGCTAGGTACCCTCTCTTATCTAGAGCAGACACTTCTTATGAAAGACTTGTGAACCTGGCCCATCCTTGATCACTAAAAGCTAATGATCGTTATGGCAACCTGAGGCCTAACAATGATCTAATGTGCCATGGATCAAAGCCTAATAGATTGCCCCATAGTTATGTCACTGACAAGCTGGATCGTGCTCTGCACTTTATACAGTTAGGTCCATATATATTTGGACAGAGACATAATTTTTCTAATTTTGGTTATAGGCATTACCACAATGAATTTTAAACAAAACAATTCAGATGCAGCTGAAGTTCAGACTTTCAGCTTTCATTTGAGGGTATCCACATTAAAATTGGATGAAGGGTTTAGGAGTTTCAACTCCTTAACATGTGCCACCCTGTTTTTAAAGGGACCAGAAGTAATTGGACAGATTCAATAATTTTAAATAAAATGTTCATTTTTAGTACTTGGACATATGAAACCAAGATCAACCTCTACCAGAATATATATAATATGGCACATTCGGATTCGTGATCGGAAACACAAGCAAAATGTTATAAAATCGGAAAAAAATCAGTAACATTCGGTAAAAAGTGTGATACGGCAGGCTGTCTAACTTTTTGCAACTGAAAAATTATAGTTTTTTTTTATTGTGCTTTAGGTCCGCAGACCATTTCATATCACCACAGCACTAAATGACAAGGTGGGATACAGCAGGCTGTTTCACATTTAGCTAGTGAAAAAAATATTATTTAGAATGCTATACTTGTGCATGCAGCACAATAGAAGCAGTGCGCAACACATTTGTAGGACATGTGCCCTGTTGGCTTTGTCTGTGGACCTCAGTAATGGGCAGAAAAAAAAGTGTTGGAAGATAAATTTACCAGCCACATTGGACACTAGCTAGCTACACTATTTGACTGATATACAACCGCCTAGCTAACTAGATAAAATCTTGCTGCTAACGGTGCCAGCGTCAGGAACAGCCTCTCAGCGCTGTTACAGTGTCAAAATGGCACTAAAACAAGATGTTCGCTATTTATATGGAGAGGGACATGTGATTTCAGCAGCCAATGACACAAGCCATTGTGTCAGGACATTGTGGGTGTGTTCAGCTCCCTAATTGGCTAGCCGCAATGTGCACACATAAAGATAGGAAATAAAAATTACTGTTCACAAGAACACCCCGCCTCTGAGCTCTACAAACTCCCTCCCCTCATCAAACATGTGCCAAACGCTCATGATACACCACCATTATCATGGCTAAAGGGATGAAAATACTTTTGTGGCAAAAGGTGGCTACTTTGAAGAACCTAGAATATAAGACATCTTTTCAGTTGTTTTACACTTTTTTGTTAAGTATACAATTCCACATGTGTTAATTCATAGTTTTGATGCCTTCAGTGTGAATGTACAATTTTCATAGTCATGAAAATACAGAAAAATCTTTAAATGAGGTGTGTCCAAACTTTTGGTCTGTACTGTATATAACTTGCATCGGCTGCAATTCTGTAGCCTCAGGAAACAGTATGGGATAGCACATTAATGGGGCTTGCTGGATCCCTCTCAATACGGATGGTACAGGATACCATCTCTCCTCCAGCAGTCACTCATAACTTCCCTGAAAGCAACCCGCCTGGGTCTGCACAGGATCAATATCTGCTGTTGCTTTTTAGCTCAGCACAGCAGGGATTCCACAGAGCTCCAAAGTCACACAGCTCTCATGGCTAACACCCTCACAAACACACTGGCAACAAACAGTCCTTACAGAGTCCAAACTCCTCACTTCTTATCAGCTACCTCACAGTGAGTCTCACATGGCAGTTTCTCTGCTTCTCGCAGCATCTCCTCTCAGCGCCCTATATAGCAGACACTAGACCCCACCCCCAGCACACTTTCCCGGGCTTTTGCTCTCAGCTCAGATGTGAAGCAGCAGCGGGGTCCTAATGGTCTCCTGATGTTATCATATTTCACCCTCTTAGGCTGCTTTCACACATTGTTTTTTGTCGTCGGCTCAATCCGGTTGCTCGACAGATCGACAGATCCATTGTAAATTGTGAAAAACTGATGCGACGGATCCATTTTTCGACGGATCCAACTAGCGGATTTGGCAAAAAAAGGATCCGTTGCATCAGTTTTTCATCCGTTTCTTCCATTTTTTTATCCGTTTTATGACGGATTACGATGGATCCGTTTTTTAACACCACCCATGGGAGGCACCCAAATGTTACTGAAAAACTATATATATAATATAGTGTTTCTACAGCCCATCTTTGACAGGTTGTAGAGCAAGTGGCGAAGATGGAAGGCATGATGGTAAACATTCTGAAGATTTATGTGGATTTCACTTTTGAGGCGAATCGTTTGAAAGCGATTTTTATGGAGGAGCGAGAAAGACAGCGCATCATGCATCTGCGCCGATGACGTTTTTGGATCCACCCAATCACCGCATAGAGAATGACATGTGGGGTGTATTCAACATTATACATGGAGTTAAGAGGAAACCCTGAAAAGTTTTCCAGCTACGTTCGTATGCAAACGTAGAACTTCGATTTTTTTGTGGAACGGATTGGACACCTCATCCGAAGAAGTGACGCATATTGCCTCTTCTCCATTTCACCTGCAGAGCATCTGATGGTGACTTTTTGGTAAGCCATTTTTATTGTATCTCCTACTGTTAAAGCAGACTTATAACTGTAATGTTGTTGCTGGTATTTTGTACTAATTATTGCCTTGCATTTTTTTCACAGATTCCTTGCAACTGGAGAATCACTTTCCTTACTCCATTTTCAATTTAGACTCGGGATTTCAACCATATCAGGGATTGTTAAGCACACCTGTCGTGCATTGTGGGACTGTTTGCATGAAAAATTTATGCCACATCCCACAATGGAGAGTTGGCTGGATATTGCAGAAAAATTCCAACAAATATGTTAGTTTCCCAACTACTGCTTGGGTGCAGTGGACGGGAAACCGTCAAACCTGCTGCATCTGGCCCAGAATATTTCAACTGCAAGAAATATTTCTCCATTGTGCTCATGGCCATCACAGATGCAGAATACAAGTTTACAGCGGTTGATATTTGGGCATATGGCCGCTCAAATGATTCGCAAGTTTTTAAAGTGTCTGCAATGGGGCCTCATTTCTGTGGAAACACCTTCCAATTTCCACCCCCAAGACCACTGCCTGAAATCTCTGGGCCACTAATGCCATTTGTATGTGTTGGAGATGAAGTGTTCCAACTCTCAGAACACCCACTGAATCCATACTTAAGTAGTGGATTAACGCCAACTAAAAGAGTTTTTAATTACCGCCTTACACGAGCACAAAGAATGGTGGAGTGCACTTTTGGGATTCTAACATCCAAATGGCGAGTTCTGTCGACCGCTATAAACCTGAGGACTGACACTGTTGACGAAGTGGTGAAAGCTTGTGTGGTCCTGCACAATTTCGTAATATGCAAGGAACAGATTGCCATTAGTGTTGAGCGATACCGTCCGATACTTGAAAGTATCGGTATCGGAAAGTATCGGCCGATACCGGCAAAGTATCGGATCTGATCCGATACCGATACCCGATACCAATACAAGTGAATGGGACTCAAGTATCGGAAGGTATCCCTGATGGTTCCCAGGGTCTGAAGGAGAGGAAACTCTCCTTCAGGCCCTGGGATCCATATTAATGTGTAAAATAAAGAATTAAAATAAAAAATATTGATATACTCACCTCTCCGACGCAGCCTGGACCTTACCGCTGTGAACCGGCAGCCTTCTTTGCTTAAAATGAGCGCGTTCAGTACCTTCCATGACGTCACGGCTTCTGATTGGTCGCGTGCCGCTCATGTGACCGCCACGTGACCAATCACAAGCCGTGACGTCATCCCTCAGGTCCTAAATTCCTAGAAGGGAATTTAGGACCTGAGGGATGACGTCGCGGCTTGTGATTGGTCGCGTGGCGGTCACATGAGTGGCACGCGACCAATCAGAAGCCGTGACGTCATGGAAGGTGCTGAACGTGCTCATTTTAAGCAAAGAAGGCTGCCGGTTACTACCAGGGCGCGTCCGAGGGTGAGTATATCCCTATTTTTTATTTTAATTCTTTATTTTTTACATGGATATGGATCCCAGGGCCTGAAGGAGAGTTTTCTCTCCTTCAGACCCTGGGAACCATACACTGGGAACTTCCGATTCCGATTCCCGATACCACAAAAGTATCGGATCTCGGTATCGGAATTCCGATACAGCAAATATCGGCCGATACCCGATACTTGCGGTATCGGAATGCTCAACACTAATTGCCATTGACGACCTCTTTGAAGAAACCACCTTTAATGATTATCATAACATTACTTTTAGAAGTTCTGTGTCAGTTTCCAGAATGAGGGACAAATTTGCTGAATATTTTATTTCACCTCAAGGAAGAGTACACTGGCAGGATGAGATAGTTTGAAAAAATTGACTTGGACCTTGCTACCCAAAGTATTGGACCTTGTTTTACCCAAAGTATTGTACCTGGTTGGCTTTTACCCAAAGTATTGTACGTATTGTACATGCTTTACCCAAAGTTTTGTACCTGGTTGGGTTTTACCCAAAGTATTGCAGCCGTTTTACCAAAAGTATTGTCCCTGGTTTTACCCAAAGTATTTAACCTTATAATTAAATAAATGAAAGACAAAACATTTTAAACCAAAAAATTATTTTTTCTTTACAACTTTTATACAACATTTATACATTTAGGTAGCGTGGGGTGGAGGTAATACTGGAGGGGCTGTCAGATTGGACCACTTTGACAGGAGTGGAGAGAGGATTGTGGTGGTGACAGATCAGAAGGTAAAAAAGAAGATGAAGGGGTGGAGAAAGAACGAGAACGGGTGGACATAAAACTGGGAGAAGGGATGGGAATTTAGTAAGGTTTGATGGGTGGAGTGGAGGGATTGGGAGGCAGGAGAGGTGGTGGGTGGAGAAGAGGGTTGTGTTTGGGGCATGATGGTTGTTGAAGGAGACTGATGGTAGTGAGCAGGGAGTAGAGGTTGGGCAGGGAGTGGAGGCACAGATAATGTGGTTGGGAACTGGTATGGGGCAGGATGCTGGTACTGGGCAGGAAGCTGGTATTGTATAGGAGGGGGAGGAGGGACAGTGGCTGGAGTGGGGGCAGGTGCAGGAGGAACTATTGTGGCGGGTGGAGGGGCTTGGGAGCTAACATGCGCTAGGGCAAACTGGCAGGCTTGCATTACATGCATTTGCTGGTCAGGAGATAGCTTGTCTATGCGCTCGACTACTGCCTGGAAAAAGGAGTGATTTGGCGATTTACTTGCATCTGAATGCATCCTATCCAGACGCGTGTACAACTCAAGAATACTGTTGAAGAGGTTAAATTCTGCAGTCATTTGCTCCTACAACAGTTTGAGTGAGTTCTGGAAGGATGCATTTAGATGCAAGAACTCGGGTGCATAGCTCTTTTTCTGACCCCTCTGGCGCTCCCGCCCAGAACCCACAGGTGTTCTAGAGGTGGCAGCAGTGTCAGTGGGGTGGGGTAAAGGAAAAGCTACATCCTCACCAGCAGCTTCATGTAACGAAGTCTGCCACGATGCTCTAGCGCTGGTGGATGGGACCGAGGGACCAAATGTGAGGGAAGGCTGGGAAGGTGCAGATGGGTCGGGTCTGTCGAAGTGGCCCGTGGTGACGGACTCCTGTGGGATCTCTTCAGAAGGGTTCAACTCTGCAGGCTCCCGAGTGATGCAGACGGTGCTGTGGAACAAAGAAAAAAATGTAATTAATATATTATTATTGCTTGGCCCTGGCTGAAACCACAAAAAAGGTTACACATATAAATATTTTTACTTAGTAAATGGGGTGGGGAATATTTACCTTCTGCTCACAATAGTCGACCGGAGGAACGACAAGGCTCTTGCATATTTTTATTTGCTCCTGCGTCCTCCCGATACACTCGGGGCCTGCATCTCCTTGTTGAACTCCTTCTTGAAGTGATCCCTGAGTGATCACTACCGTTTGATAACTCTTTCCCCTGTAAAGTGAGAGCACAAATTGGTTAGTATACAACCCATTACATCCTGCAACATAACTTACTGAACTGTGAATACTTACACATTTGTTTCTGGGCCCTAACATCAAGGTCCTCCCAATGGTCCACAACTTCGTGGCATACTTCCTCCCAGAGCCAATGGGTCACACTAAGTTCTGCATGGCGGCGGTCCCCCATATTCCACAGCGGCTCCCGCTCTCAGATTAGATCGATGAGGAGGTCAATATCTAGACTGCCCTCCTCACCGTCCGAGTCCAGAGCACGCTGTGAAGACCTGTTAAAAAAGACAAAAAACAAAAACATTACACTAAAATCCTCAACTTGAAGTGGAAAAAAAAATAAAATAAAGAAAAAAAAAGGTACTTACTCGATGGCGACCGCCCTGATGCTCACGCCAACAACCCTGGCGCTTTGAGGACCTCTAGATCAAGCCCCAGCTGCAGCTGGCTGTGGCTGGCTGCTGGCCTGGTAGGCTGTGGCTGGCTGCGGCTGGCTGCTGTCCTGGTAGGCTGTGGCTGGCTGCTGTCAGGCTGTGGCTGGCTGCTGGCAGGCTGTTGCTTGCTGGCCTGAAGCAAGTTTAAGCTCTCGTGGCAGGTTTAAGCTATGGGTGCAGGTTTAAACTCTGGCGGCAGGTCTGTGTCTTGCTTGCTGGCTGGCTGGTAAATGGATGAGTGAAGCCCTACCTGGCAGGCTTTATATTACTTTCCTAATTGGGGGCTGGTATATGAGCATGCGCAGTTAAAAAAACGGATCCGGCACCCATAGGCTTCCATTCTAGCAAACGCCGGATGGCACCGGAGACAAATAACCTTACTTTGTCCATTTTTTCCCACCGCTTGATAAACAATTTTCGACGGATCCAGCGAACTTCGAATGAAACGTGAGAACATCCATCGCAATCATTCGCTAATACAAGTCTATGAGAAAAAAAACGGATCCAGCGGCATCAGTCGCCGGATCCGTTTTTTCAAAATTCGCTGGATTGAGCCTGATGGCAAAAAACTGATGTGTGAAAGTTGCCTTACACAGACATTTGTATCAGCTAACTGACCCTGTGTTGATTCCTTCATTATGTGTCTATATAGATGGATGCTTTTTTATAATTTATTAATAAAATCCATATTTTAGAGGTTTGTTTTCTTTTGGTTCTATATTTATATATCAGACCCTATCTATTGTTTTTTTGCTTTTTCTTTTCTGCAGGAGTCCTCATCACACAACGCAATAACAACCTTCTCTAATTATAGCGTGTTTGATGCATTTCTTTTATGTGTTTTCCACCTTATTTGATGCGATTTTGGGGCAGACATGAAGATGAGCTTTTAATACTTTTTTAACACTATAAAAAAACTTTGATTCTGCGTTTAAAAATGCAATGGCAGTTTTTTCTTCATGCATTTTTTTCAGAAGAAGCCTATAGAGAAAAAATGCATCAAAACAGAGTACAGCAGACACACCGAGGACGAAGATTTCATGGAATCCACTTTGCTTAGAAATTTACACCATGTTCACACGTAAGCAGTGCATTTTCTTCTGGTTTTTTGTACAAAAATTCTGATGTGCTTATCTGTCCAAGCAAAGTGGATGTGATTTCATGAGAACTGCGCCCCCTGTGGTCTAAGGCTATGTTCACACGTTCAGGATTTCCATCCTTTTTTTTTCCTGACTGAATCTGCAGGTCTCTGCAGAAAACGCAGGTGCGTTTTTTGGTGCGTTTTTGGTGCGTTTTTGGTGCGTTTTTTGTGCGTTTTTGGTGCGTTTTTTAGTGCGGTTTTTTGTGCGTTTTGTATGCAGTTTTCTCTGCAAATTGTCTGTGTTTGACACAAATAAAGCTTTAACTGCAGTGGGGGAAAAAAAAAAAAGAAATGATGTCATTTCCTTGGCCAACCCTTTTCTTCTTCCATCCTCCATTTTGGGACTAAACACCAAAATGAGTGGACGTGTTTTGAATGACAGCGCTCCGCGTTTTGCGCCGCATGCGTCACTGCAGCGCACGCATCCGGGCGCAGAGGACGCAGCAAGTTGCATTTTTGCTGCGTCCAAAATCAATCAAAAAAAGGACGCATGCGGCGCAAAACGCAGCGTTGTGCATGCGTTTTGCTGCGTTTTACTTTGCGTTGTGTGTTGCGGCGCCGACGCTGCGGCGCACAACGCAAATGTGAACATAGCCTAAGTGCCACGTATTTCAGTGCCACGTGCCACGTATTTAAGTGCCACGTATTTAAGTGCCACGTATTTCAGTGCCACGTATTTCAGTGCCACGTATTTCAGTGCCACGTATCACGTATTTAAGTGCCACGTGCCACGTATTTTAGTGCCACGTGCCACGTATTTAAGTGCCACGTGCCACGTATTTCAGTGCCACGTGCCACGTATTTAAGTGCCACGTGCCACATATTTCAGTGCCACGTGCCACGTATTTCAGTGCCACGTATTTAAGTGCCACGTGCCACGTATCTCAGTGCCACGTGCCACGTATTTAAGTGCCACGTGCCACATATTTAAGTGCCACGTGCCACGTATTTCAGTGCCACGTGCCACGTATTTCAGTGCCACGTGCCACGTATTTAAGTGCCACGTGCCACATATTTCAGTGCCACGTGCCACGTATTTCAGTGCCACGTGCCACGTATTTAAGTGCCACGTGCCACGTATCACGTATTTCAGTGCCACGTATTTCAGTGCCACGTATTTAAGTGACACGTATCATGTATTTAAGTGACACGTATCACGTATAAGTGACACGTGTCACGTATTTAAGTGACACGTATCACGTATAAGTGACACGTGTCACGTATTTAAGTGCCACGTATCCCACGAAGATTTTCCATGGAGAACAGACACATCCAGAGATATGTCTGCTCTCCACGGATGCAGCAACACACTGACAGGAGCCATAGTTCCTGTCGGTGTGTCACTGCGCATGCGCGAGCGAGTTTACCGGCGGTCATTGACCCCGGCACTCTCGCTTAACGGCAGTGCTGCGTGGGAAAGTTCAACGCAGCTGTACTGCTGTTAACCGAGACGCCGGAGTCATTGAACTCCGGAACAGTACGCGATACACTGCTAGGAGCTTCGCTCCTGGCAGTGTATCGCCGGAGAGCAGCCGATCGGCGTGGGACACTCGTTTTATGGATTCTGCGGACAGGGAGTATGAATTTGGTTTATTATTTTGCGATTTTTTCCTGGAGGATCGAGGGCTTCGCCTACAAGTGTGCTGTTGGTGAGTATATACTGTGTTATGTGTTGTATGTACTGTACTGTGTGTCATGTATGTGTATTGTGTGTAGGTGTTTGGTGTAACTTTACCATTGTGCTAAGTCGCCGGACACAGGGACAACTCTCCCATCCTAATACCGGATGGGAGTAGTAGTCCATACGGCGACTTAGCACAATGGTGGCACTAGCGTCGCATGGGGACACGCACACACACACGCATACACACACACATACACATACACACACACACACAGACACACACACACATACACACACACACAGACACATACCAAATCAATCAAACGGCCGACACGATCCCCATGCGCCGGTATGCCTCCATGTCTCTCCGCCCACGCACTTCCGGCCCCGCACTTCCGCCGGCTTCCCCGCACTTCCGGCTGCAGCGGTTCTGCACAACAAACCGCAGTAAAACCCGCAGATATATTTTTGATCTGCGGGTTTTACTGCGATTTTGACCTCACAATGGAGGTCTATGGGTGCAGAACCGCTGCGGTTCAGGAAGAAGAATTGACATGCTCCTTCTTTTTTCCGGGAGCTATTCAGCACGGCTTTTTTTTTAAATTTCCGGACCATGTGCACAGTGTGTCCTGTTTTCCATAGGGTACAGTGTACTGTACCCTGCATGGAAAACAGCTGCGGAACCGCAGCGGCAAAACCGCCGCGGTTCCGCGGTAAAAAACGCACTGTGTGAACATGGCCTAAAGACGCTGCTAAACTATGGGGTTTTGGTGCTTTTTTTTCTCTTGTCTTCTATGTGGAGACTAAATAAACGCATGTAAAAAGATGCGGATACTTTATTAAGTGCAGAATGAAAGCTTTTCCTTATTTATTATTAAAAATGCGGCTTCACATCTGCACCAAAAACGCATCATATAAAGGTGAGAAGATTATTGTGTAGTTTGGTGCAGACACCTGCAGAAAACAAAAAAGACGGTATTTATGCAACGTGTGAACATGGCCTTAGAGACACAAAAAAGCCAGATGGCATATTGTGAAACTACATAAAGATAGGAAAATTTTGGCTGCTCCGACTGTGAATGAAGGAACAAATAATAAATCCACAGGTCCCAGCTAGAGATGAGCAGGACGCACATGTGACCTCGTGCTGCCTGATCTAATAAAAAACCGTGCCGGGAACGCTGAAAGGTTAGAAATTCGCGGCCTCTCATCCTGGTCCGCAGTCCAGTGAATCAATCCTCTCATCTCTAGTCTCAACTGTCCTGGCCACAGCAGACAGTCCCAGATTTGGATCTACACCCTCGGTTGTCTGCTGAATGTCCCTCTCGTCCACTGCATTCTGACATCTCCTCTTGCCAGGGTAGAAAGAAATGGTTAATGGGCATGGATAGGCGTGTGGCCAGCTGCAAGGCCAAAACACACACACTAGACTATATTCAATACATGATTAATCAAACCACTAATTCAGAATGGAGCCACTGTATACTTTACATATTCACTGCTCTTTGGCTCTCCATTGCTTCTGGCTCTCCATTGCTTCTGGAATCTACTGAGCTTCCAGAAGAAAGAACCAAATAAAGAAGGCCCTGGAGCAGAAGAGGATCAGAGAATGAGAGGCAAGGAGTTGGTCCAGAAGTCTAGCTCACTGTTCGATGACTTTCCTATACCTAGGTGCTCTTCCTCCCCACTTAATTAGAGGGACTGGTTCCTTGATGAGCACTTCCATCAGTCTGAGATGGGAGTTGTTCATTAAGCAATATGTCTCAATGGTGCAAGACATTTTTTAAAACTGCATCATTCATATTAGGCCAGAGTCACACTAGCGAGGAATACAGATGAGTGCTCTGCGAGAAAAAAAATCGCATAGCACTCGTACCAGTATTAATCTATTGGGTAGCTCACATCACCGTTTTTTTCCTCGGCCGCATTATACATGCGAGTGAAATCGTAGCATGCCAATGCAAGTCAATGGGTGCGAGAAAAAAATAGCACAGCACTCGCACCATGCCAGTGCTGTCCGATTTTTCGCACCGGTGTCCTTTAAAAAGCTGGCTATTCACATACGGCTACTGTAAAAATCACACTGACATGTTAGAATAGAATAGATAGCATACATGCACATAGAATAGGTATATACAGTATATATATGTATATATATATATATACACTCACTGGCCACTTTATTAGGTACACCATGCTAGTAACGGGTTGGACCCCTTTTGCCTTCAGAACTGCCTCAATTCTTCGTGGCATAGATTCAACAAGGTGCTGGAAGCATTCCTCAGAGATTTTGGTCCATATTGACATGATGGCATCACACAGTTGCCGCAGATTTGTCGGCTGCACATCCCTGATGCGAATCTCCCGTTCCACCACATCCCAAAGATTTCATGTTGTTTACGCCAAATTCTGACCCTACCATCTGAATGTCGCAGCAGAAATCGAGACTCATCAGACCAAGCAACGTTTTTCCAATCTTCTACTGTCCAATTTCGATGAGCTTGTGCAAATTGTAGCCTCAGTTTCCTGTTCTTAGCTGAAAGGAGTGGTACCCGGTGTGGTCTTCTGCTGCTGTAGCCCATCTGCCTCAAAGTTCGACGCACTGTGTGTTCAGAGATGCTCTTAGGCCTACCTTGGTTGTAACGGGTGGCGATTTGAGTCACTGTTGCCTTTCAGTGTATACACTCACTGGCCACTTTATTAGGTACACCTGTCCAACTTCTTGTTAACACTTAATTTCTAATCAGCCAATCACATGGCGGCAACTCAGTGCATTTAGGCATGTAGACATGGTCAAGACAATCTCCTGCAGTTCAAACCGAGCATCAGTATGGGGAAGAAAGGTGATTTGAGTGCCTTTGAACGTGGCATGGTTGTTGGTGCCAGAAGGGCTGGTCTGAGTATTTCAGAAACTGCTGATCTACTGGGATTTTCACGCACAACCATCTCTAGGGTTTACAGAGAATGGTCCGAAAAAGAAAAAAAATCCAGTGAGCGGCAGTTCTGTGGGCGGAAATGCCTTGTTGATGCCAGAGGTCAGAGGAGAATGGGCAGACTGGTTCGAGCTGATAGAAAGGCAACAGTGACTCAAATCGCCACCCGTTACAACCAAGGTAGGCCTAAGAGCATCTCTGAACGCACAGTGCGTCGAACTTTGAGGCAGATGGGCTACAGCAGCAGAAGACCACACCGGGTACCACTCCTTTCAGCTAAGAACAGGAAACTGAGGCTACAATTTGTACAAGCTCATCGAAATTGGACAGTAGAAGATTGGAAAAACGTTGCTTGGTCTGATGAGTCTCGATTTCTGCTGCAACATTCGGATGGTAGGGTCAGAATTTGGCATAAACAACATGAAAGCATGGATCCATCCTGCCTTGTATGGAGCATCTTTGGGATGTGCAGCCGACAAATCTGCGGCAACTGTGTGATGCCATCATGTCAATATGGACCAAAATCTCTGAGGAATGCTTCCAGCACCTTGTTGAATCTATGCCACGAAGAATTGAGGCAGTTCTGAAGGCAAAAGGGGGTCCAACCCGTTACTAGCATGGTGTACCTAATAAAGTGGCCGGTGAGTGTATACACACAGCTCAAAAAAATAAAGGGAACACTAAGATCTAACATCCTAGATATCACTGAAATATTTCAGTTGTAAATCTTTATTCATTACATAGTGGAATGTGTTGAGAGCAATACAATTTCAAAAACATTATCAACGTAAATCACAACTAATATCCGACGGAGGTCTGAAGTTGGAATGATGCTCAAAATCAAAGTGGAAAATTAAGTTACAGGCTGATCCAACTTCAGTGGAAATGCCTCAAGACAAGGAAATTATGTTCAGTAGTGTGTGTGGCCTCCACGTGCCTGTATGACCTCCCTACAACACCTGGGCATCCTCCTGATGAGGCAGCGGATGGTCTCCTGACGGATGTCCTCCCAGACCTGGACTAAAGCATCCGCCAACTCCTGGACAGTCTGTGGTGCAACGTGACGGTGGATGGTGCAAGACATGATGTCCCAGATGTGTTCAATCAGATTCAGGTCTAGGGAATGGGTGGGACAGTCCATAGCTTCAATGCCTTCATCTTGCAGGAACTGCTGACATACTCCAGCCACATGAGGTCTGGCATTGTCCTGCATTAGGAGGAACCCAGGGCCAACCACACCAGCATATGGTCTCACGAGGGGTCTGAAGATCTCATCTCAGTACCTAATGGCAGTCAGGCTACCTCTGGTGAGCACATGGAGGGCAAAGAAATGCCACCCCACACCATTACTCACCCACTGCCAAACTGGTCATGCTGAAGGATGTTGAAGGCAGCAGATCGCTTTACACGGCACCTCCACACTCTGTCACGTCTGTCACATGTGCTCAGTGTGAACCTGCTTTCATCTGCGAAGAGCACAGGGCGCCAGTGGCAAATTTGCCAATCCTGTTGTTCTGTGGCAAATGCAAGCGTCCTGCACGGTGTTGGGCTGTGAAAACAACCCCCATCTGTGGACATTGGGCACTCAGACCATCCTCATGGAGTTGGTTTCTAACCGTTTGTGCAGACACATGCACATTTGTGGCCTGCTGGAGGTCATTTTGCTGGGCTCTGGAAGTGCTCCTCCTGTTCCTCCTTGCACAAAGGCTGAGGTAGCGGTCCTGCTGCTGGGTTGTTGCCCTCCTATGGCCCCCTCCACATCTCGTTGTACTGGCCTGTCTCCTGGTGGTGCTTCCAGCCACTGGACACTGTGCTGACAGTCACAGCAAACCTTCCTGCCACAGCTCGCATTGATGTGCCATCCTGGATGAGCTGCACTACCTGAGCCACTTGTGTGGGTTGTAGAGCCCGTCTCATGCTATCATGAGTGTGAAAGCACAACCAACATTCAAAAGTGACCAAAACACCAGCCAGAAAGCATTGGTACTGAGATGTGGTCTGTGGTCCCCACTTGCAGAACCACTCCTTTATTGAGTGTGTCTTGATAATTGCCAATAATTTCCATCTGTTGTCTATTGCATTTGCACAACAGCATGTGAAATTGATTGTCAGTGTTGCTTCCTAAGTGGACAGTTTGATTTCACAGACGATTGATTTACTTGGAGTTATATTCTGTTGTTTAAGTGTTCCCTTTTTTTTTTGAGCAGTGTATATATATATAATATATATATATATATATATATATGTCAGTGACACACATGTATATATATGTCTTTATATTTCATAGAGAGAAAGATAGAAGATTAGCAGGTAATTCATTTGTCGGTGTTACACCCGGTTATGGTCCCGTACCTTTGCGGGGTCCCCGTCACTACTCCTGCTCTGTGCCAGCTCCATGCCATCCTGCCACAGCCTCTTCTTCCTCTGTTTCCCCTGCTTCTTGGTGCGTGGCCAGCAGGTTCCCGGGTAGAGTGCTTAGGTCGCGCGCGCGCTCCCGGTCTCTTGAAGCGTGCATTTTTCTAAATGTACTTCTGACCAATGGCATGCTAGTGATTACTATTTCTAGCCCCTCCGCCACACGGAGGGTGCCGGAGCAACAAGTATCTTCTGTTGCTAGTTTCTGGTTTCAGCTAGTGTGTGCTTTAGCTTCTGAAGTGTTTTTCCAGTGCTCTGTTTACACTGTTTGTCTCCACAGACTGTCATCTGCCTGTCACCCAGCTATCCTGGATGATGTCCGTTCTGTCTACGCCAGTTCCATCATGTCCCGCCATTCAGCCATCTGTACCTCTGAACAACGCCTGTACCACCGATGTCAGCTCCTACCCATACACCCAGAACACTGCTTGTCCATTTGTCCCACTGTGACAGCTGTCACATGTCCAGGGTCTAACTGGCGGTAGCACCCATGTCCTCCAGGCATTCCATTCTGAACTTGCTCGAGGGGACTTACCACAGGTGTCTGGGGCTCACGTAGTTACGCCCCCTTTGGAGCCCCCAGACTGTGATCCCGAGGTTCCACAGATTTATCAATAAAAAATGAATGTAAACTTCACCACCTGTGCCTCCGCTTCCGTTCGTTACAGTCAGCTCCTGTAAAATCAATGCAGGAGCCGACAGGATAGCAGACATGGTTTACATAAGGTAAATAGATGCAGAATAGGTAGATATATAGATATCAGTGATCAATACAAATAGTACAGTGTGTGTGCAAACTAGGGGACATGTATGTCATTAACAAAAGATTAATTATTGGGGAAAAACTCGCATGAGCTCTTGCTCAATTTTTCAAACCAGAAAAGGGAAAGCCAGTGATTGGGGGCAGATATTAATAGCCTAGGAAGGGACCATGGATATTGCCCCCCCCCGACTAAAAACATCTGCCCCCAGCCACCCCAGAAATGGCGCATCTCTAAGATGTGCCAATTCCAGCATTTAGCCTTTCTCTTCCCACTTGCCCTGTAGCGGTGGCAAGTGGGGTAATAGTTGTGGGGTTGATGTCACCTTTGTATTGTAAGGTGACATCAAGCCGGCTTAGTAATGGAGAGGTGTCAATAAGACACCGATCCATTACTAATCCTATAGTTGTTACAGGTTTAAATAAAGACACAGCCAGAATAAATAATTTTAATGAAATAAAACACTAAACACAGTTTTCCATCTTCATTTTTCAGCTAATCCATGCGACACCCTCGTTCTCCTGTAATAAAAAATAAAAAAACAACAATATACCCATACCTGTCTGTCACTGTGTCCCATACAGTAATCCATGCCTGAGGGTTAAACAGTTTACAACCAGGACAGTGCTAAGATGCGACCGCCCCGGCTGTAAACTACTGGTGAATGATTGAGATGCTGCCGGCGCAGCATCAGTGACTAGCGGTGCCGTCACTGATGCTGCGCACCCTCACAGCCTGACCTGCGCTGAACTCTGGAGTGTGGGAAAATGCCAGTTCATTTTCCCATGCTCCAGATTTCACTATCTATCAATCTAACATACAGTCATGGCCAAAAGTATTGACACCCCTGCAATTCTGTCAGATAATACTCAGTTTCTTCCTGAAAATGATTGCAAACCCAAATTCTTTGGTATTATTATCTTCATTTAATTTGTCTTAAATGAAAAAACACAAAAATAGTTGTCCTAAAGCGAAATCGGATATAATTCCACACCAAACATAAAAAAGGGGGTGGACAAAAGTATTGGCACTGTTCGAAAAATCATGTGATGCTTCTCTAATTTGTGTAATTAATGGCACCTGTAACTTACCTGTGGCACCTAACAGGTGTTGGCAATAACTAAATCACACTTTCAGCCAGTTGACATGGATTAAAGTTGACTCAACCTCTGTCATGTGTCCTTGTGTGTACCACATTGAGCATGGAGAAAAGAAAGAAGACCAAAGAACTGTCTGAGGACTTGAGAAACCAAATTGTGAGGAAGCATGAGCAATCTCAAGGCTACAAGTCCATCTCCAAAGACCTGAATGTTCCTGTGTCTACCGTGCGCAGTGTCATCAAGAAGTTTAAAGCCCATGGCACTGTGGCTAACCTCCCTAGATGTGGATGGAAAAGAAAAATTGACAAGAGATTTCAGCGCAAGATTGTGCGGATGTTGGATAAAGAACCTCGACTAACATCCAAACAAGTTCAAGCTGCCCTGCAGTCCAAGGGTACAACAGTGTCAACCCATACTATCCGCCGACGTCTGAATGAAAAGGGACTGTATGGTAGGAGACCCAGGAAGACCCCACTTCTTACCCCGAGACATAAAAAAGCCAGGCTGGAGTTTGCCAAAACTTACCTGAAAAAGCCTAAAACATTTTGGAAGAATGTTCTCTGGTCAGATGAGACAAAAGTAGAGCTTTTTGGACAAAGGCATCAACATAGAGTTTACAGGAGAAAAAAAGAGGCATTCAAAGAAGAGAACACGGTCCCTACAGTCAAACATGGCAGAGGTTCCGTGATGTTTTGGGGTTGCTTTGCTGCCTCTGGCACTGGACTGCTTGACCGTGTGCATGGCATTATGAAGTCTGAAGACTACCAACAAATTTTGCAGCATAATGTAGGGCCCAGTGTGAGAAAGCTGGGTCTCCCTCAGAGGTCATGGATCTTCCAACAGGACAATGACCCAAAACACACTTCAAAAAGCACTTGAAAATGGTTTGAGAGAAAGCACTGGAGACTTCTAAGGTGACCAGCAATGAGTCCAGACCTGAATCCCATAGAACACCTGTGCAGAGATCTAAAAATGGCAGTTTGGAGAAGGCACCCTTCAAATATCAGGGACCTGGAGCAGTTTGCCAAAGAAAAATGGTCTAAAATTCCAGCAGAGCATTGTAAGAAACTCATTGATGGTTACCGGAAGCGGTTGGCCACAGTTATTTTGGCTAAGGGTTGTGCAACCAAGTATTAGGCTGAGGATGCCAATACTTTTGTCTGGCCCATTTTTGGAGTTTTGTGTGAAATGATCAATGTTTTGCTTTTTGCTTCATTCTCTTTTGTGTTTTTTCATTTAAGACAAATTAAATGAAGATAATAATACCAAAGAATTTGTGTTTGCAATAATCTTCAGGAAGAAACTGAGTATTATCTGACAGAATTGCAGGGGTGTGAATACTTTTGGCCATGACTGTATATATATATATATATATATATATATATATATATATATATACACACATACACACACAGTATATATATTTATATATATATGTTTTGAAGAATATTTCATTTTAAAACGATGTGTCAATGACAGAGAACTGCTGTATGTAGGTTTATGTTAAAATCGCATTGCATACGGATTGAATACAGATTTCATACAGATACTAGATGGGAGGAAATCACATTATCGCATTGCAAACGGACTACGCACGGATCACCACACGGAGAACATTGGTGCGATTCTCGGCCATCAAAATCAGACCGATTTTTTATACGCTGAGTATTACTCTGGCCTTAAGCTAAGCCTAATACCTTGTGATGTGACATTTGTTGCACAGTACTCACGGTTTGTGAATTGCACAGGGAAATTGCACTCTTCCATATTTCTGTCATTTTCTAAACATCTAATAGTTCAACAAAAGAAGCAGAGCCAATAAAAATCTTCTGCAAAGCTATCAACTCCTCAGCTCACATTCAATATGAGGCTTTAGAATTTTCATGGGGCTTTAACACACAATACTGTGCATGCTAATTAATGTTTTATTCATTAAAGCAAATAATGTTGCATCAACCTATTTATACTGCTAGGATGTAATACCTAAGTTTTCTAATTTCAATGCAAACATGAAAGGAAAAATGAATGATCAGGTTTCTATGGCTTAGTTATATTCATTAGGATAAATAATGCTTAATTCACCAAAAGAATGACATTTTAGGCTTCTCTAATGTTATCGTCCTTCTGTAAAGCTGGAAATAACACAATTTATTACTGTGCCGACACAGACCACCCTCTGCCACAGACTGCAGGGGGAGCCCAGAATCAGGAACTTCTCTTTGTCTGGCATGAAGCATCTCATTAACTTAAAAATTAAAACACAGATTAAAAAAAGAAACACAAGATGGATTTCTCCAACCCAGGTATGATTTTAATCTGTGTAACAGTGCCAACCTGACAATGTTGGCTCTGATAGGATGATGTGGGATATTAGCGGTAGTAGTCTGGTGGATCTGGCTGGCGAGATGATGTGGGATATTAGGAGTAGTAGTCTGTGGGCTCTGACAGGATGATGTGGAATATTAGTAGTAGTAGTCCGGTGGCTCTGGCTGGCGGGATGATGTGGGATATTAGGGGTAATAGTCCAGTGGCTCTGGCTGACGGGATGATTGGGATATTAGTGGTAGTAGTCCGGTGGCTCTGGCTGACGGGATGATGTGGGATATTAGGGGTAGCAGTCCAGTGGCTCTGACCGGATGATGTGGGATATTAGTGGTAGTAGTCCGGTGGCTCTGGCTGATGTGCGATATTAAGGGTAGTAGTCTGTTGGTTCTGGCTGACAGGATGATTTGGGATATTAGGGGTAGTAGTCCGGTGGCTCTGGCTGACGGGATGATGTGGGATATCAGTAGTAGTAGTCCGGTGGCTTTGACAAGAAGATGTGGGATATTAGTGGTATTAGTCCGGTGGCTCTGGCTGACGGGATGAAGTAGGATATTAGTGGTAGTAGTCCGGTGGCTCTGGCTGATGGGATGATGTGGGATATTAGGGGTAGTAGTCTGTTGGTTCTGGCTGACAGGATGTGGGATATTAGGGGTAGTAGTCCAATTGCTCTGATGGGATGATGTGGAATATTAGTGGTAGTAGTCCGGTGGCTCTGGCTGACGGGATGATGTGGAATATTAGGGGTAGTAGTCCCGTGGCTCTGATGGGATAATGTGGGATATTAGGAGTAGTAGTTCGGTGGCTCTGGCTGATGGGATGATGTGACATATTAGGGTTAGTAGTCCGGTGGCTCGGGCTGGCAGGATGATGTGGGATATTAGGGGTAGTAGTCCGGTGGATCTGGCTGATGGGATGATGTGGCATATTAGGGGTAGTAGTCCGGTGGCTCTGGATGATGGGATGATGTGACATATTAGGGATAGCAGTCCGGTGGCTCTGACAGGATGACGTGCAATATTAGTGGTAGTAATCAAGTGGCTCTGGCTGACGAGATGATGTGGGATATTAGGGGTAGTATTCCGGTGGCTCTGGCTGACGAGATGATGTGGGATATTAGGGGTAGTAGTCCGATGGCTTTGGCTGGATGATGCGTGATATTAGGAATACCATTCCGGTGGCTCTGGCTGACAGGATAATGTGGAATATTACGGGTAGTAGTCTGGTGGCTCTGGCTGATGGGATGATATGGGATATTAGGTGTAGTAGTCCGGTGGCTCTGGCTGACGAGATGATGTGGGATATTAGGGGTAGTAA
Organism: Ranitomeya variabilis; assembly: GCF_051348905.1. Classification (NCBI taxonomy): domain Eukaryota; kingdom Metazoa; phylum Chordata; class Amphibia; order Anura; family Dendrobatidae; genus Ranitomeya; species Ranitomeya variabilis. The sequence continues at coordinate 419,156,608 of NC_135235.1, forward strand.
TCCGATGGCTTTGGTTGGATCATGTGTTACATTAGGGGTAGTATTCTGGTGGCTCTGCCTGATGGGATAATGTGGGATATTACGGGTAGTAGTCTGCTGGCTCTGGCTGATGTGGGATATTAGGGGTAGTAGTCCAGTGGCTCTAGCTGTCTGGATGATGTGGGACATTAGGGGTAGTAGTCCGGTGGCTTTGGCTGGATGATGTGTGATATTAGGAATACCATTCCGGTGGCTCTGGCTGACAGGATAATGTGGGATATTACGGGTAGTAGTCCAGTGGCTCTGGCTGATGGGATCATATGGGACATTAGGGGTAGTAATCTGGTGGCTCTGGCTGATGAGATGATGTGGGATATTAGGGGTAGTAGTCCGATGGCTTTGGTTGGATGATGTGTGATATTATTGGTAGAATTCTGGTGGCTCTGGTTGATGGGATGATAGGGGATATTAGTGGTAGTAGTCCGGTGGCTCTGGCTGATGGGATGATGTGGGATATTAGGGGTAGTAGTCTAGTGGCTCTGGCTGACAAGTGATGTGGGCAGGGCTATACATTCAAATTTATATATATATAGATATAATCATTATAATTTGTTATAACTAACCACAGTTAGTTACTATGCCTGGGCAATGCCAGGCTCTTCAGCTAGTATACATATAAAAACAGCGAAACATAGGGAAATTGGTCAGAATTTCAATCAAAACTGCAAAAAATGGGCTGGACAAAATTGTTGGCACCCTCAACATAATATTTGGAAAAAATAACTGCAATCATTCGCTTCCCATAACCATCAACAAGCTTCTTACTCCTGTCAACTGGAATTTTGGACCACTCTTCTTTTGCAAAATGCTGCAGGTCTCTCATATTTGAACAGTGCCTACTCCCAACAGTAATTTGCACCCTGAGTCTGCAGGACAGCTTGAATTTCTTTGGAACTTGATTGGGGCTGCTTGTCCACCAACCTGACTATCCTGTGTTGCAACATTTCATCAATTTTCTCTGCTGACACGTCCAGGCAGATTAGCTACAGTGCCATGAGTCGTAAACTTCTTGATTATGTTGTGCACTGTGGATAAAGGAACATCAAGATCTCTGGAGATGGACTTGTAACTTTGAGATTGTTGATATGTTTCAGCAAATTTGGTTCTCAAGTTCAGACATAGTTCTCAATGCTTAGGGCTCATTTCCACTTGCGAGGAAAACGGACGAGTGCAATCTGATAAAAAAATCGATTGCACTCAGACTAATGTTATTCAATATGTGTCTTTTCATTTGCGATTTTTTTCTCAGCCAAAATTGGACTGAGAAAAAAATCGCAGCATGCTGTGTATTGCTGCAATTCTCGGACGAGACTCGCCAATGCAAGTCAATGGGTGCGAGAAAAAAACCGCATGGAATACGGACCATCCGTATTCCATCCGTTTTTTACGGATACCTTACCATTCTGTGGCATAGAACACTAAATAGTCCTGTAAATGACTGTATAAAAATAGTTGCAGAGAAAAAAAACAGATTGCATACAGATGTCATACGGATGTAAAACGGATGGTGCGATTAAAAAATCGCATTGAACTCACATGACAATCGCATACTTTTCATCCCTTTTTTTCTGTCCAGATTACGGACCGTTTTTTCTCTTGCAAGTGGAAATGAGCCCTTAGGGCTCATTTCCACATGCGAGGCACACGTCCGTATCTCGCATGTGGAAACCAATCTGTGGAGCCGGCACTCCAGAGCGGAGCGTGCGGCCGCATAGGAACACATGGAGCTGCACGCTCTGCTCCAAAGTGCCGGCGCCAGAGCTTGGTTTCCACATGCGAGATACGGACGTGTGCCTCGCATGTGGAAATGAGCCCTTAGAGTGGAATACACAGACACACAATGCGAAGATTGAGCCAACTTCTCTCCTTTTTGTCTGGTTTGAGGTGTTATTTTCATATTGCTCACATCTGTTTTACTTGCCACATGTGAGCTTTAATGAGCATCACATGCTTGAAACAAAGTTATTTACCCATAGTTTTGAAAAGGTGCCAACAATTTTGTCTGGCCAGTTTTTGGTGGAAACACAGCCGAAGGAGACCACATAAATAATGCCCAGTTCAACAGAAAGGCAGACCACACCCTTATATTCACGTGATGAAAGCAGACAGAAAAAAAGGAAAAGGTATGAACTGGGATATAGATTGGTGTGCATGCAGAGTGTAAGCGTAAGTTCACATTAGCCACTAAACAGAAAAAAAACAAGGACAGAAACATAATGATTCAATACCCTACAGTAAATAAATAGCATAGTGCATAAAAATAAGGTTTATAATATTTGAATTTCTGTCCTTTTTTTTTTTTTCTGTCTAGTGTGAACATGTGCTTACATGCCGCATGCACACCAGTTTATATCCCAGTTCATACCTTTGGGTTTTTTTCTGTCTGTTTGCATCATGTGTATAAAGGTGTAGCCTGCCTTTCTTATGAGCTGGACATTATTCATGTGGTCTCCTGTATCTGTGTGTCCACTAGTTGGGTCCAGTCACTCTCAGCCCTTATTCACATGCATGTCACATGACAAATGGTAAGGTTTTTAATATTAGAGTTAGGACCTTCCCAATTACAGTTGTCTTGAGGAGGGGGGATGGCCTTCATATTTTTTTTTAATCAAAAAACATCATGTTGTTAACTAAATACCGTATATTATTTTCAAGCACTATGCTGTTTATTTATTTACTGCAGGGTATTTAATCATTATGTTTCTGTCCTTGGTTTATTACTGAAGAAGCCATTAAGACATTAAACAAGAGGCAGAAGAGCCATGGTTAATAGAAGAGACCCATAGGCTGCCGTCACACTAGCAGTATTTGGTCAGTATTTTACATCAGTATTTGTAAGTAGTGTTGAGCATTCCGATACCGCAAGTATCGGGTATCGGCCGATATTTGCTGTATCGGAATTCCGATACCGAGATCCGATACTTTTGTGGTATCGGGTATCGGTATCGAAACAACATTAATGTGTAAAATAAAGAATTAAAATAAAAAATATTGCTATACTCACCTCTCCGACGCAGCCTGGACCTCACCGAGGGAACCGGCAGCGTTGTTTGCTTAAAATGCGCGCTTTTACTTCCTTCCGTGACGTCACGGCTTCTGATTGGTCACGTGCCGCCCATGTGGCCGCGACGCGACCAATCACAGCAAGCCGTGACGTAATTTCAGGTCCTGATGCCTATTTCTGCATTCAGGACCTGAAATTACATCACGGCTTGCTGTGATTGGTCGCGTCGCGGTCACATGGGCGGCACGCAACCAATCACAAGCCGTGACGTAATTTTAAAAATGCGCGCGTCTTCTGCCTCCCGTGACGTCACGGCTTGTGATTGGTCGCGTCGCCCATGTGACCGCGACGCGACCAATCACAAGCCGGAACGTAATTTTAAAATCATGAATGCCTAGAATTAGGCATCCAGGACCTGAAAATTACGTCACGGCTTGCTGTGATTGGTCGCGTCACGGCCACATGGGCGGCACGCGACCAATCACAAGCCGTGACGTCACGGAAGGAAGTAAAAGCGCGCATTTTAAGCAAACAACGCTGCCGGTTCCCTCGGTAAGGTCCAGGCTGCGTCGGAGAGGTGAGTATAGCAATATTTTTTTATTTTAATTCTTTATTTTACACATTAATATGGATCCCAGGGCCTGAAGGAGAGTTTCCTCTCCTTCAGACCCTGGGAACCATCAGGATACCGTCCGATACTTGAGTCCCATTGACTTGTATTGGTATCGGGTATCGGTATCGGATTAGATCCAATACTTTGCCGGTATCGGCCGATACTTTCCGATGCCGATACTTTCCGATACCGATACTTTCAAGTATCGGACGGTATCGCTCAACACTATTTGTAAGCCAAAACCAGGAGTGGAACAATTAGAGGAAAAGTATAATAGAAATATATGCACCACTTCTGCATTTATCACCCATCCTGGTTTTGGCTTGCAAATACTGATTTAAAATACTGACCAAATACTGCTAGTGTGACGGCAGCCTAAAAATCAAAGAAAGACCAACGGCAAAAGCAAAAGGTAATAAGCAGGACGCAAGCAACATCTGTAAAAGACTACAGACAGCCATTTTAGCAGACAAAGAACTTTATTATCAAAACATATATACAGATATAGGAAGTGAACATCTGAGGGGCAAGACCAGGAAGGCATACCTAAAGATCAAAGAAACATGCTTCATTGGCTAAAGCAAAGCCTTTGACTGCATTGATCACCATAACTTTTGAAATACCATTAAGGATATGGGTGTACTGAACCACCTAATCAGCCTCATTAGGAACCTTTACATCAACCAAGAAGCAATAGTCCAAATGGAACAGAATGACATGGCATAGATCAATGCAGAGCGAGTCATGAGACAAGGCTGCACCTGTCAACATTTCGCTTCAATTTATATGCAGAAGCTATTTTCAGGAAGGCTGAACTTGCCAAAAAAGAAGAAGGAATCAATATTCCTGGATGAATCATCATCAACAATCTTACATACACAGGTGAAACACAGGGCCGGCGTTAGCGGTAGGCAGAACAGGCAGCTGCCTAGGGCCCCCCGCTCCCCCAGCCAGTCACCTGCCACCAGCGCCGATTCCTCTCCGCCAGTGCCGACTGTCCCCACCACCGCCACCGCATTGAACTATACCGGCATCATAGACGCCGGCACAGTTTAAAGCAATGATGGAGGAGAGAGCGTCAGCTGTATTAGATTTTATTTTATTAGATTTAGCTGTATTAGATTCTATTGGGGGAGGGCTGTATTATATTCTATGGGGGCTGTATTAGATTCTATGGGGGAGGGCTGTATTATATTCTATGGGAGGCTGTATTATAATCTATGGGGAGCTGTATTATATTCTATGGGGAGGGCTGTATTATATTCTATGGGGGGCTGTATTATATTCGATGGAGGAGGGCTGTATTATATTCTATAGGGGCGGTATTAGGTTCTATGGGGGAGAGCTGTATTATATTCTGTGGGGGGCTGTATTACATTCTATGGGGGAAGGCTGTATTAGATTCTATGGGGGAGGGCTGCATTAGATTCTATGGGGGAGGGCTGTATTAGATTCCCTGGGGAGGGCTGTATTAGATTCCATGGGGAGGGCTGTATTAGATTCTATGGGGGAGGGCTGTATTAGCTTCTATGGGGAAGGCTGTATTAGATTCTATTGGGAAGGGCTGTATTATATTCTATGGGGGGCTGTATTAGATTCTATGGGGGAGGGCTGTACTATATTCTATGGGAGGCTGTATTATATTCTATGGTAAGCTGTATTAGATTCTATGGGGGAGGGCTGTATTATATTCTATGGGGGGCTGTATTATTTTCGATCGGGAAGGGCTGTATTATATTCTATGGGGGCTGTATTAGGTTCTATGGGGAGGGCTGTATTAGATTCCATCGGGGAGGGCTGTATTAGATTCCATGGGGGAGGGCTTTATTAGATTCCATGGGGGAGGGCTGTATTAGATTCTATGGGAGAGGGATGTATTAGCTTCTATGGGGAAGGCTGTATTAGATTCTATGTGGGAAGGCTGTATTATATTTAATGGGGGAGGGGTGTATTATATACTATGGGGGGCTGCATTACATTCTATGGAGGAAGACTGCATTAGATTCTATGGGGGAGGGATGTATTAGATTTTATGGAGGGGGGAAGGTACCAGAAGATAATGATAGGTTGAAGAGATAGGTTAGGGCTGGAATGAGCATGTTAGTGAGGTTGGGGTGCAGGTGGGAAGGGATGGGGTCAAGTGCACAGGTGGTGCACAGGTATTATACTATATGGAGGACTGAGGAGTGTATTTCAATATATGGAGGACTATGAGGAGTGTATTATACTATATGAGGACTATGGGTAGTGTGTAATACTGTATGGAGGATTGAGGAGTGTATTTTGATATATGGAGGACTATATGGAGTGTATTATACTATATGGAGGACTATGGGGAGTGTATTATACTATATAGAGGACTATGGGGAGTGTATTTTAGGAAAAACCTCCACTATTATAAACAAAAAAACACCAGTACACAGGCAGAGATGCTTACCTGTCCAGGGCCTCCAAACAATTGCACTAAACAAGGTGCAGCGGACCCAAATAAAGATGGCAAATACACAGGTGCAATAATACCGATAAGGCAGCCAGCCTACAATCAGGAATTGGCCGCTTGGTACACCTGTGCAAATAAATTATCTGTATGTGGCATGTTCACACAGAAATGCAGAGCATATGGCTCAAAGCCTATTAATGACGCCATATAGCGGGCTAACCATTGCTGACTGTAATGCATCCTGTGTGAACCGAGGCCACAGTGTACATAGCCATCTAGGGCCCAGCTACACACTGAAAAAATATAAAATGCACAAAAACATAACAATGTAAGCAAGGAATTGGTTGATATTATGGCCACAATACTTAAGCCGGCAACCCACATCAAGGCTCCTTACATATTGCCGGTCCTAATCTAACAAAAAAACACCATAAGAGGAAAAACCTCCACTATTCTAGACAAAAAAACACCAGTACACAGAGTCTGCTGCACCTTGGTTAGTGCAATTGTTTGGAGGCCCTGGACAGGTAAGCATCTCTGCATGTGTACTGGTGTTTTTTTTGTCTAGAATAGTGGAGGTTTTTCCTCTTATGGTGTTTTTATGTTAGCTTAGGACCGGCAATATGTAAGGACCCCTGACGTGGGTTGCCGGCTTAAGTATTGTGGCCATAATATTAACCAATACCTTGCATACATTCTTATGTTTTTGTGCACTTTATACTTTTTCAGGGTGTAGCTGGGCCCTAGATGGCTCTGTAAACTGTGGCCTCTGTCCACACAGGATGCATTACAGTCAGCAAGGGTTAGCCCGCTATATGGTGTCACCTAGCAACAAGCATAGGTGGAATGAAGGACTTATTATGGAATGTCAAGATGGAAAGTTCGAACATGGGACTGCTACTCAATACAAAGAAGACAAAGATATTGATTACTTTCAGGTATGAATGGGTGTATTGAGATGAATGGTGATGAACTGGAAGTTGAAAACGACTTCAACTTACTCGGATCAGTAATCACTCAAAATACAGCGACGACACCGGAAGTCAATAGGAGAATAGCCATGGGCAAATCAACAATGAAGTCACTGGGCAAGGTTTTCAAATTGAGGAACATTTCACTGGCGATGAAGTCACAACTCGTACACAATCTGGTCTCTTTTGTAATAACATATGGATGCCAAACCAGGACAATAAAGAAATAAGACACAAGGAGAATCAGCAACATCAAAATGTAGTGCTGGAGAAAGATATTATCAATACTATGGACAGCAAGAAAAACAAACAAATCAATCTTGGAACAAATCAAGCCAGACATGTCACTTGAAGCAAGGATCGCCAAGCTATGGCTTGCCTACTTTGGACACATCATAGAAATAGAGAGCAATCACTGGAGAAGAACATCTTTTTTTTGAAGAATGGAAGGAACAAGGCGAAGAGGAAAACCAGAAACCCAATGGCTTGATACAATCAAAATAATGATGGAGAAGACCCTGTTGGACCTATCTAGGCTTGCATATGATAGATTTTCCTATAGATCATTCATCCATCAAGTTGCCATGGCTCTATAGCGAGCCTAAGGCAATTAAATAAAAATAAATACAACAGTATATCTCAGATCAATCAATTCATAGACACGCTGAATAAATTGTTGCTCAGGTTTTCTTGAGCACGCTCAGGTGGTCTCCGAGTATTTATGACTGCTCGGAGATTATGTTTTCACTGCCTCAGCAGCATGATTTACAGCTATTAGCCAGCTTGATTACATGTGGGGATTACCTAGCTACCAGGCATTCCTCACATGTACTCAGCATTAATAGCTGTAAATCATTCAGCTGCCGTGATGAAAACTAAATCTCCGAACACTAACAAATACTCGGAGGTCACCCGAGCGTGCTCGGGAAAAAGCAGGCAACAAGTACACTCGCTCATCACTACAAGGGACCTGTTTTTATTCCAGAAATGGCACAATTCCTGTTTGTGGTCTGCATCTGGAATTGCAAATTAACCCAATTTATTTGAAGGGGCCTAGCTGCAACACAGAAATAGTCCACTGAAAAGTGTGACAAATGTGGCAAGACATTTTCCTTTTCTTTAAGTCTCCAGCAACCCTTCAGATGTAATTAACAGTAAGGCCAATCTATAAAGATGAGCAGATCTTTTGAATTTCAACTTTGCCATCTTTACCAAATTTTCCAGAGAAATGTAAGTCAAATAAATTTGCACAAATTCATTACTGAAAATCTTGTAATTTCTGGCAGAATTCACGATGTGGAGAGAGAGAACACCGCTGACCATAAGAGCATACACTCTATAGAGGAATCACAGAGAGAAAGTGGACACTGCTAACCATAAGATAAAGAACTCTACAAGAGAGCAAAAGAGAGAGGACTGGATCACCCCCAAGGGCCATGGGGTACTCGGTTAGGCACAATTCTGGCACAGTCTCTAGGCACACATGACCCGATTTTCAGGCATTAGTAGATCCTGTTCGTGATGCCAAAAATGGATCGCCCCCCCCCAAGGGCCGTGGGGTACCGGGTCCCGCAGTTCACAGGGGGATGTCACGGTGGCTGACCCGGTCCGTGGCTTTGGGACGTCCGTGTAAAAGGGAAAGGTCTTTAAAGGGATAAAGTTTGTCTTCGTGATGTGATGCCACCTGTGGTATTCGGTCAGGGTGACCGATGCTGCTTTAAGGGGTCTGCTGGGGTGATGCTATGGCAGCTAGATGGTATATCTTCCCACAGGTGAAGTATGTCCCCAGGGCTTCCCGGTGCGTAGATGTTGAATGATTGAATGGCGCAGAGAAGAACGAGGACACAGGGTTGCAGTCTCTTTACCTTTACTGAGGACTTCAGTATCCACAGTCCAGGGCACCAGATCACAGGGCAGGCAGAGTCCGGCCGGTTTGGAGGCAAGTTCAGAGTTCCCTTGTCCAGGTGGAAATCAGTAGTCTTCCCTTGCGCTGCAGTGTTGTAGTTCCTTACTGCCTAAGGCTTCACATAAGGTGCTCACAGATGTAATGTCTCTCTCTCTGTCCCCCATATAGGATAGGACAATACTCGTATGACTGGTGACTTCAGCCTGTTTATAGGGTCTCTTAGATAACCTGGCTCTGCAGGTGTCACTGTGCCTCCTGGGTGTAAGTGCGGACAGGTAACTTGCAATTAGCTGTCCTGCCGGTCTCTGGAGCAAAGCATAAAGGTCCTTACTCCGGTGTCCTGGCTACTGAGCTTCTGCGCCTCAGAAGGAGGCAGCCTGTGCAGGGCTGGTCCCCTTCTGGTATCCTCTCCTTTGCTGCGACTCCCTTCATGCTCGCTGCAATACAGTTCTGCCTTCTGAATGTCTTTCTGGGAGCTGCAGCTCTGAGGGCATGCACAGCTCCGTGTCCTTTCTCCTCCGTTCACTGACAGGATCCCACCCCTGTCAGGGACCAACTAACTGAGCTGATCTCAGCCAGCAACTAACTAACTTTCCCTACAGGCGACTAGTTTTACCTATGTGGGGAGTAGAGTTGAGCGAATCTTACTTTTTTCGGATCGAGTCGGGTTTCGCGAAACCCGACTTTGTCAAAAGTCGGGTCGGGTGAAATCGGCCGATTATTGCGAAAAGTCGGGGGCCGACTGAAACACGAAACCCAATGCAAGTCAATGGGGAATCAAAGTCGGCAGTGAGTGGAGGACAGGAAAACACCTACAGTGCCCATTTTAATGCCAAAAACATCAATTCTTATTACTTAAGCTTGTCAATCTTAATTTACCTTATAATAATAGTTAGGCTTTGAAAACTGGGTGTCATTTGGCTAAAATTGTGGGGGGTAGGGCTGGCTCAAGATTTTCGTGGGCCCAGGAAACGCAAAATACGTCATGGCGGTGGAGCAGGGAGAGGTAAGTATTTCAACTTTGCAAGTGCTGTGATCCTGAGCAAGCAGGGGGGGCCCACTCATTGGCACTGGCACAGGGCCCCTCATAGTACGGCGGTGTGTTTGACGGTGGGTGGCGCCTCCCACCGGCAGAGACACTTTTGCGTACTATGAGGGGCCCTGGCCAGTGACGTCGCCAATGAGTATGCCTCCACCTGATGAAGGAACCTGCACTTTCATCTGCACCTTCCTCTTTGTCCCCGTGTAAGGTGGTATAGCATGCGGGAAGGGGAACCTGACTTTCAGCAGGGTCAGATTCTGGCTGTGTAGAGTGCAAAGGGAATGTAGTGGTCTGGGTCAATGTATCAGCAGACTCATCTAACAGTGGCTGGGCAATGGGCAGGATGAGGAGGAAACACAGATATAGGCCCAAATAATAAAGTAGGCTAAATGCAGTTCAAATGTGGTAACAGGACTAAACAGGTGGCATTGCTTTGTTCAGTAGAGGAAAACTGTAATGAGTTGCAGACACAGTTAGTAGGCCCAAATAATAAAGTAGGCTAAATGCAGTTCAAATGTGGTAACAGGACTAAACAGGAGGCATTGCTTTGTTCAGTGGAGGAAAACTGCAATGAGTGGCAGACACAGTTAGTAGGCCCAAATAATAAAGTAGGCTAAATGCAGTTCAAATGTGGTAACAGGACTAAACAGGCGGCATTGCTTTGTTCAGTGGAGGAAAACTGTAATGAGTGGCAGACACAGTTAGTAGGCCCAAATAATAAAGTGGGCTAAATGCAGTTCAAATGTGGTAACAGGACTAAACAGGTGGCATTGCTTTTTTTCAGTGGAGGAAAACTGTAATGAGTGGCAGACATAGTAGGCCCAAATAATAAAGTAGGCTAAATGCAGTTCAAATGTGGTAACATGACTAAACAGGCGGCATTACTTTGTTCAGTGGAGGAAAATTGTAATGAGCGGCAGACACAGTTAGTAGGCCCAAATAATAAAGTAGGCTAAATGCAGTTCAAATGTGGTAACAGGACTAAACAGGCAGCATTGCTTTGTTCAGTGGAGGAAAACTGCAATGAGTAGCAGACACAGTTAGTAGGCCCAAATAATAAAGTAGGCTAAATGTAGTTCAAATGTGGTAACAGGACTAAACAGGCGGCATTGCTTTGTTCAGTGGAGGAAAACTGTAATGAGTGGCAGACACAGTTAGTAGGCCCAAATTATAAAGTAGGCTAAATGCAGTTCAAATGTGGTAACAGGACTAAACAGGCGGCATTGCTTTGTTCAGTGGAGGAAAACTGTAATGAGTGGCAGACACAGTTAGTAGGCCCAAATAATAAAGTAGGCTAAATGCAGTTCAAATGTGGTAACAGGACTAAACAGGCGGCATTGCTTTGTTCAGTGGAGGATAACTGTAATGAGTGGCAGACACAGTTAGTAGGCCCAAATAATAAAGTGGGCTAAATGTCCGCCAAAAAATTGTTCATAAATGAACAGGTGACATTGCTTTGCTCAGTATCGGAAAATTGTAATGAGTAGCAGACTAAGTTAGTAGGTCCAAATTATAAAGTGGACTAATCATCTGCCAAAAAATTGTTCATAAATAAACAGGTGGCATAGCTAGGTACAGAGGTGGGCTGCTCTGCTGAGTAGCAGACAGTGGTAGTAGGCACAAAGTATTAACTGGTCTAAATGGAGGCCAGGGCCCCTGTATATTTTAACTATCATCTATCATTTGAACAAATTTGTATTGGCAGTGCCATTGAAGGATTTAACAGCACAGACTACACAGTGGTGGAGCAAGGAGAGGTAAGTATTGCAAGTGGTAGAGCACTGTTCGAGCTGGGGGGAACACTCTCTCATGGGCGGCGGTACTAGCACAGGGCCCCTCATATTACGACGGTGTGTCTGACGTTGGTTGTGCACCACCACCATCAGTACCAGTTGGCAACCACCGCCCACGGGCTCTTCCACCAGACTTCCTCATTTTTTGGAAAATCTAACCAAAATAACAACCGTTATATCGTACTGCAAAACAAGGTAGTAGGTGTATATAAACTTGTTGAGAATTTAAATCTCCCTTTTTTTTGTGAGACTGAACCAAAACTCAGGCCCTGTGCATAAAACAACACAATGTAAGTGGCAGAAAGTGGCTGGCTGATATATGACAAACTAACAGGACTGAAGTATATCCACTTTGTGAGAATTTGAATCTCACTTTTTTTTTGGGAGACTGAACCAAAACTCAGGCCCAGTGTATATAACAACGCAATCTAAGTGGCAGAAAGTGGCTGGCTGACATACGAAAAACTAACAGGACTGAAGTATATCTACTTTGTGAGAATTTGAATCTCACTTTTTTTGGGGGGACCCAGTTTATAAAGCAACACAAAGTAAGTGGCAGAAAGTGGCTGGAAGATATATGAAAAAATACAAGGACTGTAGTACAATTTCAATCTCCCTACAATGATCTCAGGACAAGTATGGCAGCAATAAAAAGGACTGCTGCAGACAAAAGTGTGGACAAATAAACAAGATAACTGTGCAGAAAGGAGCAACAGGATTTTTGCTTTTAAAAAAGCAGTTGGTTTGCACAGCAGCGTGCAAACAGCAATGCAGCTATCAGGGAGCCTTATAAGGCAGCCTAATAAGCTACAGAGCTGATGCACAAAAATATAGCCTGCACTGTCCCTGCAAAAAAAAGGTGGTATTGGACAGTGGAAATCGCTACAGCATAAGCAGTTTGGGGGTTAATCTTCCCTCCCTAACTATATCTCTTCTTCTGATGAAGCTGCAGCAACCTCTCCCTATGCTAAGATCGGCAGAAGTAAGATGGCGGTCGGCGTGCACGTCCCTTTATAGCCCCTGTGACACTGCAGAAAGCAAGTCGATCACTGTCATGCCCTTCTCTAAGATGGTGGGGACCGAGACCTATGTCATCACGCTGCACACACTCTGCGTCCTCCTTCATTGGCTGAAAAATGGCGCTGAAAGCGTCATACGAAACGCGACTTTTGCGCCCAGATCGGCGACCTCATGGCCGATCCCACACTAGGATCAGGTCGGGTTTCATGAAACCCGACTTTGCCAAAAGTCGGCGATTTTTGAATTTGTCCGATCCGTTTCGCTCAACCCTAGTGGGGAGTGACCTAATAAATAGTAGCAGGAGCTCTCCCTGGTGGCCTGGAGTGTGAAATGTGTTGTATGTTTGTGATACCTGGATGCAGTTATCCTTCATTGCCTCCAAACGTAGCATCACTCTCCCCGAGAGGAAAGCAATACCACTGCGACGACCAGGACCCTGGGGCGCCGCAGGACCTTTCCAATCATAACAGCTTAAGATCTATATAAGAGAAGACACAGCTGGCCATAAGAGCTTATGCTCTATATGATAGAAAGAAAGAGGGAATCCTGCTGACCATAATAGCTTAAACTCTATAGGTTAGATAAGTCTGCTGATCATAGGAGCTTAAGCTCTATAGGTGAGAGGACCCCACTGATCATAAGATTTTACGTTTACAATGAGAGAGAGGAGCCCGCTGATCAAAAACGCTTACACTCTGCACAGAAGAGACAAAGAAAGAGGACTCCACTGAATCTCAGAGGCGTAGCTAGGGTTTCAGCCTGGGGGGGTGAAAAATCTGAGTGGGCCTCTAACCAGGTAATCCTGACTACAGCTACGTGGCGCACTCTATTTATGAGCATAGGGGAATAGCAACAGATGACTGCCCTTTGAAAATAAATCTATATACAAAAACGAACACTTAGGCTATGTTTCCATGGTCCACAATGTCAGCGTTTTGGATGCAGCGGACATCCGCCCATTCCAAAGCGCTGCTGGCTTTTGTATGCGCAGTGATTCCGCATGTGTTCATTGAACACATGCGGAATCGCCGCAACTTATGCATAGAATGGTGCTATTTATCTTGCAGAGACTGTGCGTCTCCGCAAGTTAAAGAGACATGCTGCAGTCTATACTGCGTATACACAGGTCTGTCACCTGCGTCTTTGTATGCATAGTGGAGATGGGATTTCATAAAATCCCCTCCACTATGCTGTAACATCTGGATGCTGTGGATTGGATGCTGCAGCTGTACATGGAGCGCCCCCACGTAAGGGCAATGGGTTACTCGGAACCGGGTCCTTCGGTTCGGGGGATGTCACGGTGGCCCGACCCGGTCCGTGGCCCTTTGAGGGACGTCCAATAAAGAAAAGAGTTTTTATGGTTTAATGTTCGTGACTAGTGTTGAGCGATACCATCCGATACTTGAAAGTATCGGTATCGGAAAGTATCGGCCGATACCGGCAAAGTATCGGATCTAATCCGATACCAATACCCGATACCAATACAAGTCAATGGGACTCAAGTATCGGACGGTATCCCTGATGGTTCCCAGGGTCTGAAGGAGAGGAAACTCTCCTTCAGGCCCTGGGATCCATATTAATGTGTAAAATAAAGAATTAAAATAAAAAATATTGATATACTCACCTCTCCGACGCAGCCTGCACCTTACCGAGGGAACCGGCAGCCTTCTTTGCTTAAAATGCGCGCGTTTACTGCCTTCCGTGACGTCACGGCTTCTGATTGGTCGCGTGCCGCCCATGTGACCGCGACGCGACCAATCACAACAAGCCGTGACGTAATTTTCAGGTCCTGAATGCCTAGAATTAGGCATTCAGGACCTAAAAATTACGTCACGGCTTGTGATTGGTCGCGTCGCGGTCACATGGGCGGCACGCGACCAATCACAAGCCGTGACGTAATTTTCAAATCCTGAATGCCTAGAATTAGGGATTCAGGACCTGAAAATTACGTCACGGCTTGTTGTGATTGGTCGAGTCGCGGTCACATGGGCGGCACGCGACCAATCAGAAGCCGTGACGTCACGGAAGGCAGTAAACGCGCGCATTTTAAGCAAAGAAGGCTGCCGGTTCCCTCGGTAAGGTGCTGGCTGCGTCGGAGAGGTGAGTATATCCCTATTTTTTATTTTAATTATTTTACACATTGATATTAATCCCGATACCGATTCCCGATATCACAAAAGTATCGGATCTCGGTATCGGAATTCCGATACCCGCAAGTATCGGCCGATACCCGATACTTGCGGTATCGGAATGCTCAACACTATTCGTGACGCCACCTGTGGCATTCGGTCAGGATGACCGACGCTGCTTAGGGGTCCGCTGGGGTGATGTTATGGCAGCTAGATGGTATACCTTCCCACAGGTGAAGTGTATCCCCAGGGCTTCCCAGAGGTGTAGATGGTGGATGATGTAAGGCGCAGTGAAGAACGAGGACACAAGGTTGCAGTCTCTTTACCTTTACTGAAGGCTTCAGCATCCACAGTCCAGGGTACAGACCACAGGGTAGGCAGAGTCTGGCCGGTCCGAAGGCAAATCCAGAGTCCCCTTATCCAGGTGGAAATCAGTAGCCTACCTCTAGCGCCTGTGTGTTGTAGTACCTCCCTGCTGAGCTTCTCGGTAAGGTCCTCACAACCGATGTTGGTGTTCTAGATGTTATTTCTCTTTCTCTCTGTCCCCCAGATGGTATGGATAGGACAAACCCGTATGACTGGTGGCCTGAGGCTTTTTACAGGGACCCTAGAGACGCCCCTACCCCCACAAGTTGCCACCGTGCCTCCTGGGTATATGGTCGGGCAGCCAATGTGGAATTAACTGTCCTGCCAGTCTCTGGAGTAAAGCGTAGAGACTATTACTCCCTCGGTATGCTGGCTACCGGATTACTGCGCCTCAGAGGGAAGCAGCTTGTTCCAAGCTGATCTCCCTCTAATATTCCTCTCCTGTGCTCTGCTTTCCTGCACATTCTCTGCAATATGCTCACTTTTTAGTGTATTTTCCCAGGAGTTGCAGCACTTCATGCCAGCAGAGCTCCTCTCCCTCTGTCCTCCTGATAGGAACTGAACTCTGAACCCCTCCAGATCAGGATGTTATATAGGGGAGTTCATCTTAAAGAGGCTTAGAGCTCCCCCTTCTGGTCTGGAGTGTGAACATGTTGAATGCATTGTATTTACCTGGTGAAGAGATCTCCTTTATTGCCATCAGACGTAATATCACTTCCCCTGTTGGAAGAACGACATTACTGTAACGACCAGGACTCTGGGGTGCTGCATACGCAGTGTCCAATCTACAGCAAATACGCCATGTGGAAACATACCCCTATATTACTTTATGAGGACCATATAGTGGTAGCTACCAGTCCTGCAGACCATATAAGAGATCACAGCACAATTTATAGATGGTAACTTACAGCTAATGCGCCTTCTTATGGAGTCGTTCACTTTTCCCGTCTTCCATCTGGCCCAGACCAACATGTCGACTTCTCCAGCCTGGACTCGTTTGCAGAGAATACAACAAAGACACATTTGACTTCTCACATTTCCTGCACCGTTCATATATATGCCCAACCTATGCAAACTACTCATTCTGCTGATACCCCAATACTGAGCCACTGCTGCCATATATGTCCTCCAGCACCTCATACCCCAATACTGAGCCGCTGCTACCATATGCGTCCTACATCACCTGATACCCCAATACTGAGCCGCTGCTACCATATGCGTCCTACATCACCTGATACCCCAATACTGAGCTGTTGCTGCCATATGCGTCCTACAGCACCTGATACCCTAATACTGAGCCGCTGCTGCCATATGAGTCCTACATCACCTGATACCCCAATACTGAACCGCTACTGCCATATGTGTCCTATAGCACCTTGTACCCCAATACAGAGCCGTTGCTACCATATATGTCCTACATCACCTGATACCCCAATATTGAGCTGCTGCTGCCATATATGTTCTACAGCACCTGCTGTGTGGTACAATAACGGTTCCTCTTACCGCCCCATGTAAGGCCTCATTCACACGTCAGTATTTGGTCAGTATTTTGCATCAGTGTTTGTGTGCCAAAGCCAGGAGTGGAATGTACAGAGGAAAACTCCAATTGAAAGATTGACACCTGTTCTGTGTTTTGAAAACACTCCTGGTTTTGGCATACAAACACTGATGAAATACTGATGGAGAAATACTGACATGTGAATGAGGCCTTATACTGCCACCACTGTGCCCCTTACATAGTAAAAATGCCACCTCTGTGCTCTATAGACAGTAAAATTCCCCCCGTAGTAAATATTAATGCTCTGTGCTAGTGCCCTCCACATTTCGTCCCTAAAAAGTAATAATACCCCATAAGCAACTTTGTTGGTGACAATACTCTCAGTGCCGATGACAGAAAAACGACTGGCACATCCAAACTAGTGTGAATAGGTGCATACCAGGAGCAGCTACCTCCATACACAAATATACAAAAAAGGTTGCACTCTATCGTGCCAAAGCATGTCTAATACGAAATACATGAAATATGAATAGCAAAATTGCTTTTGAACATTAGGAAAATATTTGAGAGACGCTTTGCACAGAATTTGATTTAATCAAATAGTGTGAGCCCATCAACCATGGTATGCACCTATTCACACTAGTTTGGATGTGCCAGTCATTTTTCTGTCATTTCTATGTTAGCTTACTGACTGAGCACTCCTCCCGTCACCATGTGGTTTTTAATTACACCTATCACACTTGGTTCCGGCCAACCCATATGTAGGCTTTGCTGACAGAGGTGTCCACATTCACCCAGGCATACAGACATTGGCCTTCGGTAAGTGTTCACATTTGGACAGGGAGGTCAGGGACCCATCAGTTTAATGAGACCACCTTGACGATGGTTGATGGGCTCACACTATTTGATTAAATCAAATTCTGTGCAAAGCGTCTCTCAAATATTTTCCTAATGTTCAAAAGCCATTTTGCTATTCATATTTCATGTATTTCATATTAGACATGCTTTGGCACGTTAGAATGCAACCTTTTTTGTATATATATATAATACTCTCAGTTCCCCTATAACAATAATGCTTAAGTGCCCACTTAGCATTTAAAAATGTTCCCTGAGTCCCCCCATGTACAGTAATAATGGCCCCAACATCGCTGTTGTCAGCAGATGGTCATGTGACGACTCTTTCGGCTTCTCTCAACTCTCTACTATTGAGAGATACCAAACCTTTCTAGTGAACACATGCACATAGCAAACATGGTAGTATGACCGCCTGATAACGCCAGAGATATTGGGGGCTCATGCAGCAGGCGCTCCCTGTTATGATTTGGCACATAAAGTGACTGCAGAAATTTATTCCAAGCCTTTATTAACTTTATAATAATAAATTGCTTATTATTAAAGCACCACTCCAGCAGGGTTTTTTTCTCACAGATGGAGTGGTTCTTTAAGAGTAAGTCCCCTGCCCCCACTCATATACTCATCCTCCACGTATTCACCATTTTTTGGCACCAGTCCCACAGCTTAAACTTGTGAGCACAGCTTCTGACTGGCTAGAAGGTAGAAGCTATGTCACAAGCGCTCAATGTAAGTATATGAAAGACAGAGAGAACCCAGAAAGAGGCCAGAACGAAGCCAGAAAGAGGCTCTCATAGACTCACATTGATTAGAGACCTCTGTGCAGCTCCATGAAACTCTGGGGCAGCGGACAGGTCACAAACTGCAGGAGATGGAGCCGAGCGGAGGCAAAAAAAGATGAAAACGCTGGAAGGTGAGTATTATACATTCGGTAAAGGTCTTGGATTTCAAGGTGCCACTCCAATGGTGAAATAAAAAAAATGTTGGAGTGGTGCTTTAAAGGGAATCTGGCACCCCCCGGGACATATATAACCTATTAATATGGGCATACAGGTAACAGAAATGTTACACTAGTCCTACCTGTATGCCTCATATTAATGGACTTTTTGCTGAGAAATGTTATATTCTGTCTGCATGCTAATGATTTCTTCCAGGCTTCGTGGTGTGCGGTGCCGTAAGAAATCCCTGCCTCCTGTCCTCATTGTAATACTACCTCCCTCCCATGTGTGTCAGTTATGGCTCCGGAATCCTGCGCCTGTACCCTGCGAGTCACCACAATCTGTACCTCTTCCTACCTTCTATGAACTTCATTCAGGGATCTTCTGTGCCAGCAAATTACTGTGACCTCTGGTGTGCACACAGATAATATGCTCTCCCCACTTCCTTCGTGCACAGTCATTGCTAGGAACCATGTGCACATAGCAATGACTATGCAGGCAGGAAGTGGGGAGAGCACCTTATCGGCACGCACACCGGAGGTCACTGGAGCGGAGGTCGCCGATGCCTGCGCAAAAGATCCCTGAATGCGGTGCCCATAGAAGGGAGAATGTATTTCTGAGGGTGTGCAGGGTGCAGGTGTGGGATTCTGGGGCCGTAACTGATGTGCATGGGAAGCTGGGGGTAGTATTATAATGAAGACAGGAGGCAGGAATTTCTTCCAGTGACCGCACGCTTGGAGCCTGGAAGAAATCATTAGCATAAAGAGAGAATATAACATTTATCAGCATCAAGACTATTAATATGAGGCAGACAGGTAGGACTAATGTAACATTTGTATTACCTGTCTGCCCATATTAATAGGTCATACATGTATCGGGGGTGACAGATTCCCTTTCATTGTGATGCAGCTCGAGGTTACTATAGGTGGGCTTGTTATACTAATACTTGTAAAAGACCCAGCTGGTAAGTATCAAAAGCCCCCAACCTCCCCATCTCCAGCCCCAAAGACAGCAACTATTACATATAATAGAGTGCTTATAATCTACTAACAAAACAGTATAATAATCAGTGCCCTGTCCCCCCTCCCCCACTACAACCCTCACAATACCCCCATCCTCTAACATTCAGCCCCCAGTGCCCTGTTGCCCCTCCCCAACCTCAGCCCTCACAATACGCCATCATCTCACATTCACCCCCAGTGCCCTGTCCCCCTTCCCCCACAATACCCCCATCCTCTCACATTCACCCACCAGTGACCATGACATACCACTTACCAAGTCTGCAGTCAGTGAGACAGGACCAGGAAGTGTCTGAGAGAAATGCATGGTGGGCACTAGGACCCAGCGTGCCTGAGCCAATCCCAGCATGCACCAAACTGCAACACAGAAGAAGCTCCTCAGGTCAGTAAAGCCAGAACTGCACACTGCAGGAGGGAGACCACACTGTGCTAGCAGCTGTAGAATGTCCATCAGGCAGGAGAGCAGGCATTTTCCTGCACTCCCCCTGTGCAATGTTCTGCTTCATCAAAAAGCGGCAATGACTCTCGGAGGACCCCTTCATGTGACAGGGCCCGGGGCAATGGCCCCCTCTGCCCCACCCAGTAGCTACACTACTACCATTGATCAAAAAAGCTTACACTGTGTACAGGAGCGATAGAAAGAGAGGACCTGCTCTCCAGAAGAGCTTACACATTACAGAAGAGAGAAATAGAGGACACTACTGACTATTAGAGCTTATACTCTACAGGAGAGAGAGAGAGAGAGAAAGGACCCTGCTGTCTATAAAAGCTTACACTCTATAGGATAGAGAGAGAGAAAGGACCCTGCTGTCTAAAAGGGCTTACACTCTATAGGAGAGAGAGAGAGAGAAAGGACCCTGCTGTCTACAAGAGCTTAGACTCTATAGGAGAGAGAAAGGACCCTGCTGTCTATAAGAGCTTACACTCTATAGGAGAGAGAGAGAGAAAGGGCCCTGCTGTCTATAAGAGCTTATACTCTACAGGAGAGAGAGAGAGAGAGAAAGGACCCTGCTGTTTATAAGAGCCTACACTTTACAGGAGGGAGAGAGAGAAAGGACCCTGCTGTCTATAAGAGCTTACATTCTATAGGAGAGAGAGAGAAAGCACCCTGCTGTCTATAAGAGCTTACACTCTATAGGAGAGAGAGAAAGGACCCTGCTGTCTATAAGGGCTTACACTCTATAGGAAAGAGAGAGAAAGGACCCTGCTGTCTATAAGAGCTTACACTATAGAAGAGAGAGAGAAAGGACCCTGCTGTCTATAAGAGCTTACACTTTATAGGAGAGAGAAAGGGCCCTGCTGTCTATAAGAGCTTACACTCTATAGGAGAGAGAGAGAAAGGACCCTGCTCTCTATAAGATCTTACACTCTTTAGGAGAGAGAAAGGACCCTGCTGTCTATAAGAGCTTACACTCTATAGGAGAGAGAGAGAGAAAGGGCCCTACTGTCTATAAGAGCTTAAACTTTACAGCAGAGAGATAGAGAAAGAGAGAGAGAAATAGAGAGAGAGAAAGGACACTGCTGTCTATAAGAGCCTATACTCTACAGGAGGTAGAGAGGAAAGACCCTGCTGTCTATAAGACCTTACACTCTATAGGAGAGAGAGAAAAAGAATGCTGCTGTCTATAAGAGCTTATACTCTACAGGAGAGAGAGAGAGAGAAAGGACCCTGCTGTCTATAAGAGCTTACACTCTATAGGAGAGAGGAAGGACTCTGCTGTCTATAAGAGCTTACACTCTATAGGAGAGAGGAAGGACTCTGCTGTCTATAAGAGCTTACACTCTATAGGAGAGAGAGAGAAAGGACCCTGCTGTCTAAAAGAGCTTACACTCTATAGGAGAGAGGAAGGACTCTGCTGTCTATAAGAGCTTACACTCTATAGGAGAGAGAGAGAAAGGACCCTGCTGTCTAAAAGAGCTTACACTCTATAGGAGAGAGGAAGGACCCTGCTGTCTAAAAGAGCTTACACTCTATAGGATAGAGAGAGAGAAAGGACCTTGCTGTCTATAAGAGCTTACACGCTATAAGAGAGAGGACCCCAGTGATCCTAAAATCTTACATTCTTCATAGTAGAGACATAGAGAGGATTCCGCTGATCATAAAAGCTTAAACTCTAGAGTAGAGAGAGGACCCTGCTGACCACAAGACCTTACACTCTACAGAAGATGGAGACTTACCCAGTGACTCTAGAGATGGAAAACGACTCTACCATACAAACTGTGTATCTCTGGAAACTGCTGATCTGTTTTAGCCCAGATATTGAACTCCACTGTGCAAGGTATGATGGCAAGCAAAAAGCCATTAGTCCGCTCTTTGTTGCTTCAGTAGTGTGAGAAAAGGTGTCGTGCAAGTTTTTTTTTTTTTTTGCACACTGCAAATTAAATTTTAAAGTGTTCAAATTTTTGTCAAACTGAAAGTTTCAGTAAGTTCTGACTCAAACTCGATCTTCCGTGGATCAATCCGCTCATCTGTATTGGTTTCACACATTTGTGAAACACGTTCTCGCATTGGAACACACGGCCTTACTACTGAGTCTGCCAAACTATTCAGGCATAATTCAGGATGCTAGAAGAGTTCGTGTTTCACGGATATGTGATATTATTATAAATTAATGATATATTCTTGGTCGATGCTAATGTTCCAGTGCTATGATGCTCATTTCATATTCTAGCTGTCTGCCTGCACTAATTAAACAAAAATCAAAAGGACACTAATGAGGGGACAGGTAACATGTGGCAGATGTCGTAACAAATGCCATAGAGAAGAGTACAGACTGCAGGACACTTCTGTATATCCAGACCCCGTACTGAGCACTTTCTTTTTATTACTTTCCAAAGTGTTGTAATTCCCAGATATAAGAGCAATTGCCTTGTCACCAAAGCAGAATGTAATTATGCATGTCTCCACTGTGAAAAATGGACATTTGCAAAATTAACAGGTTGCTAACTTTTTCTCCTCTCACAGTAGGCATTAATAAAGAATTCCTTTGAAATTAAACATTCATTTAACAATAAATTAGATACTTAGAACATGAATAGTTCATTCTGGGGGAGTAAAGTGTTACCCGTCAGGTTGTTTTATTTTCTTGAATGTATATTTGGCGAATTCAAAAAGACTTTGACATAGGATTTTAAATCTTCTATATTTCTTTTCAGTGGTCTTTATTCATATTCTGTATTGAACATTAGAAACTTGATAAATATAATTAATCCAAAGTGTGGGAAGCAATTACTTCTGCTTTTTTATTACATTTTTTAAAAGTATTGTAGAATATGAAAGACTCAGGCTTTAACACTTTTACAGGAAAAAATGTTATCGGCATAAATTACTGGAGTTAATCAGGAGTTTCTGAAGTGTGTAGAATTGCAAGATCTTTCTTAGTGAAGGAACAAATTATTTATATGTGATTATATAATAGATTTTTTAAATGTCATAGTGGCAATAAATGACATTAATTTAAGGAAGGTTATTGTCAAGTTTTACTTTGAAGACACTTTAAATGTTATATAAGAGAATTGTGTAATAAATGACATGGCCAAAAGTATAGGGACTTCTAAATATCACATACATGTATTCCTCTTATTCAAAGCCATGATGTGAAGGCCTTATCCACAAAACAGAATGAGGGCTCATTGACACAACCGTATTTTTGATCTGAGTGCTGTCTGTGAAAATACAAATCGCACTCGGACCAATCGAGCAGTGCAGATGAGCAATCTTTTTCACTAACTTAACCTGCATGTGAAAAAAAATCACTGGCAATTATTATAGTTTCTTCTGTAATTCAAAGAGTCACCATTCATGTTTGTGGGTGCTCAAAAAAAATTGGATACCTCAGTACAGCATCTTGGTTTTGCGGATACATTGCAATTCTGTAACATCGGAAACTGTGAATGATCTTGTAAATTATTAAGAGCTACTGCTATAAAAAAAACAGATTGCAAACAGACTGCACACCAATGTCAAGTGAGAAAAAATTGTCATAGTTTTTGAGACCTACCTTTATACTTAATATTTCTAAAGCACTATACACATGGACTTACAAAGTGCCTACATACATCCACAGAAACTGGACCTCTTGACTAAAGATGAGCGAATATTTCAATGTTTGGTTCGGATTACGTTCACCAAATTTGCAATATTCGCAGATTCATTTGTAGAATATTCGCCGAACATTACCGAACACCACTCACGTCAATGGGAGGCAAAACAAACGCATGCACAACACCTTATAACAGTCCCAAATGCTGCCAAAACACATCAAATGAGGGGCAGACACCAGGAAAGTGGCCTAATTCACCCACAGTACAGATTTTAGCATGGCACTGTAGCAATCAGCCAGGCATGAGGTATCGGGGTCCGGGACAGCATTTACCACTTTCAATTGAAAGTCACAGTAAGATGAGGTGGGTGAGGGATCAGTGTAGGGCCCCTTTACTGGGAGCCCTGATAACACATGCAAAACCTCTACCTGCTTTCATGCTGAGCCACACTCAGGTGGCATAAATATCAGTTTTGTAGACTACCATTGTCAGAAAAATTTAAGTATAGTAACACGGGTAGTTGAGTCTAAGGAAGTGGAGGCCTGACAGTCTCGGAGGCCTACTGCTACAGCCAACACACATGAAGGAGAACCAACTATGAGTGTTCACATTTCCAAAAATTATTGGCAGACACCACCAAAGTGGCATCCATTTCACCACAGTTGAAATAATATAATAGGGACCGACAGTTCTTCCACTACACCCAATCCAGCAGATGGACACCCAACAAGGAGTGTTCACATTTAAAGAAATGAGGGCCTTACACCACAGAAGTGGCATCAACTTCATCACAGTAGAAATAGTAAAATAGGGACCGACAGTTCTTCCACTACACCCAATACAGCAGATGGACACCCAATCACAAGTGTTCACGTTTCCAAAAATTACTGGCAGATACTACAAAAGTGGCATCAATTTCACCACAGTAGAAATAGTATAATCGGAACTGACAGGTCTTTCACTACACCCAATACAGTAGATGGACTTTAGCCAGGAGTGTTCACATTTCCAAAAATTATTGGCAGACACCACAAAAGTGGCATCAATTTCACCACAGAAGAAATAGTATAATAGGGACTGACAGGTCTTCCACTACACCCAATCCAGCAGATGGACACCCAACCAGGAGTGTTCACATTTAAACAAATAAGGGCCTTACACCACCAAAGTGGCATCAGTTTCACCTCAGTAGAAATAGTATAATAGGGACAAAAAGGTCATTCACTGCATCCAATCCAGCACATGGACACCCAACCAGGAGTGTTCATATTTCAAAAAATTACTGGCGGACACCACAAATGTGGCATCAATTTCACGAGAGTAGAAATAGAATAATAGGGACCGACAGGTCTTTCACTACACCCAATACAGCAGATGGAAATCCAACGAGGAGTGTTCACATGTAAAGAAATGAGGGCCTTACACCACAGAAGAGGCATCAATTTCACCACAGTATAAATAGTATAATAGGGACCAACAAGTCTTTCACTACACCTATGCATATAGAAAAGCCGCGAAGACACCATCACGTGTTTCTCAACGCAAGCAATGAATAGCCAGGTCTTTCACCGGGAAGGAACAACCACGGGAAGGGCAGCATCCAATAAAGGAAAACCACCTATGCTAAAACATGGTATCCATCCACAGACAGCTGTTACGGGGTATTTGCCCCTCATCAGTGTGGAGTAGGAAACTGGCTATTAGGAGCAGTGCCTAGTGAAAAGACTATAAACATAAGGATGAATGACCTTGGGGAGATCAAAACATCCAACACCGCGGAGACACCATCACGTGTTTCTCAACGCAGTGATCCAGAACACAAATAGTATAATAGGGACCAACAAGTCTTTCACTACACCTATGCATGTAGAAAAGCCGCGGAGACACCATCACGTGTTTCTCAACGCAAGCAATGAACAGCATTTTAAAATGCGCGCGTGTCCAGCCTCCCGTGACGTCACGGCTTGTGATTGGTCGCGTCGCCCATGTGACCGCGACGCGACCAATCACAAAGCCGGGACGTAATTTTAAAATACTGAATGCCTAGAAGGACCTGAAAATTACGTCACGGCTTGCTGTGATTGGTCGCGTCGCGGCCACATGGGCGGCACGCGACCAATCAGAAGCCGTGACGTCACGGAAGGAAGGAAAAGCGCGCATTTGAAGCAAACAACGCTGCCGGTTCCCTCGGTGAGGTCCAGGCTGCGTCGGAGAGGTGAGTATAGCAATATTTTTTATTTTAATTCTTTCTTTTACACATTAATGTTGTTTCGATACCGATACCCGATACCACAAAAGTATCGGATCTCGGTATCGGAATTCCGATACCCGCAAGTATCGGCCGATACCCGATACTTGCGGTATCGGAATGCTCAACACTATCCATCACACATTCCCAAGCCAAACATGAACAACTCGAATGATAAGCTCACACCACACAATTCTTTACACAACGGTCCCATTCTTCCAATCACCTCCCTAGCATAATGACAATTCCAAAACACATGTATTACACTTTCCCTTCCACCACACCCACCTCTTGGACACATATCACTACTCCCCAACCTACGATTCTTCTGAAATTCTCTAACTGGTAACACTCCATGCAAACACTGCCACACAATCTCACTTTGCCTATTCGTCATACCGTCCAACCGCACTCTCTTCCATACTTTTTCTATAACATTCCCTCTAACCATGTTTATTCCAGACTCTGTCTCTCTACATTCAATCATCCTATACACAGCCTTCTTATTACTCAACAACCTAAGATCCACATCACACAACTCATACTTCACCAAAAATTTATAAACCCACACATACCATCTAGGCACGTCAAAAGCAACCGGATACCTCAGATCCCTCTCTCGCCACCTCAAACGAAATAAATACGCCCCAAACAAAAACCTACACAGACAAGAAAACTTCCCATCAATCCTAATCACTCTCAACACAAAAATCACAATATTTACACCAAAAAACACCTCAAGGTTTGGAAAACCCAACCCACCTTTTTCTAGACGTTTCACCAAAACCTCCCTCCTAGCCCTCTCCATTCTAGAATTCCACAAAAACACAAACAGAATCCTATTTAACCCCCTCGTACACATATACCCTGGCAGAAAGACCACTGCAATATATAAGAAAAGAGGCAAAATAACACTTTTAATAACTAAGATTTTTCCAAAAAACGAAAGACTTCTCATCTTCCAAAAACATAACTTCCGCTCAACCTTTCCTTTCGCATCATCCCAACTTTCTTTCCCATCCAAACTCTGAAAATTTCACCCCAAAACCTTAATAGACCCAGTCACCTCATTCACTCCTACATCCTTACTTAAAACCCCTCCCCAAAAACCTTACACTCACTCTTCTCCCAATTCACCTTAAATGCTGACACACCACAAAAAATAGACACTAATAACTTCACCCGCCTCACAGAATACTCTGAATCACACAACACACACACGTCATCCATATAACTAGGGTTGAGCGACTTTTACTTTTTGGGGTCGAGTCGGGTTTTGCGAAACCCGACATTGTCAAAAGTCGAGTCGAGTGAAATCGGCCGATCTTCTTGCAAAGTCAGGGTCGTTGTTCGGCCGAAACACAAAACCCAATGCAAGTCAATGGGGAAGTATAGTCGGCAGTGAGTGGAGGCCAGGAAAACACCTACAGTGCCCATTTTAATGCCAAAAACATCAATTCTTGTTACTTAAGCTTGTCAAACTTAATTTACCTTACAATAATAGGTAGCCATTGAAAATTGGGGGGTCATTTGGCTAAAGTTGTGGGGGGTAGGGCTGGTTCAAGTTTTCAGTGGGCCCAGGAAACGTGGAGTACGTCACGGCGGTGGAGCAGTTAGAGGTAAGTATTGCAATGTTGCAAGTGCTGTGATCCTGAGCAAGCAGGGGGTCCCACTCGTTCGCATTGGCACTGGCACAGGGCCCCTCACAGTATGGCGGTGTGTTTGCACGGCGGGGGCGCCTCCCACCAGCAGCGACACTTTGCATACTAAGAGGGGCCCTGTGCCATTAATGTCGCCAACGAGTGTGCCCCCCTACCTGATGAAGGAACCTGCACTTTCACCTGCACCTTCCTCTTTGTCCCCGTGTAAGGTGGTATAGTATGCGGGAAGAGGAACCTGACTTTCAGCAGAGTCAGATTCAGGCTGTGTAGAGTGCAAGGGGAATGTAGTTGTCTGGGTCAATGTACCAGCGGGCTAATCTAGCAGTGGCTGGGCAATGGGCAGGATGAGGAGGAAACACAGATCTAGGCCCAAATAATAGAGTGGCCTAAATGCAGTTCAAAATTGGTAACAGGACTAACCAGGCGGCATAGCTTTGTTCAGTGGAGGACCACTGTAATGAGAGGCTGACAGAGTGAGTAGGGCCAAATAAGTAACTAGGCTAAATGCAGTTCTAAATTGCTAACAGTAGGAAACTGCTTTGTTCAGTGGAGGAGAACACCAAGGAGCGGCAGACCCCGTTACTAGGCCCCAACCCAAGTAGTATGGCAACTGTAGTGTTACATTTAAAAATACTTAATGAGAGCCGGAAGATTGAAGCTCAGACAAGGAAACCCGGAGGAGAACACCAAGGAGGAGGAGAACACAAAGGAGCGGCAGACCCCGTTACTAGGCCCCAACCCAAGAAGTATGGCAACTGTAGTGTTACATTTAAAAATACTTAATGAGAGCCGGAAGATTGAAGCTCAGAGAAGGAAACCCGGAGGAGAACACCAAGGAGGAGGAGAACACCAAGGAGCGGCAGACCCCGTTACTAGGCCTCAACCCAAGTAGTATGGCAACTGTAGTGTTACATTTAAAAATACTTAATGAGAGCCGGAAGATTGAAGCTCAGACAAGGAAACCCAGAGGAGAACACCAAGGAGTGGCAGACCCCGTTACTAGGCCCCAACCCAAGTAGTATGGCAACTGTAGTGTTTAGTGTTGAGCGATACCGTCCGATACTTGAAAGTATCGGTATCGGAAAGTATCGGCCGATACCGGCAAAGTATCGGATCCAATCCGATACCGATACCCGATACCAATACAAGTCAATGGGACTCAAGTATCGGACGGTATTCCTGATGGTTCCCAGGGTCTGAAGGAGAGGAAACTCTCCTTCAGGCCCTGGGATCCATATAAATGTGTAAAAGAAAGAATTAAAATAAAAAATATCGCTATACTCACCTGTCCGACGCAGCCTGGACCTCAGCGAGGGAACCGGCAGCGTTGTTTGTTTAAAATTCGCGCTTTTACTTGGTTACGTGAAGTCCCGGCTTGTGATTGGTCAGGGCGGCCATGTTGCCAGGACGCGGACCAATCACAGCAAGCCGTGACGAAATTACGTCACGGCTTGCTGTGATTGGTCCGCGTCCCGGCAACATGGCCGCCATTAACCAATCACAAGCCGTGATGTCACGGGAGGCTGGACACGCGCGCATTTTAAAATGGGCGCGTGTCCAGCCTCCCGTGACGTCCCGGCTTGTGATTGGTTGCGCCGCGGTCAACCAATCACAAGCCGGGAGGCTGGACACGCGCCCATTTTAAAATTTTAAAATGCGCGCGTGTCCAGCCTCCCGGCTTGTGATTGGTTGACCGCGGCGCAACCAATCACAAGCCGGGACATCACGGGAGGCTGGACACGCGCCCATTTTAAAAAGTGCGCGTGTCCAGCCTCCCGTGACGTCACGGCTTGTGATTGGTTGCGTCTCCCATGTGACTGCGATGCAACCAATCACAAAGCCGGGACGTAATTTTAAAATCCTTAAGGACCTGAAATTACGTCACGGCTTGCTGTGATTGGTTGCGTCTCCCATGTGACTGCGACGCAACCAATCACAACGCCGGAACGTAATTTTAAAATCCTGAAGGACCTGAAATTACGTCACGGCTTGCTGTGATTGGTTGCGTCCCGGTCACATGGGCGGCACGCAACCAATCACAAGCCGGGACTCACGTAAAGGAAAGAAAAGCGCGAATTTTAAACAAAGAACGCTGCCGCTTCCCTCGGTAAGGTGCAGGCTGCGTCGGAGAGGTGAGTATAGCAATATTTTTTATTTTAATTCTCTCTTTTACACATTTTTACATTAATGTTGTTTCGATACCGATACCCGATATCACAAAAATATCGGATCTCGGTATCGGAATTCCGATACAGCAAGTATCGGCCGATACCCGATACTTGCAGTATCGGAATGCTCAACACTAGTAGTGTTACATTTAAAAATACTTAATGAGAGCCGGAAGATTGAAGCTCAGACAAGGAAACCCGGAGGAGAACACCATGGAGTAGGAGAACACCAAGGAGCGGCAGACCCCGTTACTAGGCCCCAACCCAAGTAGTATGGCAACTGTAGTGTTACATTTAAAAATACTTAATGAGAGCCGGAAGATTGAAGCTCAGAGAAGGAAACCCGGAGGAGAACACCAAGGAGGAGGAGAACACCAAGGAGCGGCAGACCCCGTTACTAGGCCCCAACCCAAGTAGTATGGCAACTGTAGTGTTACATTTAAAAATACTTAATGAGAGCCGGAAGATTGAAGCTCAGAGAAGGAAACCTGGAGGAGAACACCAAGGAGGAGGAGAACACCAAGGAGCGGCAGACCCCGTTACTAGGCCCCAACCCAAGTAGTATGGCAACTGTAGTGTTACATTTAAAAATACTTAATGAGAGCCGGAAGATTGAAGCTCAGACAAGGAAACCCGGAGGAGAACACCAAGGAGGAGGAGAACACCAAGGAGCGGCAGATCCCGTTACAAGGCCCCAACCCAAGTAGTATGGCAACTGTAGTGTTACATTTAAAAATACTTAATGAGAGCCGGAAGATTGAAGCTCAGACAAGGAAACCCGGAGGAGAACACCAAGGAGGAGGAGAACACCAAGGAGCGGCAGACCCCGTTACTAGGCCCCAACCCAAGTAGTATGGCAACTGTAGTGTTACATTTAAAAATACTTAATGAGAGCCGGAAGATTGAAGCTCAGACAAGGAAACCCGGAGGAGAACACCAAGGAGGAGGAGAACACCAAGGAGTGGCAGACCTCGTTACTAGGCCCCAACCCAAGTAGTATGGCAACTGTAGTGTTACATTTAAAAATACTTAATGAGCAGACCCGTTACTAGGCCCCAACCCAAGTAGTATGGCAACTGTAGTGTTACATTTAAAAATACTTAATGAGAGCCGGAAGATTGAAGCTCAGACAAGGAAACCCGGAGAAGAACACCAAGGAGGAGGAGAACACCAAGGAGCAGCAGACCCCGTTACTAGGCCCCAACCAAAGTAGTATGGCAACTGTAGTGTTACATTTAAAAATACTTAATGAGAGCCGGAAGATTGAAGCTCAGACAAGGAAACCCGAAGGAGAACACCAAGGAGGAGGAGAACACCAAGGAGCGGCAGACCCCGTTACTAGGCCCCAACCCAAGTAGTATGGCAACTGTAGTGTTACATTTAAAAATAATTAATGAGAGCCGGAAGATTGAAGCTCAGACAAGGAAACCCGGAGGAGAGCACCAAGGAGGAGGAGAACACCAAGGAGCGGCAGACCCCGTTACTAGGCCCCAACCCAAGTAGTATGGCAACTGTAGTGTTACATTTAAAAATACTTAATGAGAGACGGAAGATTGAAGCTCAGACAAGGAAACCCGGAGGAGAACACCAAGGAGTGGCAGACCCCGTTACTAGGCCCCAACCCAAGTAGTATGACAACTGTAGTGTTACATTTAAAAATACTTAATGAGAGCCGGAAGATTGAAGCTCAGACAAGGAAACCCGGAGGAGAACACCAAGGAGCGGCAGACCCCGTTACCAGGCCCCAACCCAAGTAGTATGGCAACTGTAGTGTTACAATTAAAAATACTTAATGAGAGCCGGAAGATTGAAGCTCAGACAAGGAAACCCGGAGGAGAACACCAAGGAGGAGGAGAACACCAAGGAGAGGCAGACCCCGTTACTAGGCCCCAACCCAAGTAGTATGGCAACTGTAGTGTTACATTTAAAAATACTTAATGAGAGCCGGAAGATTGAAGCTCAGACAAGGAAACCCGGAGGAGAACACCAAGGAGGAGGAGAACACCAAGGAGTGGCAGACCCCGTTACTAGGCCCCAACCCAAGTAGTATGGCAACTGTAGTGATACATTTAAAAATACTTAGTGAGAGCCGGAAGATTGAAGCTCAGACAAGGAAACCCGGAGTAGAACACCAAGGAGCGGCAGACCCCGTTACCAGGCCCCAACCCAAGTAGTATGGCAACTGTAGTGTTACAATTAAAAATACTTAATGAGAGCCGGAAGATTGAAGCTCAGACAAGGAAACCCGGAGGAGAACACCAAGGAGGAGGAGAACACCAAGGAGAGGCAGACCCCGTTACTAGGCCCCAACCCAAGTAGTATGGCAACTGTAGTGTTACATTTAAAAATTCGTTAATGAGAGCCGGAAGATTGAAGCTCAGACAAGGAAACCCAGAGGAGAACACCAAGGAGGAGGAGAACACCAAGGAGCGGCAGACACCGTTACTAGGCCCCAACCCAAGTAGTATGGCAACTGTAGTGTTAAATTTAAAAAATACTTAATGAGAGCCTGAAGATTGAAGCTCAGCTTTTGCATTGGAGGGCAGCGTGATTTAGTGGCGCAGACAGACAAAGGTAGTATCGTATGTGTTAACTAAAAAAGTTGGCTCTATGCAGTTTTAAATTTGGTAACAGGAATACACAGGCAGCATTGGTGTGGTCAGTGGAGGACAATTGGAAGGAGGGACCGCAGACAGACTTCCTAGGCCTAAAATAATAAATTAGGCTCTATGCAGCTTAAATTTGGCAACAGGAATACACAGGCAGCATTGGTGTGGTCAGTGGAGGACAATTGGAAGGAGGGACCGCAGACAGACTTCATAGGCCTAAAATAATAAATTAGGCTCTATGCAGCTTAAATTTGGCAACAGGAATACACAGGCAGCATTGGTGTGGTCAGTGGAGGACAATTGGAAGGAGGGACCGCAGACAGACTTCCTAGGCCTAAAATAATAAATTAGGCTCTATGCAGCTTAAATTTGGCAACAGGAATACACAGGCAGCATTGGTGTGGTCAGTGGAGGACAATTGGAAGGAGTGTCTGACACAGTAAGTACTCCGAGTCCCAAAACCTAAAGTGATGTTAATGTATCCAAAACAAAAATAAACCCCCTCCCCCAAAAAAAGGGTGGCATACTTAGGTACAGGGGTGTGCTCCTATGCTGACTTTCAGACATTGTAATTTGGCGCAAAGTATTTACTGGTGCAAATGTAGGACAGGGCCCCTGACTATTTTAACTAGCATCATACATGTCAACAAACTGTTATTGTCTGTGCCAGGCATGGAAGGATTTCAGCGCCTATACTAAACAGTGGTGGAGCAGCGACAGATAATTTAGCAAGTGGTAGAGCACTGTTTGACCTTGGGGGGGACACTCTCTCCTGGCCGGAGGTACAAGCCCAGGGCCCCTCATGTTACAACGGTGTGTTTGACGTTGGGTGTGCGCCACCACCGCCAGAGACACTTCATTGTACTATGAGGGACCCAGTGCCAGTCCCGTCGACCAAAAGTGGGCACACGCACCTCTTCAGACAAACGGCACTCTGACGGGTGCTTGCGACAAGTGGCGAGACCACGGCCCCGTGGGGGGAGTTAGTGCATTTAGGGAGGTGAAAACATGTCGTATTCTGGACAAACAGCAGCTGCAAATTAAGAGATTGGAACAGTCAGTAACACCAGTCCCAAAGCAAGACCTTTTTACAGGAAAGATAGGTGTCAGCCGGGAAAGGTAGGGCAAAATAATTAGAAATCCATGAGTGGTTCATTTTAATGAATGTTAGCTCATCAACATTTTGGGTAGCCAGACGAGTCCTTTTTTCGGTCAGTATTGAACCAGCAGCACTGAATACTCTTTCTGATAGCACACTAGCTGCTGGGCAAGCAAGCTCCTGCAATGCATATTCAGCCAATTCAGGCCAGGTGTCTATTTTGGATGCCCAGTAATCAAAGGGGATTGACGGTTGAGGGAGCACATCGGTAATGGAGGAAAAATAGTTAGTAACCATACTGGACAAATGTTGTCTCCTGTCACTTTGAATGGATGCTGCTGTACCTGTCGTGTCTGCGGTCATTGCGAAATCACTCCACAACCTTGTCAGAAAACCCCTCTGTCCTACGCCACTTCTGATCAGTGCACCTCTAACACCTCTGCCCTGGTGGCCCCTGCGGCTCGTGTGAGAACCATCACCGGCGCTGTGTGCTGGGAATGCCTGCATCAAACGGTCTACAAGAGTAGCTTGTTTGGTTGCCAATATCTGTTCGAGGTTCTCATGTGGCATGATATTTTGCAATTTGCCTTTATAGCGAGGATCAAGGAGGCAGGCCAACCAGTAATCGTCATCTGTCATCATTTTTAAAATGCGTGGGTCCCTTTTGAGGATACGCAAGGCATAATCCGCCATGTGGGCCAATGTTCCAGTTGTCAAGTCAGTGCTTATGATGGGTTGAGGAGCACTTTCTGGCAAATCCACTTCACTTGTCTCCCACAAAAACCCAGAACCCAGCCTTGCACCGCCAGCAGTTTCTATTGCCCCCTGAGAAGCTTCCTCATCCAACAAATAGTCATCCCCATCACCCTCCTCGTCCTCCTCCTCTTCGCCCACCACCTCGTCCTGTAGACTTCCCTGAGCAGACAATGGCTGACTGTCATCAAGGCTTCCCTCGTCCTCGGCTGCAGAC
Organism: Ranitomeya variabilis; assembly: GCF_051348905.1. Taxonomy (NCBI): domain Eukaryota; kingdom Metazoa; phylum Chordata; class Amphibia; order Anura; family Dendrobatidae; genus Ranitomeya; species Ranitomeya variabilis. Next base: position 419,191,037 of record NC_135235.1, read on the forward strand.
GCCTGTTCCTTTATGTGTGTCAAACTTTGCATCAGCAGACGCATTAGGGGGATGCTCATGCTTATTATGGCATTGTCTGCACTAACCAGCCGTGTGCATTCCTCAAAACACTGAAGGACTTGACACAGGTCTTGGAGCTTTGACCACTGCACAGCTGACAACTCCATGTCTGCCATCCAACTGCCTGCCCGTGTATGTGTATCCTCCCACAAATACATAACAGCACGCCTCTGTTCGCACAGTCTTTCAAGCATGTGCAGTGTGGAGTTCCACCTTGTTGCAACGTCGATGATTAGGCGATGCTGTGGAAGGTTCAAAGCCCGCTGATGGTTATGCATACGGCTGGAGTGTACAGGCGAACGGCGGATGTGAGAGCAAAGTCTGCGCACTTTCAGCAGCAGGTCGGGTAACCCCGGATAACTTTTCAGGAAGCACTGCACCACCAGGTTTAAGGTGTGAGCCAGGCAAGGAATGTGTTTCAGTTGTGAAAGGGCTATGGCAGCCATAAAATTCCTTCCGTTGTCACTGACTACCTTGCCTGCCTCAAGATGTACAGTGCCCAGCCATGACTGAGTTTCTTGCTGCAGGAACTCGGACAGAACTTCCGCGGTGTGTCTGTTGTCGCCCAAACACTTCATTGCCAATACAGCCTGCTGACGCTTGCCACAAGCTGTTCCATAATTGGACACCTCGTGTGCAACAGTGGCAGCTGCGGATGGAGTGGTCGTGCGACTGCGGTCTGTGGACGAGCTCTCGCTTCTGCTGGAGGACGAGGAGGAGGAGGGGGGACGAACGCCTACAGCCAACTGTTTCCTACACCGTGGGCTAGGCAGAACTGTCCCAATATTACTGTCCCCTCTGGACCCTGCATCCACCACATTAACCCAGTGTGCCGTGATGGAGACTTAACGCCCCTGGCCATGCCTACTGGTCCATGCATCTGTTGTCAGGTGCACCTTTCTACTCACAGATTGCCTGAGCGCATGGACAATGCGGTCTTTTACATGCTGGTGGAGGGCTGGGATGGCTTTTCTCGAAAAGAAGTGTAGACTGGGTTGCTCGTAGCGTGGTACAGCGTAGTCCATCAGGGCTTTGAAAGCTTCGGTTTCAACTAACCGGTAGGGCATCATCTCTAATGAGATTAGTCTAGCAATGTGGGCGTTCAAACCCTGTGTACGCGGATGCCAGGATGAGTACTTCCTTTTCCTAACGAGAGTCTCATGTAGGGTGAGCTGGACTGGAGAGCTGCATACGGTGGAAATAGCGGGGGTGCCGGTGGACATGGATGACTGAGAGAGGGTTGGTGATGGTATTCTTGATGGTGCCCTACATACTGTTTTTCCTACCACGAACCTGGTGATTCCTTGACTGCTTTGGCCTTGCGACGAAACCGCCACATTACCTGCAGGTGGTGTGGTAAACGGTGGGCTTACAGTGAGGGAAGGGATGTCGCGTTGCTGACTAGCTTCATTGTGAGAGGGTGCTACAACGTTAAGGGACGTTTGGTAGTTTGTCCAGGCTTGCAAGTGCATGGTGGTTAAATGTCTACGCATGCAACTTGTATTTAGATTTTTAACATTCTGACCTCTGCTGAAGGTCCTTGAGCATTTCTTACAGATGACTTTGCACTGATCATTGGGATCTTGGTTGAAAAAATGCCAGACTGCACTCTTCCTACTATCGGATACCTTTTCAGGCATTGCACACTGAGCTACTTTAACCGGATGGCCACGCTGTCCTACAACTGGTTTTGGTTTTGCCACACGTTTTTGGCCAGATACGGGCCTGCCAGATGGAACCTGTTGCGATGTTGATGCCTGCTGCGGCTCCTCCTCCTCCGCTTCAGAGCTACTGCCGCCTGCACCCTGTTCCCCCAATGGCTGCCAAATGGGGTCAACAATGGGGTCATCTATGACCTCCTCTTCTATGTCCTGTGCACCTTCCTCTGGGTCACCGTGTAAGCCGGTGCTATAGCGTTCGTGACGGGGCTCCATAGTCTCATCGGGGTCAGATTCTGGATCAGTACACTGCGAGGGCAATGTTCTGATCTGAGTCAAAGGAACAGCATAATGATCTGGCTGTGGCTGTGCATCTGTGCACTCCATGTCCGATTCATCTTGTAATGGGCATGGCCTGTTAACAATTTCCCTTTCTAACCCAGGAACGGTATGTGTAAAAAGCTCCATGGAGTAACCTGTTGTGTCGCCTGACGCATCCTTCACTGTTGTTCTGGGTGAAGGACACAAGGAAGCGACTTGTTCCTGACCGGGAACATCCACTGACGACGCACTGCTCTGACATTTGGCACTTTCCGAGGAGGAGGCGAAAGAGCTAGAGGCAGAGGCAGCAATGAAAGCCAATACTTGTTCCTGCTGCTCCGGCTTCAAAAGCGGTTTTCCTACTCCCAGAAAAGGGAGCCTTCGAGGCTTTGTGTAGCCAGACGATGACTCTGGCTCAACAACTCGAGACTTAGGGGCTATATTGCTTTTCCCACGACCACCTGATGCTCCACGACCACCACCACTACCATCATTACCAGCTGGCAATGACCGCCCACAGCCACGACCTCTTCCACCAGACTTCCTCATTCTTGGAAAAATGTAACCAAACTAACAACCGTTATGTGGTCCTGTAAAACCAGGTAGAAGGTGTACGTGAACTTGTTGTGAATTTACATCTCCCTTTTTTATGTGTGGGAGAATGCAGGAAAAAATCAGGCCCACTGTATTACACTACACTGTTTGATTGGCAGAAAGAGGTTGGCAGATATGACACTAACAGGACTGACGCACGCAGATGCACACACTGGCAATAGAAATGTCCCTCTTATGTGTGGGAGAATGCAGGGAAAAGTCAGGCCCACTGTATTACACTACACTGTTTGATTGGCAGAAAGAGGCTGGCAGATATGACACTAACAGGACTGACGCAGATGCACACACTGGAAACAGAAATGTCCCTCTTTTTTTTATATGGGAGACAAGGGATTTAATCAGGCCCACTATATCACAGTATAGTTCCTGTGGCACAAAATGACTGACAGATACCACAGACTGCACTGGCACAGATGCACAGATTTGGCAAGATTATTCTCCCTTTATTTTAATTTTTTTGGGGGATATGGGAGACCAGTTATTTTAATCAGGCCCACTGTTATACAGTAGGTTTTCTGTGGCAGAAAAAGAAAGACAGATGCCACACACAGGACTGGCACTGATGCAGATTTTCCAATCTTAATCTCCCACTTGTTTTTTTTTTTTCTGGGAGAATTGTGAAGAAATCAGGCCTACTGTTATACAGTAGGTTCTCTGTGGCAGAAAATGAAAGACAGATGCCACACACAGGACTGGCACTGATGCAGATTTGCCAATCTTAATCTCCCACTTGTTTTATTTTTTATGGGAGAATTGTGAAGAATCAGGCCCACTGTTATACAGTAGGTTTTCTGTGGCAGAAAATGAAAACAGATGCCACAGACAGGACTGGCACTGATGCAGATTTGCCAATTTTAATCTGCCCCTTTTTTTTTTTTTCAGGGAGACTAGAGAATAAATCTGGGCCACTGTATTAGAGTATATTTTCTGTGGCAGAAAGTGGCTTGAAGAGATATAACAAAAAATAAAAAAAAAATAAAAAAAACTGTACTACAATTACTATCTCCCTACAGTAATCTCAGAAAAGTATGGCAGGCAGCAATAAAAAGGACTGCTGCACACAAAAGTCAAAAGTGTGGACAAACAAACAAGATAGCTGAGTAGAAAGGAAGGAGCAACAGGATTTGTGATTTGAAAAAAGCAGTTGGTTTGTACAGCGGCGTACACACAGCAACGCAGCTATCAGGGAGCCTTATAAGCTACAGAGCTGTTGCACAGAAATCGAGCCTCCACTGTCCCTGCAAAGAAAAGGTGGTGTTGGACAGTGGAAATCGCTACAGCACAAGCGGTTTGGGGGTTAATTTTCCCTGCCTGACGCTATCTCTGCTTCTGACGAAGCGGCAGCAACCTCTCCCTATGCTCAGAACAGCAGCAGTAAGATGGCGGTCGGCGGGAACGCCCCTTTATAGCCCCTGTGACGCTGCAGAAAGCAAGCCAATCACTGCCATGCCCTTCTCTAAGATGGTGGGGACCAGGACCTATGTCATCACGCTGCCCACACTCTGCGTGCACCTTCATTGGCTGAGAAATGGCGCTTTAAGCGTCATATGAAATGCGACTTTGGCGTGAAGATCGTGTACCGCATGGCCGATCCCACGCTGGGATGGGATCGGGTTTCATGAAACCCGACTTTGCCAAAAGTCGGCGACTTTTGAAAATAACCGATCCGTTTCGCTCAACCCTACTCACCACACATCTAGATAAGTTCCTTGGGGGTCTACTTTCCAAAATGTTGTCACTTGTGGAGGGTTTCAATGTTTAGGCACATCAAGGGCTCTCCAAACGCAACATGGCGTCCCATCTCAATTCCAGTCAATTTTGCATTGAAAAGTCAAATGGCGCTCCTTCACTTCCGAGCTCTGCCATGCGCCCAAACAGTGGTTTACCCCCACGTATCAGGGAATCAGCGTACTCAGGAAAAATTGTACAACAACTTTTGGGGTCCATTTTCTCCTGTTACCCTTGGAAAAATAAAACAAATTGGAGCTGAAGTAAATTTTTTGTGAAAAAAAGTTAAATGTTCATTTTTTATTTAAACATTCCAAAAATTCCTGTGAAACACCTGAAGGGTTAATAAACTTTTTGAATGTGGTTTTGAGCACCTTGAGGGGTTCAGTTTTTAGAATGGTGTCACACTTGGTTATTTTCTATCATATAGACCCCTCAAAATGACTTCAAATGAGATGTGGTCCCTAAAAAAAAAATGGTGTTGTAAAAATGAGAAATTGCTGGTCAAATTTTAACCCTTTTAACTCCCTAACAAAAAAAAGTTTTGGTTCCAAAATTGTGCTGATGTAAAGTAGACATGTGGGAAATGTTACTTATTAAGTATTTTGTGTGACATATTTCTGTGATTTAATTGCATAAAAATTCAATGTTGGAAAATTGCAAAATTTGCAAAATGTTCGCCAAATTTCCATTTTTTTCACAAATAAATGCAGGTAATATAAAAGAAATTTTACCCCTATCATGAAGCACAATATGTCACAAGAACATAGTGTCAGAATCACCAGGATCCATTGAAGCGTTCCAGAGTTATAACCTCATAAAGGGACAGTGGTCAGAATTGTAAAAATTGGCTCGGTCATTAAGGTGCAAACCACCCTTGGGGGTAAAGCGGTTAAACATGTGAGATATGATAACGCTTTTCGAGCCTGTGCGACTTTAGTTCTAAATATCCTTTATTATTGCTTTGATTCCTTTTTTTCTGATAAGTGAAAAGAGGGTGAATTAACATTTTAGATTTTCTTTACATTTCTTAAGTACTTTTTACATATTTTTTATCCCTGTTACAGACTTGAGCCTACTATCTACATTTGATTGTCTGTACTATATCAAATTACCAATCCTATATATAGTCCAGCCACAGGTTGTGCTTCCTATATGGATGTGCCATGGAAATCCTTCTATCTAAAGTGGCGACTAAAAGTTTTGCCTTTTTGTTTAACCTTTGATTACTTCTGTCTGGTTGCTGTGATACCATTTTCCTGATGATGATGTGAAAGTGCATGAAGTTGTCATCATGCAATACCTTAATTTTAACCAAAATGCTTTAGAATATAGATATGGTCATTTAATTAATGAAAATTGACTGCCAAAAGTTTTGCATTTACTATTTATTAATCACAGCATAGAGAGTATTCAGTGTTTACAATGTCATAACTTAGTATTTTGTAGCATTGCATCTTGTTTTAATTACTGCACCAACAAATGGGACAGTGAAGGCACAAGGGTATAGAAGACATTCCGAGGGATCTTGCTCCTTTCTATTTTAAAATCTGCAAACAGTTCATCTTTATTGCTATGGGTACGGGCCCCAACTAGTCACCCTAACTCATCCCAAAGGTTCTCTATAGGGTTTAATCAAGTGATTGGCTTGGCTATTGCAACCGGCGAACATTTGTCTTTGCTAACAAATTGATGACTAAATTGGATGTGTCTTTAGGATCATTGTCTTGCTGGAATTTCCAGCCCCTTCGTACTGTGGTTTTACCATGCCGCAGCATTACATTCTCCAGTATATCCTTGCACATGGTAGCATTCATATTTTCATCAATTCTATGCAGAGAGCCAATGGCAGGAGCAAAAAAGCAGCCCCAAACCATGTCATTTCCACCACCATGTTTCACTGTAGGTGTTTGGTACCTTACCTCATTAAGTTTTACAATTGAGTGTTGTATATAGTGCTTGCCATCACTACCAAACAGATTGAATTCTGATTCATCCAACAACACCTTAGACCAATATGTCTCTTTCCATTGGCTGGGGGGCATAATACTGTATGGAGGAGCGGGAGGCCCATAATACTGTGTGGAGGAGCTGGGGGGCATAATACTGTGTGAAGGAGACTATGTGAAGGAGCGGGGGACCCATAATACTGTATAGAGGAGCGGGGGACCCATAATACTGTATGGAGGAGCGGGGGCCCATAATACTGTGTGGAGGAGCGGGGGCATAATACTGTGTGGAGTAGCGGGGGGCCCATAATATTGTGTGGAGGAGCGGGGGATCCATAATACTGTATGGAGGAGCGGGGGGCATAATACTGTATGGAGGAGCGGGGGGCCCATAATACTGTGTGGAGCAGCTGGGGAGCATAATACTGTGTGGAGGAGACTATGTGGAGGAGCGGGGGACCCATAATACTGTATGGAGGAGCGGGGGACCCATAACACTGTATGGAGGAGCGGGGGGCCCATAATACTGTGTGGAGGAGCAGGGGGCATAATACTGTGTGGAGGAGAGGCGTCCCATAACACTGTGTGGAGGAGCGGGGGGCATAATACTGTGTGGAGGAGCGGCATCCCATAATACTGTGTGGAGGAGCGGGGGGCCCATGATACTGTGTGGAGGAGTGGGGGGGCATAATGCTTTATGGGGGAGCGGGGTCCCATGATACTGTGTGTAGGAGCGGGGGGCCCATAATACTGTATGGAGAAGTGGGGGGGGCCCATAATACTGTATGGAGGAGCGGAGGGCATAATACTGTATGGAGGAGCGGGGGGCATAATACTATGTGGAGAAGCGTGGAGGCATGATACTGTATGGAGGAGCGGAGGGCATAATACTTTATGGAGGAGCAGGGGGCATAATACTATGTGGAGAAGCGGGGGGCATAATACTGTGTGGGGGAATGGGGGGTCATAATACTGTATGGAGGAACGGGGTCCCATAATACTGTACGGAGTAGCGGGATCCCATAATACTGTATGGAGGAGTTGGGGGGATAATACTGTGTGGAGGAACGGAGTCCCATAATACTGTATGGAGGAGCTGGGGGCATAATACTGTGTCGAGAACCATGAGGCCCACAATACTGTATGTAGGAGAAGGGGGCCCATGATATGCTGTATGGAGGAGCATTATATGGGGCCCATAATACTTTATGGAGGACTATGTGGTTGGCCATAATACTGTATGGAGGACTATGAGGTGCCCATAATACTGTATGAAGGAGCATTATATGGGGCAATAATACTGTATGGCGGATTATGTGGTTGGCCATAATACTGTATGGAGGACTATGCGGTGCCCATACTACTGTATGGAGAAGCATTATATGGGGCTAGTAATACTGTATGGAGGACTATGTGGTTGCCCATAATACTGTATGGCGGACTATGTGGTTGCCTATAATACAGTATGGAGGACTATGAGGCGTCCGTAATACTGTATGGAGCACTATGTGTTGACCATAATACTGTATGGCGCACTGTGTGGTGCCTATATATTGTACTATATCTGTTTTTTTATTTGTGCATCAGGAATCGTGGCATGTGTTAAAGGGGCCCACTGATACTCTTTCACCCGAGGCCCATGAAAACCTGGAGCCCACCCTGGCAACAACGCACATCAAAATGAATGCCGGCTGCAGCTATAACAGGGCGCTCTGCTCTGTGACAGGCCATGTGTTGAAGTCACATAGCAGTTTTGTTAAATGACTCCTGTAGCCTTTCAATGTTACTGCTATGTGACGTCACCGTGCTGCCTGTCACAGAGCAGAGCGCCCTGTCACAGCTGCAGTCGACAGCCATTGTAACAACCACGCTGAATATGAAGCCAAAAGAGGATGCCAGGGAGCGCAAAAAGGTGAGAAGAATCCCCCCTTTGTAGTTGGGCAAGGTAGTGGCCATAGGGATGGACATAGGGGCCCAGGAAGGGTACATTAAATAAAGGGGCCCAGGATGAGGACATTATTACTGGAAGGGGCCCAGGATAGGGACCTTATTAAGGATGGAGACAGTAAATAAAGGGGCCAAGGATCTGGCACCTTATTAAATAAAGGGGTGACATAATTACTGTATTGAGGTCAGGATGAGGAACATACATCATTGGTTTATGGTGGCAAGTTGGGAGATAATTACTGTAGGGGCCAATCAGGGGACATTATTACTGCTGTAATTAACTTTTGAGCTTACTGTCTTCCATGGGGAGAACAAAAGGGGGTCCTGCTACTGTGCAGGGTGGCACTATGTCTTTTTTCTTCATCTGACATAGTATAGTAGTTGAGGAAAATAGTGGGGAATGTGCTCTGGAAGCGATCAGCTATAGCTAACTGTGTTATTTTCTGCAGAGACAAGTCTTTGCTGGAAGAAGTAATGGCGGTCTGCACTGGATGAAGAAAAAAGACTTCAACTACAGACGTCACCGGTGAGTCAGTGTGTTGCTTGTACACTTACACTATATGCTGTATACTGTGTACAGAGCTCCTTTGTATAATGTCACTGGTGATCACTGTATTTTGTGTACACTGACACTATATACAGAGCTCCTGTGTATAATTTTCACTGGTGATCACTGTATTACCTGTACACTATATACTGTATACAGAGCTCCTGTGTATAATGTCACTGGTGATCACTGTATTACCCGTACAATATACACTATATACAGAGCTGCGGTGTATAATGTCGCCAGTGATCACCAATGAGAACATACATTGCAGATGTTGTCCTTGGTGGGATTTGAACCCAGAACCCCAGTGCTGCAAGGCTGCAGCGCTAACCTCTGAACTGTGCTGCCCTAATATGTCATATTATTTGGTCACTATGTGGTGGTAATATGTGATCTGGTCATGGTATGGCGGAATTTGTCCCTTGTATGTAGTATTATTCGGTCACTATGTGGTCTGGTCATGGTGTGGTGGTATTTCTTCCCTGTATGTGGTAATATTGGTCTTGGTATAGTGGATTGTGTTATGTATGGCGGTCATTTGTTCTCTCTTATATTAATTAGAAGATTCTTTATTTTCATTAGAGTTTTAATGCTTTGTACACAGCGGCGAAGATGCACTTACAGGGGGTTTCCTGTGGGAAAAAAGTAATCACCTCTCCACAGGATAAGTGATAACATATTGATTGGTGGGGGGTCTGACTGCTTGAACCCATTCAGCAAAATGTTGAACTTTTTATCCCCATTAGACTGGAGTGGCATGCCCGACTAGATCACTGATCCATTCATTCCCCCCCCCCCCCCCTCAGTGGCTGCAAAGAGAATGAATGGAGCTGCGGTCAAACATCCCACCTGCTGCTGCATTTTAAAATAGGGATAAAAGTGTCCTGTCAGGGATAAAACTTCCCCATTCTTCCGATCGGTGCAGTTTCTAATGGTCGGACCTAAGCGATCACCTATCTTGTGGAGCCCATGGATGGGTGATAACTTGTTTTAACCAAGAACCCCATTAATGTAAACTATCGTGATTATACATCCCAGTTATTGGGGCGCACAGTAGATGTGCAGCAGCCGCCTGTGTTTTACAGCTGATGCTCCACTATAATGACAGATATTTGCATATAGCTGTAGGGTGGGCCCCTAGAGTCCATTCCCCTGGTGGGCCTCAGACACCCCAGTCCGACCCTGGATGCTATACTGGAGTATCTGAATAGGAATAACCTCATAATCCAATATCAACATGGGTTTACTAGGGACTAGTGTTGAGCGATACCGTCCGATACTTGAAAGTATCGGTATCGGAAAGTATCGGCCGATACCGGCAAAGTATCGGATCTAATCCGATACCGATACCCGATACCAATACAAGTCAATGAGACACCAAGTATCGGACGGTATCCTGTATGGTTCCCAGGGTCTGAAGGAGAGGAAACTCTCCTTCAGGCCCTGGGATCCATATCAATGTGTAAAAGAAAGAATTAAAATAAAAAATAGGGATATACTCACCCTCCGACGCAGCCTGGACTTTACCGCCGTAACCGGGAGCCGTTGTACCTAAGAATGCGCGCTTGAAGGGCCTTAGATGACATCACGGCGCTCTGATTGGTCCGTAGCGGTCGCGTGACCGCTACGCGACCAATCACAAAGCAGTGACGTCACCTAAGGTCTTTCAAGCGCTTGAAATACCTTAGAAGACGTCCGCAGCTTCTGATTGGTCGCGTAGCGGTCGCGTGACCGCTACGCGACCAATCACAAAGCAGTGACATCACCTAAGGTCTTTCAAGCGCTTGAAAGACCTTAGGTGACGTCACTGCTTTGTGATTGGTCGCGTAGCGGTCACGCGACCGCTACGGACCAATCAGAGCACCGTGACGTCATCTAAGGCCCTTCAAGCGCGCATTTTTAGGTACAACGGCTCCCGGTTACGGCGGTAAAGTCCAGGCTGCGTCGGAGAGGTGAGTATATCCCTATTTTTTATTTTAATTCTTTCTTTTACACATTGATATTAATCCCGATACCGATTCCCGATACCACAAAAGTATCGGATCTCGGTATCGGAATTCCGATACCCGCAAGTATCGGCCGATACCCGATACTTGCGGTATCGGAATGCTCAACACTACTAGGGACTGCTCCTGTCAAACTAATCTGATAAGCTTCTATAAAGAGGTAAGTTCCAGACTTGGCCAAGGACACGCTGTGGACGTGGTGTATATGGACTTTTCAAAAGCTTTTGATACAGTGCCACACAAAAGGTTGATACATAAAATTAGAACAATGGGAATAGGGGAAAATATGTGTAAGTGGTTTAAGAACTGGCTCAGGGATAGGAAACAAAGGCTGGTCATTAATGGAGCACACTCGGACTGGGTCACAGTAAGAGGCGTAGCTAGGGTTTTAGCTCAGGGGGGGCGAAGTTTCTGAGTAGGCCCCTAACCAGGTAACCTTGATTACAACTCGGTGACGCACCCTAATAGTGGAGGAGAACCTCAGCAGATGATCGCGCTGTTACTGAAGATAATCTCTATATAAAGACCAATATGGATATTACTGCCATATGGTCAGTGGTAAATACCAGCCCTACAGAACATGCAACAGATCACTGCACAGTTACAGATAATGACTTACCGCTGACGTCCTTTCTGATGGACTCATTCATTTTTCCCGTCTTTTCCATCTGACCCAGACCGACATGACAACTTCTTCCAGCTACAACTCGTCTGCAAAGAATACAACATAGACACATTTCACTTCTCATATTCCAGCCATCACCATCTATTCCCAATCTGCACAAACTCCTCATCCTGCTGATACCCCAAATACTGAGCCACTGCTGCCCTATGTGACCCTATTACTGCCCCTGACACCCAAATTCTGAGCCACTGCACCTGCTGTGTGGTTCTCTGTGCCCTCTTAATTCTAAAGCAACTCTCTACAATATAGTAATGCCGGGTGCAAGTGCCCTAGAAAACAGTGCCCATATTTTGCCCTCTTGCAAGTAATATTGCCCTGTGTGCCCCTTTGATAGCCACAGTAACCTGAGTTCCCCTATAACAAGAAGTGCCCACTTAACATTGAATAATGTCCCAAGTCTCCCCCTGTACAGCTCCCCTATACACAGCATGATGCTCTCTTATACACAGTATAATGCCCCCTCACTGTATAGTACCACCCACACAGTATACTGACTCCTTAGTAGCCTCCAAACTGTTTGACGGCTCCAACAATGTATAATGACCCACACACTGTAATCTCCATACTGTATGATGGCCCACTAGATAGCCTCCATATACAGAAGCATAATGCACAAAATAGTCCACAATTTAGTATAATGTAATCCCCATAGGCAGACTCCATAGCATGCGGCAGCCCTCATAGGCAGACACTGTAATAAGGCAGCACCCCCATATAGGCAGACCCTGTAATAAGGCAGTACCCCATAGTCAGACTCTGTAATAAGGCAGCCCCCATAGGCAGACACTGTAGTAAAGCAGCACCCCCATATAGGCAGACCCTGTAATAAGGCAGCACCCGCATAGGCAGACCCTGTAATAAGGCAGCACCCCTATAGGCAGACCCTGTAATAAGGCAGCCCCCCATAGTCAGACCCTGTAATAAGGCAGCACCCCCATAGTCAGACCTTGTAATAAGGCAGCACCCCCAGTCAGACCCTGTAATAAGGCAGGACCCCCATAGTCAGACCCTGCAATAAGGCAGCACCCCCATAGGCAGACCCTGTAATAAGGCAGCCCCCCATTGTCAGACCCTGTAATAAGGCAGCCCCCCATAGTCAGACCCTGTAATAAGGCAGCCCCCCATAGTCAGACCCTGTAATAAGGCAGCCCCCCATAGTCAGACCCTGTAATAAGGCAGCCCCCCATAAGCAGGCCCTGTAATAAGGCAGCCCCCATAGTCAGACCCTGTAATAAGGCAGCCCCCCATAGTCAGACCCAGTAATAAGGCAGCCCCCATAGGCAGACCCTGCAATAAGGCAGCCCCCCATAGTCAGACCCTGTAATAAGGCAGCCCCCCCATAGGCAGACCCTGTAATAAGGCAGCCCCCCATAAGCAGACCCTGCAATAAGGCGGCAGATCCCATAAAAAAAAATACTCACCTCTCTTCTTAATCGCTCCTGCGCTGCTCCCGCTGATCTCCTGACAGCAGGCGCCGGGCAGTGACATCATCGCGCCCGCTGTCAGTGTAGCGCTACTTCTCCCATCATTGCGATCAGCTGTACTGGCTAAGTGCCAGTACAGCTGATCTTCTGATCAAGGAGATCGATTCTCCTTGCTCTGCTGCAGCATGTAACTGCCGCTGCGCGCGCCGATACAGTTACAGTAGCGTAGCTCTGGGTGGGCCCCCTCACAGCACCAGGCCCAGGGCGCCCGCACCCTCTGCCCCCCCCGGTAGCTACGCTACTGGTCACAGTTAACAGGGGTCAGTATTAGGCCAGCTTCTTTTTAGCATATTTATTAATGACCTTGTAGGGAGCATACAGAGTAGAATTTCAATTTTTGCAGAGGACACTAAACTCTGCAGGGTAATCAATACAGAGGAGGACAATTTTATATTACAGGATGATTTATGTAAACTAGAAGCTTGGGCTGATAAATGGCAAATGAGCTTTAATGGGGATAAATGTAAGGTCATGCACTTGGGCAGAAGTAATAAGAGGTACAATTATGTGCTTAATTCTAAAACTCTGGGCAAAACCGTCAATGAAAAAGACCTGGGTGTATGGGTGGATGACAAACTCATAAAACTCATATTTAGTGGCCAGTGTCAGGCAGCTGCTGCAAAGGCAAATAAAATAGTGGGATGCATTAAAAGAGGCATAGATGCTCATGCAACCACACTTAGAAAGACATAGCTGAACTAGAGTGGGTGCAGAGAAGAGCGACCAAAGTTATTAGAGTATTGGGGGGGCGGGGGCTGTAATACCAAGACAGGTTATTACACTTGGGGTTATTTAGTTTGGAAAAACGAAGGCTTAGGGGTGATTTTATTACAATGTATACATATATGAAGGGACAGTAAAATGACCTTTCTAATGATCTTTTTACTTGTAGACCTGAGACGGGGACAAGGGGGCATCCTCTACGTCTCGAGGAAAGAAGGTTTAAGCATAATAACAGATGCGTATTCTTTACTGTAAGAGCAGTGAGACTATGGAACTCTCTGCCGTATGATGTTGTAATCAGTGATTTGTTACTTAAATTTAAGGTGGGACTAGATGCCTTTCTTGAAAAGGATAATGTTACAGGGTATATAGACTAGATTCCTTGATAGGGCATTGATCCAGGGAACTAGTCTGATTGCCGTATGTGGAGTCGGGAAGGAATTTTTTTCCCCAACGTGGAGCTTACACTGCCACATGTTTTTTTTTGCCTTCCTCTGGATCAACATGTTAGTGCATGTTAGGTTCGGTTATGAGTTGAACTAGATGGACTTAAAGTGTTCCTTCAACCTTATAAACTATGTTACTATGTTACTATGTTGTCTTTGCCATGTTTTAACCGAAAAACACACAAAGAAAAAAATAAACATTTTAGGCAAAATTCAACTACCCATTACAAACTATGCAAAACATTTGGCTTTGCAAATGTTGAAAACTAGCACATAGGGGAAAAAAACAATGTCACACATTTTGTCTCCTTATAACTGACAACTATTTTCTTCCGGTTTACTAAAATCACCAGGAAAATGGCATCACAACAACCAGACAGAAGTAATCACACTTAAAAAAAAAAAAGCAAAACTTTTGGTCGCAACTGTAGTTAGCTTGGTTCTGTTACCATATCAATATAGTTAGGGTCAGATATTCATTGAATATGCTTCTGTATAGAGACTGTTTGAGCTCTCGAGTCCCTTCTTGTAGTCGTCTTCTCTATTCCCGTATATTTGTATTTTGAAAACTGATTTTCCAGGTCTAAGACAGACATTGAGCAATATTATAGGATTAATATGTCTTATTTATAGCACTGTACTACATGGTTTCTCTTCCAGAAAATGCAAAATAATTAACAATACCAATTTCTGATTCCTGCAAATGATCAAGCTTTTAGATTGCATTCACACTTCAATTGCCAAAAAAATCTTGAGTCTCTGGAATCAAGCCTATAACCCAAAGATGTCAAATTCAAGACTGAATCTGGCCTGCTTTGTCATTTTATGTGGCCCCCAAGGTCAGGACATAGAAGAACTGGCTTAACACTTTCCTCATACGGAGAGCTAGATGGAGCAGTGTGGAAGTGTGTGTCAGAGCTGAAAATCTAAGAGCACTCCTGTGGCCTGTGCTGAGGCCACCACCTCTACTAAGAACTGGCTGTGTTCCACGTCGTCACAGCCAGTGCTCAACAGAGGAGGCATTACCCGCATGGGGGGATGGTGCTAACTTGGAATCTGGTCAGACACAGCCAGTGATTAGTAGAGTGGGTGGTGCCAGCACAAAGAGTGGGTGCCATCTTTGAAATTGAGTAAGTGAACAGTCAGCCAGCACAAAAAGTGTGCTCAGTCAGTTGGCATAAATAGTGAACGCAGTCAGCCAGCACAAACATGGAATGTTCTCAGCCTACTCAAAAAGTAAAAACAACCAGCCAGTACAAAAAGTGAACACAGTGAATGTAGTCAACAAGCACAAATATAAATACAGTGAACGCAATCAGCCAGGACATTTGTGGAATTCCATTTCTGAATTAGAGCAGATGCAGAAAGTTCTTAGGATAGGAAGCAGTCCATCTTGGACTCTAACATCTGGCACATCTCTCTTAGCCCTACTACCCAGGGACAGCTCTCATTGCACTACTACCCAGGGACAATTATCTTAGCCCTACTACCCAGGGACAGCTCAATTTGTACTACTACTCAGGGACAGTCCTCTTAGCCCTACTCCCCAGGAATAGTCCTCTTAGCCCTACTATCCAGAGATAGAGCACTTAGCCCTAATACAAAGGGACAGCACTCTTAGCCCTCCTACCAAGGGTCAGCTCTCTTAGCACTACTACCCAAGACAAGCTGTGTTATAGCCCTACTACCCAGGGGCAGCTGTCTTATAGCCTTAATATCTAGGGACAACTCTCTTAGCCCTACTACTAAGGGACAATGTTCTTAGCCCTATTACCCAGGGACAGCACTCTTAGTCCCACAACCGAGGGTCAGTTCTCTTAGCCCTACTACACAGGAACAGCTCTCTTAGGCCATTTATCTAGGGACAGCTGTCTTATAGCCTGAGTTCTCTATAGCTCTATATAGTCTACAGCTCTACAGCTGTCTATAGTCTGAGGTCTCTCTATACCAAAATTAATAATTAATGGAGAAAAGGGGTTAAATAAAACACATTATATTTCCCCATCCAAGCCACTCATCTGACCCTCTACACCTTTATCCTCCATATTTTGCTTGCATTTACTAGATTAAATCATGCATAATTTTACTGCATTAATATGTCTATAATTCTATAATTCATCTATAATATCTGAGGGAAATGCTGAACAGTACAGCAGATGGAAAATGGAATATTTGTAATTTTTTTGTTAGGCCCCTGCACACCTGAATTGAATATAGATTAGGTGACAAAGGTATCAAACACGATCTGAGCACAGCACTAAGCTATGACTTTGACTCTTGCATATGTATCTGCTGCACCCAAAGTGAAAACCAAGAACCAAGGGATAAATTAATTAAAATGTGACTGCAACAAAACTCACTGTTAAAAAAAAGAAAGAAAAGGAAAATGATATAATAGGGACAAAGAGATAACAAAGGAAAAACAGACCAAGAAATGGAATTAATTCTTTTTAGGTATGTAACTGAGAACTCGGAAATGATCTAATTAAAATTTAACTATCATGTCTGCAAAAAGCAACTTTTAATCAAAAGAGTTTAATTATTTAGGAAACGAGCAAAGTGCATATGTGTAACCGATACCTGAGTGCGGAGGGAAATGTCTAATAGACACTGCTCTAGATGTGACTACATCTTATATTAGGTACCGAGCTTTCATTATTCATAGTCTCCTCCCCTATCTGATACAGAAGTGTCCACTCTTCCCTTTATTTTAATTTTGTTAATAACTTAATTTATTCAATTTCAATATATTATCCTGGCGTGCTGTGAAAAGCTTATAAGGTCTGTATTTTCGGAAGTAGACATATATAGCATAAACAACTCCCATCAGAGTGCTGCAAGATTGTCTTGTTTTTCTTTTGAAATTGTTTATTTCAAGCACCTTATCTTGGAATATGTAGAGTTTATGGGAAACTTCATTTATAGAATCAAAGGGTCCTTCACCTGTTTACACTACACTGTCGATTCTTTCCTATAGCATGTACAGCTACTACCTTTAAGCATGCTTTTTCTGCTTTCTTAGTAAAGTCTACTTGCCCAATGAAAGGGAAGTGAATATCGCGATACTCGCCATAACACGATAAAATCTATTTGCTTTTAGGTATTTTAGCTTAATTTAGTTGATGGTGTAGACCAGGGGTGGGGAACCTCAGGTCCCAGGGCCATTTACGTTCCTCGATTACATTTTATCAGGCCCCCGAGCAGATTCTCAGGGACCGCATTCTTGGGCAGGGAGATGTATTTTGATTACAACCAGCTCATTAATTTCTTCTTGCTCTCTTAGCACACACACAGTGTTCACTACTGAACACTGAAGGGCATGCAATGAAAGATTACATCTTGACACCAGTGCCAGAGTTAGGATGCACTTTGTGGGCGGGGTTTGCACGGCCCCTGAAGGATGGTATAAATATCAAAATGTCCTTTGGCAGAAAAAAGATTCCCCACCCCTTGTGTAGAGGCTGATTTCTTCTATGCAAACCTGTTTCAAGAAAATGCTGGTGGTCTTTCTCCTGAGGTGGCTTCACTGGCAGCTATGCCGTTGTTCTTGTGGTTTCAATGGTGGCTTTTACTTTATACTGTTAACCTGTCATCTAAAAAAATCGCTACTAATCTGCAGATGAGGGGTTAATATCCAGGTTAATAGCATTCTGAACCTGGCCCGACGCCCACACTTTGAATCCCGCAGCCGGGAGGAAATGAAATTTATTTCCCAAGCAATGTTCAGCTTTGACAGACAGGGGTGGCGCCAACGTCGATTCAGACATTGTGGGTTCAGTGCCCCCAACACTGACTCACACTTAGCTCAGGATTACAGTCTGCTGGTTAATAGTGTTTTTTCACATGACAGGTTCCCTTTAAGTATAGAGAGCAGGTGGCTTACCAGCGGAAGTTGTCCAAATTATGACTATGTCACTTCAGAAACCATTACAAGTGACAGAAGACATAACATGTATAGAGCATGGCTGGTTTGACATTGTTATGCACTATGTTCATTTTCTGGTGCGCTTTTGCAGCACTTTTTCTGTCAGAATGTACCTGAAAAAGGCATCATGTGCACCCTTATTAATTTTCCTAACTAGCAGCATAAACTCAGGTGGGCAGTATAATAACATAACTTGCGACGGCCATTTTGTGTCCATGGACACTTCTGCCATGGGACTTTCTGTTGCTGTCATGCATGTTCGAGCACCGCCATTCCTTGTGGCAGCTTTCTACCTGTGTGGGCTGCATTTCTGCATAGAGTTGTGTATTCAAGGGAAGAAAACGGTAATGCCAAGCAATTGTTCTACATTTGTTCTATAAACTCTACCCACCATATGATTACTGAAAGTTTAGCTGAAGATAGGTATATAATCAGAATACATTAATAGCAGTTCAGTTTCTTCAATGTCTATGAATAGAGGAAAAAGTCCAGGTCATTCCAGGTGTCCATTCTGCCAGACGCGCACAAATGAATTACTTTCAATCAAGTGAATAGAGCCACTGAATCATAAAGAACCGCTCTGTTTATTAGTATAGAGGCAATTACCATTCATATATATTTTGAATAGAGCCAAATCCTGTTTAACACAGGAGCAGCTAACATATTCTTCTTTACAGTTTTTAACTGATTATTTTAAGATATGTAATTGCTGAAAATGAGCCAGAATTAAATTAATTTGGAGTATAATCCTTTCTCAATTGTGACATTAACAGACTTCAAATACCATTATTAAAAGGAAGCAAAAGTAGGCATTTGTTCTGATAAGAGCCTTTGAAGTCACGGTAATAGAACTCGATGTGACCGGATCAAGTGTAGAAAGTGCACACAAACAATAAGAGCCGCATTGTGAACGCGGGTTTCAACTATGAGACTTTTATGTTCATATTATATTCAAGAAAAGATGGAACTTTGCAGGGGAAAAATAACAAGATTTGTTTCTGCAGTAGATTCTCCAAATGAACCAAGTATTTCTTAAGCTTTCTGAAATGTGCATGGACTATAGAAAAATAATTCGTTATCGAAGACATCCGCCCTGCTGAGAGTGGCCTTAAAGACTGCTCCCCATTATGAGAAGACGGCTTTGATCGGATGTCTCTCATTCAGGCTTTTTATTCATGAGCTCCTGTAGCTTCGCGATAGAAGCCACCTACTCATTTTTATTTCAACTTGTTTGCTTATCATATATATTGTCCTACATGCTAAGAAAGTGCTCACTACAATATTCCATTTAATGGTCCATATTTCCATATCCCAAGTGTATAATTACACTTACTGGCTACCAATTGCTTATACTACACCAAATTCCCTAGACATTGGTATACAGGCCATTCCGCAAAGTACGTTGGGATAAAAATTACACAATCAGATGCATTTTCTATTGTCTAAGTTCTGTTCAAAAGGGTGAAAAAATACGCAATAGTAAAGTCTGTAATAGGTCATTCTGTGTTACTACCCATACTGAAGAACTGTTTATCAATATTAAAAACTTATCTGGACCCAAGCTCCACAATTTATTCTAGAAATACACTTTTTCTGTTCATTTACAAGTACATTTGTCATTATGTGCTGGTTGTGACAGATTAACTGTAGACCAGGGTTCCCAATGGATATGATGACTGAATACCGCAGGCTTAAATAAGTTTGGATTAAACAATTGTAAAAAAAATACTATAGACCATGGTACTAATCATACAAAAAGGGGTTGATTCCATGCACGATCAGCACTCCATTCATTCTGTATTCAACTGCTATCTTTTTCCAGTAGTTCCATAAGGAATAACTGGAATAAAGCTCCAGTATGTGCACTGAAAATCCATTCCAATAGAAATAAAAGGGCCCATTTCCTGCAATGTAGAAGTTATCACCTATATTATGGATAAGTTAAAATGTATACCTCTTTAAAACAATAAATTAGTAAGATTAACTTTATTCACACATCTGTGTCTTACATGGACATCACATGGATGGCATCAGTGTGCTGTCCATCCAAGGGTGGATTAAGAATAGCCCGGGCCCTGGCCAGTTTAGAAGGTGTGCTCCCCCAGGTACCCGATGTATCATGTGACATGTCACATGATCCCCTTTGATAGAGCACATCTATAGATGGGTAATGACCCAGATTGCGCCATGCGAATGTTTCCTTTATGTATAGCACTATGCATAATATAGTGCTATACAAAATACAAAAATCAATTTTCCCAAGGGGCTACATGACAGACCGTGACTGTTGTGGAGGCCAAACCAATAAGCCGAAGTTAATTCTGCTCAATATTATTATTACCATATTAATTATAATTATTGTTTTATCTTAATTGTATGATTTATGACTTAATATTGAGCAGAATGAAGTATACTGACATCTCTCAATGTATAGTATGAGCCCCATATAACATCCTATAAACATTATGAGCCCGCACATAGCTTCACATATACAGTTTGTGCCCACTCATAGCTACCAATGTTGAGTATGAGCTCCCTATATACAGTAGGAGTCCGCACATAGCTCCCTATATACAGTGTGACCAAGCATATAGTCTCCTATACACAGAATGAGCCTCCATAGAGCCTCCTATATACTATATGAGCCCCCACATAGCCTCCTATATACAATATGAGCGCCACATAGCCTGCTATATACAACATGAGCCTACACATAGCTCCCTATATACAGAATGAGCCCAATATAGCTTCCTATATACAGTATAAGACCCCACATAACCTTCTATATACATTATGAGCCCCACAAAGCCCCCTATATTCAGTATGAACCCTCATATAGACTCCTATATACAATACCAGGTTACCCTCACATAGCCCTTATGTACAGTGTGAGCACCCACATAGCCTTCTATATACAGTAAGCACCCCTTCATAGCAACCTATATTGAGTATGAGCCCTGACATAGCCCATATGTATAAAGATACACATTCCATACACATATTAATTAAAAAAATCAACACATACTCACCTCGCTCCCGTTCCTCTGGCGCTCTCCTCCAGTCCCTGACGTTCCACTTCTACTTGCGGCCAGCAAATACATGCTGGTATGCACCAACTGATGACGTAATCATGTTGGCAAATCACAGCAAAGGCCCCTGGTGCTTTTCTGCTATTCTGTATCGTCAACAGCGGAGCTTCAGGAAAGCTCCCTGTCGGGATATGTGCCTCCTGGAGCCTCGGGCCCAGATCTCCCTGATTATAACCCGCCTATGTGTTCATTCAATACACAAACCATATCATGTCTCATGGTTTTATTTTTGCAGACCATTTACCATGTTCTTTCCATTTAAAACTTAGATAGCACATGGGAACCCTGTAAGAAAGAGAACGCGAAACATATTGGGGCGGTCCCCGGGGAACACGTAACTGCACTTGAACTTTAAGGCCTCTTTCACACTTCCATCGTTTGGCCAACATCGCAATGCGTCGTTTTGGAGAAAAAACACATACTGCAAAGTTGCCCGCAGGATGCGTTTTTCTCCATAGACTTGCATTAGCGACGCATGGCGACGTATGGCCACACGTTGCATCCATCGTGCAACGGATGTGTCGTGATTAGTGTTGAGCATTCCGATACCGCAAGTATCGGGTATCGGCCGATACTTGCGGTATTGGAATTCTGATACCGAGATCCGATACTTTTGTGGTATCGGGATTAATATCAATGTGTAAAAGAAAGAATTAAAATAAAAAATAGGGATATACTCACCTCTCCGGCGGCCCCTTGACTTTACCGCCGTAACCGGGAGCCGTTGTACCTAAGAATGCGCGCTTGAAGGGCCTTAGATGACGTCACGGCGCTCTGATTGGTCCGTAGCGGTCGCGTGACCGCTACGTGACCAATCACAAAGCCGTGACATCACCTAAGGTCTTTCAAGCGCTTGAAAGACCTTAGGTGACGTCACGGCTTTGTGATTGGTCGCGTAGCGGTCACGCGACCGCTACGCGACCAATCAGAAGCTGCGGACATCTTCTAAGGTATTTCAAGCGCTTGAAAGACCTTAGGTGACGTCACGGCTTTGTGATTGGTCGCGTAGCGGTCACGCGACCGCTACGGACCAATCAGAGCGCCGTGACATCATCTAAGGTCTTTCAAGCGCTTGAAAGCGCATTCTTAGGTACAACGGCTCCCGGTTACGGCGGTAAAGTCCAGGGCGCGTCAGAGGGTGAGTATATCCCTATTTTTTATTTTAATTCTTTCTTTTACACATTGATATGGATCCCAGGGCCTGAAGGAGAGTTTCCTCTCCTTCAGACCCTGGGAACCATACAGGATACCGTCCGATAAATGGGGTCCCATTGACTTGTATTGGTATCGGGTATCGGTATCGGATTAGATCCGATACTTTGCCGGTATCGGCCGATACTTTCCGATACCGATACTTTCAAGTATCGGACGGTATCGCTCAACACTAGTCGTGATTTTGTGGCCCGTCGTGACAAAAAAAAGGTTCAATGTAACGTTTTTTCATCCGTCGGAACTGCCATTTCCAACCGCGCATGTGCGGCCAGAACTCCCCCCCCTCCTCCCCAGAATTCATAATGGGCAGCGGATGCGTCTGAAAACTGCATCCGCTGCCCACGTTGTGCACTATTTGGGACATGGGAAAGTTGTTTTTTTTAGTGGAACATATATTTGATCTAGCAAGCATTTCAATGATACCTTTATGAGTCACATATGTACACCAATTTTTTTTACAAAGAAGAGTATTTTACTGGGATTGGGATGCACCTTATATGTATTACCTTTCTTTTGGAGCTACCTCTCTATAGGTGCTATAGGCACAATATATACTGATAGAAACTTTCACATGCTTGTCTCATTATAGTATTTTTATGTATGCTATAATGATTCACCTGTATCACGACAGTCCAATTATTATGACTGCTCCCTGGGTGGCAACTGATGTCTCCTTCTTGATGTACACTTCCAAATTTATATGATTTATTTTGATTAATGAAATTGATTCATCTGTAATTATGAAGTCAGTACTCCTTTTTCTTTAGTTTCATGTGCTTAATACAAGTAGGTTTGCAGCAAGAGGTTCCCAAGGCTACTACTTCTCGTCAGGTTGCGTATTAATTTCCAGCAAGCTGGACATTTGGGTGCAGAAGCATAGAGATTGAGGCATTTGATAGGTGTCATAATGATTATTGCGGTGCACAAGAATGTAACGGCAAAAAAACGTAAAGGGGTTGAAAAACTCACAAATACAATACTCATCTACATTGCAGTATTCCAACAAAGTATTTTGCCACTCATGTGCCTCATAAAATTTTAGCTATTATGATTAAGTGCTTCTTTGGAGAAAAGTAAAATGCAGGGTTCACAAACTTTCCCGATAAATTCCATCATGGCCTATAATATACCGTTCCTGCTGTTTCCCTGCATATTTCTTATTTGTAAGGTTTTGTGCTCAAGTACATAGGTCCGGGCTCAGTGTAGGTCAGTGAAGCATCATCATGTTAAAAAATGGATGTCTTTACATTTTCCAGGGATCAAAGAAGTATTGTTTCTCCTTGCGGAGAGTGACATGATAAGCATGTCAAGGTGAGGAGACTTAAAGCCACAATGCTCCTCTGGGAAATATGCAAATTGTCTCTTCAGAGAGGAAGAGGGCTAGAACTCTAGTGCCACCTAACTGGAGTTCTAGTCCTTTTCCTATCTGAAGAGACAATTTACTTTTGCCACAAAGTTTTCAAGATACCATTGTATTCTGTTGCATGAACATTTTCATTTATTGGAACTGTAAAATCCAGCTAAAAAAACAAACCAGAATATTTTTCTTTCTCTCTAAACCATAACAGTTGGGACTATGCATTCACTAGGATGGGTTCTCCTGACATCTGAAGCCCATTTTCATCCACCAGATGGTGAATAGTGATTCATGTCCCCAGAGAACATTTCTCTTGCTCCAGTGAGTTAAAATGCAGTTTACGCCACAACAATTTGTTATTCCACATAGAGATCGCATTTGTTGCAGGTCAGTTATGCATAAACACTGTAAAATCATGAAGCCCTAACAAACTGTACCTAGAGTCGGACTAGAAGTCAAGAATAAAGCTGGTCATACATATGATTAATTCTGACTGAAGCTGGGGATTTTAATGGTGAAAACTCGATTGCTCTCCCTTAATAGAAGATGTTGGATGAAAACAGGATTGGCCATGATGAATTTCAATGCTCAATCCTTTTGTTTCCAGAAATGTCTATGCTCATGTTCTAAACATGAGGGAGAGAAACCACTACCAATCAGTTGAGCCTGCAAGAATATGGAAGAGGGTGGTCTGGAGAAATAACTATCAGCAGAATTAGTTAGCAGCTATCTAATGTGTGTGGCCATCTCTTATTATGTAACCAGTGGTGTATATTGTAATATCTCCTGGATGTAGTGTAACCCCCAAAATTGTCTGTTTTGGACTTATATTCCCAATCATTTGCTACCTATAGATCAGGGTAATTATAGAAGAGATATTGGTTGATGAGCTGTTGGAAATTTAATATCTTACAATTGGGCCACCATAAAAGCATTAAGTGTGCTTGAAATGACCAAACCAACTATCTAGGAGTTTTCGAGTCCAGTGACAGATAGGGATACCAGAGCACAGTACCTCTGACAGACTTAGCACAAGTGTCACGGGGAGACTAGGTGGGCAAGAGCTAATAACCCGGGCCCCTGCAATTTCCCTCAGACTAGGGAAATCCTGACTGACCCTCTACCTAGAGTTTACACTGATGGTGTGCATGTCTAGGCCTCGACCCTCGCCCTGTCTCCTGTTTCAACCCTAGGCTGAAACCACCGCCCACCACCCGGTGAAAAGATCATACACCAATACCCACAGTTAGAACAGACAAGGATAACGGAAAATATACACCACACCGCAGTCACTCAGGAAAACACTATTAATGCGCAGGGTAAAATAAATACAAATATAGGAAGGAGTAAATAAGACAGAGGGAAATACACCACCAGCAATGATACTCCAACTACTAGCTCACCACTCCAGACCGAGATAACAACGCACAAGACAGAAGCTATAATCGGCGACGCCCAATGTTGTTCAGGAGAACTATTTAAAGGCAATGGGCATGGCCTAGCTTCCAACCCGAGCATCAGGTAAATTAACCCCGGACCAGCTAGATAAAATCTAGCCTACGCCAATGAGCACATAGTGGTCAAAAGCGGAATTACCGCTGTCTGTCGAACGACCTGGTCTGAACAGCGTTCGACATGACAACAAGCTACTCCATCTTGTTGTTTCCAAAGGAACTCCGGCCTTCACTTGTAGGCCCCTGTACAGGAATCTGGTCTTAAAACGAGGTCCACTGGCTTGCTTCCATGGAAGAGCTGCTTTCTGGAACCAAAGGCAAGGGAATAGCAAGATCAGAATCAGGCTAGCGTAGGGACAAAATCATAAAGAATGCAAATAGTCAAAAGCAAGCCGAGGTAAAAATCAGGAATGCCCATTGGGAGAATAGCAAGGTAAGTTACCCAGAAGCAAGTCACAAAATTAAAGTCAGTGGGCAGACGTGACTCGAAGGTCCATCCTGGCTGTTAAAGTACTGACTGAAATTACTTACCCCAGATGCTGAAGGTATTACTTTATCTCACAAATAGCATAATAATTTTAATTACAGTAAATTGGAAAATAGATTTATTTTTATAATGGGACTTTATTAAGGCCATTTTAGTTAATAGGAAATCCTCCTTAACTTCAATCAGACTGAACTTTTAACTGAATGATGATCTAAAAACTTCACTCTGGCAGTTTAACATTTTTTCATGGATGATTTGTGAAAGTAGAAAGTTTTATTTATGCACACTAAACATCTTCTAAAATAGTCAGTGAACGCCACACTCAATCAAAACGAACCATATATCTTTACCTCTTGTGCATAATTCATGTGGAGATACAGTAAAAGCCAATTCATAAAGCAATTTACAGAAAAGTCAAATCAACACAAAGCCCTCGTGCCCATCTTTAATCAATAAAGGCTCATGAGTAGAAATTGTTCTACGCTCTGTCAGACACAAGATTTTACTCACAACTTGGTATAAAAAGCCTTTTTATAGGGAATCCTGTGACACCTACAGGTTGTAGAGAATCTGTAAAAATGAGACACATATTTCAGGGGTCAAAGTCATAATTCCCATTTGACAAAGAGGCCGCAGCCTCGCACGTCTTCGTTTTGTCGCTCTCAAAGAATATGTACAACATTTTGACAAATTGATGGAGCTCTCTGGAATGCCCTTTGTTATCCACAGGAGAATTAGATGCCATTTTTTTAACAGAAAAAAAATAAAATGAATAATTTAGGATTGGGACTGCCAAGGTTGGAAAGCAGTTAATCTAGAAGGCACATACGAGGGTCTCTCTATAATAATGATGGTTTTGTTTTTTCTCTTCTCAGTGTACAATAACCATTTTATTTTGGTTCCAACAAGACAGCTGCAACTTTCTTACTTTAAATGAGATGTAATTGCAGGATGTTATTGTATAGAAAGAAAAGATGATGTTCTGTTGTACATTGCATTTGTGGCACCAAAGGATCTCCTCTTTTTATCGCTGACTTTATAAGTCATGAGGTTAGTGCCATGATTAGACGCATGGAAAAAAACAAGTTGTTATTCTGTAACATATTGTACATTACTTATTGTTTACTCAGAAAGTTTCTGCATCTAAAATTAAAAGTTTTTCTCTTCTGTCAGATAAATAAAATGACACAATTACTTTTCACATATTCAAAAGAGTAACTTTAAGCTCCTAGAACCTAATGGAAAATCTGTAACATATAAAACTATCTTTTATATGCTTCTTATGTGGCAAGGAGTCTTGGGTCCTGCCCAGCACCATATTCCAATATCACTGCTACCCTTGCAGTCCCTATAGCTACGACCTTGGATATAATGTTTTTAGCCAGAGGTATAGCTCGGGTTTTGCTTCAGGGGGGCAAAACTTCTGAGTGAGCCCATAACCAGGTAACTTAATTACAACTGGGTGACGCACCCTAACAGGGCCAGACTGGGACAAAAAAGCAGCCCTGACACAAAAATCCCACCAGCCCACAAACTATAACACTCTCCAGCCCCTGTCAGTGAATTTTGCTTTACTTTGTCGTGCCCCTCACTCTCCTAAAAGGAGATATTTGAAGACCCACATGTGAATGCCATCACAGTGCGTATGATTGACCGCAGCTGCATTTACATGGTGCTCTACAGAGCTCCGATTTTCAGGATCATAGGGGTTCTAGCATTAGGAACTCTAGCAATTGAAAAGTTATCCCCTCTCTAAAGGAGAGCGGATTACTTGGGATAATCCATTTAAACAGCTTTTCCAATATTTTATTTTTATTTGGCCATAGTAATATTGAAAATACTAAACCAATATTGACCCTCCCAAAGTCCAATGTCACCTCTTCGACAACAGGACAGGATAAGTGGTACTGTGCAGTAGATACAGAGCCGGATCCAGGTTTTCGTGGGCCCCAGGCGAAAGAGTCTCAGTAAGCCCTTTTAACACATACCATGATTTTTTATGCACATATGTGGCAGAGAAATATAGGTATAGTACAATGCCAACAATTTAACTTTTTACATTACATGACTGATATCTATTGTACATTCTACAATAGCTCAGAAACTGGACATTATAGTCCTCCATACAGTATTACGGGCACCACATAGTGCTCCATACAGAATAATGAGCCCCATATATTGCTCTATACAGTATTATGGGCACCACATAATGCTCCATACAGAATAATGAGCTCCATATACTGCTCCATACAGTATTATGGGCACCACATAGTGCTCCTACACAATAATGAGCCCCATATATTGCTCCATACAGTATTATAGGCACCACATAGTGCTCAATACAGAATAATGAGCCCCATGTATTGCTCCAAACAGTATTATGGGCACCACATAGTGCTCCATACAGAATAATGAGCCCCATATATTGCTCCATACAGAATAGTGAGCCTCATATATTGCTCCATACAGCATTATGGGCACCACATAGTGCTCCATACAGAATGATCAGCCCTATATATTGCTTCATGCAGTATAATGAGATATATATATATATATATATATATATATATATATATATTGAATAATCGACCCCACATAATGCCCCATACAGTATAATGAGCCACACATATTGCTCCATACAGTAAAATGAGCCCCATATATTATTCCATATAAAATAATAGACCCAATATAATGCTCCACAAGGTATAATGAACTACATATATTGCTCCATATAGAATAATGAGCCCCATATATTGCTCAATACAGTATAATGGGCCACATATAATGATTCATTAGGAATAATGAGCCACATATATTGCTCCATACAGTATAGTGAGCCCCATACATTGCTCAATGCAGTATAATGGGCCCCATATAATGTTCCATTAAGAATTAGGAGCCCCAGATACTGTTCCATACAGTATAAAGAGACCCATATAATCCTCCAAACAGTATAATGAGCCCCATATAATACTCCACACAATGTAGTGAGCTCCATATACGTGTATATCTCCATACATAATTGGCCCCATGTAATACTCTACAGTAAAATGAGCCCCATATAATGCTCCAAATAGTATAATGTGACCCATATAAATCTCTATACAGAAAAATGAGCCCAATATATTGTTCCATACATAATGAGAACCATATAATGCTCCATATAGTGTATGATGGGCCCCATGTATTGCTTCATACAGAATAGGTCCAATATAATGCTCCATACAGTATATAATGGGCCTCATATAATGCTCCAAACAGAATGGGCCCCATATAATGCTCCATATATAATGGGCCCCATATGATGCACGATATATAATGGGTAGAGATGAGCAAAAATTTCAATATTTGGTTTGGCT
The DNA here is from genome assembly GCF_051348905.1 of Ranitomeya variabilis. Lineage (NCBI taxonomy): Eukaryota > Metazoa > Chordata > Amphibia > Anura > Dendrobatidae > Ranitomeya > Ranitomeya variabilis. The sequence continues at coordinate 419,220,092 of NC_135235.1, forward strand.
CACGACTGCAGAATTTGCAATATTCGCTGATTTAATCACCGAATATAGCCAAACATACACAGCACAAAAGCCGGTGTTTCCCTCACTGTGTGACAGCGTGTTAAACACCGACATGATGGTGGTGAAATCATCCCCACCAGTCAGATAGCCACAGTTCCCACACTGTCAAAAGACAGCGTAAGCACTCAGATATGATCGGAGATATAAAGTTTACCTCCGGTCACTGGTGTCAGCTGATGAGACTACAGCTCCCATCATCCGACAAAAGCTGCTGCTAATAACAGTGAGAACAGGACCTGCGGATGGGTGTATTTATTAGCTGCTACTGTGTTGTAAATACGTAATGATAACCAGCCAGGCAAAACTCACAGCTTTGGGCTGCAACCCTAAGCTGTCAGCTTCAGCAAGGCTGGTTATCAAGAATAGAGGGGTCTCCACGCCTTATTTTTATTTAATTAAATAAAAAATTTAAAAAACAGCATGGGGTCCCCTCATGTTTGACAACCAGCTTTGCTAAAACAGACAGAGAAGAGGCCATGGATATAGGGCCCCCCGCCTAAAAATAGCAGCCCTCAGCTGCCTATCTATTAGATACACCAATTCTGGCAGTTTGCACAGCTATTCCCACTTGCCCTGTAGTGGTAAGAAGTGGTGTTTATATTTGTGGGGTTGATGTCACCTTTGTATTGTCAGGTGACATCAAGCCCAAGGCTTAGTAATGGAGAAGCGTCTATAGGACACCTATCCATTACTAATCCTAAATTTACATGGTAGATAAATATACAGCCAGAATAATGTCTTATTACAAATAAGACTAAACACAGTTTTCCTTTTTTCTTTAAAAATAACACACAGTTATACTCACCTAATGCCTATTCATTGAGGTTACCTTCGGTCACTGAGGCTGCATTCCCAACTGTGCTGTACTGCTGTGACCTCGGTGAGATCCCCGCAACTACCATGGGAAAAAGTCACTGAGTTTACTGCAGTTCAAGCTCAGTGACTTCACAGCAGATCACCGTGAGAATTTCTCACCATGATCCACACTGAAGTCACTGAGGTTGAACTGTGGTGATCTCATCACTGACTTTTTACCATGTTGCTGAGGTCACAGCAGTTCAACCCTGCTGAGAATGCAGCCTCAGTGACTGGAGGTAACCTCGATGACATCACCGCTGGTCACTGACGTTGCGCTCGCAGCAACTCAGTCACCAGTGCTTCTCAGTCTGGATGGTCGCATCTTGGCACCGTCCAGGTTGAAAACTATTAATCCCCCAGACATGGATTTTGGCATGTGACAGAATGACTGACAGGTGAGGGATAGTGTTTTTTATTAGTTTTATTACAAGAGAATGAGGGCTTCAGAGGAATTAGGCGCTAAGTGAGTACAGCTGTGTTTGTTATTTTTAAATAAAAAAGGAAAACTGTTTAGTCCTATTTCTTATAAAGGACTTTATTATGGCTGTGTCTTTACTTACCATGTAACTATAGGATTCGTAATGGATAAGCGTCTTATAGACACCTCTCCATTAGTAATCATGGGCTTGATGTCACCAGATAATACAAAGGTGACATCAACCCCATAAATATGAACGCCACTTGCCACCGCTACAGGGAAAGTGGAAAGAGTCAAAGTGCCAAAATTGGCTCATCTAATGTGCCTTTTCTGGATGACTGCGGGCTGCTATTTTTAGGCTGGGGGGGCAATATCCATGGCCAGCCTGAGAATATCAGCCCCCAGCTGTCGGCTTTAGCAAGGCTAGTTGTCAAAAATGGGGGACTTCGTGCCTTTTTTAAAATTATTTATTTAAATACAGTCGTGCTCAAAAGTTTACATACCCCGGCAGAATTTATGCTTTCTTGGCCTTTTTTCAGAGAATATGAATAATAACACCAAAACTTTTTCTCACTCATGGTTAGTGGTTGGAGGAAGCCATTCATTGTCAAACTACTGTGTTTTCTCTTTTTAAATCATAATGACAACCCAAAACATCCAAATGACCCTGATCAAAAGTTTACATACTCTAGTAATTTTGGCCTGATAGCATGCACAGAAGTTGACACAAATGGGTTTGATTGGCTACTAAAGGTAGAATCCTCACCTGTGACCTGTTTGCTTGTAATCAGTGTGTGTGCATAAAGGCTGAGTGAGTTTCTGGGATCTAGACAGACTCTTGCATCTCTCATCAGCCACTGACATTTCTGGATTGGGAGTCATCTGGAAAGCAAAAGAACTGTCAATGGATCTATGGGAAAAGGTAGTTGAACTGTATAAAACAGGAAAGGGATACTAAAAGATATCCAAGGAATTGATAATGTCAATCAGCAGTGGTCAAACTGTGATTAATGAATGGAAAATCAGTGACTCTGTAAAAACAAAACCATGGTGAGGTAGACCAACAAAAATGTCATCCACAACTGCCAGGAAAATTGTTCGGGATGCAAAGAAAAACCAACAAATAACATCAGCTGAAATACAAGACTCTTTAAAAACTACCAATGTGGCTGTTTCAAGATGCACAATAAAGAGACTCTTGAAGAAAAATGGGATGCATGGTCGAGTCACCAGAAGAAAGCCATTACTGCACAAATGCCACAAAGTATCTCGCCTACAGTATGCAAAACAGCACAGAGACAAGCCTCAAAACTCCTGGAACAAGGTAATTTGGAGAGATGAGACCAAAATTTAACTTTTTGGCCACAACCATAAGCATTACATCTGGAGAGAGGTCAACAAGGCCTATGAGGAAAGGAACACCATTCCTACTGTAAAGTACGGAGGTGAATCGCTGATGTTTTGGGGATGTGTGAGCTACAAAGGCACAGGAAACTTGGTCACAGTTGAAGGAAAGATGAATGCAGCACGTTATCAGCAAATTCGGGCAGTAAATTTGCACTCATCAGCCCAGAAGCTGTGCCTAGGACATACTTGGACGTTCCAACATGACAAAGATCCATAACACAAGGCCAAGTCGACCTGTCATTGGCTACAGCAGATGAAAGTGAAGGTTCTGGAGTGGCCATCTCAGTCTCCTGACCTCAATATCATTGAGCCACTCTGGGGAGATCTCAAGTGCACAGTTCATGCTAGACAGCCCAATTTTCGCTCATCCCGTAACAAATAAGGTATATAGGATACAACACTTTCCGACATGTGATTCAGAATTTGTGATATATTTATTACAATGTCCTTGCCCCTTATGGTATTTCGGTGAAACTATTTGTGATTTTAAGACAAGAATTAATCAACACCGACATACCATAAGGAAAAAACGCATGGATTTCCCAGTTTCTAAACATTGTGCGGAAAAATCATATACCGAGAAACAATTGCGTTTTTGCATAATAGATATGATACCTATTCAAAGGAGGGGAGGTGATCGAGTGCGACTATTGAAAAAGAAGGAACTAGAATGGATAATGAAATTAAATTCTCTTAAACCACATGGTATGAATGTAGATTTTAAATTAAACCATCTTATTTAACATATAGTGTATATATTCTTCTCCTGATTGTATACTATCTGGTTTTATATGAAAATCCTTTTGGATTGTAAGTAATGTTTTTTCTCTTCTTTTTTTCAGGTGTCCCATCCTATGAAACAAACATTTTATTTATTTTTATTTTGATTATTTTTTATTTTTTATTTCTTCATTTTCCTTCGTTTTTTTGTATTTTTTGTGTTGGTTATTGATGTATATTGAAATTGATGGAACTGAAATGTATGTTTATTCTCCTTTGATGGCAATGAAATGGTATAAGACTAAAATAAATCTCTATTAGCAACTCTAAATTCTTTGTGTTTTTGATTTTATATGCACTAGAAGGGATTTTGGATTATGGGGCCAAAGATCTGTGGGTCTTTAGGTGTCACATGCAATGGATTGGAGGAACATGGGGACTTAACCGCCTCCTGTGATCTCTAGATCTATACATTGGAATGGGAGGCCCCACTTAATTGGGGAGGGTCTTCCCAAACCTAGTGACACTTTAATGGGGTTATGTCCTGACCCTGTATCTCTGCAGCACATTCTAGTATGTCCCTTAAGAGAATTCTGCCGTGCTTTTTGGTTAAAAATACGCTATATTGTCCTCATATAGAGATAATTGGAGTCTTTAAAAAAATGTTGTTTAGTTATTTATATTTTTACTTTTGGTTCCACCTTTTATGGATACAATGGAATACCTCAGTTAATGTGGCGCTTTTGTTCCCCGAAATTGTTCTGCTCAATCGTATACCGGAGCATTGTGGGTTTTAGACACAATTGTCATGGATATGCGCAGTGGGCACATAGTCACGGAATACCTCAGTTAATATGGCGCCCTGTTCTTCTAAAGTGTTCTGCACAACTGCGTGTCTGAGCATTGTGGGTCCTGGACGCAAACTTCATGGACATGCGCAGTATGCACACAAGGACGCCGGAGATATGGCGTGCACGAGAAATATGCTATTGTAAGTGCAGTCTAATTATGTTTCATGGGATTGGACACTTGGATGTGGAGATTTGTTTAATTGATTATTTAGTGAATTTTTGTGATTATCACATATTATTTATAATGATTTGTTCATGTGGATAATAAATCTTAAAGGATTTTCTCAATATGCGCTACGCTAATGCACTTTATGTATTACTTGTCACTGATGCACTATTTATTATTTTTTTATTAGTGTTCCTAATGATTTTAGTAATGAAAAATGTACCGGTATGTGTTTCCTATAAAAACTGGTCACTTCTTTGTATTCACTGCTTGAGAAAGGATCGGTGCGCTTAATTTGCAGAATGGTCAAAACAAAAATTTGAACAGGACCCTCACTTTAAACAGAACATTATTTTCAGTGATGAGACAAACTTCTTTGGCTGGGCCATTTATATGGATACACCTAAATAACTTGGGAATGGTGACAGTTTTCTTGCGTACGGTGTCTTGCATTGAAATCTACTGCAATGACCCGGGTACTGCGTTCACCATACATCAACACAATTTCTATCCGCTCCTCACGTGTTAACCTCTGCGACATGTCAATGGCTGTAAACAAAGAGAAGCTTGTAAATAACTCATGAAAGAATAAAGTTATGTTAAAACCAAGCAGACCGTTGTTTTTCTTGTGAAACTCTCAATAAGTTTGATGTGTCACATGACCCTCTTCCCATTGGAAAAAATAAAGTTGGATGCAGAATGGCCGACTTCAAAATGGCCACCATGGTCACCATCCATCTTGAAAAGTTTTCCCCTCCTATAAAAAAATGTGCCACAAACAGGAAGTTGATATCACCAACCATTCCCATTTAATTTAGTTGTATCCATATACATGGCCCACCCTGTATATAGTATAATGCACCCCTATAGACAAACTCTATATTATATAATGCACTCCCCATAGGCAGACTCTATATTGTATAATGCACCCCTGATAGGCAGACACTATCTAATATATAAAGTTGAGTGTATGTATGTGTGTGTGTATGTATCGAACCATGCCCACTCCACATAGCCATGCCCACTCTGCATGGCAGGCACAGGCAACATATAGCTCCATCGTGTCTAGAATGGAGTTGCCTCTGTGAGGTATGATGTCAATGGAAAGGAAGGAGCCTAATGGATAGAGATGTGAGGGGCAAAATGAGAGATGTCAGGGGGAAAATGAGTGAAGTGAGGAGCTGCTGGAGTATGAGGTTGTGTATAGAGAAGAGTGAAGCGTGCAGGTGGAGGCTGTGTATAAGGCCACATTCACATGTAATAGAGTGCAGGGTTGAGTATGTCACCACAGAACAGACAGACCAACTGTTGAGGGGAATTTATTAACAGGAGTAAGATTCTCCTCGCAGGGAGTAAACAGGGGGTTAATAGAGGTAAATCAAACAGTAAACAGTTAAGCGAAAACAAAAGGGTTAACGAGTGTTCTTGTAACTTATCAGTCCAGGGAGGTCCTGACTGGAGGGTCCTAATTCCAGCATGGGTACAGTCACCAGCAGAGTTCGCTTTCATGTACTCACAAGATGAAGTCTTTAGCTTTTACAGCACAGCCAGGAATCAGGGGCTACGCACTGTTAAGTCTCTCACCAAGAATCACAGTCTCTGTACTGATACTGCGGGGACCAGGGGATAGAAGTCTCTTCTCTGTTTCCTGGGAACTGGAAACTCCGGGGTTAAGACTTTTCTCCCAGTGAAGCTGCAAGCAGGAAATCACACAGCCACTTTGCTGCGAGTCTCTGTACACCAGGCTGACAGTCTCTCTCTCTCTGCAGCAAGAATACACACACACTGAGCAGTTTCCTTTGTCACACTCAGGGGTCCTGGCTTCTCAGTGCAGTCACCGGGGCTGCGCACTCAGGTCACTGTAAGGGGATACGTCATCTCTGATTATGGAGCCTTACAAGTCCCCACTCTCACTCCAGCCTTAGTGCCCTCACAGGGAGCACTCTATCATGGGGAGTGCGGCGCTGCAGCCTGCTTTCTCTCTGGCACGCTGTCCCCTCTGTTTTGCGCGCTCTGCTCTACACAGGAGGAGATGACATACAGGTATATGCTATATACAGGATGAGATGACATACAGGTATATACTGTATACAGGAGGAAATGACACACAGGTATACACCATATACAGGAGCAGATGACATAGGTATATGCTATATACATTGGAGATGACATACAGGGTTATACTATATACAGGATGAGATGACACACAGGTATATACTATATACAGGAGGAGATGACATACAGGTATATACTATATACAGGATGAGATGACACACAGGTATATACTATACACAGGAGGAGATGACATACAGGTATATACTATATACAAGAGGAGATGACATACAGGTACATACTATTTACAGGAGGAGATGACACACAGGTATATACCATATACAGGAGGAGATGACATATAGGTATATACTATATACAGGATGAGATGACACACGGGTATATACTATATACAGGAGAAGATGACATACAGGTATATACTATATACAGGATGAGATGACATACAGATATATACTGTATACAGGAAGAAATGACACACAGGTATACACCATATACAGGAGCAGATGAGATAGGTATATATTATATACAGGAAGAGATGACATACAGGTATATACTCTATACAGGAGGAGATGACACACAGGTACATACTATATACAAGAGGAGATGACAGAAGTATATACTATATACAGGAGCAGATGACATACAGGTATATACAGGAGCAGATGTCACAGGTATATACTATATACAGGGGAGATTACATACAGGTACAGTATATACTGAGGGGGAAATGACAGGTGTGAGGTCAAAATGACAGGTGTTAGGGGAGAAAATGAGATGAGTGATGGGGAAAATGAGAGATATGAGGGGGAAAATTAGAGATTTGAGGGGGAAAATGAGAGATGTGAGGTGCAAAATGAGAGGTGTGATGGGAAAATGAGAGAAGTGAGGTGCTATAACTAACATCAGTTAGTTACTATGCCCAGGCAATGCCAGCTTCTTCAGCTAGTATAATATAAAGCAGTCCCATTTCCAGACTCAATATAACATAATGCACCCCATAGGCAAGCTCTATATATTATAAAGCACCCCCATAGGTAGACTTTATATCATATAAAGCACCTCTATATAGTACAATGCACTCCCCATAGGCAGACTGTATAATACAATGCACCCCTTAGGCAGATTCTATATAAAATAATGCACCCCCATAGACAGACTCTTTATAGTATAAAGCACCCCCAAAGGCAGACTCTGTATAATATAATGCACCTCATAGGCAGAATCTATATAGTATAATGCACCCCATAAAAAACAAATAAATCCAAAACTCACCTCTCCTCCATGTTCTTCCTCTGCTCCGAGTGCTCACACATCTCCAGATAGCGAGTGCCAGGTAATAACGTCATCGCAACTCCTATCAGTGTCTGAGTCAGGGATGTCAGATGCTGAGAGGGGGATGATGGGACAGGGAGTGTGACGCTCCCTCTTATGAATGCGGTCAACTGTATTGGCATCCAGCCGATACAGTTGATCTTGCAATAACAGATGGGGCCGAGTGCTGGCACTGGGTCCCTGCTACTGCTCAGAGGCCCCATAATGGCTGGGTTTGAGAGCAGGAAGATTAATTTTTCCTTGCTTTGCCGTCAAGTGTAAATGTTTGGGCGTGCTGTGTACGTTGATACAGTTACAGTAGTGTAGCTCTGGGTGGAGCCCCTCAGAGCATGGGGGATGGTGCGACCGACTCATATGCCCCCCGATAGCTATGCTACTGGTTTTAACAGATATATTTATGACTTTAGATTACCACTTCCATCTTCTGACCATACAGGAAATCGGTGGTACTCTGCTTGCTTGGCCCCCAAAATGGAAACTGTCAGGAGTTTAATACTGCCAAAACCACAGGCTGAACAATCGCAGCTAGATATGTTATTCTCTGAACATTTCTGCGCTGTCCCTGGCTGGCTCTTCCTAGCGCTTCACATACAGTGATGTTGGGCAGGGTTGGCATGATGTTTCACCGGGCTAGCCTGGTTTCCGGCTAGGAATCATAGCCTTCAAAGTATAGTTTTCCTGAAATGCCAGAGCATTCCTGAGAATAACTATATAACTAATATACTATTCTACAAGTGTGTAGCCAGGATGTGATTCATGCTGCCCCAATTTCCAACTCTGGCACATGTAAAATACTCTAAAGTGTAATTTTTATATGGTTACTATATCCCCTATGATGACTATGTGTTTAGTGTGAATTGTCGGTTACGGATGACAGACTCCTATTCAGATCCACATATATCTTTACTGTTAGCAGAAACTAATTAGTGTTTTTCTTTTTCTGTTATGGCATTTTTTATTTTTTTATTTTAGGCAAATATATGTTCTGCAGCATCCAAGCATCACACTTAACGAGAAGCATGTACAAAAAATGCATTGTTACCTGTACGTAGTGTGGAAATCAATAGAGCAATGCTCTGTAAATGCTAGGAAGAGCTGACGGTGGAGGATTAAATGAACCAACAAAATGGACTGGGGTAGTTGGAATAGAATACAAATGAAGCATATTAAGTTTAGACAAGCAGCTCAACTAAATCCTGCAATATATCAAACAAACCAACCTTGTCCAGATCTTCCATTCATCCAGTAAGAGTCAAGTATTTAAAGAACAACTTCAGTTCCAATGAACATTAATATCAGTAGTCCCATTAAGTACTTAATAGTAATTAACAGGCAAATAAAGTACATTTTAAGTAAATTATTGTAATGCCATTACTGGTGCCCCTGCATGGTCTTCCCTCTTCCTCCATGCAGGGATGCCAACATACCCACTGCCCCTGTAATGCAGAATGGTTTCTGGCATGTTCCCTGTCTCCTGCTTCCGAGTCTGAGTTTGTGCGCCACACCGCCTCCTGGCTGCGGCCAAGCTCCCTTGTTTTTAAGCATGAAGCGGGCATAGTGAGGCATTTAGTAAATGAGTTCACCTGCAAGATGGCTCCCAGCCAATAGCTGGGAGGTATCTTGTATAAAAGGTACCCTCCCCAATAGGGAGGTGCCTGAGCAATCCTTAGAGTTTAGTGTTAGTGATGTTGATGTGTGCAACTGTATGTTGCCAGGTCTCCCATCCTTAGTCCATAATAGTTATTCCCTATCCTGTACGGTCCCTGTAGTCCTGTGTAATCTATATGTAATCTTGTGGCTGCGATGGCGGTTCCTGAATCCTGTGGCTTCATTGGCGGCACCTGAACAGCTTCCCGAGACCTATGTGTCTATTCCTGTCACAAGTGGCCATCCTGTCTAGGACTCTCTATTTGAAATAAGAAAAAAGACAAGGCGCCCCCAATGTGTCACACTGTTTAAAAAACACACATACAATCCTTTGTAGGGAATGTGCTCACCTATTGAAGTTGTGAAACTGGGTCACAACTCCCAAGAAGGCATAATCGTAGCAGCAGGTCTCCACAAGAATCCAAAAGGATGCTGGAGGTAATAGTCTGAAGAAGAGAGCAAGATAGCTCTTGAAACGCGTAGGCTTCAATAAACCACCCTAAATCTACCTCGTGTGCGCGGTCTTCAGTTCGCCTAAGACTAGGACTCTCTATTTGAATTAAAGTGTCTGCCAGGTGCTACTGCCTAACGCTGCCCTGGAGTAGCACCTAGCAAGTCTGACCTTACCACCAGACCTTATCACTAGTGTTGAGCGATACCTTCCGATATTTGAAAGTATCGGTATCGGATTGGATCGGCCGATATCCAAAAAATATCGGATATCGCCGATACCGATACCGGATACCAATACAAGTCAATGGGACACAAATATCGGAAGTGATCCTGGATGGTTCCCAGGGTCTGAAGGAGGGGAAACTCTCCTTCAGGCCCTGGGATCCATATTCATGTAAAAAATAAAGAATAAAAATAAAAAATATGGATATACTCACCCTCGGACGAGCCCTGGCTGTCACCGCTGCAAGCGTCTGCCTCCGTTCCTAAAAATGCAGAGTGAAGGACCTTCGATGACGTCGCGGCTTCTGATTGGTCACGTGACCGCTCATGTGACCGCTCACGCGACCAATCACAAGCCGCGACGTCATCGCAGGTCCTACACTCACTGCATTCTTAGGAACGGAGGCTGCCGGTTGCACCGCTGAGGTCCAGGGTCTGTCGGAGGGGTGAGTATATCCATATTTTTTATTTTTATTCTTTATTTTTTACATGAATATGGATCCCAGGGCCTGAAGGAGAGTCTCCTCTCCTCCAGACCCTGGGAACCATATGCACCGCACACGCCTGGGACATTATAGGAACTTCCGATTTCCAATATCACAAAAATATCGGAACTCGGTATCGGAATTCCGATACAGCGAATATCGGCCGATACCTGATATTTGCAGTATCGGAATGCTCAACACTACTTATCACCAAAGGCTCCAATGAATACCAAGGTAGATGCTTTGCAATGTGGCATTTATGGCAGATTTTTCTCAATTGATTTTGGCTGCCACATAAGAGCCCAGAGGAGCTTCAGATGTTCGTACACAGTGTCTCCACAGAATGCATGCTATCTGGGGGAATATTCAATGTTGAATATTTGCCAATCAGAGGACCAGGGAATGGCACTGTCTTTGCCACCAACACAAATCAAGGTGCAGGAACGTCAGGTTGCTTGTAAGTAAAATTTTATTCAAACTGATATAAAACAAATAAAACTTACATACACAAAATGTTTTGGCTGTTTTCAGCCTTTTTTAGCTATATGAAGAAAATTAATTTGACCCTTCTTATATATCCCTTTCCCAGTGTGAGAGGGAGGGGGGGTACAAAAGAGAAAGAGGAGGAGTGATTCATTCTACATTGTTCTTTTATATATATTAAAAATATAAAAAAAAAGTTGTTTGCTAAAAAAACAAACCTATTTGTACGATACACTTCTGTTCTTTAAAAAAAAAATTCCCAATAAATTTTTTTTTAAATCCACTGCCCCCCAAAAATATAGATTTTTTTTAAAAATTAGATACAATAAAAATGGGAAAAAGAATTTCTGTACCACTCCGTATGATGATTAGATCATCAATATATCTGTGATAGTATTAAATACACTGCTCAAAAAAATAAAGGGAACACTTAAACAACAGAATATAACTCCAAGTAAATCAAACGTCTGTGGAATCAAACTGTCCACTTAGGAAGCAAAACTTTTTGACAATCAATTTCACATGCTGTTGTGCAAATGGAATAGACAACAGATGGAAATTATTGGCAATTATCAAGATAGGCTCTATAAAGGAGTGATTCTGCAGGTGGGGACCACAGACCACATCTCAGTACCAATGCTTTCTGGCTGATGTTTTGATCAATTTTGAATGCTGGTTGTGCTTTCACACTCATGGTAGCATGAGACGGACTCTACAACCCACACAAATGGCTCAGGTAGTGCAGCTCATCCAGGATGGCACATCATTGCAAACTGTGGCAAGAAAGTTAGCTATGTCTGTCAGCATAGTGTCCAGAGGCTGGAGGCGCTACCAGGAGACAGGCCAGTACACCAGGAGGTGTGGAGGGGGCCGTAGGAGGGCAACAACCCAGCAGCAGGACCGCTATCTCAGCCTTTGTGCAAGGAGGAACAGGAGAAGTGTGGCACCCCAGGAGTTTAGGTACCACAGTGGTATTGCCTTCCTCTCGGGGAGGGTAATTCCATGCCTGGAGACAGGAGGAATCCCTTTGGCAGGTAACCTTACATGCAACACATTCTGACTCCAGCCCAGAAGGGGGAGCTCTACACCCGACTTGAGGGGAGCTGCTCTCTCTGGTCGGGAGGAGGAGTCAGTTGCTAGGCAGTTACAGTTGATAGTTGGCAGCAGACAGTGAAGGAGCACAGAAGAACTTAGGAGCTAGAGAAAGGCTGCGACTGGGCGTCTCTAGCTGATCGCAGAGATCGGCACCAGAGCCCGAGGTCGTGAAGAACTACAGGTTCCACGGCAGACGCGGAGGGCAGGAAACTGAGAGAGACTTGCCCACATAATACCTGAGGTACAGCAGCAATCAGAGTCTGGAGTCACCGTGGACAGAGACCCCAAAGAGACGGCTCAAATTGCCTACCGTGCAGGTACTGTCCCTGGACAGGGGAAGAAAAAGGACCTTGTTAGATAACTACAGGCAGCAAGGGACTACAGACCAGCGCATAGTGGAAGGCTCCCTAACTGACCTGTCAAGGAGATTTCCACCTGTCTTCAGGCTGCCTGTACTCCATCTATACCTGTTGCTGGTACTCTGGACTGGGGCTGCTTAACACCAGTAAACCTTGTAAAGACTGCAACCCTGTGTCCTCCATTTATTTGTTGGCATTCACCATCCCTGCCTAATACACCGGGAGCCCTGGGGACACTGCTTCACCTGTGGGAAGCGACACCACCTCTGCTGCAACACCATCACCCTCAGAGGACCACTTTAAGCAGCATCGGTCACCTCTGACCGAGAACCACATGAGGCGTCACAAACTTTCCTTATTTCCACAACAGCTTTAAAGACCGTCCCTTTTACTTGGGCGCCCAGGGCCATGGACCAGGTCGCTGCCACCGTGACCACCCCTTTAATTGCGACCAGACCCAGTACCGAGTACCCCACGGCCCTGACGGGTGACTCAGAAGCACTGCTAAATTACCTCCAGCAGGCCACAAATGGGCATGTGTCTGCACAAATGGTTAGAAATGAACTCCATGAGGATGGTCTGAGTGCCCGACATCCACAAATGGGGGTTGTGCTCACAGTCCAAAACCATGCATGATGCTTGGCATTTGCCACAGAAAATCAGGACTGGCAAATTCGCCACTGCCACCCTGTGCTCTTCACAGATGAAAGCAGGTTCACACTGAGCACATGGGACAGACATGACAGAGTCTGGAGATGCCGTGGAGAGTGATCTGCTTCTTGCAACATCCTTTAGCATGACTGGTTTGGCAGTGGGTCAGTAATAGTATGGGGTGGCATTTCTTTGGAGGGCCGCACAGCCCTCCATGTGCTCGCCAGAGGTAACCTGACTGCCATTAGGTATCGAGATGAGATCCTCAGACCCCTTGTGAGACCATATGCTGGTGCGGTTGGCCCTGGGTTCCTCCTAATGCAGGACAATGCCAGACCTCATGTGGCTGGAGTGTATCAGCAGTTCCTGCAAGATGAAGGCATTGAAGCTATGCACTGGCCTGCCCATTCCCCAGACCTGAAGCCGATTGAATACATCTGGGACATCATGTCTCGTACCATCCACCAATAATAATAATATAATAATTTTATTTCTATAGCGTGAACATATTCCGCAGCACTTTTCATTTTAGAGGGGACTTGTATAGACAATAGACATTATAGCATAACAATAAACACTTAGATCAAAACAGATACCAAGAGGAATGAGGGCCCTGCTCGCAAGCTTACAATCTATGAGAAAAAAGGGGAGACACGAAAGGTGGATGATAACAATTGCTTTTCTTTTGTTGTTCGGACCAGCCATAGTTTAATATTCGGGTGTTCAGGTAATGCTGCATGAACCGGTCATTGTTGATCAACAATTACAGAACACCTGAAAATTCCTGTCTACATTTTTCTACATTTTTTTCTACATTTTTTATGGGAATTTTTTTTCCTTTCTTAAATGTTTTTTCTTTTTTTCTTTTTTAAAGAACAGAAGTGTATTGTTTGTGATATTTTAGTTTTTCAAATGGGAATTTAATTAGATTAACATGTTTCCTACAAATAGGTTTATTATTTTTCATATACAACATTTTTTATATACTTTTCATATTTTTATATATAAAAGAAAAATGTAGAATGAATCACTCTTCCTCTTCCTATTTTATTTATCCTCCCTCTCTCACACTGGGAAAGGGCTATATAAGAAGGGTCAAATTCATTTTCTCCATTACACCTCAAGAAGACTGCAAAATGCTGAAATGCATTGTGTATATAGTTTTTATTTGTTTCATATCAGTTTGAATAAAATTTTACCTACAAGCAACCTGAAGTTCCTGTACCTTCATTTCTCTCGGTGGCAAAGACAGCGTCATTCCCTGGTCCTCCATTCTGACATACATGCTATGGGATACTCCTGTTCCGGAGTCCAGGTAGGCAGCAGTATTTTGCAAATACATCCATACTTCAAGCGTGAATTGTGCTTCTGCACAGCCATATCAGGTGAGCAATTTCTTATAGATATTCAGCTTCTCAATTGATTAAATGTTACTATGCTTAGATAGCGCCATGTTTTTTCTCCTTTAGAAACTTTATCAATGTATTTAGCATTTGAGTGGCAACACTTCATCACTAAATTTAGCATCCTAGCTGTCCAATGTGCAATCATCAACATGTCTAAAATGTTCTGATGATTAGTGTTGAGCGATACCGTCCGATACTTGAAAGTATCGGTATCGGAAAGTATCGGCCGATACCGGCAAAGTATCGGATCCAATCCGATACCGATACCCGATACCAATACAAGTCAATGGGACTCAAGTATCGGACGGTATTCCTGATGGTTCCCAGGGTCTGAAGGAGAGGAAACTCTGCTTCAGGCCCTGGGATCCATATAAATGTGTAAAAGAAAGAATTAAAATAAAAAATATCGCTATACTCACCTCTTCGACGCAGCCTGGACCTCAGCGAGGGAACCGGCAGCGTTGTTTGTTTAAAATTCGCGCTTTTACTTGGTTACGTGAAGTCCCGGCTTGTGATTGGTCAGGGCGGCCATGTTGCCGGGACGCGGACCAATCACAGCAAGCCGTGACGAAATTACGTCACGGCTTGCTGTGATTGGTCCGCGTCCCGGCAACATGGCCGCCATTAACCAATCACAAGCCGGGACGTCACGGGAGGCTGGACACGCGCCCATTTTAAAAAGCGCGCGTGTCCAGCCTCCAGTGACGTCCCGGCTTATGATTGGTCACGGCGCCATGTTGCCGGGACGCGGACCAATCACAGCAAGCCGTGACGAAATTACGTCACGGCTTGCTGTGATTGGTCCGCGTCCCGGCAACATGGCCGCTATTAACCAATCACAAGCCGTGACGTCACGGGAGGCTGGACACGCGCGCTTTTTAAAATGGGCGCGTGTCCAGCCTCCCGTGACGTCCCGGCTTGTGATTGGTTGCGCCGCGGTCAACCAATCACAAGCCGGGAGGCTGGACACGCGCGCATTTTAAAATTTTAAAATGGGCGCGTGTCCAGCCTCCCGGCTTGTGATTGGTTGATCACGGCGCAACCAATCACAAGCCGGGACGTCACGGGAGGCTGGACACGCGCCCATTTTAAAATGCGCGCGTGTCCAGCCTCCCGTGACGTCACGGCTTGTGATTGGTTGCGTCTCCCATGTGACTGCGACGCAACCAATCACAAAGCCGGGACGTAATTTTAAAATCCTTAAGGACCTGAAATTACGTCACGGCTTGCTGTGATTGGTTGCGTCGCCCATGTGACTGCGACGCAACCAATCACAACGCCGGAACGTAATTTTAAAATCCTGAAGGACCTGAAATTACGTCACGGCTTGCTGTGATTGGTTGCGTCCCGGTCACATGGGCGGCACGCAACCAATCACAAGCCGGGACTCACGTAAAGGAAAGAAAAGCGCGAATTTTAAACAAAGAACGCTGCCGCTTTCCTCGGTAAGGTGCAGGCTGCGTCGGAGAGGTGAGTATAGCAATATTTTTTATTTTAATTCTCTCTTTTACACATTTTTACATTAATGTTGTTTCGATACCGATACCCGATATCACAAAAATATCGGATCTCGGTATCGGAATTCCGATACAGCAAGTATCGGCCGATACCCGATACTTGCAGTATCGGAATGCTCAACACTACTGATGATCGTTACTTGAACCAAGCAACTCCTAATGCTCTGATGATTGTTTGAAGTAACGAGTATAATGGGAATCAATGGAAAATTTGAGCATTTTTCCAGTAGACCCTACAAGGAGGTCTGGGGGGCAGTGAAAATGTTGAAGTTAATGGAAAAAGTGCTACATGGAAGGAGAACATCATTGGGAAGACCCCTGGAAGCATCTCTGACTCCCAGATTGCTGCTGACAACAATGGTGTCACACAATAAAACATACAAAATCAACAAGAAAATGGAGTATACAGGAAATTACTTTTTAAGAAACATTCTTGCTGTATAATGACTTGCACAAACGTGAAATTGCAGAAAGGATTTAAAAAAAAAATAATTTAAGTAAACCAAAATTTAAATTTGTATTTAAAAATTGGTAATTTCAGTGTCATTTATGAATAAAGCAAGATATATTATACAGTTGCATCTCACAAACTAAGAATATCATCAAAAAGTTAATTTATTTCTGTTCTTCAATACAAAAAGTGAAACTCATTGTCAAGAAATATGACGTAATGTCTTAGGGTATGTACACACGTTGCAGATTACTCTGTGGATTTTTCCCAGACTGATTTTGATAAATCCGCATGTAAACCACACTGCGGATTTCCTGCGGAATTACTGCGGATTTACCACGATTTTTTTGCAGATTTTGTGCGGATTCTACCTGCGGTTTTACAACTGCGGATTCCTATTATGGAGCAGGTGTAAACCGCTGCGGAATCCGCACAAAGAATTGACATGCTGCTGAATAAACAATGCTACATTTCCAAGCGTTTTTTTCCGCAGCATGTGCACTGTGGATTTTGTTTTCCATAGGTTTACATGGTACTGTTAACTCATGGAAAACTGCTGTGAATCCGCAGCGGCCAATCCACTGCGGATCCACAGCAAAATCCGCAACATGTGCACATAGCCTTATTGTTCGATCGCACACTGAGGTCTGCTACATCGTTTGGTTTTGCAGACACATGGTGCAGCTTTGATCCCCCTCACCACCCCTCCTTCTCTCTCTCTGCCTGCTTGTGTAATCATATACTCCTTTCCCCCCTCCCTCAAGAATGTGAGCAGGTCTACGCATGGGCTGGGCCATCACACAGTTCATTTTCTAAGCTTCAAGAGTAGCAGAATTTTAGAAATGCATTACTGCATATCCGAGTCACATAGCCAAGTCATATTTGGACTCAAATGAACGCCAATGTCATGCTTAGAAAAATTATAATTTTGTCCGCTATGAGCCTCACAGATCGAGTTAGAATACCTTCCAAGGGGGCGTATCCAGCTTCTCAGTGATTTCTCTAGCAAAGAGTATAAAATATGAGACCTCATTTTAGGAGTGGCTTTTTGCCCAGGAGGTCAGCTAACAGAAACTCTGCAATCTGCCTGATGCATTGGGGCATATGCTCCTCCTCCTCCCTGCCGCATGGCTAACTATGGAATGACCTAAGACAAATGTAAGTTTATTTTAATCTTTAATCCCTTTTATTTTGTAATCATCTGTACATACTGTAATTGTCTCATTTTGGTAATATGTTTTTAGACTTTTGTAAACACTGCTTATTTCTTTTTGGAGAAAAAGTTATAATATTTACTAGCTTCATTTTCCTGCTCTAAAATGTACCTCCAATGTCCTCTGAAGCAAATTACGCTACTGACTGGGTTGGCTCTTGACCTGATATTAATCATAGGAATAGGAGCTGGTGGCAGCAGAGCATATTGAGCTTGTTGGTATAGCTGGCAGTGACGGAACGGGGTTTATAAGAGTACTGCCCAGCTGTGGCAGGGAATAGGTATATAGCCCCCACTGCAGCATGCCCAATAGCCAGTACATAGCAGGCAGCCTTTCTGGTGACTAATTATCCTAGGTGCTGTTCTCTGACTGACCTGAGGGTAAGGGTGGCGCCAGAGAGCTGCAAGTTCCAAACCGGAACTGGGAAGTGGAGTATAAATAAATTGCTGAAGAAAGACCTGGGGCAACCAAACACCCCGGGTTCATGTCACTCATATTAGATATAGTCACAAATAGAGAGATGTATTTCAAGTGTTTATTTCTGTTATTGTTGATTATTACGGCTAACAGACAATGAAAACCCAAAAGTCATTGTCTCAGTAAATTAGAATACTTTATAACACCAGCTTGTAGAAATTAATTTTAACATCCGAAATGTTGGCCTATCTTCAGTAAATGCACTCAATACTTGGTTTGGGCTCCTTTTGCATCAATTACTGTATCAATGCGGTTTAACATTGGGGGCGATCAGTCTGTGGCCCTGCTGAGGTGTTATGGAAGCCCAGATTGCTTTGATAGCAGCCTTCAGCTTGTCTGCATTGCTGGGTCTGGTGTATCTCATCTTCCTCTTGACAGTAGAGTTTGCTGGCCAACCAAACACATTGATACTGTTGTTTTTAAACCAGGTATAGGTACTTTTGGCAGTGTGGACAGGTGCCAAGTGGTGCTAGAAAATTAAGTTTCCATCTCCAAAAAGCTTGTTGGCAGAGGGAATCATGAAGTGGTGTAAAATTTCCTGGTAGACGGCTATGCTGACTTTGGTCTTGATAAAACACAGTGGACCTACACCAGCAGATGAAATGACTCCCCAAACCATCACTGATTGTAGAAACTTCACAATAGACCTTGGAAATCAAGGTCCCAGAGTCTGGAGGAAGATGAGAGACACCAGACCCAACAATGCAGATGAACTGAAGGCTGCTATCAAAGCAACCTTGGGCTTTCATAAAGCCTCAGCAGTGCCACAGAAGCCCTGACCAAGTATTGAGTTAATTTACTAAACATACTGTACATTTCAGTAAGCCAGCATTTCGGATATTAAAATCATTTTTTCAAGCTGGTGTTATAAAGTATTCTAATTTACTGAGATAATGACTTTTGGGTTTTCATTGGCTATAAGCCATAATCATCAACATTAAAGTAAACAAACCAGCTTGGAAAAATGATTTTAACATCCGAAATGTTGGACTATCTTCAGTAAATGCACTCAATACTTGGTTGGGGTTCCTTTTGCATCAATTACTGCATCAATGCGGTTTAACATTGGGGGCGATCAGTCTGTGGCCCTGCTGAGGTGTTATGGAAGCCCAGATTGCTTTGATAGCAGCCTTCAGCTTGTCTGCATTGTTGGGTCTGGTGTATCTCATCTTCCTCTTGACAGTAGAGTTTGCTGGCCAATCAAACACATTGATACTGTTGTTTTTAAACCAGGTATAGGTACTTTTGGCAGTGTGGACAGGTGCCAAGTCGTGCTAGAAAATTAAGTTTCCATCTCCAAAAAGCTTGTTGGCAGAGGGAATCATGAAGTGCTGTAAAATTTCCTGGTAGACGGCTATGCTGACTTTGGTCTTGATAAAACACAGTGGACCTACACCAGCAGATGAAATGACTCCCCAAACCATCACTGATTGTAGAAACTTCACAATAGACCTTGGAAATCAAGGTCCCAGAGTCTGGAGGAAGATGAGAGACACCAGACCCAACAATGCAGATGAACTGAAGGCTGCTATCAAAGCAACCTTGGGCTTTCATAAAGCCTCAGCAGTGCCACAGGAGCCCTGACCAAGTATTGAGTTCATTTACTAAACATACTGTACATTTCAGTAAGCCAGCATTTCGGATATTAAAATCATTTTTTCAAGCTGGTGTTATAAAGTATTCTAATTTACTGAGATAATGACTTTTGGGTTTTCATTGGCTATAAGCCATAATCATCAACATTAAAGTAAACAAACCAGCTTGGAAAAATGATTTTAACATCCGAAATGTTGGCCTATGTTCAGTAAATGCACTCAATACTTGGTTGGGGTTCCTTTTGCATCAATTACTGCATCAATGCGGTTTAACATTGGGGGCGATCAGTCTGTGGCCCTGCTGAGGTGTTATGGAAGCCCAGATTGCTTTGATAGCAGCCTTCAGCTTGTCTGCATTGTTGGGTCTGGTGTATCTCATCTTCCTCTTGACAGTAGAGTTTGCTGGCCAATCAAACACATTGATACTGTTGTTTTTAAACCAGGTATAGGTACTTTTGGCAGTGTGGACAGGTGCCAAGTCGTGCTAGAAAATTAAGTTTCCATCTCCAAAAAGCTTGTTGGCAGAGGGAATCATGAAGTGCTGTAAAATTTCCTGGTAGACGGCTATGCTGACTTTGGTCTTGATAAAACACAGTGGACCTACACCAGCAGATGAAATGACTCCCCAAACCATCACTGATTGTAGAAACTTCACAATAGACCTTGGAAATCAAGGTCCCAGAGTCTGGAGGAAGATGAGAGACACCAGACCCAACAATGCAAATGAGCTGAAGGCTGCTATCAAAGCAACCTTGGGCTTTCATAAAGCCTCAGCAGTGCCACAGGAGCCCTGACCAAGTATTGAGTTCATTTACTAAACATACTGTACATTTCAGTAAGCCAGCATTTCGGATGTTAAAATCATTTTTTCAAGCTGGTGTTATAAAGTATTCTAATTTACTGAGGTAATGACTTTTGGGTTTTCATTGGCTGTAAGCCATAATCATCAACATTAAAGTAAATAAACACTTGAAATAGATCACTCTACTTGTAATGACTTCATCTACTATATGAGTTTCACTTTTTGTATTGAAGAACTGAAATAAATTAACTTTTCGATGATATTCTAATTTTGTCAGATGCAACTGTAAGTAGTATCATCCAGACACCCATAGATGCTGGAAGGCAACAACTAGCGGACATCATTCAAATATCGATGATTAAAAACACTTTATGGGCTTCTGTCATCTGGTGGTGTGGAAAGGTTGGGGCTAATCCAAGCTTTATTCATTTTTATCAGAGTGAGCCTATCACAACTTTCTGTTGACAGATAAAAGTGCCTGGCTGTTTTTACCCCCTAGCGTCACTAAAAATCTGCTCAGACAAGACACCTAGGGCATGGCAGCACAACACCTCCAAGGCACAGAGGGACAACTCATGCCAGGTGTCCAGCTTTAAGACCCAATAGGTGAACGTCACAGAGGAATTAGGGAGTACGCTGGTTTTGTCTGCCAGGTATTGCTTGAACATCTTTAAAAACATGTCCATGCTTGTGAAAAATACATGGTCATCAGAGTCTGGACACTGGGATGGTGTCATGAAATTGGCACAGGCCTTTGATAATGTACCCCTGCCTCTTCTGTGTGTATCCTTTGCCTCTCCTTTTTGGTTGGGCAGGGAAGCTTGCCCACTGCAGCTAGCATTGTCTGATGGGAACTTTTCCAACATATTTTCTACAATGGCCTTCTGCTATGACACCTTTTTAGTAGACCTCAGGAAAGAGATGCAAGGTTTCCCTTGTGGCTGTAGCAAGGTGAATAACCATTACTCTTTTTTAGTCAAAATGAATGCAATGGGAGGGTCATGGGAAAGGCGGCGGTACATAAAGTGGATCATATGTGCCAAGGTCCCTACAGATAACACTTTTCCACCATGATGACTATTCTCCTTCTTCTCCATCTGTTCCTCCTCATTCCCCTCATCAGCCCCCCATGTAGGAGAGACGGGACACAGCTTGTGTGGGTACTAGCCACTGTTGCACAGCCAGCTCTTGTTCCTCCTCAAACCTCATGTCCTCATTGTTATGAATTCCATACTGAGCAGATAAGATGAGGCTAGGCTGAGAAGTATCTTTCTGTCTCATGTCTTCCTCCATTTCCACCAGGTCCGCTTGCACAGCTTCATGTTAAATTGCTAGCAGCAACTGTTTAATTAGGCACAGAAGCGGGATCATTGCGCAGATGATGGCGTTATTGCCACTCACCATCTTTGTGGAGTCCACAAAGTCTTGGAAAACTACACAAATGTCAGACATCCATGCCCACTAGTGTTGAGCATTCCGATACTGCAAGTATCGGGTATCGGCCGATACTTGCTGTATCGGAATTTCCGATACCGAGATCCGATACTTTTGTGGTATCGGGTATCGGGTATCGCAACAACATTAATGTAATAATGTGTAAAAAAGAGAATTAAAATAAAAAATATCGCTATACTCACCTGTCCGACGCAGCCTGGACCTCAGCGAGGGAACCGGCAGCGTTGTTTGTTTAAATTTCGCGCTTTTACTTGGTTACGTGAAGTCCCGGCTTGTGATTGGTCAGGGCGGCCATGTTGCCGGGACGCGGACCAATCACAGCAAGCCGTGACGAAATTACGTCACGGCTTGCTGTGATTGGTCCGCGTCCCGGCAACATGGCCGCCATTAACCAATCACAAGCCGTGACGTCACGGGAGGCTGGACATGCGCGTATTTTGAAAAGCGCACGTGTCCAGCCTCCAGTGACGTCCCGGCAACATGGCCGCCATTAACCAATCACAAGCCGTGACGTCACGGGAGGCTGGACATGCGCGTATTTTGAAAAGCGCGCGTGTCCAGCCTCCATTGACGTCCCGGCAACATGGCCGCCATTAACCAATCACAAGCCGTGACGTCACGGGAGGCTGGACATGCGCGTATTTTGAAAAGCGCGCGTGTCCAGCCTCCAGTGACGTCCCGGCAACATGGCCGCCATTAACCAATCACAAGCCGGGACGCCACTGGAGGCTGGACACGCGCGCTTTTCAAAATACGCGCATGTCCAGCCTCCCGTGATGTCACAGCTTGTGATTGGTTAATGGCGGCCATGTTGCCGGGACGCGGACCAATCACAGCAAGCCGTGACGTAATTTCGTCACGGCTTGCTGTGATTGGTCCGCGTCCCGGCAACATGGCCGCCCTGACCAATCACAAGCCGGGACTTCACGTAACCAAGTAAAAGCGCAAATTTTAAACAAACAACGCTGCCGGTTCCCTCGCTGAGGTCCTGGCTGCGTCGGACAGGTGAGTATAGCGATATTTTTTATTTTAATTCTTTATTTTACACATTAATATGGTTCCCAGGGCCTGAAGGAGAGTTTCCTCTCCTTCAGACCCTGGGAACCATCAGGAATACCGTCCGATACATGAGTCCCATTGACTTGTATTGGTATCGGGTATCGGTATCGGATTGGATCCGATACTTTGCCGGTATCGGCCGATACTTTCCGATACCGATACTTTCAAGTATCGGACGGTATCGCTCAACACTAATGCCCACTCTTGAGTTGTTACGTACAGAGGTTGATGAGAATGCTGATGGGCGTCATAGACTTGGAGTTGGTATTCCACAACTGGCCTGTGCTGTTCACAAAGCCTTGCCAGCATGTGCAGTATGGATCTCCAAGTACATGGTCACGTCGCACCCCAGTCAGTGAGCTGGCACTTGCATGTGCTGGTTACTTGCGGAAATGGCCACTCTGTTGTGAATTTGGATTCTGGGCTCCCCCGGTGGCTACTGGTGGAATTGAACTTGTGTCATCATCTTTCCTGTTCACCTGTTCTCATCAGATCTGGGTGTCGCTATATAACCTGGCTTCTCTGTTAGTTGCTTGCCGGTCAACAATGTTATCAGAAGCCTCTCTGTGCTTGTTCCTGCTCCCAGACATCTACTAGATAAGTTGGACTTTCGTCCTTGTTTGTTTTTGTTTTTTGGTTCCAGTTCACAGCTGCAGTTTCGTTACTGTGTCTGGAAAGCTCTTGTTGATCAGGAATTGCCACTCTGGTATTATGAGTTAATGCCAGAGTCCTAAAGTAATTTCTGGATGGTGTTTTGTTAGGGTTTTCTACTGACCATGAAAGTGTGCTTTCTGTCTTCTGCTATCTAGAAAGCGGACCTCAAATTTGCTAAAACTATTTTCCTGCTGCGTTTGTTATTTCATCTAAAATCACCGCCAATATATGTGGGGGGCCTCTGTCTCCTTTTTGGGCATTTCTCTAGAGGTGAGTCAGGTCTTATATTTCCCTCTGCTAGCATTATTTAGTTCTCCGGCCGGCGCTGGGCATATAGGGATAAAAAGTAGGACATGCTACCTGGCTACTTCTAGTTGTGCGCTAAGGTTTAGTTCATGGTCAGTACAGTTACCATCTTCCAAGAGCTTGTTCCTATATAGGCTTATGCTAGTTCTCTGGCCATGGAGATCATGACAGTTTGACCGGCCACTAAAGGGTTAAAATCCTTGGCTGAGAAAGGAGAGAAATAAGAAGTCTGCTGAGAGTTTTTTTTTTTTTTTTTTTTTTTGTGCTCTTAATTGGATCACTTGCCAGTCTGTCTATGCTGCAGTCTTTCTTTTTTTTCTCTCTCCTTCTAATCTTTGAATGGCTCTGTGTGCACCTGTCTATAATGGATCTTCAGAGTGTAACTGCAGGTTTGAATAATCTCGCCACGAAAGTACAAAGTTTGCAAGATTTTGTTGTTCATGCTCCGGTATCAGAGCCGAGAATTCCTTTGCCGGAATTCTTCTCAGGGAATAGATCTGGCTTTCAGAATTTTAGAAATAATTGCAAGTTATTTTTGTCCCTGAAATCTCGTTCTGCTGGAGACCCTGCACAGCAGGTTGGGATTGTGATTTCCTTGCTCCGCGGCGACCCTCAAGACTGGGCTTTTTCATTGGCACCAGGGGATCCTGCGTTGCGCAATGTGGATGCGTTTTTTCTGGCCTTGGGGTTGCTCTATGAGGAACCTCATTTGGAACTTCAGGCAGAAAAAACTTTGATGTCCCTATCGCAGGGGCAAGATGAAGCTGAAATTTACTGCCAAAGATTCCGTAAATGGTCTGTGCTTACTCAGTGGAATGAGTGTGCCTTGGCGGCTACTTTCAGAGAGGGTCTCTCTGATGCCATTAAGGATGTTATGGTGGGGTTCCCTGTGCCTGCGGGTCTGAATGAGTCCATGACAATGGCCATTCAGATCGATAGGCGTCTGCGGGAGCGCAAACCAGTGCACCATCTGGCGGTGTCCACTGAGAAGACGCCAGAAAGCATGCAGTGTGATAGAATTCTGTCCAGAAGCGAGCGGCAGAATTTTAGACGGAAAAATGGGTTGTGTTTCTATTGTGGGGATTCTACTCATGTTATATCAGCATGCTCTAAGCGTACTAAAAAGCTTGATAAATCCGTTTCCATTGGCACTTTACAGTCTAAATTTATTTTGTCTGTGACCCTGATTTGCTCTTTGTCATCTATTACCACGGACGCCTATATCGACTCTGGCGCCGCTTTGAGTCTTATGGATTGGTCCTTTGCCAATCGTTGTGGGTATGATTTAGAGCCTTTGGAGACTCTTATTCCTCTGAAGGGGATTGACTCCACCCCATTGGCTAATAATAAACCACAATACTGGACACAAGTAACTATGCGTATTAATCCGGATCACCAGGAGACTATTCGTTTTCTGGTGCTGTATAATCTACATGATGATTTGGTGCTAGGATTGCCATGGCTGCAGTCTCACAACCCAGTCCTTGACTGGAGAGCTATGTCTGTGTTGAGCTGGGGATGTAGGGGGACTCATGGGGACGTACCTTTGGTTTCCATTTCATCATCTATTCCCTCTGAAATCCCTGAGTTCCTGTCTGATTATCGTGACGTCTTTGAAGAACCCAAGCTGGGTTCACTACCTCCGCACCGTGAGTGCGATTGTGCTATAGATTTAATTCCGGGTAGTAAATACCCAAAGGGTCGTTTATTTAATCTGTCTGTGCCTGAACATGCTGCTATGCGAGAATATATAAAGGAGTCCTTGGAAAAGGGACATATTCGTCCATCGTCATCTCCCTTAGGAGCCGGTTTTTTCTTTGTGTCAAAAAAAGACGGCTCTTTGAGACCATGTATTGATTATCGGCTTTTGAATAAAATCACGGTTAAATATCAATACCCATTGCCGTTGCTGACTGATTTGTTTGCTCGCATAAAGGGGGCCAAGTGGTTCTCTAAGATTGATCTCCGTGGGGCGTATAATTTGGTGCGGATCAGGCAGGGGGATGAGTGGAAAACCGCATTTAATACGCCCGAGGGCCACTTTGAGTATTTGGTGATGCCTTTTGGTCTTTCTAATGCCCCTTCAGTCTTCCAGTCCTTTATGCATGATATTTTCCGCGATTTTTTGGATAAATTTATGATAGTGTATCTGGATGATATTCTGATTTTTTCGGATGACTGGGACTCTCATGTCCAGCAAGTTAAGAGGGTTTTTCAGGTTTTGCGGTCTAATTCTCTGTGTGTCAAGGGTTCTAAGTGCGTATTTGGGGTTCAGAGAATTTCCTTTTTGGGATATATTTTTTCTCCCTCTTCCATTGAGATGGATCCTGTCAAGGTTCAAGCTATTTGTGATTGGACGCAGCCCTCTTCTCTTAAAAGTCTTCAGAAATTTTTGGGCTTTGCCAACTTTTATCGTCGATTTATTTCTGGTTTTTCGGATGTCGTTAAGCCATTGACCGATTTGACTAGACAGGGTGCTGATGTTGCTAATTGGTCCCCTGATGCTGTGGAGGCCTTTCAGGAGCTTAAGCGCCGTTTTTCTTCTGCCCCTGTGTTGCGTCAGCCTGATGTGGCTCTTCCTTTTCAGGTTGAGGTCGACGCTTCTGAGATCGGAGCTGGGGCAGTGTTGTCGCAGAAAAGTTCTGACTGCTCCGTGATGAGGCCTTGTGCCTTCTTTTCCCGTAAATTTTCGCCCGCTGAGCGGAATTATGATGTTGGGAATCGGGAGCTTTTGGCCATGAAGTGGGCGTTTGAGGAGTGGCGCCATTGGCTTGAGGGGGCCAGACATCAGGTGGTGGTATTGACTGACCACAAAAATTTGATTTATCTTGAGACCGCCAGGCGCCTGAATCCTAGACAGGCGCGCTGGTCATTATTTTTTTCTCGGTTTAATTTTGTGGTGTCATACCTACCGGGTTCTAAGAATGTTAAGGCGGATGCCCTTTCTAGGAGTTTTGAGCCTGATTCACCCGGCAACTCTGAGCCCACAGGTATCCTTAAGGATGGAGTTATTTTGTCAGCCGTTTCTCCAGACCTGCGGCGGGCCTTGCAGGAGTTTCAGGCGGATAGACCGGATCGTTGTCCGCCTGATAGGCTGTTTGTTCCTGATGATTGGACCAGTAGAGTCATCTCTGAGGTGCATTCTTCTGCATTGGCAGGTCATCCTGGAATTTTTGGTACCAGGGATTTGGTGGCAAGATCCTTCTGGTGGCCTTCCCTGTCACGAGATGTGCGAGGCTTTGTGCAGTCTTGTGACGTTTGTGCTCGGGCCAAGCCTTGTTGTTCTCGGGCTAGTGGATTATTGTTGCCCTTGCCTATTCCTAAGAGGCCTTGGACGCACATCTCGATGGATTTTATTTCAGATCTGCCTGTTTCCCAGAAGATGTCTGTCATCTGGGTGGTGTGTGACCGTTTTTCTAAGATGGTCCATTTGGTTCCCCTGCCCAAATTGCCTTCTTCTTCCGAGTTGGTTCCCCTGTTTTTTCAAAATGTTGTTCGTTTGCATGGTATTCCTGAGAATATCGTTTCTGACAGAGGAACCCAATTTGTGTCTAGATTTTGGCGGGCATTCTGTGCTAGGATGGGCATAGATTTGTCTTTTTCGTCTGCTTTTCACCCTCAGACTAATGGCCAGACCGAGCGGACTAATCAGACCCTGGAGACATATCTGAGGTGTTTTGTGTCTGCTGACCAGGATGATTGGGTTGCTTTTTTGCCATTGGCGGAGTTCGCCCTCAATAATCGGGCCAGCTCTGCCACCTTGGTGTCCCCGTTTTTCTGTAATTCGGGGTTCCATCCTCGATTTTCCTCCGGTCAGGTGGAATCCTCGGATTGTCCTGGAGTGGATGCGGTGATGGAGAGATTGCATCATATCTGGGGGCAGGTGATGGACAATTTGAAGTTGTCCCAGGAGAAGACTCAGCTTTTTGCCAACCGTCACCGTCGTGTTGGTCCTCGGCTTTGTGTTGGAGATTTGGTGTGGTTGTCTTCTCGTTTTGTCCCTATGAGGGTCTCATCTCCTAAGTTTAAGCCTCGGTTCATCGGTCCGTATAAAATATTGGAGATTCTTAACCCTGTTTCCTTCCGTTTAGACCTCCCTGCATCCTTTTCTATTCATAACGTTTTTCATCGGTCGTTATTGCGCAGGTATGAGGCACCGGTTGTGCCTTCCGTTGAGCCTCCTGCTCCGGTGTTGGTTGAGGGTGAGTTGGAGTACGTTGTGGAGAAAATCCTAGACTCCCGTGTTTCCAGACGGAGACTCCAGTATCTGGTCAAGTGGAAGGGATACGGCCAGGAGGATAATTCTTGGGTCACTGCATCTGATGTTCATGCCTCCGATCTGGTTCGTGCCTTTCATAGGGCCCATCCTGATCGCCCTGGTGGTTCTGGTGAGGGTTCGGTGCCCCCTCCTTGAGGGGGGGGTACTGTTGTGAATTTGGATTCTGGGCTCCCCCAGTGGCTACTGGTGGAATTGAACTTGTGTCATCATCTTTCCTGTTCACCTGTTCTCATCAGATCTGGGTGTCGCTATATAACCTGGCTTCTCTGTTAGTTGCTTGCCGGTCAACAATGTTATCAGAAGCCTCTCTGTGCTTGTTCCTGCTCCCAGACATCTACTAGATAAGTTGGACTTTCGTCCTTGTTTGTTTTTGTTTTTTGGTTCCAGTTCACAGCTGCAGTTTCGTTACTGTGTCTGGAAAGCTCTTGTTGATCAGGAATTGCCACTCTGGTATTATGAGTTAATGCCAGAGTCCTAAAGTAATTTCTGGATGGTGTTTTGTTAGGGTTTTCTACTGACCATGAAAGTGTGCTTTCTGTCTTCTGCTATCTAGAAAGCGGACCTCAAATTTGCTAAAACTATTTTCCTGCTGCGTTTGTTATTTCATCTAAAATCACCGCCAATATATGTGGGGGGCCTCTGTCTCCTTTTTGGGCATTTCTCTAGAGGTGAGTCAGGTCTTATATTTCCCTCTGCTAGCATTATTTAGTTCTCCGGCCGGCGCTGGGCATATAGGGATAAAAAGTAGGACATGCTACCTGGCTACTTCTAGTTGTGCGGTAAGGTTTAGTTCATGGTCAGTACAGTTACCATCTTCCAAGAGCTTGTTCCTATATAGGCTTATGCTAGTTCTCTGGCCATGGAGATCATGACACCACTCCTTGACCAAATAGTCTGCCAAATAGGAGTAGGTTTTCAGAAACCTCTGAACTACTAAGTTGAGCCTGTGTGCGAAGCATGGTACCTGTGTAAACCTGCCAAACTTCACAGCCAGCATCAGGTTACGGCTATTATCAATTTTGACATGCATGTTTGTAGGTTCAGAGGCGTGAGCCACAGATCTGTCTGGTTTGTTAATCCTTTGAATAACTGCAGAGTGGTTTGCAGTTTCTCTTAGACAAATTAGCTTCAGCAACGCTGCAGAGCTTCCAGCTGATGTGGACAACGTATTCTGAGATAGCGCATCGGTGATAGAGGATGAGGAGGAGCAGTGGGGGGTGCAGGAGCTGGTGAAGGAGGTGGAGGAAACCCTGATAGAAGTAGGCCATCAATACTTGGCATCCCTAGCACATGTGCCAAGGTGGGATTCAGCACTGGCTTGTACAAGGTTCACCCAGTGTGATGTAGTGCCCCTGGACACAAGAGCTTGTCCACATATTAGTCATTAAGTAGACAATCCCAGTAACCGTGTTGTTAAGGACACAGGTGATGTTTCTGGACATGTGCTGGTACAAGGCAGGGATGCCACACTGGGAGAAATATTGAGCACTGAGGGACCAAATTTGTACTCCTGTAGCAGGCCATATTTGTTTACATTGTATATTTGACAATTGTAAATTATTTTTAACAAAAATATTATGTGAACTCTACCAGGCCAATCGGTTTTTAAAAATTTGAACCCACCGTAATTTTATACAAAGCACGTTAAAGTGTCTGGATGACTAATTGACACCATTAAAAATTTAGGAAGGTTTTTAGGGTTTATATATATATATATATATATATATATATATATATATATATATATATATATATATATATATATATATATATATATATACTAGATGGTGGCCCGATTCTAACGCATCGGGTATTCTAGAATATGCATGTCCACGTAGTATATTGCCCAGTGACGTAGTATATTGCCCAGTGACGTAGTATATTGCCCAGTGATGTAGTATATTGCCCAGTGACGTAGTATATTGCACAGCCACGTAGTATATTGCCCTGTGACGTAATATATTGCCCAGTGATGTAGTATATTGCCCAGTTACGTAGTATACAGCACAGAGCCACGTAGTATATTGGCCAGTTACGTAGTATACAGTACAGAGCCGAGTAGCATATTGCACAGCGACGTAGTATACAGCACAGAGCCACATAGTATATTGCCCAGCCACGTAGTATATTGGCCAGTTACGTAGTATACAGTACAGAGCCGAGTAGCATATTGCACAGCGACGTAGTATACAGCACAGAGCCACATAGTATATTGCCCAGCCACGTAATATATTACCCAGTTACGTAGTATATTGCCCAGTTACGTAGTATATTGCCCAGTTACGTAGTATATTGCCCAGTGACGTAGTATATTGCCCAGCCATGTAGTATATTGCCCAGTTACGTAGTATATTGCCTAGTGACGTAGTATATTGCCCAGTGACGTAGTATACAGCACAGAGCCACGTAGTATATTGCCCAGCCATGTAGTATATTGCCCAGCCACGTATGTAACAGGTTAAAAAATAAAAAATAAACATATACTCACCTTCCGAGGGGCCCCTTGTAGTTCTGTCGCCTGTGTTTGGTTCAGGTGGCAGCTTCCGGTCCGAGGGTGTGATGATGTCGCGGTCACATGACCATGACGTCATGGCAGGTCCTTCTTGCGCAGGCGTGCAGGGCCTGCGATGACGTCGTGGTCACATGACTGTGACGTCACGGCAGGTCCTTCTAGTGCAGGCGTGCAGGGCCTGCGATGACGTCACGGTCACATGACTGGGACGTCATGGCAGGTCCTTCTCGCGCAGGGCCTGTAATGATGTCACAGTCACATGACCGTGACGTCATGGCAGGTCCTTGTCGCACACCAAACTTAGCACCGGAACCTGCCGCTTGCATGGACCGTTCACCGGAGCGTCGGAAAGGCGGCAGAAGGTGAGTATATAATGATTTGTTATTTTTTTTTATTATTTTGAACATTAGATGTTTTTACTATTGAGGCTGGATAGGCAGCCTCAATAGTAAAAACTTGGTCACACAGGGTTAATAGCGGCGGTAATGGAGTGAGTTACCCGCGGCATAACGCGGTCCGTTACCGCTGGCATTAACCCTGTGTGAGCCGTGACTGCGGGGAGTATGGAACGGGCACTGGGCAGTGACTGCAGGGGAGTAGGGAGGGACTAATCGGACCATGCCCATCGCTGATTGGTCGCGGAAGCCATGACAGGCAGCTGGCGAGGCCAATCAGCGAATGAATATCCATGACGGAAGTTGCCAACAGAAAGACGGAAGTACCCCTTAGACAAATATATATATATATATATATATATATATATATATATATATATATATATATATATATATATATATATATATATATATATATATAACACATCACAATGTAACAAGAACCATGTTAAACTGTGGCCTGAGTTTGGGCCTGGGTTCAGCCTTGGTGGTTCTGGGAGAGTGTCCGGTTCCATACGACCTCCAAATTGTGCCGCTTTTGGTCACTTCTTTGAGACTCTCAGGTGATTCTGCTCTCTTTGTCACCCAGTAAGCATGTTGCACTGTATGGATGAGTAATTGAAACCAGAAAAAAATTCAATGCTTTCTTGGAGTTTTATACTCTATGAATGAGTAATAGCAACAAGATAAATTTGTAAACGCTTTCTTGGAGTCTTATATACCACCACAATGTACCACAGAGCACGTAATACTCTATGAATGAGTAGTTCAATTCAAAACCATTTTTCAACACTTTTTTGGAGCGTTATATGTCAAAGAAATGTAGCACACAGCATATAATACTCTATGGATGAGTAATTCAATTCAGAAAAAAACTTTCAACGCTTTTTGGAAGTGATAAATAACATAGAAATGTACCACAAAACATGTAATACTGTAGGGATGAGTAATTGAATCCAGAAAAAAAATTCAACCCTCTTTTGGAGTGTTATACACCGCAGAAATGTACCACAAAGCACATAATACTCTATGGATGAATAATTCAATTCAGAAACATTTTTCAACACATTTTTGGAGTGTTGTATAACACAGAAATGTACCATAAAGTCTGTAATACTGTATCGTTTCTCCTTTGGGAGAGTGACATGTTAAGCATGTCGAGGTGAGGAGACTTAAAGCCGCAATGCTCCTCTGGGAAATATGCAAATTGTCTCTTCAGAGAGGAAGAGGACTAGAACTCTAGTGCGACCTATTGGATGTAGCAATCCTAACAGTCAATGTCGACCCTTTAACGAGCCTTGTCACATGACTTAGGATAAGAGCCAAACCAAATCTCAATTTGCAGACACTGTGTTTCGGGGTACTGCTCCTCGTCAGTGCAATGTGGTGATCTGGTTTGGCTGATTGAGAGGCATCTGACAGGGATCCAAGAAGTATCATCTGACCCAGATCCAAGAAGTATCGTTTCTCCTTGCGGAGAGTGACATGTTAAGCATGTCGAGGTGAGGAGACTTAAAGACTTAAAGCCACAATGCTCCTCTGGGCTGTTATCCTAAGTCATGTTCTGCTCCAGGAAGACATCCAGGCCTCTCTTGAACCCCTCGACTGAGTTCGCCATCACCACCTCCTCAGGCAAGCAATTCCAGATTCTACTGTTAGGGCAGTGAGAATCTGGAATTGCTTGCCTGAGGAGGTGGTGATGGCGAACTCAGTCGAGGGGTTCAAGAGAGGCCTGGATGTCTTCCTGGAGCAGAACAATATTGTATCATACAATTATTAGGTTCTGTAGAAGGACGTAGATCTGGGGATTTATTATGATGGAATATAGGCTGAACTGGATGGACAAATGTCTTTTTTCGGCCTTACTAACTATGTTACTATGTTACTATGTTACTATGTGACAAGGCCCATTAAAGGGTCGACATTGACTGTTAGGATTGCTACTTCCAATAGGTGGCACTAGAGTTCTAGTCCTCTTCCTCTCTGAAGAGACAATTTGCATATTTCCCAGAGGAGCATTGCGGCTTTAAGTCTCCTCACCTCGACATGCTTAACATGTCACTCTCCGCAAAGAGAAACGATACTTCTTGGATCCATGTCAGACGCCTCTCCATCAGCCAAACCAGATCTTCACATTGGACTTATGAGGGGCAGTACCCCGAAACACAGTGTCTGCAAATTGAGATCTGGTTATTATTATTATTATTATTATTATTATTTATTTATATAGCACCATTAATTCCATGGTGCTGTACATGAGAAGGGGTTACATCAAAATACAAATATCACTTACAGTAAACAAAACTAACAATGACAGACTAGTACAGAGGGAAGAGGACCCTGCCCTTGCGGGCTTACATTCTACAGGATTATGGGGAAGGAGACAGTAGGTCGAGGGTTGCAGTAGCTCCAATGGTGTTGAGGTGGCCGTGTGGTCTTTACAGGCTGTAAGCTTCTTTGAAGAGGTGGGTTTTCAGTTTTTTTTTGAAGGATCCAAAAGTAGTGGATAACCGGATGTGTTGGGGCACTGAATTCCAAAGGATGGGTGATATTTGGGAGAAGTCTTAGAGGCGATTGGGTGAGGAGCGAATAAGCGTGGAGGAGGTCTTGGGAGGACCGGAGATTATGTGAGGGAAGATATTGAGAGATTAGTGTGGAAATATACAGAGGAGAAAGGTTATGGTTGGCTTTGTAGGTCAGTGTTAGTCATTTAAACTGGATACGCTGAGAAATTGGGAGCCAGTGAAGGGATTTGCAAAGAGGGGAAGCAGAAGTGTAGCGAGGAGAGAGATTAATTAGTTGGGCAGCAGAGTTAAGGTTGGACTGGAGGGGTGCGAGAGTGTTAGAAGGTAGGCCACAGAGGAGTATGTTGCAGTAGTCAAGGCGGGAAATGATTAGGGCATGCACGAGCATTTTGGTAGAGTGTGGGTTGAGGAAAGGACAGATTCTGGAAATATTTTTGAGCTGGAGGCGACAGGAGGTGGTGAGAGCTTGGATGTGCGGTTTGAAGGACAGGGCAGAGTCAAGGGTAACTCCCAGGCAGCGGATTTTGGGGACAGGGGAAAGTGTGATTTCATTAATTTTGATAGATAGATCAGGGAGGGAAGATATGCGTGATAGAGGAAAGATAATGAGTTCAGATTTGTCCACATAGAGCTTGAGGAAGCGAGAGGAGAAGAAGGAGGATATGGCTGATAGACACTCTGGGATTCTGGAGAGCAGAGAGGTGACATCTGGGCCAGAGAGGTAGATCTGCGTGTCATCGGCATATAGATGGTACTGGAAGCCATAGGACCTTATGAGTTGTCCCAGGCCGAGTGTATAGATTGAGAAGAGTAAGGCTCTTAGGACAGAGCCTTGCCGGACCCCAACAGAGAGGGGGCGAGATGAAGAGGTAGTATGGGAGTAGGAAACGCTAAATGTGCGGTTGGCAAGGTATGAGGAGATCCAAGATAGGGCAAGGTCTTTGTCCCCAAAGGAAGAGAGGATCTGTAGTAGGAGGCAGTGGTCAACTGTGTCGAAGGCAGAGGACAGGTCTAGGAGGAGGAGTATAGAGAATTGTCTGTCAGCTTTGGCTGTAAGTAAGTCGTTAGTAATTTTGGTCAGGGCAGTCTCAGTGGAATGGTGGGGATGGAAGCCAGATTGGTTTGGGCTCTTATCCTAAGTCATGTGACAAGGCTCGTTAAAGGGTCGACATTGATTGTTAGGATTGCTACTTCCAATAGGTCGCACTAGAGTTCTAGTCCACTTTCTCTCTGAAGAGACAATTTGTAATACTGTAGGGATGAGTAGTAGAAAACGTTTTAAACCCTTTTTTCGAGTGCTATATACCACAGAAATGTATCACAAAGCAGATAACACTCTATGGATAAAATATAGTCAATTTTTCAACCCCCTCAAAAAAATGTGGTCATGTGCAGCAGATGTATATTTAGCAATTGACTGCAAACCCTAAGCCCCGATTGTTTGTTTAATATACTAATTTTATTATAAAAACAAATATAGTTAAGGTACCAAAAACAGAACAGTAGAATTCGTAAAAAAAAAAGTCTATTATGACCATCTTCACAAAGACCTTAACAGAATATTAAGGCCAAAATGGTGAATATACACTCACCGGCCACTTTATTAGGTACACCATGCTAGTAACGGGTTGGACCCCCTTTTGCCTTCAGAACTGCCTCAATTCTTCGTGGCATAGATTCAACAAGGTGCTGGAAGCATTCCTCAGAGATTTTGGTCCATATTGACATGATGGCATCACACAGTTGCCGCAGATTTGTCGGCTGCACATCCCAAAGATGCTCCATACAAGGCAGGATGGATCCATGCTTTCATGTTGTTTACGCCAAATTCTGACCCTACCATCCGAATGTCGCAGCAGAAATCGAGACTCATCAGACCAAGCAACGTTTTTCCAATCTTCTACTGTCCAATTTCGATGAGCTTGTACAAATTGTAGCCTCAGTTTCCTGTTCTTAGCTGAAAGGAGTGGTACCCGGTGTGGTCTTCTGCTGCTGTAGCCCATCTGCCTCAAAGTTCGACGCACTGTGCGTTCAGAGATGCTCTTAGGCCTACCTTGGTTGTAACGGGTGGCGATTTGAGTCACTGTTGCCTTTCTATCAGCTCGAACCAGTCTGCCCATTCTCCTCTGACCTCTGGCATCAACAAGGCATTTCCGCCCGCAGAACTGCCGCTCACTGGATTTTTTTTCTTTTTCGGACCATTCTCTGTAAACCCTAGAGATGGTTGTGCGTGAAAATCCCAGTAGATCAGCAGTTTCTGAAATACTCAGACCAGCCCTTCTGGCACCAACAACCATGCCACGTTCAAAGGCACTCAAATCACCTTTCTTCCCCATACTGATGCTCGG
Organism: Ranitomeya variabilis; assembly: GCF_051348905.1. Lineage (NCBI taxonomy): Eukaryota > Metazoa > Chordata > Amphibia > Anura > Dendrobatidae > Ranitomeya > Ranitomeya variabilis. Next base: position 419,256,364 of record NC_135235.1, read on the forward strand.
TTTGAACTGCAGGAGATTGTCTTGACCATGTCTACATGCCTAAATGCACTGAGTTGCCGCCATGTGATTGGCTGATTAGAAATTAAGTGTTAACAAGAAGTTGGACAGGTGTACCTAATAAAGTGGCCAGTGAGTGTACGATAAATGCAAAGAATAAAAAATGATGCGACTTATTCATCAAATTATCAGACATTATTGTCAAACAGTCTGGGAGCTCAATGAGGGTCATTTACTATAGTATAATGTGCAATTTACAGCAACTGAATAACAACTAATCATGCATTTACTTCTGCTGCTGATCTAGCACTTGCTATTCAATAGGAAGCAGCAATATAATGCAAATTGTCTGTAATTTCCTCCCGTAACAAAAGAAGAAAAGAAACTTGCATCGATATGACAAAAGATGTTTGTCCAACCATTAGAAAATAGAGGGGCGAAGAGATTAGGCATTCATTCGCAGTCACCAATTTACACCAATGACAGCAGTGCTCAACAACTACATGAAATGTGCAGGTTTTACAGATTTGTCCTTCCACAGCATTTTCCTGTCTGGTAGAAATTGCTCTGGGCAAAAGTGAGTGAACGTGTTCCTAAGGCATGACTTTCGAAGCTACCTAGTTCGTCTGTCTAAAACTGACAAGTCGCTAGTTGGCCCAGATATATTGTTAGAAAAGCTTCCATATCTTGTAACTGTCTATCTGATTATTCTGGACTACACTGCTTGCTTTGTGTCTCTGTTTAATATACAGTGATGAAACATATGGTGATATCTTAATAAGAGAATTATGTACCCAGTGATGTAAAGTTAATACAAATATATCCACTGTCAGAGGGTTATTCTGACTTCACTTACTTCTATGTCAGGAGGTGAGTGAGGCTGGTGACATTATGTATGCTGATATAAGCCTTTAATTGTGTTATAGGATTTCACTACATATGACTTCAGACTGCCATACTATATGTGTACAACGTTCACAATGTCATAATTCCCCAAGATTCCCCAGGTGGATGGGCAGTTATGTGACCACGTGTATGCGTATTCTATACCTGCAGTCAAATGCCAACCTGTCTCATCCGGCTTGACTGCTACGACCCATAACCGTTTTCTCCCATTAAGTGACACAAACAAATTATCAAACTTGAAAACTTTTATTGGGAAATATAAGCATAAAATTTCCATCTTTTAACTTTGGGTAAAATATTTGGTCGCAGCTTATAAAAACAGGCAATATCTGCCAACAAATTTGGGTGTAGGGAGATTAACTGCCTACCGGACTCCCGGGCAGGTATCTTCACCACCAACAAAACTCCACCCTTCCGCAGCTGCGACTGAAACAAACCATAACAAAAAGGGGAGGGAGGGCGGGAAACAGGTCCGGGTCCAGGGATCGGATGTGCTATCAACACTTCCGGGCGCCAGGAGCAGGGGATAAGCCCCGCCCCCTCTGCGGGGAGTTAACCCCATATTCCATTTTAGTCCATGAGCCAAGAACCAAATTTGACGATATCGGTACCAAGCGGAGTGACTAATTCTCTTTGGTATTTTTAGGTAGATGCATGTCTGTAGTTTATTTTTTGATATGATAGCCCTTACATATACGTAGCTTATTAACCCCTTCAGCCCTAGGCCTATTTGTACCCAAGTGCCTAAGCCAATCTGACCTGTGCCACTTCATGGGCTAATAACTTTGGAACGCTTTCACCTATCCAAGCCATTCTGAGATTGTTTTCTCGTGACATATTGTACTTCACGTCAGTGCTAAATGGGAGTCAATATATTTTACCTTTCTATATAAAAAAATGCTAAATATTCGGAAATTTTGGAAAAATCGGCAATTTTTTAACTTTGAAATTCTCTGCTTTTTACAAAAATACTGATACCCCCCATAATAGTTATTAATTTACACTCCCCACATGTTTACTTCATATTGGCATCATTTTGAAAATGAAACCTTATTGTTTTACGACGTAATAGGGCTTATAGTTTTATGCGCAATTTTTCACATTTACAGCAAAACCCACTTTTCAAAGGACCAAGTCACTTCTGAAGTCACTTTAAGGGGCTTACATAACAGAAACCACCCATAAATTACCCCATTTTGCAAAATACACCCCTCAAGCTGTTCAAAACTCATTTTTAAAAACTGTTAACCCTTTAGGTGTTCCACAGGAATTTTAGCATGAGCCAAGAACCAAATATGACGATATCGGTACCACCCGGAGTGACTAGATGTAGTATTTGTAACAAAATTTAATCCAAGTTATGTAAATACACACTGAACATGTCATGTGCATATATATATATATATATATATATATATATATATATATATATATATATATATGTTACTCCATAATATCTTCAACATCGGACTCTGAATCTGACTGTTGTTCTACTGGCTCGTCTTCAGTACCCTTGTTCTGGCATGTCTGTAATCTGCACATGTCTGTGCACTTCAGGCCATTGCTGAGGCAAGTACACTGAGGAAGTTCACATGACCGCACACACTTGCAGGACAGTAGCTGTATAATAGCTTCTGGTGCTGGTGCCCCTTGCATCCACTTGACAACAAGCTTTCCGTCGTTATCTATCATCCAACCGCAGTCTGTTGGGTTTGCAACCCATGGCTGGCTCTGCAGACTTCTCCTCCAGATCGCAGCCTGGTAGTTTGCACGCAGTGCATGCATGAAAAGGCAGTCCTGGCAAGGAGGGAGTTGACTTGACTCTACCACTCCACGTCTGGCACAGAACAGCTGATAACGGAGCCTGTTTACCTCAGTTGTTTGGGTAGTTGGCAGGTACATGTGGCAGGTGATTTCCTGTAACTTCTCAAAAAGTTCGGTAGACACTTCCCATGAACGACCAACTTCCTGAAAGGCATCCTGGTATGTCTTGTTCATCTTCAACTGCTTGAGTGTCGTCATCTTCCCACGGCCAGCGAATGCACTGACGGTGTCACAGCCTGTAAATGCATGCATACCAATCAATGAATCACATACGCTGCCTCCCAATGTTCGGCTCAGAGTGGTGATATCCAGGAATCTTGTCCGGTTCTGTGTACCGCATTTCTGGAACAGGTGGGATGGGATTTTGTGGCACATGCCCAGACACAGGACCATGACATCAGTATCCTCCGAAGTGATGATGACCGACTTGTAACCAGATTCTGCTGCATGAAGAGCATGGAGAAGGAGGCGTGTGTCTGCTTCTTCTTGATTTGACTTAAGGTCAGCAGCCTCTTCCCACTGTTCTTTGGTGATCTTAAAGCAGAGCTGCTCACATGTGACATACAGCTCCTTCTCCTCAAGCTTCTCCCTGTGGTGTTTCGCCTTCCATTCTTCTACCAGAAACTTTATGAGACTTGCCTTGTTGGAGGAACTACTTAGAAGCTTTTTCCACTGCTGGATGTTGTGCCCATGTTGAATGTTCTTGAAATGGATCCCTGTGCCTTCATATCTGTTGACTCTTTCTGTATCTTTGATGGATGTCTCCTTGTAGACGTCAAAGACAATATCAATGCGCTTGCTCTTAGCACCCTCATGGATAGCGCGACTCATTGCTGTGCCTGCTAGCTGGCCAAATGTTGCATTGTTTCCCTTCAGTTTCTGAACCAGGCTCATCCCATCAATGATGGTTGCAGAGGGCTCGGGGATCACTTCTGCAGGACGAGCATTCCTCTCCAACTCCCTTGCGAGGGCAGCCTTGTTGGTCTTGCGGATAGACCCATCACCATTGGCAAGTGCCCATGGCAATGGACCCAGGGGATGAGTCAAGACATCACTCATTTGTAGCTTTCTGTTCTCAGCTACAAGTATCATCTGGCCAAATAGGTTTCTGTCAGCCTTCAAAATTACCTCCTTGCCAAGACCTTGTCTGCGTGTCTTCATTTGGATGTTAGAGAACGTTTTAAGTTTGTTCTTCGTCATCTTGTCATGAAACAATGTAGTTGGCTTATCGGTACCCAAACGCTCATCCTTGAATGTTTGATATGCATCCTCTCCTATACTGTATGCCCCTTGAAGGTCTTTGGCTACATCTGGTGGTGCTACAGTCGCTGTTGACAAACTGATAAGTTCACCATTATGCTCTTTGTTGAAGGGGTTCACCCAACCTGTCTCCAGCAGTTGAACGAAAGATTGGACATCGGCTTCATCTCTTCTAATCCTAGACACCTGTAGGTCTGAATGGCTGAAGTCAGTATATTGTTGGCCTACCAGGGCCCTCAGCTGCCTCAAGTACATACTGCGGTACTCTGATGTCAGGTAGAACCTGGAAACAGCTCCAACTTTGAGGCTGAAGCCTTTTGTGCCCCCTGGTGTCTGGGTGTCTTTGTTGATTGTCTCTTCAATGGTCTGGTCCACAGGAATTCGTCCAAAAGGATTCTTGCTACCGATCTGGACCGAAAAGCCACCTTGCATGAAGTATTCATGGACCTCTGGGTGTTCTATGGGCAGCCGAGACATTGTGGCATAGTAATAGGTTAGGTATCGGGCATAGTTGACCTTGTCATAGGCAAAACACCATGGTATCATCTGTCGGATTGCTCCTAGGTGAAGCATCCAGTTGCCTTCTCTTGAAGCTCGAACCAGGGCCAGCATGGTCTCGACCATGTCCAAGTATGACATCCAGAATGCTGAGAGTTGTTCATTTCTGAGGGTCTCAAGATAAACTTGAAAGAGTCCAAAAGTCATTTGGCGCTCCTTCCCTTCCGAGGCCTGCCGTTCCCCAATACTGCAGTGTACGACAACATATCAGGTGTTGTTGTGTTCGGGAGAGATTGGTGAACAAATAGTGGGGTGCATTTTTTGCTGGTACACCTCTTAAAAATAAAAAAATGAGCCTAAAATGACACCTTCATGTAAAAAATGCACTTTTTCCATTTTCTCAACCAAGTGTTTCCAACTACTGTGAAACACTGGTTGGGTCAAAGTGGTCACTATACCCCCTAAAAGATTCCTTGGGGGTGTAGTTTCCAAAATAGGGTCACTTTTTGGGGTTTCCACTGTGGGGGTACCTCAGGCAGCCTTCAAATGTGACATGGCCCCCTAGATTTCTTCCAGTGAATCCGCCACCCAAAAACCACATAGCGCTCCTTCCGTGTTGAGCTGTGCTGTGTGCCCATACTTTAGTTTACGAGTACATGTGGGGTGTTTCTATAAACTGAAGAATTAGGGTAACCAAGTTTGGGTTTGCCGTTAACCCTTGCTAGGTTGCAGGTAAAATTGGATTACAATGTAATATCTGGAAAAAAAATGAAATTTTGAAATTTCGCCTTCATTCTGCTAAAATTCCTGTGGAACACCTAAAGGGTTAACAGTTTTTAAAAATGAGTTTTGAACAGCTTGAGGGGTGTAGTTTGCAAAATGGGGTAATTTATGGGTGGTTTCTGTTATGTAAGCCCCTTAAAGTGACTTCAGAAGTGACTTGGTCCTTTGAAAAGTGGGTTTTGCTGTAAATGTGAAAAATTGCGCATAAAACTATAAGCCCTATTACGTCGTAAAACAATAAGGTTTCATTTTCAAAATGATGCCAATATGAAGTAAACATGTGGGGAGTGTAAATTAATAACTATTATGGGGGGTATCAGTATTTTTGTAAAAAGCAGAGAATTTCAAAGTTAAAAAATTGCCGATTTTTCCAAAATTTCCGAATATTTAGCATTTTTTTATATAGAAAGGTAAAATATATTGACTCCCATTTAGCACTGACGTGAAGTACAATATGTCACGAGAAAACAATCTCAGAATGGCTTGGATAGGTGAAAGCGTTCCAAAGTTATTAGCCCATGAAGTGGCACAGGTCAGATTGGCTTAGGCACTTGGGTACAAATAGGCCTAGGGCTGAAGGGGTTAATAAGCTACGTATATGTAAGGGCTATCATATCAAAAAATAAACTACAGACATGCATCTACCTAAAAATACCAAAGAAAATTAGTCACTCCGGGTGGTACCGATATCTGGCCCGGCTCATGGACTATTTGGCCACAGAATGGGAGATCTGCTTTTTACACAGGGGAAGGCGCAGCAGTCAGGGGACAGCGGCGTAAGCCGCAGTGTCCCAAACTCTCAATTATTTTCTACTGAGAGAAGCCAGGTGAGACTAGTCAGCACCAGAAATGAGTGAATAAATTGGAGTGTAATTGAACTCCACTTGAATTTAACAAAAATCTGGATTCACTAAAACACGATTCTGTTTTTGTAATTCTCTTATTCACTTATTCAGCATTCAGAGAAATAACATCATGTATTTGAAAAATATTAGAAGAGTGATTCATAAGTCCTTTATTTCACACCATGGGACAACCAACAAGTCTGATGTGCAGGTTATGGAGGCTTGCAGGGAATGACAGAGTGGACAGAAATAACAGCTGCTGGCCACCATTTTTCTGGACCATGAAGGCCGGCGTCACACTAGGCGTAAGTAAATACAGTCCATTTTTTATGGCCGTAATACACAGTAATTGTCCCAAAACAATGTTCCGTATTCAATGTGAGGATGCGATTTTTACGCACAAATTTATCCGTGTGTCATCCGCATGTCTTCCATACGGCGATGTTTTCTCGCAGGCTTGCAAAATGGACATATCATGGATCCATCGGCTCAAATATTCTTAAAAACATATATACAGTCTATATATATATATATATATATATATATATATATATATATATATATATATATATATATATATATACACACAGTTATATGAAAAAGTTTGGGCACCCCTATTAATCTTAAGCTTAATGTTTTATAAAAATAGTTTTTTTTGCAACAGCTATTTCAGTTTCATATATCTAATAACTGTTGGACACAGTAATGTTTCTGCCTTGAAATGAGGTTTATTGTACTAACAGAAAATGTGCAATCTGCATTCATACAAAATTTGACAGGTGCATAAGTATGGGTACCCTTATCATTTTCTTGTTTTAACCCCTTACCGACATCGGACGTACTATCCCGTCCGATGTCGGCTCCCCTGCTTTGATGCAGGGCTCCGCAGTGAGCCCGCATCAAAGCCGGGACATGTCAGCTGTTTTGAACAGCTGACATGTGCCCACAATAGCGGCGGGTGAAATCGCGATTCACCCGCCGCTATTAACTAGTTAAATACCGCTGTCAAACGCAGACAGCGGCATTTAACTACCGCATCTGGCCGGGTGGCCGGAAATGACGTCATTGCCGACCCCCGTCACATGATCGGGGGTCGGCGATGTGTCAGGACAGTAACCATAGAGGTCCTTGAGACCTCTATGGTTACTGATCACCGGTAGCTGTGAGCGCCACCCTGTGGTCGGCGCTCACAGCACACCTGATTTTCTGCTACATAGCAAACATAGCGAACAGCAGATCACTGCTATGTAGCAGAGGCGATCGTGCTGTGCCTGCTTCTAGCCTGAGTCTACTGAAGCATGGCAAAAGTTAAAAAAAAGTTACAAAAAAATGTGAAAAAAAATAAAAAAAAATATAAAAGTTTAAATCACCCCCCTTTCGCCCCAATCAAAATAAATCAATTAAAAAAATCAAATCTACACATATTTGGTATCGCCGAGTTCAGAATCGCCTGATCTATCAATAAAAAAAGCATTAACCTGATCGCTAAACGACGTAACGAGAAAAAAATCTAAACGCCAGAATTACGTTTTTTTGGTCGCCGTGACATTGCATTAAAATGCAATAACGGGCGATCAAAAGAACGTATCTGCACCAAATTGGAATCATTAAAAACGCCAGCTCGGCACGCAAAAAATAAGCCCTCAACCGACCCCAGATCATGAAAAATGGAGACGCTACGAGTATCGGAACATGGCGCAATTTTTTTTTTATTTTAGCAAAGTTTGGAATTTTTTTTCACCACTTAGGTGAAAAATAACCTAGTCATGCTAGGTGTCTATGAACTCATAGTGACCTGGAGAATCATAATGTCAGGTCAGTTTTAGCATTTAGTGAACCTAGCAAAAAAGCCAAGCAAAAAACAAGTGTGGGAATGCACTTTTTTTGCAATTTCACCGCACTTGGAATTTTTTTCCCGTTTTCTAGTACACGACATGGTAAAACCAATGATGTCGTTCAAAAGTACAACTCGTCCCGCAAAAAATAAGGCCTCATATGGCCAAATTGACGGAAAAATAAAAAAGTTATGGCTCTGGGAAGGAGGGGAGTGAAAAACGACACAGAAAAACGAAAAATCCCACGGTCATGAAGGGGTTAAATACTCCTACCTACTTTTTACTGACTTACTAAAGCACTTTTTTTGGTTTTGTAACCTCATTGAGCTTTGAACTTCATAGCCAGGTGTATGCAATCATGAGAAAAGCTACGTAAAGTGGCCACTTGCAAGTTGTTCTCCTGTTTGAATCTCCTCTGAAGAGTGGCATCATGGGCTCCTCAAAACAACTGTCAAATGATCTGAAAACAAAAATTATTCAACATAGTTGTTCAGGGGAAAGATACAAAAAGCTGTCTAAGAGATTTAACCTGTCAATTTCCACTGTGAGGAACATAGTAAGGAAATGGAAGAACACAGGTGTCAGGACTCTGAACATTTTGATTACCTTTTGTGCATTACTGCCCTTTTCCAAGATGGCGTCTTTGGTCTCATGTGCACTGTGTCTTCCTGCTATATAACTCCACCCCAGCCTTTAGTCTGTGCTAGAGTATTCTGCCTTGCATCCAGCTCCTGACGACTATCTGGCTTTGCACCTGCACCTGCTCCAGTGAACCTGTGTGGAGATCCTGCTACTCAGCTCTGAGTTTCTGCTGCATACATCGGTTTCCAGTAATCCTCCATCTGGCTGCTTGTGTTTGTTTCCATCTGAATTTGCTGGACATGTAAGCTGTTGCTGCTCTGCTTAAACCTGAGACTATTACTCAGGCCTCCCTGGTTGTGCTAAGATATTATTTGAACTGCCTTATAAGCATATCTATCTGTGTTTGGACTACCAAGGACTTATTCGTGTCAAGTATCCTCAAGAATAATTGTGCTTCATAGACTTTCTGCGTGATTGCATTTTCCTCTGAAGTTCCCTATAGACTGCTAAGCTGCGTTTAATATTTACACCAAGTGTTGTGGACTTGAGTTTCTCTCTGCTCCTGTTTGAATCACCGTGTGATAATATAGACTTTACCACTTATAAAACTGTGTCCTATAGTTGTCTTGTTCCATGCAAAGAGTCTCCTGAGTTATCCCTTATAATCTTTACAGGATACTCTAGCCTCAAAAGAGGAGACTGCTGGAACAATGACTACAGAAAGCAGACTAGAGCAGGTGTTCTCCATAATTAGATCACTGCAGAAAGATGTGGAAGTTCTGCAAAAGAAGTTTGGAAGCTTTGAACACAATCAACAAGTGTTTGGACAAACTTTGCAGGACTTAAGCACCCGAATGGCAGTCCAGGAAAACAAACTTGCTGGCATGGAGTCACAGTATGGACGGGCTTTTCAGCACATAAGCACGCAAATAGCTGCACAAGCGACTTTACCCTCTGGGCAACCGCCACCAGCTAGCCCACCTAAGTTGCCCCCATTCAGATTTAATGGTGATCGCGACAAATTTCGTGGCTTTGTGAATCAATGTATGCTATATTTTGTTGTGCATGCTGACTGTTTTCCTAATGATAGATCCAAAGTATTGTGTGTAATAATGCTGCTGACCGCACGAGCGCTCGCCTGGGCGAATCCGATGATTGAGTCTTGTGATCCGCGGTTAAATAATTTGGACGATTTTTGGCCGCTATATAATATTCTGTTATTAAGTATGCTACTGAATTCAGGAGATTAGCGGTAGATACTAATTGGGACAGTTATGCACAATTACCTATTTTTAAAAGGGGTCTGTCTAGCATTGTAAAGGATGAATTAGCTCGATCTGAATCATCACAAGAGCTAGAAACATTTATACAGCATTGTGTGTGCATTGACCTTCGCCTTGCTGAGCGTAGGCAGGAGAAGTTTGCTGCATATAACCGTATTTCTAACTTTTCCCTTCCTTCCAAAGAGCTTGCAGGTAAAACATCTCGAGAGGTAGAGGAGGTGCCCAAATTGATTCTGTTCAGAGGTGCGAGAGTAATGAGCGCCGGGAGCATCGCCTTCGAGAAAGTCTATGTTTCTACTGCGGCCAGTCTGACCACTTTCTAGTCAACTGTCCCAAGTGTCCCAAGCGGCCTAACAAGGTGCTAGCAGCAGTAGGGGAGTATGACAACTATGATGATGAATCTGACATCTCTGAATGTAGCCTGCCTTTAACCCCTTTCTGTCATTAGACGTACTATTCCGTCCATGTGGGGTGGGCCCTACTTCCCAAGGACGGAATAGTACGTCATACGCGATCGGCCGCGCTCACGGGGGGAGCGCGGCCGATCGCGGCCGGGTGTCAGCTGCATATCGCAGCTGACATCCGGCACTATGTGCCAGAAGCGGTCACGGACCGCCCCCGGCACATTAACCCCCGGCACACCGCGATCAAACATGATCGCGATGTGCTGGCGGTGCAGGGAAGCATCGCGCAGGGAGGGGGCTCCCTGCGGGCTTCCCTGAGCCCCCCGCAGCAACGCGATGTGATCGCGTTGCTGCGAGGGTCTTACCTCCCTCCCTGCCTGCTCCAGACCCAGATCCAAGATGGCCGCGGATCCGGGTCCTGCAGGGAGGGAGGTGGCTTCACAGAAGCCTGCTCAGAGCAGGCACTGTGAAGCAGCCTGCACTTCTCGCAGATCGGTGATCTGTCAGAGTGCTATGCAAACTGAGAGATCACCGATCTGTATTGTACCCCCTGGGGCAAAGTAAAAAAGTAAAAAAAAAATTTTCCAAATGTGTAAAAAAAATAAAAAAAAAATATTCCAAAATAATGAAAAAAAAAAAAAAATATTATTCCCATAAATACATTTCTTTATCTAAATAAAATAAAAAAAACAATAAAAGTACACATATTTAGTATCGCCGCGTCCGTAACGACCCGACCTATAAAACTGGCCCACTAGTTAACCCCTTCAGTAAACACCGTAAGAAAAAAAAAAAAAACGAGGCAAAAAACAACGCTTTATTATCATACCGCCGAACAAAAAGTGGAATAACACGCGATCAAAAAGACTGATATAAATAACCATGGTACCGCTGAAAACGTCATCTTGTCCCGCAAAAAAAGAGCCACCATACAGCATCATCAGCAAAAAAATAAAAAAGTTATAGTCCTGAGAATAAAGCGATACCAAAATAATTATTTTTTCTATAAAATAGTTTTTATCGTATAAAAGCGCCAAAACATAAAAAAAATGATATAAATGAGATATCGCTGTAATCGTACTGACCCGACGAATAAAACTGCTTTATCAATTTTACCAAACGCGGAACGGTATAAACGCCTCCCCAAAAAGAAGTTCATGAATAGCTGGTTTTTGATCACTCTGCCTCACAAAAATCGGAATAAAAAGCGATCAAAAAATGTCACGTGTCCGAAAATGTTACCAATAAAAACGTCAACGCATCCCGCAAAAAACAAGATCTCACATGACTCTGTGGATTCAAATATGGAAAAATTACAGCTCTCAAAATGTGGTAACGCAAAAAATATTTTTTGCAATGAAAAGCGTCTTTCAGTGTGTGACAGCTGCCAATCATAAAAATCCGCTAAAAAACCCGCTATAAAAGTAAATCAAACCCCCCTTCATCACCCCCTTAGTTAGGGAAAAATAAAAAAATTAAAAAATGTATTTATTTCCATTTTCCCATTAGGGTTAGGGTTAGGGCTAGAGTTAGGACTAGAGTTAGGGCTAGGGTTATTGCTAGGGTTAGGGCTAGGGTTAGGGCTAGGGTTAGGGCTAGGCTTAGGGCTAGGGTTAGGGTTGGGGCTAGGGTTGGGGCTAGGGTTGGGGCTAGGGTTGGGGCTAGGGTTAGGGCTAGGGTCAGGGCTAGTGTTACGGCTAGTGTTAGGGCTAGGGTTATTGCTAGGGTTAGGGCTAGGGTTAGGGCTAGGGTTAGGGCTACAGTTAGGGTTGGGGCTAAAGATAGGGTTAGGGTTTGGATTACATTTACGGTTGGGAATAGGGTTGGGTGTGTCTGGGTTAGAGGAGTGGTTAGGGTTACTGTTGGGATTAGGGTAAGGGGTGTGTTTGGATTAGGGTTTCAGTTATAATTGGGGGGTTTCCACTGTTCGGGCACATCAGGGGCTTTCCAAACGGGATATGGCATCCGATCTGAATTCCAGCCAATTCTGCGTTGAAAAAGGAAAACAGTGCTCCTTCCCTTCCGAGCTCTCCCGTGTGCCCAAACAGGGGTTTACCCCAACATATGGGGTATCAGCGTACTCAGGACAAATTGGACATCATCTTTTGGGGTCCAATTTCTCCTGCTACCCTTGGGAAAATACAAAACTGGGGGCCAAAAAATAAGTTTTGTGGGAAAAAAAAGATTTTTTATTTTCACGGCTCTGCGTTGTAAACTGTAGTGAAACACTTGGGGGTTCAAAGTTCTCACAACACATCTAGATTAGTTCTTTGGGGGGTCTAATTTCCGATATGGGGTCACTTGTGGGGGGTTTGTACTGTTTGCGTACATCAGGGGCTCTGCAAATGCAACGTGACGCCTGCAGACCAATCCATTTAAGTCTGCATTCCAAATGGCGCTCCTTCCCTTCCGAGCTCTGTCATGCGCCCAAACAGTGGTTCCCCCCCACATATGGGGTATCAGCATACTCAGGACAAATTAGACAACAACTTTTTGGGTCCAATTTATCCTGATACCCTTGTGAAAATACAAAACTGGGGGCTAAAAAAATCATTTTTGTGAAAAAAAAAAGAATTTTTATTTTCACGGCTCTGCGTTATAAACTGTAGTGAAACACTTGGGGGTTCAAAGTTCTCACAACACATCTAGATAAGTTCCTTGGGGGGTCTAGTTTCCAATATGGGGTCACTTGTGGGGGGTTTGTACTGTTTGGGTACATCAGGGGCTCTGCAAATGCAACGTGACGCCTGCAGACCAATCCATTTAAGTCTGCATTCCAAATGGCGCTCCTTCCCTTCCGAGCTCTGTCATGCACCCAAACAGTGGTTCCGCCCCACATATCGGGTATCAGCATACTCAGGACAAATTGGACAACAAATTTTGGGGTCCAATTTATCCTGTTACCCTTGTGAAAATACAAAACTGGGGGCTAAAAAATCATTTTTGTGAAAAAAAAAAAGAATTTATTTTCACGGCTCTGCGTTATAAACTGTAGTGAAACACTTGGGGGTTCAAAGTTCTCACAACACATCTAGATAAGTTCCTTGGGGGGTCTAGTTTCCAATATGGGGTCACTTGTGGGGGGTTTGTACTGTTTGGGTACATCAGGGGCTCTGCAAATGCAACGTGACGCCTGCAGACCAATCCATTTAAGTCTGCATTCCAAATGGCGCTCCTTCCCTTCCGAGCTCTGTCATGCGCCCAAACAGTGGTTCCCCCCCCACATATCGGGTATCAGCATACTCAGGACAAATTGGACAACAAATTTTGGGGTCCAATTTATCCTGTTACCCTTGTGAAAATACAAAACTGGGGGCTAAAAAATCATTTTTGTGAAAAAAAAAAAAGTATTTATTTTCACGGCTCTGCGTTATAAACTGTAGTGAAACACTTGGGGGATCAAAGCTCTCAAAACACATCTAGATAAGTTCCTTAGGGGGTCTACTTTCCAAAATGGTGTCACTTGTGGGGGTTTTTAATGTTTAGGCACATCAGGGGCTCTGCAAACGCAACATGGCATCCCATCTTAATTCCAGTCAATTTTGCATTGAAAAGTAAAATAGCGCTCCTTCCCTTCCGAGCTCTGCTATGCGCCCAAACAGTGGTTTACCCCCACATATGGGGTATCGTCGTACTCAGGACAAATTGCACAACAACTTTTGTGCTCTAATTTCTTCTCTTACCCTTGGGGAAATAAAAAAATGGGGGCGAAAAGATCATTTTTGTGAAAAAATATGATTTTTTATTTTTACGGCTCTGCATTATAAACTTCTGTGAAGCACTTGTTGGGTCAAAGTGCTCACCACACATCTAGATAAGTTCCTTAGGGGGTCTACTTTCCAAAATGGTGTCACTTGTGGGGGGTTTCAATGCTTAGTCACATCAGGGGCTCTCCAAATGCAACATGGCGTCCCATCTCAATTCCAGTCAATTTTGCATTGAAAAGTCAAATGGCGCTCCTTCCCTTCCGAGCTCTGCCCTGCGCCCAAACAATGGTTTACACCCACATATGGGGTATCAGCGTACTCAGGACAAATTGCACAACAATTTTTGGGGTCCAATTTCTTCTCTTACCCTTGGGGAAATAAAAAATTGGGGGCGAAAAGATCATTTTTGTGAAAAAATATGATTTTTTATTTTTACCGCTCTGCATTATAAACTTCTGTGAAGCACTTGTTGGGTCAAAGTGCTCACCACACATCTAGATAAGTTCCTTAGGGGGTCTACTTTCCAAAATGGTGTCACTTGTGGGGGGTTTCAATGTTTAGGCACATCAGGGGCTCTCCAAATGCAACATGGCGTCCCATCTCAATTCCAGTCAATTTTGCATTGAAAAGTCAAATGGCGCTCCTTTCCTTCCGAGCTCTGCCATGCGCCCAAACAGTGGATTACCCCCACATATGGGGTATCAGCATACTCAGGACAAATTGTACAACAAATTTTGGGGTCTATTTTCTCCTGTTACCCTTGGTAAAATAAAACAAATTGGATCTGAAATAAATTTTGTGTGAAAAAAAGTTAAATGTTCATTTTTATTTAAACATTCCAAAAATTCCTGTGAAACACCTGAAGGGTTAATAAACTTTTTGAAAGTGGTTTTGAGTACCTTGAGGGGTGCAGTTTTTAGAATGGTGTCACACTTGGGTATTTTCTATCATATAGACCCCTCAAAATGACTTCAAATGAGATGTGGTCCCTAAAAAAAAATGGTGTTGTAAAAATGAGAAATTGCTGGTCAACTTTTAACCCTTATAACTCCGTCACAAAAAAAAATTTTGGTTCCAAAATTGTGCTGATGTAAAGTAGACATGTGGGAAATGTTACTTATGAAGTATTTTGCGTGACATATGTCTGTGATTTAAGGGCATAAAAATTAAAAGTTGGAAAATTGCGAAATTTTCAAAATTTTTGCCAAATATTCATTTTTTTCACAAATAAACGCAACTTATATCGAATAAATTTTACCACTATCATGAAGTACAATATGTCACGAGAAAACAATGTCAGAATCGCCAAGATCCGTTGAAGCGTTCCAGAGTTATAGCCTCATAAAGGGACAGTGGTCAGAATTGTAAAAATTGGCCCGGTCATTAACGTGCAAACCACCCTTGGGGGTGAAGGGGTTAAACGCTGTACTCCATTCACTTTCTATGACTTCACCAGCCAAGGAGCTAAATGAAAAGAACTCTCACTGTTCTCTCCCAATTAAGATCCTGTGTACAGGACAGCAGATTTCCAGTGCAGCTATGATTGACTCTGGTGCAGGTGGCAATTTCATGGATATCACATTTGCCAAGGAACATGGTATTAAAATTCATCAAAGAGCCTCTCCAATTACCATGGAACAGTGGATGGGTCACCTTTAATCTCTGGGCCTGTGGATCAGGAGACCACACCCCTTGAGATTTTGTTGGAGCCTAATCATCAAGAGCAACTATCTTTCTTGTTAATTTCTTCTCCTCATTTTCCTGTGATTTTATACATCCCTTGGCTGTGTTCTCAGAAGCCAACTATCAACTGGGAGACCAAGGAGATTATCTTTCCAACAAGGAGCAACTCAGCATTAACTGAAGCTGTCCCCGAGTCCACAGCTACGGAACCACCTGTACAGGTATTTACTTTACCTTCAGCATATAATGAGTTCTCTGACATCTGTAACAAAAAGAATGCAGATCAGCTTCCTCCACACAGGCATTATGACTGTCCCATTGAGTTGCTTCCTGGGGAAGCTATTCCTTTTGGTAACGTATATCCTTTGGCGGCACCTGAGCTTCAAGCTTTAAAGGAGTATATTGATGAAAATCTGGCCAAAGGCTTCATACGTCCTTCTTCCTCACCAGCAGGGGCACCTATATTTTTTGTAAAGAAGAAGGATGGGTCCCTGAGACCCTGTGTGGACTATCGAGAGCTCAATAAGGTAACCGTACGGAATCGTTACCCTTTGCCTCTGATTCCCGAATTACTGGAAAGAGTCCGCCATGCTAAGGTGTTCTCTAAACTGGATCATCGTGGGGCTTATAATTTGGTGCGTATTCGTCCAGGGGATGAATGGAAGACATCATTCTGATGCCGGTATGGACACTTTGAATATCTCGTGTTGCCCTTCGGGCTTTGTAATGCCCCTGCAATGTTTCAACACCTTGCTAATGACATTTTCAGAGATTTGTTGGACCAGTTTGTGGTGATCTATTCGGACGATATTCTAATCTTTTTTGACTCTCTACAGGAACATGAAGAACATGTCAAAGCTGTTTTAATACGTCTGAAAGAGAAACATCTGTATATCAAGCCAGAGAAATGCGAGTTCCATCGTTCTGAGATACAGTTCTTAGGTTATATCATCTCTCCTCTGGGGCTGAACATGGAATCTGGTAAGATTCAGGCTATCCTTGACTGGCCGGTACCCAAGAACTTTAAGGAGGTGCAACGTTTTATTGGTTTTGCAAATTTCTACAGACGTTTTATTCAAAATTTTTCTGATATTGTCCGTCCCATTACTTCCTTGACAAAGAAGGAAAAGCCCTTTAAGTGGTCACCACAGGCTCAAGAAGCTTTTGATCGGCTTAAGATCTGTTTCACCTCAGCACTGCTGTTGATACACCCAGATCCAACACTTTCTTTCATTGTGGAGGTGGACGCTTCTGATAATGCCTTGGGGGCTATTCTCTCCCAAAGAACTGGAGAGAAGGGTCTGCTACATCCTTGTGCTTTCTTTTCCCATAGACTAACCTCAGCAGAGAAGAATTACGATGTGGGAGACAAGGAATTGCTTGCTATTATTGCGGCTTTCAAGGAATGGAGGCATTATCTGCAAGGAGCTGCACAACAGATCGTAGTGCTTACTGACCATCGCAATTTAGAGTTCCTCAGATCCGCTAGATGTCTTTCTCCTCATCAGGCTCAATGTAATTTATTTTTAAATCAATTTAATTTTGTTATCTCGTACCGTCCAGGTTCTCGTAATGGGAAGGCTGATGCTTTATCCTGAATCCTGTTATGATCCCAATGGCAGAGGATCTCTGATATTCCGGCAAGATAGCAAAAATATAAATACTGCTCTAGGGAGGTGGAAACTAGGCTAACCGCATACCTGATCCTGACACAAACAACTAAAAGTAGCCGGTGAACGTGCCTACGTTGGTTCTAGACGTCTCGAGCCAGCCGGAGAACTGACTACCCCTAGAGGGAAAAAATAAGACCTCGCTTGCCTCCAGAGAAATTGAACCCCAAAGATATTGAAAGCCTCCAACAAATAATAACGGTGAGGCAAGAGGAAAACACAAACGTAGAGATGAACTAGATTCAGCAAAGTGAGGCCCAATAGTCTACATAGCAGAAAATAGATAGTGGACTATGCGGTTAGCAGAAAACCCTACAAAACATCCACGCTGAACATTCAAGAACCCCCACATCGACTGACGGTGTGGAGGGAGAATATCAGCCCCCTAGAGCTTCCAGCGAGTCAAAAATCAAATGTAAAGCAAGCTGGACAAAAACACTGAATAATGCAAACGATCCAAATTGTACAAAACAGACTTAGCTTTTCTTGCATGAGGCAGACTGAAAGGAATCCGGAGGAGACCAAATAGGTCTGGATACAACGATGCCAGGCAAGAGACTGAGTCCAGAGGAGACTCAAATAGGAAACACCCGCTGCTTAACGACACAGCTGGAGCTCAGGCCTGCAACAAGACATACCTAACACAATACCGTTAGTGACCACCAGAGGGAGCCCAGAAACACAGTTCACAACAGAATCCATGCTGCGGATTCCGTACCTGGAGCCCCGTCCAAGACCATTCTATCTGATGCCAATTTCATCGGAGTTATCCACGATCAGGACTTGTGGAAGAAGTGCAGGGAGGCTCATGACGGTGATGTATTTCTCGCCAACCCACCTGTTGATATTAATCTTGTCTTTAAGGGTGGCATGTGGTTCAGAGATCGACGTATCTACGTCCCTGAGGCCGGCCGTCTGCAGATCCTCAAGTTGGTACATGACTCCAAGTTGGCTGGTCACAGGGGGGTACAGAAGACACAAGAGTTCCTAAGCCGATTTTTCTGGTGGCCAACTTGCCTGAAGGATACTAAGGACTATGTTCTCTCTTGCAAGGTATGTGCTCATTACAAGATTCCTCGTGTGGCACCTACGGGTCTCCTACAACCATTACTTGTTTCGTCCCGACCTTGGGGGTCTATATCAATGGACTTTATTGTGGAGCTGCCTACATCGGGGGGCATGAATACGATCATGGTGGTAGTTGATCGCCTGACTAAAGCCGCTCATTTTGTTCCATGCACTGGCCTCCCCTCAGCTAAGGATACAGTGAACTTGGTTATTCAGAATGTCTTCCGGCTGCATGGGGTCCCGAATGAGATTATTATTATTATTATTATTTATTGTTATAGCGCCATTTATTCCATGGCGCTTTACAAGTGAGGAGGGGTATACATAATAAAAACAAGTACAATAATCTTGAACAATACAAGTCATAACTGGTACAGGAGGAGTGAGGACCCTGCCCGCGAGGGCTCACAATCTACAAGGGATGGGTGAGAATACAGTAGGTGAGGATAGAGCTGATCGTGCAGCGGTTGGTTGGTCGGTGGTTACTGCAGGTTGTAGGCTTGTCGGAAGAGGTGGGTCTTCAGATTCTTTTTGAAGGTTTCGATGGTGGGCGAGAGTCTGATGTGTTGTGGTAGAGGGTTCCAGAGTAGGGGTGATACGCGAGAGAAATCTTGTATACGATTGTGGGAAGAGGAGATAAGAGGGGAGTAGAGAAGGAGATCTTGTGAGGATCGGAGGTTGCGTGTAGGAAAGTACCGGGAGATGAGGTCACAGATGTAAGGAGGAGACAGGTTGTGGATGGCTTTGTACGTCATGGTTAGGGTTTTGTACTGGAGTCTCTGGGCAATGGGGAGCCAGTGAAGGGATTGACAGAGGGGAGAGGCCGGAGAATAGCGGGGGGACAGGTGGATTAGTCGGGCAGCAGAGTTTAGAATAGATTGGAGGGGTGCGAGAGTGTTTGAGGGGAGGCCACAGAGCAGGAGGTTGCAGTAGTCAAGACGAGAGATGATGAGGGCATGGACTAGGGTTTTTGCAGATTCTTGGTTGAGGAATGAACGGATTCGTGCAATATTTTTGAGTTGAAGTCGGCAGGAAGTGGAAAGGGCTTGGATGTGTGGTTTGAAGGAGAGATCAGCATCAAGGATAACCCCGAGGCAGCGAGCTTGTGGGACTGGGGAGAGTGGGCAGCCATTTACTGTAATGGATAGGTTCGTTGGGGGGGTCACGTCATCTCTGATCGTGGAGTACAGTTCACTTCACGATTCTGGAAGGGGTTTTGCTCTGCACTCAATATTAATGTCTGTCTCTCTTCCGCTTACCATCTCCAGACAAATGGTCAGACTGAGCGTACCAACCAGATGTTGGAACAATATCTAAGATGCTATGTTAGCCATCTCGAAGATGATTGGTTGGAGTTACTGTCGTTAGCCGAATTTTCATACAACAATTCTCAGAGCGCCTCCACTAAGTTCACTCCTTTCTTTGCCAATCTGGGTTATCATCCATGTATCTTACCTAGGTCTCTGATTAATTCTCCGGCTCCAGCAGTTGAGGAAAGGCTGAATGAGGTGAGGCAAAATCTGGAGGTTCTGAAGGAATCCCTGACCACAGCTCAAGAACGTTATAAGAGATCAGCTGATAGATTCCGTAAACCTGTACCCATGTTCAAGGTAGGAGATTCCATGTGGTTATCAACTAAGAATTTGAAGTTAAACATTCTTTCACAAAAACTTGGACAGAAATTCATTGGCCCTTTCAAGATCAACGGTATTGTGAGCTCTGTGGCCTGCCGTCTGAAGCTGCCTAGGACTATGAAGGTACACCCAGTTTTTAATGTATCTTTACTAAAGCCTGTATCTCCTAATGCCTTCCAGGGATGTGTTGTGCCACCTCTGCAGCCTGTGGTGATTGATGGGCAAGAACAATTTGTGGTGGAGGAAATTGTTGATTTCAGGATTCACAGGAATTGGCTCCAATATCTTATAAGATGGCAGGGATATCCCCCTGAGGAAGACTCTTGGGAACCAGTGGAAAACATCAATGCCCAACAGAAGATCTCTCGTTTTCATCAAAGATTTCCTGAGAAACCAGGTCCAGGATCGTCCTGAGGCCGCTTCTAAGGAGGGAGAAATGTCAGGACTCTGAACATTTTGATTACCTTTTGTGCATTACTGCCCTTTTCCAAGATGGCGTCTTTGGTCTCATGTGCACTGTGTCTTCCTGCTATATAACTCCACCCCAGCCTTTAGTCTGTGCTAGAGTATTCTGCCTTGCATCCAGCTCCTGGCAACTCCCTGGCTTTGCACCTGCACCTGCTTCTGTGAACCTGTGTGGAGATCCTCCTACTCAGCTCTGAGTTTCTGCTGCATACATCGGTTTCCATTAATTCTCCATCTGGCTGCTTGTGTTTGTTTCCATCTGCATTTGCTGGACATGTAAGCTGTTGCTGCTCTGCTTAGACCTGAGACTATTACCCAGGTCTCCCTGGTTGTGCTAGGATATTATTTGAACTGCCTTATAAGCATATCTATCTGTGTTTGGACTACCAAGGACTTTTTCATGTCAAGTATCCTCAAGAATAATTGTGCTTCATACACTTTCTGCGTGATTGCATTTTTCTCTGAAGTTCCCTATAGACTGCTAAGCTGCGTTTAATATTTACACCAAGTGTTGTGGACTTGAGTTTCTCTCTGCACCTGTTTGAATCACCGTGTGATAATATAGACTTTACCACTTATAAAACTGTGTCCTATAGTTGTCTTGTTCCATGCAAAGAGTCTCCTGAGTTATCCCTTATAATCTTTACAACAGGTACAGTTCTTGTTAAGGCCAGAAGTGGCAGGCCAAGAAAAACATCAGAAAGGCAGAGAAGAAGAATGGTGAGATCAGTCAAGGACAATCCTCAGACCACCTCCAGAGAGCTGCAGCATCAACTTGCTGCAGATGGTGTCACTGTGCATCGGTCAACTATACAACGCACTTTGCACAAGGAGAAGCTGTATGGGAGAGTGATGCGAAAGAAGCCATTTCTGCAAGCACGCCACAAACAGAGTCGGCTGAGGTATGCAAAAGTACATTTGGACCTTTTTGGAAGAAGGTCCTGTGGACTGATGAAACCAAGATTAAGTTGTTTGGTCATACAAAAAGGCGTTATGCATGGCGGCAAAAAAACACAGCATTCCAAGAAAAACACTTGCTACCCACAGTAAAATTTGGTGGAGGTTCCATCATGCTTTGGGGCTGTGTGGCCAATGCCGGCACTGGGAATCTTGTTAAAGCTGAGGGACGCATGGATTCCTCTCAGTATCAGCAGATTCTTGAAAATAATGTTCATGAATCAGTGACAAAGTTGAAGTTACTCAGGGGATGGATCTTTCAGCAAGACAATGATCCAAAACACCGCTCCAAATCTACTCAGGCATTCATGCAGAGGAACAATTACACTGTTCTGGAATGGCCATCCCAGTCCCCAGACCTGAATATCATTGAACATCTGTGGGATCATTTGAAGAGGGCTGTCCATGCTCGATGACCATCAAACTTAACTGAACTGGAATTGTTTTGTAAAGAGGAATGGTCAAAAATACCTTCATCCAGGATCCAGGAACTCATTAAAAGCTACACGAAGCGACTAGAGGCTGTTATTTTTGCAAAAGGAGGATCTACTAAATATTAATGTCACTTTTTCGGTGAGGTGCCCATACTTATGCACCTGTCAAATTTTGCTTGAATGCAGATTGCACATTTGCCTCATTTCAAGGCAGAAACATTACTGTGTCCAACAGTTATTAGATATATGACACTGAAATAGCTGTTACAAAAGAAACAATTTTTATAAAACATTAAGCTTAAGATTAATAGGGTGCCCAAACGTTTTCATATAACTGTATGTCAGTGAGACACATATATATATATTTATATTTCATTCAGCGCTAGATAACAGAAAAGCCAGTAATTCAATTGCCGGCTTTTGCTATCTCCTTCACAAACCCGACAGGATATGAGACATGGTTTACAAACAGTAAACCATTTCATATCCCTTGATTAATTACATATTCCTCTTTACTAATGTAAGAAGTGTGTCTGTGTAAAATTTTGGGGCTCTAGCTATTAAATTAAAGGGTTAAATCCTGGAAAAAATTGGCGTGGGCTCCAGCGCAATTTTCTCTGCCAGAGCGGGAAAGCCAGTGACTGAGGGCAGATATTAATAACCTAGAGAGGGACCATGGTTATTGGCCCCCCCTGGCTAAAAACATCCACCCCCAGCCACCCCAGAAAAGGCACATCTGTGAGATGCGCCTATTCTGGCACTTAGCCCCTCTCTTCCTACTGCCCTGTAGCGGTGGGATATAGGGTAATGAAGGGTTAATGTCACCTTGCTATTGTAAGGTGACATTAAACCAGGTTAATAATTGAGAGGCGTCAATTATGACACCTATCCATTATTAATCCAATAGTACAAAATGGTTAATAAAACACACACACACATTATTAAAAAGTATTTTAATGAAATAAAGACACATGGTGTTTTAATATTTTATTATACTCTAAATCCACCTGAAGACCCTTGTCACCTGAAACAAAGTTAACAAAGCAAACAACAATATCCCATACCTTCCGTCGTTACAGTCTTGTCCCACGCTGTAAATCCATCTGAAGGAGTTAAATCATTTTACACCCAGGAGCTCTGCTAATGCAGCTGTGCTCCTGATTGTAAAACTTGGTGAATGAATGGAATGCAGGGGAATGTACTGTAGTTACCTCGAGTCGCGGTGATGCGCCCTCTGATGGATGAACTCATATGAACTCGAGTATGGGGACTTTTCAGAATATTTTCCCAAGCTCGAGTTCATATGAGTTCATCCAGCAGAGGGCGCATCACCGCGACTCGAGAAAAAAAATCCTTATACCCACTTTATTGCTCAACTCTTTCATCCCTCCGCTACTTACAGCAACCCGTCTGGTCCTCTCCTCATCTTCTGATACCCTACTGCCAATGCTGGAATTTTGGGGAATTTCAAGCTGTGCCAGGTCTTACAAATTTCATATGGGTAGGAGGCTTTTGCAGATGCGTGAAGGATGGTCACAGTGCACATTGTGATGTTATGATGCCATGACCTCTTGAACACTCGCGAAGAACCCTTTGGGTCTCATAAAATCTGGAAGTCCCAGAACAGCTTCAAATGTCTGAAGATGCCAGCATGAACAATCGTGGATAAGAAGATGCGAAGAGGACCTGAATGGGTGGCGATGAGTGACGGAATGTTCGGAGAGGTGAGTGGTAAGGTGAATATAAGGATTATTTTCATTTTAACGTTTTAAGCTTATTATGCTCTGAGGTCTGGATTCAGACCCGAGCGTAATAAGGGGCATTAAAATTGCAGAGTATAACTTCTCTATGAATTGAATTTACAGAGAAAATCTGCACAAACAAGCACATTTTTATTTTGCCTAATCCACTCATCTTTAGTTGGCACATGACCACAAGTATGCAGAGTGCAAACATATGGTCACAAACAGTGACTGCAGTCATCTCTTCAGAGACTGGACAACCCCTTTAAGTTATGCAAGTTACAGTATCATTTCTATCCAATCTCACACCATAAGTTAGAAACACAAATATCACTTGAACACATGTGTTCTTTAATATGAGAACCTAAGGTTGACAGATGGCGAAAAGATGGGACCTAACAGAAGCATCCATCATAGTGATTCATTAACCCCTTTATGACCCGGGGAATTTTCGTTTTTTCGTTTTCGTTTTTCGCTCCCCTCCTTCCCAGAGCCATAACTTTTTTTTATTTTCCAATCAATATGGCCATGTGAGGGCTTATTTTTTGTGGGATGACATTTACTTTTGAACGACATCATTGGTTTTAGCATGTCATGTACTGGAAAACGGGAAAAAAATTCCAAGTGCAGTGAAATTGCAAAAAAGTGCAATCTCACACTTGTTTTTTGTTTGGCTTTTTTGCTAGGTTCACTGAATGCTAAAACTGACCTGCCATTTTGATTCTGCAGGTCATTACGAATTCATAGACACCAAACATGTCTAGGTTATTTTTTATCTAAGTGGTGAAAAAAAATGACAAACTTTGCTAAAAAAAGAAAAAGGGCTATTTTCCGATACCCATAGCGTCTCCATTTTTCGGGATCTAGGGTCGGTTGAGGGCTTATTTTTTGTGTGCCAAGTTGATGTTTTTAATGATACCATTTTGGTGCAGATAAGTTCTTTTGATCACCCGTTATTGCATTTTAGTGCACTGTTGCGACGATCAAAAAAACGTAATTTTTTCTCACTACGCCGTTTAGCGATAAGGTTAATCCTTTATTTATCCCGTCCAAGGTCAGAAAGGGGTTAAAAGAATGAATGGAATAAGCATATACTTTTATAACATGGGAACATATGGGAGACAGATGGTTAAAAGATTGATTAATGGCATCCGTCAAAGCTACAAAAAGAGTACATATTACCTATATATTTAGTTATTTTTGCATGGAGACTATGGGTGATACATTGGCATATTGTCATGCACAGTGTGGGAAGACTAAGTGCCACATGAGGGAAAGAGGGGAAGAAAGCCCAAACACTAGGGAAGGGGGAGTGGAGACCCCTAGGCAAATATAATAGCACCTTACCTCCCCTACCATCCCCATATTGGCTCCACACCAATCGCCGAGCAGGAACCTAAGCCCTGAATATCCTTAGAGCTAGGCCCTGAACAGGGAAGGGGGGATGAGCACTGGTTAGTCCCTACTGTACACCAAAGAGAAGAATGGAGACAAACAAGGGGGACACAATTTAGCTTGAGCAGACTCAGAGAGGTAACACGAAATGTTCTCCAACAACACCAGAGAGGAAGTAAGCCAACTGCTATAGCTCCAAGCCTTCACAAGGGAAAAATGGGAATATCCCCTGAGACTCCTGAAGCAGACTGAAAGTCTATAAACACCCAGGTCCAGGTGTGTCAATTAGAGCCAGAGGGAGGTTGCCACTGGGTCCAAAAGTCAGAAGGATTAAGAAGGGTCCTCAATGCCAAATGCAGAGACCTTCTGCAGCCTGATGCAGAGCGACTGCCTGTAGCATCTGACACACCCATGACACATATCGGTGGCTGACGAATGGCATCTGAATGAAGTACCCATCACAGGCAACCATTTAAAAAAGTGTATGATTTTTTAAATGGAAATCTATTGGTGACACATGGGGGCAAAATAAATTTTAAAGCACAGGAATTATGTCTACAGTGATGCCACAATACGAAAACAATGTATGTAATTAATTTACAGCCACATAATAATGCAGTCAGTGATTTCCCAGTAAACTGATAATGCACAAAATGATGCTGCAACAATAATAGTGCTGCGCACAATGTGATATCACAGTGCAGGAATAAAAACTTATCATATTATAATTTGCTGTTATGATGGACACAATAAAGGCACAGAAATAGAACAATGCAGTGATTCAGAGTACAAGAATTAAAAAAAAAGCAACGTCAAAAAGAGTGATAGTGCATACAGAAGAAACCATGGGGGCTCCATAGTCAAACTGTGATAAGTGACACATTTAGTTTTCAACAATCTCCCACTGCTTTAGCATAATCATAATCATCACTGACAACACCTTATATTGTTAATATATTTACCCTGATTTTCATGTCCTGCAGATCGGTGGTGATCTTCAGGAAAATGGGCTCAACAGATAGTCTATGAGACCATGCAATAGTCTGTGCACATAGACTTTGTAATGAGTACCACTCATATACCACTGTGTGCATTCTCATGCAGGTGCTCCACATTGCTACTTGCTTACCAGGGTATAATATGAATTGCTTATTCATCAATGAGGGTTTCAAGGCCCAGACTAATACCAGTTCCACAGATCTCGCACCAATCTGCAAAACTAGCAGGTTAGGATAAAGAAATATTGAAATAAATTATTTAAATTGAGTCATATGAGTTTACTATTTCAATATAGCTGTAATTTGTAAGGACATAGCAGCACTAATGCTCAGTAAATATCTCATTCCATTCTTCATATTTATTTATAAAGACGAAATTGAAAAAAAATTGTTTTCAATAACGTATCTGCCATCTGCCAATCACACATAATTCTAGGCCTTAAAATGGCAGCTGGAGTCATCCGCCAATCCATAGCCAAACCTATTATTTGCAGGTTTAAATTATAGCTGGTAGCCTAGTAATCAAATTATGTTAACCACATACCAGGGAAAGATTCTCAGTTTTGAGGCATTAAAGAGCTGGCAGGTATTCCACTCTCCGCATGTATGCTGACAAACAAAAGATCCGTATTATTGGTGTGAAATATCATGAAAGGCTTAAGCGCTATCAATGATCTTTTACATTTTCCTGCTAGATACGTCTGTAATTTGTACGACACAGCATCTTATCTCTAAATTGAAATGTGTCAAAACTAAAGCTAATCCTTTAGATGTACAAAATGCATGTATTCCTTCAAAAATTGCTGTCTTTATACAATGGTCTTTTAGCTTTTAAAGGCAAAATGCTATAGATATTATTGTCTATAGCTAAATTGTTACATAGAATGCCGAGGCGGATCTAGGTTTTCTGACACCTGGGGCAAAAATGCTGTTTGGCACCCCTTGTTATACACAGCTTAAGCAGTTTGGGCAATCGTCATGTGACTGCTCATATATGACTTACAGATAGTCACATGGTGACTAGCTACTCTTCCTAATTCTCTCAATGTTCAGTGAAAAAGTAAAAAGTGAAAAGTCCCTACTTCATTGAGAGAAGCAGGATGAGAAGCTTGTTGTAATATATCCGTTTGTATACAAATCGCATACGAGTGGTAATGTATTGACTGCTAGAACCGGCAACCAAAGTCAAATCCTAACAGTGAGTATTAGTGATGAGCGAGCGTGCTTGTTATTTGACTTTGCATTGGGTACTCGGGTACGTAACCAGTGTCGCAGATGCTCGAGCGAAATGTTTGCGTCTCCACATTCCGCATGTTTCACCGCTGTTACAGAGCCACAAAACATACCAGGATTACCCCGCATGTTTTGTGGCCGTGTAACAGCCGCACAATATGTCAGAGTGGGAACTCAAACATTTCACTCAAGCACCCACAATATTGGGTACGTACACACGTGGTCAAAATTGTTGGTATCCCTTGTTTAATGACAGAAAAACACACAAAGGTCACAGAAATAACTTGAATCTGACAAAAGTAATAATAAATAAAAGATCTATGAAAATGAACAAATGAAAGTCAGACATTGCTTCTCAACCATGCTTCCACAGAATTTAAAAAAAATAAAAATCATGAAATAGACATGGACAGAAATGATGATACCCCTGAAAATAATGTGACAAAAGGGACATGTTAAAATCAAGGTTTGTCCACTAAGTAGCATCACAGGTGTGTACAATCTTGGAATCAGTGAGTGGGCTTGTATATAGGGCGACAGATACTCATTGTGCTGTTTGGTGACATGGTGTGTATCACACTCAACATGGACCAAAGGAAGCGAAGGAAAGAGTTGTCTCAGTGGATTAGAAAGAAAATTATAGGCAAACATGTTAAAGGTAAAAGTTATAAGACCATCTCCAAGCAGTTTGATGTTCCTGTGACTACAGTTGCACATATTATTCAAAAATGTAAGATCCATGGGACTGTAGCCAACCTCCCTGGAAGTGGCCGCAGGAGGAAAATTCATGACAAATCAAAAAGACAGATAATACGCATGGTAACAAAAGAGCCCAGAAAAACTTCTAAACAGACTAAAGGTGTTGTGAATTCCATTCTCGGGCTCCCTCCTGTGGTCGTGAATGGTACTTTGGTGAGTTCTGTCCTTGGACACCCTCTGGTGGCTTTAAGTGGAACTGCTGATCTTTGAGGTTGGCTTTCTCAGCTGCCCTCGTTTATTGCTGCTGCTGGCTTCCCTATTTAACTCTGCCCAGGTTGTTAGTTCATGCCAGCTGTCAATGTCTCAGTACTGGTCCAGATCTCTCTTGGATTTCTCAGATGACCTGTCTACTCCAGCAGAAGCTAAGTCCTCGCTAGTCCATTTGCTGTTCATTGGTTTTTGAATATATTTCTCAGTACATGCTATGTTTCTAGTCCAGCTTGCTATTATGATATTTCCTTGCTAGCTGGAAGCTCTGGGGGTGCAGAGCTGCACCTCCACACCGTGAGTCGGTGTGGAGGTCTTTTTGCACACTCTGCGTGGTTTTTGTAGTTTTTAATACTGACGGCATAGTTCCCTTTCCTATCCTGTCTGTCTAGAGAAGATTCGGCCTCCATTGCTAAAATCTGTTTCATTCCTGTGTTTGTTACTTCCTCTAACTCACAGTCAATATTTGTGGGGGGCTACCTTTACTTTGGGGAATTTCTCTGAGGCAAGGTAGGCTGCTATTTCTATCTTTAGGGGTAGTTAGCTCTTATGCTGTTAAGAGGCGTCTAGGGAGAGTTAGGTACGCTCCACGGCTATTTCTAGTGTGTGTGATAGGATTAGGGATTGCGGTCAGTAGAGTTACCACTTCCTCAGAGCTTGTCCCAGGTTTTTCCATTTTAACCATCAGGTCATTTCGGGTGCTCCTAACCACCAGGTCCATAACATAAAGGTGAACTTCAAGCTCAAGGAACATCAGTGTCAGATCACACCATCCGTCGTTGTATGAGCCAAAGTGGACTTTATGGGAGACGACCAAGGAGGACACCATTGTTGAAAAAAAAAATCATGAAAAAGCCAGACTGGAATTTGCCAAACTACATATTGACAAGCCACAAAGCTTCTGGGAGAATGTCCTATGGACAGATGAGACAACAATTGAACTTTTTGGCAAGGCACATCAGTTCTACTGTATGTTCACAGATGGAAAAATGAAGCATATAAAGAAAAGAACACTGTCCGTACTGTGAAACATGGTGGAAGTTCTGTTATGTTCTGGGGCTGCTTTGCTGAATCTGGCACAGGGTGTCTAGAATCTGTGCAGGGTAGAGTCAAATCTTAAGACTATCAAGGGATTCTAGAGAAAAATGTGCTGCCCAGTGTCAGAAAGCTTGGGCTCAGTCGCAGGTCATGGGTCTTGCAACAGGATTATGACCCAAAATACACAGCTAAAAACACCCAAGAATGGCTAAGAGGAAAACATTGGACTATTCTGACGTGGCCTTCTATGAGCCCTGACCTAAATCATTGAGCATCTTTGGAAAGAGCTGAAACATGCCATCTGGAAAAGGCAACTTTCAAACACCAGACAACTGGAGCAGTTTGCTCTTGAGGAGTGGGCCAAAATACCTGTCGAGAAGTGCAGAAATTTCATTGAGAGTTACAGGAATCGTTTGATTGCAGTGATTGCCTCAAAAGTTTGTGCAACAAAATATTAAGCTAAAGGTACCATCATTTCTGTCCAGGCCTATTTCATGAGTTTTATTTTTTTTAATTCTGTGGAAGCATGGTTTAAAAGCAATGTCTGACTTTCATTTGTTCATTTTTGTAGATTTTTTTTAATTATTATTACTTTTGTCAGATTCAAGTTATTTCTGTGACCATTTTGTATTTTTCTGTCATTAAACGAGAGGTACCAACAATTTTGACCACGTGTATACCTGAGCACCAGATGCAAACTTGAGTAACGAGCAAGCTTGCTCATCACTAGTGAGTATATAACATGCTGTTAGGATTAGGCATTAGGCTGGTTTCAGACTTGCATTCCTGTGCGCTGCGGATGGCAGCGTATTTCCTCCTTGCTTCCTCCGTGAAGCTCCGCCCAGGCTCCACCTACTGCCGACTGCATCCAGCATTTCCCTGCATACCTATCTTTAACATTGTGTACGCAGGGACATGCATTGTATGCGGATGTGCCCACATGCAGCGATTTGAGGTGTGCGGCGCCCACACTGAAACGTACAATTTTGCGTTTCCGTGCAGGCGCCGCACACCTCAAATCGCCACATGCAGACACATCTGCATACAACGCATGTCCCTGTGTAACCAATGTTAAAGATAGGTACGCAGGGAAATGCTAGATGTAGCCAGCAATAGGCTGAGCTTCACGGAGGAAGCAAGGAGAAAGTATGCTGCCATCCGCAGTGCACAGAAATGCAAGTCTGAAACCAGCCATAGAGATGGGTGAACCTTTGGATGTTCAGGTCCGGCCGGTTCAGCCGAACAGTTAAAAAAAGTTTGGTTTGAGTATGAGAACAGTTCCTAAACCCAATCCCCTGACCCCATTCATGTGAATGGGGGGCCCTAACATCCAGTGTTTATCATGCTGTCATGTGCATGACAGCACAGCAAACATTGTCTCTGATCGATGGTAAGATTAATCGATCAAATCTGCCAATTCTGGTGCTTTGCCCTACTCTTCCCACTTTCTCTGTGGCGGTGGAAAGTGGAGTTCGTATTTGTGGGGTTGATGTCACCTTTGTATTGTCTGGTGGCATCAAGCTCTCGGGTTAATAGTAAAGAAGTGTCTATATGACACCTATCCATTACAAATCCTATAGTTATATTGTAAATAAAAATACATCTAGTATAAAGTCCTTTATTTGAAATAAGAAAAACACCCTTTTACTTTTTTTGTTTAAAAATAGCAACAGAGTTATACTCACTTTACACCCATTCCATTGAAATCATGGTCTCCTGTAAAAAAACAAAAATTAAAAAAAAATCATATTTCTCACCATATTTCTGACATTCTGTCCCACACCGTAATCCATGTTTGGGAAAAAAATTTCAACCTACACGGTGCCAAGATATGACCTTCCAGGGTGAAAACCACTGGGGAATGAGCAGCCTCAGTGACTAGCGGTGACATCATCAAGGTTGCTGCCTGGTCATTGGACTGTGGTGACCTCAGTGAGTTCACTGCAGTTCACCGTGAAGGATCTGGCTGGGAACGCTTCATCAGTAACCTGCGGTAACCCCGATGACGTCACCGCTAGTCACTTAGGCTCATTCTCCAGTGGTTTTCAGCCTGGATGGTTGCAACTTGACACCGCCCAGGTTGAAAACAATTTATCCTAGACATGGATTATGACGTGGGACAGAACATAGGACAGGTGAGGTATATGGTTGTTTTTTGTTTTTGTTTTTTTGCAGAAGACCATGGCTTCAATAGAATGGGTGTTAGGTGAGTGTTTTTGCTGTTATTTATTTTCTATTTTTACAGGAGACGAGGTCTTCAATGAAATGGGCTTAGGTGAGTATAACTGTGTTTGTTATTTTTAAATAAAAGAATAAAAGTGTGTTTTTTTTATTGCAAATAAAGGACTTTATACTGGCTATGTGTTTATTTACAATATGACTACAGGATTAATAATGGATACACCTTTCGATTACTAAGCCATGGGCTTGATGTCACCTGAGAATGCAAATTTGACATCAACCCCACAAATATGAACCCCACTTGCCACCGCCACATGACAAGTGGGAAGAGCCTGGAAAAGTGCCAGAAATGTGCATCTAATAGATGTGTCTTTTCTGGGGCAGCTGCAGGCTCCTATTTTTAGGCTGGCTGGCAATATCCCCTCCCATGGCCCCTTACCAGCCTGAGAATACCATCTGTCTACTTTAGCTTGGCTGGTTGTCAAAAATGGGGGAGACCCCACACCGTTTTTTTAAATGATTTAAATAACTTAAATAATATTGTGAGGATCCCTCTATTCTGGATAACCAGCCTTGCTAAAGCAGACAGTTGAGAGTTGCAGCCCTCAACTGTTAGTTTTGCCTCTCTGGATATCAAAAATACAGGGGAACCCACACCATTTTAAAAAAATGTATTTATAATGCAGGTGCTGGCTGATGAATACTCCCATCAGCCACCTCCTGCTCTTCCTGTTATTAGTGGCAACAGACGTAGGCTGATGAGAGTAGTAGTCCCATCAGCCAACAGCATTATCGTAAGTAAGCTTTTTTTATCACCAGTCGCAACTGCAGGTTCACACTGTCAGTGTGGGAGCCACTGCGCTCTGACTGCTGGTAAAGATTTTACTGCCTATCAGAGCTGCTTTTATTTCTCGCACTGTCATGCAGATGACAGTGTGAGAAACAGTGTTCGTGGTGCTGAACCCAAACAGTAATGCGGACTTCCTGGTGCAAGTCCATGTTCGGGGTCCATGCCCGACCAGTAGATGTTCGGTACGGACCCTACGGACCCTGAACTTTACTTTTCTAGTTCGCCCATCTCTAATCACAACCCTTTTAGGTGAGCAACCCCATAACTCCACTCTTATTTGTACCTTTCAAAATCACCCTATGTGCACTTGTCTCCCCCTTTTTTTTCTCTACAGAAAGTTTATGACATGCTCAAACTCTTGATGTTTTCTGGGGTGTTTTTTTGCTTTTTTTATTATTTACGAGCTCCATAATGTAAAATAGCTACAAGATACTTACGCACATAATTTATCGTGGGATGGTAGTTAGCAGTAATTTTCGATATATCTATAGTTGATAAGAAACAGTTTTCTCCAGACTTTAAACACTTTTCTTAGATTTCCTGGGAGCATTTAGTTTCAGGAATTTAAACAGGACAATGGTACTTTGTTTCTTTTCAAAGAGGAATGAAATGAGAATAAGATTAGTCCGAAAGTACGAAAAAATAAATGCTTGGCTGGTTTTTCTCATTTAACTTAACATCCTTGAGAAAGTCAAACATATCACAAGACAAGGATGTGGGAAAAATCGGCTCAGGGACAGATGTTACTGTTCACAATAAATTGCAGCAATTCTTAAAGACTTTCAAATCCAGATCTTCCCTTTATTACATGTTAAACTTTTAGTGAGAATGAGGAAGGTTGGAGGCTAATATCTAAGATGATTTATAGTAAATGCCATGAATTAATGAACTGCAAATATAGAATATTTAAACACTCAGTAATATGACTGCAGCATCAGCCTTTTGCCCATGGTTATCATTATCTTAGTCAGAGAGAGAAGACTAAACCCCTTAAAAAACAAGAGCAATGCAAGTAGTTCTTTCTGGGTCAAAGTTTCTTACAAGATGACCCTCAAGTGGGCTCAAGTGCTACTGCCATAACAGGGTCCAATCACAAAAGGTCCAAGTAAACAGATCAATTGATTCAATTGGTAATTTCTTTGAGGTATTTCACAAATAACCACCAATATGTATAATGAAATTACTCTTTAATTAAAAGGATATTTATTTGGTGAGTATTAGAAATGAGAAGATCGGGCAAATTCCAATTTGCCTGTTTTCGCAGATTTTTCTGAAAATTTAATGTGCAGCAAGTTACTTTCCATGAATTTCCCTTTATATGCTCTGGGGTCTAGAAAGACCCCAAAGCATAACAAGCGTAATATGTAAAAAATTAGAAAAAATGCTGATACTCGCCTTACAGTTGAAATCTTTGGCAGCTCCTCTCCTGACCTTCACCAATCTGGTCTTCTTATCACTTCTGCAATTGTTAAATCACTAGGCCTCCTCATGCTAGTCTGGGACATACAGCTCTGATGAGACCCAGGTGGGTTCTGCACCAGTGAGCGAAAAGTAGAATTCAGTTGCACTCAAATATTTTTGCTCATCTCTAGTGACTATTACTAAATAACAGGACATTAGAATTATTTTCAAGTAAAAAAATGTATGCTTTGCAATACCCAGTATGGGTTATGTGACTTTGTTTTCTACAGTATAAAAAAATGAATGGAAAGTTTCCTTACTGTAATGTAACACTTTTGGTAAAAGAAATAATTACTTTTTACTTCAATTTATGTGGTTTTCTATGCAAATATGATTGTATAAGTTCTTATAATGTAAGACTTAATGAATCTTTCGCTGTAAATAAATTGTAGAGCAAACATTTTTGTATAGTTTAGGCTTCTAATTGACCATATACTTGGATAGCTGTTGACATAGTGGACATGTTTATTTCTAAAAGTAAAGGAGAATGCTCTTCTTGTAATATCCTAAACCTGAGCAGTGATCTGCATAACCAAATCATGCCTCTTTTTAACACAGTGCCGCCTGAGGACCTGAAAATCACGAGCAAGCAAGCACCTCTCTTCTTGTGTTCAATCTTTTTCCTTGTGTCATTTCTCATTATAACACATAACTTAATTTTTGGACGTCTATGACTTGATTTCTTTGCCTGTGTGGATTGGATGGGTTGTTACCGACATCTGGTAACAATTTAATGTCAATAACTAGAGATGAGCAAAATTGTTCGAAAAACATTAGCCAACCTGAAATTTGGCATGAATGTAGTTCATTCAGATTCATGATCGGATTCACGAGTATTTGTCCTAAAAATTGGCAAAAGTCAGCCAAAGTTCGGTAAATGACCAAGTTCACTAAGGGCCATATTGAGAGTTATATTCAACTGCTAACAGTGAGAGCAGGCAGCTGCTGATGGAAGTATTCATCAGCCGCTACCTGCGCTATAAATAAATAAATAAATAATAATAGAAAATAATGTGGGGTTCCCCTATATTTTTGATAACCAGCCAGGCAAAGCTGACAGCTGCAGGATTCAACCCTCAGCTGTCAGCTTCAGCCAGGCTTGTTATGAAGAATAGAGGCGTCCATGACTGTGCTAAGATGCAACCATCCAGAGTGAAAACCACTGAGGAATTAGATGCTATGAGCGCAGCCACAGTGACTTGTGATGACATCATCAAGGTTACCGTTGGTACTGAGGTTGCATTCCCAGCCAAGCCCATGAACTGTGATGACCTTGGTGAGATCAGTGCTGCAGCGAGAGACTTTTTCTCCCTGTGCTAGCAGTAATCTCACTGAGGTCACCGCAGTTCAGGGGCCCGGCTGGGAATGCAGTCTCAGTGACTGATGGAAACCTTGATAACGGCATGGCTAGTCACTGAGGCTGCACTCGCAGCAGCTCATTCACCAGTGGTTCTCAGCCTTGATGGTCACATCTTGGCACCGTTCAGATTGAAAACTGTTTATCCCCAGACATGGATTATGGAGTGGGATAGAATGACGGATAGGTGAGGATATTTGTTTTATTACAAGAGACCATGGCTTCAGTGGAATGGGTGATGATGTGAGCATTGTTTAATTTAGATTTATTAAAGGAGTCTGTGTCATTCGTTCAATTAAAGGACTTTATTCTTGGAGTGTGTGGTTATTTACAATATAACTATAGGATTAGTAATGGAGAAGCATCTTATAAGTAGCTTTTTGCCCCCCCTGAAAATGTTGTCTATGCATTTTGATTTGCCTCCAATTGCAGTCAATGGGGTTCAGGTATGTTCGTCGAACATGTTCGGCAAACATTCGGACGTTCGCCAATCTGAACCAAACCGAACCATGAAAGGTTCACTCATCTCCATCAATAACAACTTGAGACATATTTTTACTTAGAACATTTGTGATATGTTCAATACTTTTTTCACCTGCTGCATAAAGAGAGTTTAACATATATTTCCATTCTTATCAGTTCTGATTGGGTATTCATTTTCACGGCTATAACTACAATTCTGCAACGTTTAAATCTGCCATCTCCAATTAATTACTTAATTCATTTAATTCATTTTTGCTAGCAGCAAATATCTTTCCCTAGTTTATTTGAATTTGGGATCTTTTGTCTTAACAAAAGGACAGTGCAGATTAATGGCATGTAGTAAAATCTCACCTACTGCCAATGCTGTGCTAGAGGGATAAAGTAATAAACCAATATTTTTCAGAAAACCCAATAAATGAAGTAAAAAGCATGGTTCATTAGAAAAAAATCTTATATAAAAAATTACATGTACTAGATATCACCTTAAAACTGTAGGTAAAAAATTTCCTGACTTTCCTCTTGGTAAGATTTATAAAAGAACTATGAGGAGTGTCACGGAGTTACCGCGACAGAGCAGTGCCAGAAGACTGGAGCATCTGATGGCTCCTGCTTCGTCGCTGAGAAGAAGCACTTCTCCGGTGAATTAAATGTGAAAGGGGTATGGTCCTGAGGAGAGGATGTGGGTTCCAGCTTCTGATGTCCATGCGGCCAGACTGGTTTGGGCCTTTCATGTGGCACACCCAGATAAACCAGGCCCTGAGGTTCAGAAGGTCCCTCGTAGAAGGGGGGTACTGTCACGAAGTTACCACGACAGAGCAGTGCCAGAAGACCACAGCGCCTGATGGCTCCTGCTTCTCCGGTGTATTAAATGTGTTTGTTTTCTTTCAGCAGGACAGGGGTTAATCGTCCATGTGGAAATCCCTGCATTCAGCTGTGCCCGGTTAGCCACTCCTCTCTCCTATAAAAGCTAAGCCTACTGGCCAGATCCTTGTCTGAGTTAGCACTTGCTAGATAGACCTGGAGAGTGAGGAGCTGGTGTCTGGAGAGCTGGAGGAGTTTATTGTGCGACTGTTGCTTGGTTTGTATGCTTGGAAATTCCTCATCCTTGCCTGCCTTATTTTCTTTCCCCGTCCTTCACACCCTGGTGAATACCTCTGTTATTTGTGAGAGTATATTTGTGTGAGTGGAATTTTCTTTTACCCTTGTCTTTGTTCCCGTCTGTCGGGTTGGTGTACTGCAGTACACGGTAGCACCTCTCTTCCTCAGGTGGGGGAAGGGGACAGATGCAGGGCTGCAGCTAGGAGACAAGGCAAGGGCGGAGGCCCCAGCATCCTTACCATCTGAGGTATCCCGGAGAACAGGGCAAGCTACCTGGTGCTAGGGCCAGAAAAGGTGCCCTGGACCCAGTTTACTCGCCAGTCATATCGGGATATTATCTCAGACTGAAAGCCTTTTTCTGATCCATGATGGATCCTATCACAGCCCTGATACTGCAGTTGCAGCAGCTCATGATGACCCCCGATCGCGTCCCCTTTGGCTGAGTAATCTCTGCGCCTGTGTCAGCAAGGAGAACATCTGACAGAGGAATTCTGCTCTGAGTTCTGGTGTTGGGCCACCGACACTAGGTGGAATGACCCAGCCCTCTGTAGTCAGTTCTTCAAATGTCTCTCTGTGAGAGTAAAGGATGCGTTAGCTCTCTATGAGACTCCTGACTTCCTTGAGGCAGCCATGTCTCTGGCAATCTGGGTTGATAGCTGTCTTCGCCAGAGACATAGGGAGTCACCTCTGGGGTCAGAAGGTCCAAGTTTGAGCTTGATCAGTATTGATTCCACTGTGGAACCCATGCAGATGGATGTGGCGTCCCAACCTAGCAAACTTGCATTAATCCCGCGTAAGGGGGAGTGTGTTTCTGTTGTGGCAAGAAGGGTCATTTTGTGAGCATATGTCCAACCCGTCACTAAACAACCACCGGAAAACTAGAGAGCCCGGGTTGCGGGGAGCTTGGCAACTCAGGTGTACTCATAACCTCAGTGGAAAAGACTCATTTTTTCCTTCCAGCTATTTTATACATGGGTGAAAATAAGGTGGATGTTTCCGCCTTCTTGGACAGTGGGGCAGGGTTTAATCTGGTCGACGCTAGGTTCGTTTGGGACCAAGGCCTTGTCCCAGATACCTTGTCCAGACCGATACCCATTATAGCTATCAATTCTGGCCCTCTAAAACAGGGGCACTTCACGCAGGTGGTCCGTGTCTTATGGCTACAGATGGAGGCAATGCACTCTGAGTTGTTAAACTGCTATGTGCTGGAGGGCCTGCCCTCACCTGTGGCACTGGGACTTCCTTGGCTCGCTCTGCACAATCTGGTAATTGATTGGCAGACACTGGAAGTGGTAAAGTCGAGTACATACTGTCAAGGACCCAGTTGGCAAGGGTGGATACCCAGTCCGTGCCCCATTACCTGTCAGATTTTAAGGATGTATTTTCTGAGCAGGGGGCCAAGAGCTTCCCCCTCATCATCCTTATGATTGTGCCATTAATCTGGTTCCTGGTACCAAGCTGCCTAAGAGCAAAGAGCAGACTTTATAACATCTCAGGTCCAGAAAGGCAGGTCATGAAGGAATATATTACGGAAAGTCTGGCTAAGGGTCATATCGGACCATCCTCTTCTCCCCTTGCTGCGGGGTTCTTTTTCATCAAGAAGAAGACTGGGAGTTACGTCCTTGCCTGGATTTCCGGGAACTTAATGTGATCACTGTCCGTGATCCGTATCTGCTACCTCTGACCCCTGAACTCTTTAATCAAATTGTTGGGGCAAAATGGTTCTCTAAGATGGACCTCAGGGGGGCATACTACCTCATCCGCATTAAGAAGGGAGATGAGTGAAAGATTCAATACGCCAGAAGGACACTACGAGAATCTGATGATGCCTTTTGGGGTGACAAATGTGCCCGTCGTCTTCCAGCACTTTATTAATAGTATAGAAAAGTAGGAGACAAAAAAAGCGCAAATAGGGTCTTATCCTCAGGATTGCTTCTAATCAATTATGAGAGAACTGCTCACCTGGTGGTACACAGTAAAGGCGTGTAGTTTGTCAGCTGCTGCAGATCCACAGGTCGGCGCTGCGACCTCTTAGATATCTCTGTGTGGAAACTTCCTGAAGAAGAAGCCATGAGCTTCGAAACGCGTTGAATAAACCACCCGAACACCTTATAACTATATCTGGATCCATTATTTGTCGCAGCAGCGCGGATTTTATCCACATTCATCTATTATAACAGCACTTTATTAATGACATCTTCAGTCACCTAGTAGGTAGGTTTGTTGGTATCTACGTGGACGATATTCTTGTTTATTCACCTGACCTTGAGTCACACATGCAACATGTTAGACAAGTCCTACACATATTACGTGACAATAAATTGTATGTCAAACCCGAGAAATATACGGTATGTTCTCGATTGAGAAGATCCCTTTCCTTGGATATGTATTATCTGCCACCGGTTTTCGCATGGATCAGGTGAGTCTGAGTGGTATTGGAGTGGGCGCATACTGAGGATTTCAAGGCCTTACAAAGGTTTTTGGGTTTTGCCAATTACTACCGTAAATTCGAAAGAAACTTTTCGGTAGTAGCGAAACATCTCACTGATATGACTAAGAAGGGGACGGACTTCTCCAGGTGGTCCAGTCCTGCCAGGGAGGCATTTGACACACTAAAAAGGTGTTTTGCTTCTGCGACGATTCTTATTCAGCCTGATGTCACTCAGCCTTTCATTGTGGAGGTGGATGCATCCGAGGTGGGAGTAGGGGCTGTATTGTCGCAGGGTGCGTCTCCGGGTAAATGGCAACTATACGCATGCTTTTCTAAAAATCTTTTGCCAGCTGAGAGAAACTATGATATTGGTAATAGGAAAATCTTAGCTATCAAATGGGCATTTGAGGAGTGGAGTCATTTTTTGGTGGGAGAAGTTCACACAGTGATGATAATCACTGACTGTAAGAATTTGGTTTATTTGGAGTCGGAAAAACATCTTACACCTCGTCAAGCAAGATGGGCATTATTCTTTACCAGGTTTAACTTCTTTGTTAATTTTAGGCCAGGGAGCAAAAATGTTAAGGCAGATGCTTTGTCCCTTTGCTTCCCTGGGGGAGGCGATAAGTGTAAATCAGTACCTATTTTACAAAAAAGGGTAGTGATGGCGTCTATATGCTCCAATCTTGAAAGAGAGGTTGCTGACACTCAGGGGCATGCCCCTGCTACTTGTCCACGTGGTAACGGCCAATCTCCATCTTAGCATTCTCAGTGAACATCATAATACGGTGCTGGCTGGACAACCAGGGAATAAGGCCACCGCGGATCTACTTACTAGGCGTTTTTGGTGGCCAGGTGCTTATAAGGATGTTCTGGAGTATGTGGCCACCTGCAATATCTGTGCACATTCTAAGACCTCACATACTTGTCCATCAGGGGCTCTCCAACCATTTGAGATTCCCAGCAGACCTTGGACTCATTTGTCGGTCGATTTTATTACGGATCTACCTGTGTCTGCAGGGAAGACTGTAATTCTGGTGATGGTGGACAGGTTCAGTAAAATGTCTCATTTTATTGCTTTGCCAGCTTTGCCTAACATCAAAACTCTGGCGCAAATCTTCATCAGGGAAATAATCAGACTGCATGGGATTTCTACCAATATTGTTTTGGATCGGGGGGTGCAATTTATCTCCAAATTCTGGAGGGCGTTTTGCACCTGTCTGGGGATCCATTTATCTTTTTCTTCGGCTTTTCACCCACAGTCTAACGGGCAGACTGATCGGGTTAATCAGAATTTAGAGACATATCTTAGATGTTTTGTGTCTGAGAATCAGGAGGACTGGGTGACCTACTTACAGTTGGCTGAATTTGCAGTTAGTAATCGCTGTCAGGAATCATCTGGAAAGTCCTCATTTTTCAGGGCATATGGGTTCCATCTGCAGTTTAGTTCGTTCAATGGTCATCGCTAGGGTTGAGCGACTTTTACTTTTTTGGGGTCGAGTCGGGTTTTGCGAAACCCGACTATCTCAAAAGTCGAGTCAAGTGCAATCGGCCGATTATCGCGAAAAGTCGGGGATCGACCGAAACACGAAACCCAATGCAAGTCAATGGGGAAGCATAGTCGGCAGTGAGTGGGGGCCAGGAAAACACCTACAGTGCCCATTTTAATGGCAAAAACATCCATTCTTGTTTCTGAAGCTTGTCAATCTTAATTAACTTTATAATAATAGTTGTGCATTGGAAATTGGGGGTCATTTGGCTAAAGTTGTGAGGGGTAGGGCTGGTTCAAGTTTTTAGTGGGCCCAGGAAACGTGGACTACGTCACGGCAGTGGAGCAGTGAGAGGTAAGTATTTCAACTTTGCAAGTGCTGTGATCAGGAGCAAGCAGGGGGGCCCACTCGTTGGCATTGGCACTGGCACAGGGCCCCTCAAAGTACGGCGGTGTGTTTGCACGGCGGGGGCGCCTCCCACTGGCAGCGACACTTCTGTGTACTCTGAGGGGCCCTGTGCCTGTGACGTATGCCTCCCCACCTGATGAAGGAACCTGAACTTTTATCTGCACCTTCCTCTTTGTCCCTGTGTAAGGTGGTATAGTATGCGGGACGGGGAACCTGACTTTCAGCAGGGTCAGATTGTGGCTGTGTAGCGTTCAAGGGGAATGTAGTGGTCTGGGTCAATGTACCACAAGACTCATCTAGCACTGGCTGGGCAATGGGCAGGATGAGGATGAAACACAGATATAGGCCCAAATAATAAAGTGGGCTAAATGCAGTTCAAAATTGGTAAAAGGACTAACCAGGCGGCATTGGTTTGTTCAGTGGAGTAGAAAACCCAGGAGCGGCAGACACCGTTTTAAGGGCCCAACCACAGTAGTAGGCCCAATGCAGTTTAATATTACAAATAAAGGCCGAAAGCCTGAAGATGGAAGCTCGGGTGTCATGATTCCCCAATGGCATGGGAACATCAGAAACACAAAATAACAGACTAGCCCTTGGGTGATGGAAACTCCAGCTGACCGTGACCTAAATCTACCACACAACTAACAGTAGCCAGGAAGCATTCCTACGGCTGCCTAGATGCCATGCGCCAGCCGGAGAACTAACTACGCCTGGAAGAGGAAGGAACAGACCTGGCTTACCTCTAGTGAAATTCCCCAAAGATGATAGTAGCCCCCACATATATTAACGGTGAGTTCAGAGGAAAAGACATACACAGTATGAAGGTAGATTTAGCAAAGCGAGGTCCACTTACTAGATAGAGGAAGGATACAAAAGAGGACTTCACGGTCAGCTGAAAAACCCTTTCAAAAACCCATCCTGAAATTACTTTAAGACTCCTGTGTCAACTCATGACACAGGAGTGGCAATTTCAGTCCACAAGAGCTTCCAGTAACAGGAAATGACAAACTGTAAACTGGACAAAAAATACAAAACAAAAGGACAAGAGTCCACTTAGCTGATCAGCAGACTGGTAGCAGGAACATGCAACTGAAAGACTCAGGTTACAATGATGACCGGCAAGGAAGTGACTGGAGAGCAAGGCTAAATAGGGAACTCCCAAAACTGATGGAAGCAGGTGAGCTGAGGCAGAAAAGAACACACAAGTCTCCAGTACCACCAGCCACCACTAGGGGAGCCCAAAAAGCGGATCACAGCAGTACCCCCCCCTTAAGGAGGGGGCACCGAACCCTCACAAGAACCGCCAGGGCGACCTGGATGAGCCCTATGAAAGGCACGAACCAAATCCGAGGCATGAACATCAGAGGCAGTTACCCAAGAATTATCTTCCTGACCATAGCCCTTCCATTTAACCAGATACTGGAGTCTCCGCCTGGAAATACGGGAGTCCAAGATCTTCTCTATAACGTACTCCAATTCACCCTCAACCAGCACAGGAGCAGGAGGCTCAGCAGAAGGAACCACCGGCACCTCGTATCTCCGCAACAACGACCGATGGAACACATTATGGATAGCGAAAGATGCCGGGAGGTCCAAACGAAAGGAAACAGGGTTAATAATCTCCAAAATCCTATAGGGACCGATGAACCGAGGCTTAAATTTAGGAGAAGAAACCCTCATTGGGACAAAACGGGAAGACAACCACACCAAGTCCCCAACACGAAGGCGAGGACCAACCCGACGCTGGCGGTTAGCAAACCGCTGAGTCCTCTCCTGGGACAAATTCAAATTGTCCACCACTTGTTCCCAAATCCGATACAACCGATCCACCACAGCATCTACTCCAGGACAATCCGAAGACTCCGCCTGACCAGAAGAAAAACGGGGATGAAACCCCGAATTGCAAAAGAAAGGGGAAACCAAAGTGGCCGAACTAGCCCGATTATTAAGAGCAAACTCCGCCAACGGCAAAAAGGCAACCCAATCATCCTGATCCGCAGACACAAAACACCTCAAATACGTCTCCAAAGTCTGATTAGTTCGCTCTGTCTGGCCATTATTCTGAGGATGGAAGGCAGACGAAAAAGACAAAT
Organism: Ranitomeya variabilis; assembly: GCF_051348905.1. NCBI lineage: Eukaryota > Metazoa > Chordata > Amphibia > Anura > Dendrobatidae > Ranitomeya > Ranitomeya variabilis. The sequence continues at coordinate 419,299,423 of NC_135235.1, forward strand.
CAATGCCCAACCTGGCACAGAATGCCCGCCAAAATCTAGAAACGAACTGGGTACCCCTATCAGAAACGATATTTTCAGGAATACCATGCAAGCGAACCACATTTTGAAAAAACAAAGGAACCAACTCAGACGAGGAAGGCAACTTCGGCAATGGCACCAAATGAACCATCTTAGAAAAACGGTCACACACCACCCAGATAACAGACATCCTCTGAGAGACAGGAAGATCAGAAATAAAGTCCAACGAGATGTGCGTCCAAGGCCTCTTCGGAATAGGCAAGGGCAACAACAACCCGCTAGCCCTAGAACAACAAGGCTTGGCCCGAGCACACACATCACAAGACTGCACAAAAACACGCACATCTCGAGACAGAGATGGCCACCAGAAGGATCTAGCCACCAAATCCCTGGTACCAAAAATTCCAGGATGACCCGCCAGCGTAGAAGAATGAACCTCCGAGATGACTCTACTGGTCAAATCATCAGGAACAAACAGTCTACCAGGTGGACAGCGATCAGGTCTATCCGCCTGAAACTCTTGCAAAGCACGTCGCAGATCTGGGGAAATAGCGGATAATATCACCCCATCCTTAAGGATGCCTGTAGGTTCCGAATCACCAGGGGAATCAGGCTCAAAACTCCTAGAAAGGGCATCTGCCTTCACATTCTTAGAACCTGGTAGATATGAGACCACAAAATTAAACCGAGAGAAAAACAACGACCAGCGCGCCTGTCTAGGATTCAGGCGCCTGGCAGACTCAAGATAAATCAGATTCTTGTGATCAGTCAAAACCACCACCTGATGTCTAGCACCCTCAAGCCAATGACGCCACTCCTCAAATGCCCACTTCATGGCCAAAAGCTCCCGATTACCGACATCATAATTTCTTTCGGCGGCAGAAAATTTTCGAGAAAAGAACGCACAAGGTCTCATCACTGAGCAATCGGAACTTTTCTGCGACAAAACCGCCCCCGCTCCGATCTCGGAAGCATCGACCTCAACCTGAAAGGGGAGAGAGACATCAGGCTGGTGCAACACAGGGGCAGACGAAAAGCGGCGCTTAAGTTCCCGAAAGGCCTCCACAGCGGCAGAGGACCAATTGGCAACATCAGCACCCTTCTTAGTCAAATCCGTAAGAGGCTTAGCAACACCAGAAAAACCAGCTATAAATCGACGATAAAAATTAGCAAAGCCCAAGAACTTCTGAAGACCGTTTAGAGAAGTAGGCTGCGTCCAGTCACAAATAGCCCGAACCTTGACAGGGTCCATCTCAACAGAAGAAGGGGAAAAAATGTACCCCAAAAAGGAAATCTTTTGAACCCCAAAAACACACTTAGAACCCTTTACACACAGAGAATTCTCCCGCAAGACCTGAAAAACCCTCCTGACCTGCTGAACATGAGACTCCCAGTTCTCAGAAAAAATCAAAATATCGTCCAAATACACAATCATAAATTTATCCAGATATTCACGGAAAATATCATGCATAAAGGACTGAAAAACTGAAGGTGCATTAGAAAGGCCGAAAGGCATTACCAAATACTCAAAGTGGCCCTCAGGCGTATTAAATGCGGTTTTCCACTCATCCCCTTGCTTAATTCGCACCAAATTATACGCCCCACGGAGATCAATCTTGGAGAACCACTTAGCCCCCTTATGCGAGCAAACAAATCAGTAAGCAGCGGCAACGGATACTGATATTTTACAGTAATTTTATTCAGGAGTCGATAATCAATACAAGGCCTCAGCGAGCCATCCTTTTTAGAGACAAAGAAAAACCCAGCTCCTAAAGGTGATGAAGAAGGACGAATATGTCCCTTTTCCAGGGACTCCTTAACATACTCTCGCATGGCAGCATGCTCAGGTACAGATAGGTTAAACAAACGACCCTTTGGAAATTTACTGCCTGGAATCAGATCTATGGCGCAATCACACTCTCTGTGGGGAGGGAGAGAACCAATTTTAGGCTCTTCAAAAATATCCCCAAAATCCGACAAAAATGCCGGAACCTCAGAGGGAATAGATGACGAGATAGAAACCAAAGGTATGTCCCCATGAGCCCCCCGTCATCCCCAGCTTAACACAGACATAGTTTTCCAGTCCAGTACTGGGTTATGAGATTGCAACCATGGTAATCCAAGCACTAACACATCATGTAAATTATGCAACACGAGGAAGCGAATCATCTCCTGATGGTCTGGAGTCATACGCATAGTCACTTGCGTCCAGAACTGTTGTCTATTACAAGCCAGAGGTGTAGAATCAATACCCTTCAGAGGTATAGGAACTTCCAGAGGCTCCAAATCAAACCCACAGCGCCTGGCGAAGGACCAATCCATGAGACTCAGAGCGGCGCCAGAGTCCACATAGGCATCCACGGTAATAACTGATAATGAACAAATCAGAGTTACAGACAGAAGAAATTTAGACTGTAAAGTGCCAATAGAAACAGATTTGTCAACCTTTCTAGTACGTTTAGAGCATGCTGATATAACATGCGCGGAATCACCACAGTAGAAGCACAAGCCATTTTTGCGCCTATAATTCTGCCGCTCGCTTCTTGACAGAATTCTGTCACATTGCATTTTCTCTGGCGTCCCTTCAGAAGATACCGCCAAATGGTGCACGGGTTTGCGCTCCCGCAAACGCCGATCAATCTGAATCGCCATTGTAATGGACTCATTCAGACCTGTGGGCGTAGGAAACCCCAACATGACATCCTTAACGGCATCAGAAAGGCCTTCTCTGAAAATTGCCGCTAGGGCACACTCATTCCACTGAGTAAGCACAGACCATTTACGAAATTTTTGGCAGTATATCTCAGCTTCATCTTGCCCTTGAGACAGGGCTATTAAAGCTTTTTCAGCTTGAATCTCCAAATTAGGTTCCTCATACAGCAACCCTAAAGCCAAAAAAAACGCATCCACATTGAGCAACGCAGGATCCCCTGGTGTCAATGAAAATGCCCAATTTTGAGGGTCACCTCGCAGCAAAGAAATCACAATCTTAACCTGCTGAACAGGATCTCCAGAGGAGTGAGGTCTGAGAGAAAGGAATAATTTACAATTACATTTGAAATTCAGAAACCGAGATCTATCTCCGGAAAATACCTCTGGTGTAGGAATCTTAGGTTCAGAAATAGGAGTACGTATAACATAATCTTGTAAATTCTGAACCTTCGTAGCAAGATTATTTAAACCTGCAGCCAAACTCTGAGAGTCCATCCTTAAACCGGAGAGATCAGAGCCATTCAAGGATTAGAAGGAGAGAAAGGCAAGGCTGTAAATAGAGCAGAAATACAACTGAGCCAACTAAGTAGCAAACATGTGAGGGAAAAAAAAAAAAAAAATCTACAGACTTCTTTTACTCTCCTTTCTTCTGCCAATTACTTTAACAGTGGCCGGTCATACTGTCATGATTCCCCAATGGCATGGGAACATCAGAAACACAAAATAACAGACTAGCCCTCGGGTGATGGAAACTCAAGCTGACCGTGACCTAAATCTACCACACAACTAACAGTAGCCAGGAAGCATTCCTATGGCTGCCTAGATGCCATGCGCCAGCCGGAGAACTAACTACGCCTGGAAGAGGAAGGAACAGACCTGGCTTACCTCTAGTGAAATTCCCCAAAGATGATAGTAGCCCCCACATATATTAACGGTGAGTTCAGAGGAAAAGACATACACAGTATGAAGGTAGATTTAGCAAAGCGAGGTCCACTTACTAGATAGAGGAAGGATACAAAAGAGGACTTCACGGTCAGCTGAAAAACCCTTTCAAAAACCCATCCTGAAATTACTTTAAGACTCCTGTGTCAACTCATGACACAGGAGTGGCAATTTCAGTCCACAAGAGCTTCCAGTAACAGGAAATGACAAACTGTAAACTGGAAAAAAAATACAAAACAAAAGGACAAGAGTCCACTTAGCTGATCAGCAGACTGGTAGCAGGAACATGCAACTGAAAGACTCAGGTTACAATGATGACCGGCAAGGAAGTGACTGGAGAGCAAGGCTAAATAGGGAACTCCCAAAACTGATGGAAGCAGGTGAGCTGAGGCAGAAAAGAACACACAAGTCTCCAGTACCACCAGCCACCACTAGGGGAGCCCAAAAAGCGGATCACAACACTCGGGAAAACAAAACAGGAGAAAACCCAGGAGCGGCAGACACCGTTTTAAGGGCCCAACCACACTAGTAGGCCCAATGCAGTTTAATATTACAAATCTAGCCCGAAAGCCTGAAGATTGAAGCTCTGGAAAATAACACAGGACAACACCAAGGTGCGGCAGACACCGTTACTACTAGGCCCAACCAAAATAGTAGGCCAACTGCACTGTCATATTAACAACAACTACTTAATGATAGCCTGAAGATTGAAGCTCAGGCAAGTAAACCTGGAGAACACCTTGGAGCGGCAGACACCGTTACTAGGCCCCAACCACACATATTAACAACAACTACTTTATGAGAGCCTGAAGATTGAAGCTCAGCTTTGTACAGTGGAGGACAACACCAGGGAGCAGCAGACACTATTAGTAGGCCCCAACCACACATATTAACAACTACTTAATGAGAGCCTGAAGATTGAAGCTCAAAAAAACAAAACAGGAGAAAACCCAGGAGCGGCAGACACCGTTAGTAGGACACAAACAGACAAGTAGGCCAAATGCAGTTAAATATCTGATACTATAGGCCGAAAGCCTGAAGACTGAAGCTCAGCTTTGTACAGTGAAGGACAACACCAGGGAGCGGCAGACACCGTTAGTAGGCCCCAACCACACATATTAACAACAACTACTTAATGAGAGCCTGAAGATTGAAGCTCAGGCAAGTTAATATGGAGAACACTTTGGAGCGGCAGACACCGTTAGTAGGCCCCAACCACACATATTAACAACAACTACTTAATGAGAGCCTGAAGATTGAAGCTCAGCTTTGTACAGTGGAGGGCAACACCAGGGAGCGGCAGATACCGTTAGTAGGCCCCAACCACACATATTAACAACTACTTAATGAGAGCCTGAAGATTGAAGCTCAGCTTTGCACAGTGGAGGGCAACACCAGGGAGCGGCAGATACCGTTAGTAGGCCCCAACCACACATATTAACAACAACTACTTAATGAGAGCCTGAAGATTGAAGCTCAGCTTTGTACAGTGGAGGACAACACCAGGGAGCGGCAGACACCGTTAGTAGGCCCCAACCACACATATCAACAACAACTACTTAATGAGAGCCTGAAGATTGACGCTCAGCTTTGCACAGTGGAGGTCAACACCAGGGAGCGGCAGACACCGTTAGTAGGCCCCAACCACACATATTAACAACAACTACTTAATGAGAGCCTGAAGATTGAAGCTCAGCTTTGTACAGTGGAGGACAACACCAGGGAGCGGCAGACACCGTTAGTAGGCCCCAACCACACATATTAACAACAGCTACTTAATGAGAGCCTGAAGATTGAAGCTCAGCTTTGCACAGTGGAGGACAACACCAGGGAGCGGCAGATACCATTAGTAGGCCCCAACCACACATATTAACAACAACTACTTAATGAGAGCCTGAAGATTGAAGCTCAGCTTTGTACAGTGGAGGACAACACCAGGGAGCGGCAGACACCGTTAGTAGGCCCCAACCACACATATTAACAACAACTACTTAAAGAGAGCCTGTAGATTGAAGCTCAGCTTTGTGCAGTGGAGGACAACTGTAATGGGAGACAGACACAACAAGTAGGCCTAAATAAGTAATTAGGCAAAATGCTGTTCAAAATTGGTAAGTGGAGTATACTTGCAGCATAGCGTGGTTCAGCGGAGGAGGGCATGTGTAATTAGTGGCTCTGACACACGAAGTAGGCCTAAAATAAAAATGAAGGCTATATTAAGTTCAAAATTGGTAAAAGGAGTACACATGTGGCATAGCTGGGTTCTGTGGTGGAGGACAACTGTTATGACAGGCTTACACAGTTACTAGGCACAAATAAGTAAGTAGGATAAATGCAGTTCACAATTGGTGACAGGAGTACACAGGCGGCATAGCTTTGTTCAGTGGAGGACAACGGCAAGGAGTGGACTGGCCGAGACAGACACAGGTAGTAGGCCTACAATGGAAAGTAGGCTCTATGCAGTTTAAAGTAGGTTACAGGGGTACGCAGGCAGCATTGGTGTGCTCAGCGGAGGACAATTCGAAGGAGGGACCGCAGACAGACTTAGAAGGCCTAAAATAACAAAATAGGCTCTATGCAGCTTCCATTATGTGGCAGGGGTACACAGGCAGCATTGGTGTGCTCAGCGGAGGACAATTCGAAGGAGGGACCGCAGACAGACTTAGTAGGCCTAAAATAACAAAATGGGCTCTATGCAGCTTCCATTATGTGGCAGGGGTACACAGGCAGCATTGGTGTGCCCAGCGGAGGACAATTCGAAGGAGGGACCGCAGACAGACTTAGTAGGCCTAAAATAAGAAAATAGGCTCTATGCAGCTTCCTTTACGTGGCAGGCGTACACAGGCAGCATTGGTGTGCTCAGTGGAGGACAAATCGAAGGAGGGACCGCAGACAGACTTAGAAGGCCTAAAATAACAAAATAGGCTCTATGCAGCTTCCTTTACATGGCAGGGGTACACAGGCAGGATTGATGTGCTCAGCAGAGGACAATTCGAAGGAGGGACCGCAGACAGACGTAGAAGGCCTAAAGTAACAAAATAGGATATATGCAGCTTCCATTATGTGGCAGTGGTACACAGGCAGCATTGGTGTGCTCAGCGGAGGACAATTCGAAGGAGGGACCGCAGACAGACGTAGAAGCATTGGTGTGCTCAGCGGAGGACAATTCGAAGAAGGGACTGCAGACAGACGTAGAAGGCCTAAAATAACAAAATAGGCTCTATGCAGCTTCCTTTACGTGGCAGGGGTACACAGGCAGGATTGGTGTGCTCAGCGGAGGACAATTCGAAGGAGGGACCGCAGACAGACTTAGAAGGCCTAAAATAACAAAATAGGCTCTATGCAGTTTCCTTTACGTGGCAGGGGTACACAGGCAGGATTGGTGTGCTCAGCGGAGGACAATTCGAAGGAGGGACCGCAGACAGTAAGTACTCCAAAAAACTAAATAGATGTCAATGTCTCGCCCCCCCCATACTTCGGTACAGGGGTGGGCTCCTATGCTGACTTTCAGACATTGTAATTTGGCGCAAAGTATTTACTGTTGTAAAAGTAGGACAGGGCCCCTGCCTATTTTAAATAGCATCATACATGTCAAATTGTTATTGTCAGTGCCAGGCATTGAAGGATTTCAGCGCATAGACTAAACAGTGGTGGAGCAGCGAGAGATAATTTTGAAACTGGTAGAGCACTGTTTGAGCTGGGGGGGCACTCTCTCGTGGCCGGTGGTACAGGCCCAGGGCCCCTCATGTTACAATGGTGTGTCTGACGTTGGGTGCGCGCCACCACCACCAGAGACACTTCATTGTACTATGAGGGACCCATTGGCAGTGCCGTTGACCAAAAGTGGGCACACCCACCTCTTCAGACAAACGGCACTCTGACAGGTGCTTGCGCCAAGTGGTGAGACCACGGCCCCATGGGGGGAGTTAGGCCATTTAGGGAGGTGTAAACGTGTCGTATGACTCGTATGCTGTACAAACAGCAGCTGCAAATTTAGAGATTGGAACAGTCAGTAACACCAGTCCCAAAGCAAGACCTTTTTTCAGGAAAGCTAGGTGTCAGCCGGGAAAGGTGGGGCAAAATAATTAGAAATCCATGAGTGGTTCATTTTAATGAAGGTTAGATCATCAACATTTTGGGTCGCCAGACGAGTCCTTTTTTCGGTCAGTATTAAACCAGCAGCACTGAATACTCTTTCTGATAGCACACTAGCTGCTGGGCAAGCAAGCTCCTGCAATGCATATTCGGCCAATTCAGGCCAGGTGTCTATTTTGGATGCCCAGTAATCAAATGGGGAATGACGGTTGAGCAAGAACATCAATAATGGAGGAAAAATAGTTAGTAACCATACTGGACAAATGTTGTCTCCTGTCACTTTGAATTGATGCTGCAGTACCTGTCGTGTCTGCGGTCATTGCGAAATCACTCCACAACCTGGTCAGAAAACCCCTCTGTCCAACGCCACTTCTGATTTGTGAACCTCTAACACCTCTGCCCTGTAGCCCCCTGCAGCTCGTGTGAGAACCATCACCGGTGCTGTGTGCTGGGAATGCCTGAATCAAACGGTCTACAAGAGTAGCTTGTTTGGTTGCCAATATTTGTTCGAGGTTCTCATGTGGCATGATATTTTGCAATTTGCCTTTATAGCGAGGATCAAGGAGGCAGGCCAACCAGTAATCGTCATCGGTCATCATTTTTATAATGCATGGGTCCCTTTTGAGGATACGCAAGGCATAATCCGCCATGTGTGCTGTTATGAACTGGTGGTTTAGGAGCAACATGGGACGTGCTCTGGAGGAGGTGGTACCTGTACTGACCGCAGTTCCTGAGCTTAACACAACACTAGAAGTAGCCGTGGGATGTTCCTGTCACTCCCTAGACACCTCGTCACAGCCGGAGGACTAACTACCCCTAAAGATAGAAACTGGAAAGCTATCTTGCCTCAGAGAAAATTCCCAAAGGACAGACAGCCCCCCACAAATATTGACTGTGAGTGGAGAGGGAAATGACATACACAGAATGAAACCAGGATGTAGCAAAAGGAGGCCACTCTAGCTAGATAGATAGAACAGGACAGAATACTGTGCGGTCAGTATTAAAAAACTAGAAAAATCCACCACAGAGTTTACAAAAATCTCCACACCTGACTAAAGGTGTGGAGGGTAAATCTGCTTCCCAGAGCTTCCAGCTTAACTGAATAAATCCATACTGACAAGCTGGACTAGAAAAAACATAGAAAGTGCTGAACGATTAAGTCCACAAAAAGTGGACTTCAAAAGAACAAAACAAGGACTTATCTTTGCTGAACTGGACAGAATATCAGGGAAATCCAAGAGAGATGTGAATCCAACCAGGAACCATTGACAACTGGCACTGGCTGAAGGATAGAGCCAGGATAAATAGCCGAGCCCGAAAGACGATCAGTGGAAGCAGCTGCTGACTACTAAATCCAAGGAGCAGCAGTTCCACTTAAAACCACCGAAGGGAGCCCAAGAGCAGAACTCACAAAAGTGCCACTTACAACCACCGGAGGGAGCCCAAGAGCGGAATTCAGAACAGTACCCCCCCTTGAGGAGGGGTCACCAAACCCTCACCAGAGCCCCCAGGCCGATCAGGGCGAGCCAAGTGAAAGGCACGAACCAAATTGGCGGCATGGACATCGGAGGCAACAACCCAAGAATTATCCTCCTGGCCATAACCCTTCCACTTGACAAGATACTGAAGCCTCCGCCTCAAAAAACGAGAATCCAAAATTTTCTCCACCACATATTCCAACTCCCCCTCAACTAACACCGGGGCAGGAGGATCAACCGAGGGAACAACGGGCACCACATATCTCCGCAACAAAGATCTATGGAAAACATTATGGATGGCAAAAGAGGCTGGAAGGGCCAAACGAAAAGACATCGGATTGATAATCTCAGAAATCTTATAAGGACCAATAAACCGAGGCTTGAACTTAGGGGAAGAAACCTTCATAGGAACATGACGAGAAGATAACCAGACTAAATCCCCCACCCAAAGCCGGGGACCAACACACCGACGGCGGTTAGCAAAACGTTGAACCTTTTCCTGAGACAACTTCAAATTGTCTACCACATGAGTCCAAATCTGCTGTAACCTGTCCACCACAGAATCCACACCAGGACAATCAGAAGGCTCAACCTGCCCCGAAGAAAAACGAGGATGAAAACCAAAATTACAAAAGAAAGGCGAAACCAAAGTAGCCGAACTAGCCCGATTATTAAGGGCAAACTCGGCCAACGGCAAGAAAGCCACCCAATCATACTGATCAGCAGACACAAAGCATCTCAAGTAGGTTTCCAAGGTCTGATTAGTTCGCTCAGTTTGGCCATTAGTCTGAGGATGGAACGCCGAAGAAAAAGACAAATCAATTCCCATCCTAGCACAAAAGGCCCGCCAAAACCTAGAAACAAACTGGGAACCTCTGTCAGTCACAATATTCTCTGGAATGCCATGCAAACGAACCACATGCTGAAAAAACAATGGAACCAAATCAGAGGAGGAAGGCAATTTAGGCAAAGGTACCAAATGGACCATTTTAGAGAACCGGTCACAAACCACCCAGATAACAGACATCCTCTGGGAAACAGGAAGATCCAAAATAAAATCCATGGAAATATGCGTCCAGGGCCTCTCAGGAACCGGAAAAGGCAAAAGCAACCCACTAGCGCGGGAACAGCAAGGCTTGGCCCGGGCACAAGTCCCACAGGACTGCACAAAAGAACGCACATCCCGCGACAAGGAAGGCCACCAAAAGGACCTAGCAACCAAATCTCTGGTACCAAAAATCCCAGTATGACCAGCCAACACTGAACAATGAACCTCAGAAATTACATTACTAGTCCATCTATCAGGAACAGCTTCCCCACTGGACAGCGGTCAGGTTTATCAGCCTGAAATTCCTGAAGCACCCGCCGTAAATCAGGGGAGATGGCAGAAAGAATCACCCCTTCCTTAAGAATGCCAACCGGCTCAAGGACTGCAGGAGAATCAGGCAAAAAACTCCTAGAGAGGGCATCAGCCTTAACATTCTTAGATCCCGGAAGATACGAGACCACAAAATCAAAACGCGAGAAAAACAGGGACCAACGAGCCTGTCTAGGGTTTAGCCGCTTGGCCGAGTCGAGGTAAATCAGATTCTTATGATCGGTCAAGACCACAACACGGTGCTTGGCTCCCTCAAGCCAATGTCGCCACTCCTCAAATGCCCACTTCATAGCCAACAACTTCCGATTGCCAACGTCATAATTGCGCTCCGCAGGCGAAAACTTTCTGGAAAAAAAGCACACGGTTTCATCAAAGAACCATCAGAATTCCTCTGAGACAAAATGGCCCCTGCCCCAATCTCAGAAGCGTCAACCTCAACCTGAAAAGGAAGAGAAACATCCAGCTGACACAACACAGGGGCAGAAGTAAATCGGTGTTTAAGCTCCTGAAAGGCCTCAACCACCGCAGAGGACCAATTCGTCACATCAGCGCCTTTCTTCGTCAAATCGGTCAGGGGCTTAACCACACTGGAAAAGTTGGCAATGAAACGACGATAAAAATTAGCAAAGCCCAAAAATTTCTGAAGGCTCTTCACCGATGTGGGTTGAATCCAGTCATGAATGGCTTGGACCTTAACAGGATCCATTTCTATAGACGAGGGAGAAAAAATAAAACCCAAAAAAGAGACCTTCTGAACTCCAAATAGGCACTTAGACCCCTTCACAAATAAAGCATTATCACGAAGGATCTGGAATACCATCCTGACCTGCTTCAAATGAGACTCCCAATCATCGGAAAAAATCAAAATGTCATCCAAATACACAGTCATGAATTTATCAAGATAATTGCAGAAAATATCATGCATGAAGGACTGAAATACAGAAGGAGCATTAGAAAGCCCGAAAGGCATCACAAGGTATTCAAAATGGCCTTCGGGCATATTAAATGCAGTTTTCCATTCGTCACCCTGTTTAATACGAACAAGATTATATGCCCCTCGAAGGTCAATCTTAGTAAACCAACTAGCCCCCTTAATCCGAGCAAACAAATCAGAAAGCAAAGGTAAAGGGTATTTGAATTTGACCATGATCTTATTAAGAAGGCGATAATCAATACAGGGTCTCAAGGAGCCATCCTTCTTGGCAACAAAAAAGATTCCTGCTCCCAATGGTGATGAAGACGGCCGAATATGCCCCTTCTCCAAAGATTCCTTGACATAACTCCGCATGGCAGCATGCTCTGGCACAGACAGATTGAAAAGTCGTCCCTTAGGGAACTTACAGCCAGGAATCAAGTTAATAGCACAATCACAGTCCCTATGTGGAGGAAGGGAACTGGACTTGGACTCATCAAATACATCCTGGAAATCCGACAAAAACTCAGGGACTTCAGAAGAGAGGGAAGAGGAAATTGACATCAAAGGAACATCACAATGTACCCCTTGCTGCAAGGAAAAACCACAGCGCCTGGCGATTTCCAAGTCCATTAAGTTCAGGGCAGCGCCTGAATCCACAAATGCCATGACAGAAAAGGACGATAATGAGCAAATCAGGGTCACAGATAAGAGAAATTTAGGCTGTACAGTACTGATGGTAACAGACCTAGCGACCCTCTTAGTACACTTAGGGCAATCAGAAATAACATGAGCAGAATCACCACAGTAAAAACACAGCTTATTCTGATGTCTGAATCCCTGCCGTTCTGCTCTAGTCAAAATCCTATCACATTGCATAAGCTCAGGACTCCGCTCAGAGGACACTGCCATATAGTGCACAACTTTGCGCTCACGCAGGCGCCGATCAATCTGAATGGCTAGAGACATAGATTCGCTCAAACCAGCAGGCGTGGGGAACCCCACCATAACATCTTTAAGGGCTTCAGAAAGACCCTTTCTGAAAATAGCTGCCAGAGCATCCTCATTCCATTTAGTGAGCACAGACCATTTTCTAAATTTCTCGCAGTATAATTCTGCCGCTTCCTGACCCTGACATAGGGCCAACAAGGTTTTTTCTGCATGATCCACAGAATTAGGTTCGTCATACAATAATCCGAGCGCTTGAAAAAATGCGTCTACATTAAGCAATGCCGGATTTCCTGATTCAAGGGAGAATGCCTAGTCCTGAGGGTCACCACGCAGCAGAGAGATGACAATCTTAACCAGCTGAATGGGATCACCAGAGGAACGGGGTTTCAAAGCAAAAAACAATTTGCAGTTATTTTTAAAGTTCAAAAACTTAGATCTGTCCCCAAAAAACAAATCAGGAGTAGGAATTTTAGGCTCCAAAGCCGGAGTCTGGACAACATAATTTTGGATACTCTGTACTCTTGCAGCAAGTTGATCCACACGAGAAAACAAACGCTGAACATCCATGCCAGCGCCAAAATCCTGAACCACCCAGAGATTAAGAGGAAAAAAAAGACAAAACAGACTACAGAAAAAAAAATGTCTCAGAACTTTTTTTTCCTTCTTTTGAGATGCATTTAATTCATTTTTGGCCAGTTGTACTGTTATGAACTGGTGGTTTAGGAGCAACATGGGACGTGCTCTGGAGGAGGCGGTACCTGTGCTGACCGCAGTTCCTGAGCTTAACACATCACTAGATGTAGCCGTGGGATGTTCCTGTCACTCCCTAGACACCTCGTCACAGCCGGAGGACTAACTACCCCTAAAGATAGAAACTGGAAAGCTATCTTGCCTCAGAGAAAATTCCCAAAGGACAGACAGCCCCCCACAAATATTGACTGTGAGTGGAGAGGGAAATGACATACGCAGAATGAAACCAGGATGTAGCAAAAGGAGGCCACTCTAGCTAGATAGATAGAACAGGACAGAATACTGTGCGGTCAGTATTAAAAAACTAGAAAAATCCACCACAGAGTTTACAAAAATCTCCACACCTGACTAAAGGTGTGGAGGGTAAATCTGCTTCCCAGAGCTTCCAGCTTAACTGAATAAATCCATACTGACAAGCTGGACTAGAAAAAACATAGAAAGTGCTGAACGATTAAGTCCACAAAAAGTGGACTTCAAAAGAACAAAGCAAGGACTTATCTTTGCTGAACTGGACAGAATATCAGGGAAATCCAAGAGAGATGTGAATCCAACCAGGAACCATTGACAACTGGCACTGGCTGAAGGATAGAGCCAGGATAAATAGCCGAGCCCGAAAGACGATCAGTGGAAGCAGCTGCTGACTACTAAATCCAAGGAGCAGCAGTTACACTTAAAACCACCGGAGGGAGCCCAAGAGCAGAACTCACAAAAGTGCCACTTACAACCACCGGAGGGAGCCCAAGAGCGGAATTCACAACAGTGTGCCAATGTTCCAGTTGGCAAATCTGTGCATGTGCTGGGTTGAGGAGCACTTTCAGGCAAATCAACGTCACTTGTCTCCCTCAAAAAACCAGAACCCGGCCTTGCAACGCCACCAGTTTCTGTTGCCCCCTGAGAAGCTTCCTCATCCAAAAAATACTCATCCCCATCATCCTCCTCCTCTTCGCCCACCACCTCGTCCTGTTGACTTCCCTGAGCAGACAATGGCTGACTGTCATCTAGGCTTCCCTCGTCCTCGGCTGCAGATGCCTGCTCCTTTATGTGCGTCAAACTTTGCATCAGCAGACGCATTAGGGGGATGCTCATGCTTATTATGGCGTTGTCTGCACTAACCAGCCATGTGCATTCCTCAAAACACTGAAGGACTTGACACAGGTCTTGTAGCTTCGACCACTGCACACCTGACAACTCCATGTCTGCCATCCAACTGCCTACCCGTGTATGTGTATCCTCCCACAAATACATAACAGCACGCCTCTGTTCGCACAGTCTCTGAAGCATGTGCAGTGTGGAGTTCCACCTTGTTGCAACGTCGATGATTAGGCGATGCTGGGGAAGTTGCAAAGACCGCTGATGGTTCTGCATACGGCTGGAGTGTACGGGCGAACAGCGGACGTGTGAGCAAAGTCTGCGCACTTTGAGGAGCAGGTCGGGTAACCCCGGATAACTTTTCAGGAAGCACTGCACCACCAGGTTTAAGGTGTGAGCCAGGCAAGGAATGTGTTTCAGTTGTGAAAGGGCTATGGCAGCCATAAAATTCCTTCCGTTATCACTCACTACCTTGCCTGCCTCAAGATGTACAGTGCCCAGCCATGACTGAGATTCTTGCTGCAAGAACTCGGACAGAACTTCCGTGGTGTGTCTGTTGTCGCCCAAACACTTCATTGCCAATACAGCCTGCTGTCGCTTGCCACTAGCTGTTCCATAATGGGACACCTCGTGTGCAGCAGTGGCAGCTGCGGATGGAGTGGTCGTGCGACTGCGCTCTGTGGATGAGCTCTCGCTTCTGCTGGAGGACGAGGAGGAGGAGGGGGGACAAACGCCTACAGCCAACTGTTTCCTAGACCGTGGGCTAGGAAGAACTGTCCCAATATTGCTGTCCCCTGTGGACCCTGCATCCACCACATTAACCCAGTGTGCCGTGATGGAGGCGTAACGCCCCTGGCCTTGCCTACTGGTCCATGCATCTGTTGTCAGGTGCACCTTTTTACTCACAGATTGCCTGAGTGCATGGACAATGTGGTCTTTTACATGCTGTTGGAGGGCTGGGATGGCTTTTCACGAAAAGAATTGCTGACTGGGTAGGTCATAGCATGGTACAGCGTAGTCCATCAGGGCTTTGAAAGGTTCGGTTTCAACTAAACGGTAGGGCATCATCTCTAACGAGATTAGTCTAGCAATGTGGGTGTTCAAACCCTGTGTACACGGATGCGAGGATGAGTACTTCCTTTTCCTAACGAGAGTCTCATGTAGGGTGAGCTGGACTGGAGAGCTGCATAGGGTGGAACTAGCGGGGGTGCCGGTGGACATGGCAGACTGAGAGAGTGTTGGTGATGGTATTCTTGCTGTTGCCCTACATACAGTGTTTCCTACCACGAACCTGGTGATTCCCTGACGGCTTTGGCCTTGCGACGAAACCGCCACATTTACTGCAGGTGGTGTGGTAAATGGTGGGCTTACAGTGAGGGAAGGGATGTAGCGTTGCTGACTAGCTTCATTGTGAGAGGGTGCTACATCGTTAAGGGACGTTTGGTAGTTAATCCAGGCTTGCAAGTGCATGGTGGTTAAATGTCTACGCATGCAGCTTGTATTTAGATTTTTAACATTCTGACCTCTGCTGAAGGTCCTTGAGCATTTCTTACAGATGACTTTGCACTGATCATTTGGATCTTGGTTAAAAAAATACCAGACTGCACTCTTCCTACTATCAGATACCTTTTCAGGCATTGCACACTGAGCTACTTTAAACGGATGGCCACGCTGTCCTACTACTGGTTTTGGTTTTGCCACACGTTTTTGAACAGATACGGGCCTGCCAAATGGAACCTGTTGTGATGTTGATGCCTGCTGCGGCTCCTCCTCCTCCGCTTCAGAGCTACTGCCGCCTGCACCCTTTTCCCCCAATGGCTGCCAATCGGGGTCAACAACTGTGTCATCTATGACCTCCTCTTCTCTGTCCTGGGCACCTTCCTCTGGGTCACCGTGTAAGCCGGTGCTATAGCGTTCGTGACGGGGCTTAATAGTGTCATCAGGGTCAGATTTTGGATCTGTACACTGCGAGGGCAATGTTCTGATCTGAGTCAAAGGAACAGCATAATAATCTGGCTGTGGCTGTGCATCTGTGCACTCCATGTCCGATTCATCTTGTAATGGGCATGGCCTGTTAACAATTTCCCTTTCTAACCCAGGAACGGTATGTGTAAATAGCTCCATGGAGTAATCTGTTGTGTCACCTGATGCATCCTTCTCTGTTGTTCTGGGTGAAGAACACAAGGAAGCGACTTGTCCCTGACTGGGAACATCCACTGACGACGCACTGCTCTTACATTTGGCACTTTCCGAGGAGGAGGCGAAAGAGCTAGAGGCAGAGTCAGCAATGAAAGCCAAAACTTGTTCCTGCTGCTCCGGCTTTAAAAGCGGTTTTCCTACTCCCAGAAAAGGGAGCCTTCGAGGCCTTGTGTAGCCAGACGATGACGCTGGCTCAACAACTTGAGACTTAGGTGCTATTTTGCTTTTCCCACTACCACCAGATGCTCCACCACCACCACCATCATTACCAGCTGGCAATGACCGCCCACGGCCACGACCTCTTCCACCAGACTTCCTCATTCTTGGAAAAATGTAACCAAACTAACAACCATTATGTGGTCCTGTACAAGCAGGTAGAAGGTGTACGTAAACTTGTTGTGAATTAAAATCTCCCTTTTTTATGTGTGGGAGAATGCTGGAAAAAATGAGGCCCACTGTATTACACTACACAGTTTGATTGGCAGAAAGTGGCTGGCAGATATGCCACGAACAGGACTGACGCACCCAGATGCACACACTGGCAATAGAAATCTCACTCTTTATGTGTGGGAGAATGCAGGGAACAATCAGGCCCACTGGATTACACTACACAGTTTGATTGGCAGAAAGAGGCTGGCAGATATGCCACGAACAGGACTGACGCACGCAGATGCACACACTGGCAATAGAAATTTCCCTCTTTATGTGTGGGAGAATGCAGGATTTAATCAGGCCCACTATATCACAGTATATTTTCTGTGGCAAAAAATGAATGACAGATACTACAGACAGCACTGGCACAGATGCACAGATTTGGCAAGATTATTCTCTCTTTAATTTTTTTTTTTATATGGGAGACAAGTGAATAAATCAGGCCCACTATATCACAGTATATTTTCTGTGGCAAAAAATGAATGACAGATACCACAGACAGCACTGGCACAGATGCCCTGATTGGCAATATAAATCTCCCTTCTTAGGTGTGGGACAGTGCAGAAAAATACAGGCCCACTGTTTTACACTACACAATTTCAGGGGCTGAAAGTGGCTGGAAGATATTTTTTAAAAAAAAAAGGGACCGTACTACAATTACTATCTCCCTACAATAATCTCTGAAAAGTATGTCAGGCAGCAATAAAAAGGACTGCTGCACACAAAAAATGAGGACAAACAAACAAGATAGCTGTGCAGAAAGGAAGGAGCAATAGGATTTGTGCTTTTAAAAAAGCAGTTGGTTTGCACAGCGGCGTACACACAGCAACGCAGTGATCAGGGAGCCTTATAAGCTACAGAGCTGTTGCACAGAAATCTTGCCTCCACTGTCCCTGCAAACAAAAGGTGGTGTTGGACAGTGGAAATCGCTACAGCACAAGCGGTTTGGGGGTTAATATACCCTGCCTAACGCTATCCCTGGTTCTGACGAAGCGGCAGCGTCCTCTCCCTATGCTCAGATCAGCAGCAGTAAGATGGCGGTCGGCAGGAACGCCCCTTTATAGCCCCTGTGACGCCGCAGAAAGCAAGCCAATCACTGCCATGCCCTTCTCTAAGATGGTGGGGACCAGGACCTATGTCATCACGCTGCCCACACTCTGCGTGCACCTTCATTGGCTGAGAAATGGCGCTTTAATCGTCATATGAAACGCGACTTTGGCACGAAGACCGTGTACCGCATGGCCGATCCCACGCTGGGATCGGGTCGGGTTTCATGAAACCCGACTTTGCCAAAAGTCGGCAACTTATGAAAATGACCGATCCATTTTGCTCAACCCTAGTCATCGCCCTTCTGATTTACCGGAGGAGGAACAGTTTTCTTCTTCTATTTCTACTATATGGCAGGGGGTTATTAATAATTTGCTAGAGATGGATTCAAAATATAAGAGTGTGGCTGATCGGAGATGTTTGGTGGGTCCGGACCTGTGTGTTGGTGACTTGGTATAGCTGTCCTCAAAGAACATTAAGCTGAAGGTTCTGTCTTGGAAATTGGGTCGCAGGTGTATTGGTCCTTATAAGTTCTTAGCCGTCATCAATCCGGTAGCATTCTGCCTTGCTTTGCCACCTACTTTTAAAATCCTTAATGTTTTTCACCGTTCAGTTCTCAAGAAGAACTTGGCATCTGCAGGACCTTCACCTCTGCCACCTTCTCCTGGCGTTGTTGATGGTAATCTGGAGTTCCAGATAGCAAAGGTCTTAGACTCTCGTCTTGCTTGTTGGTCACTTCAATATATGGTACATTGGAAGGGGTATGGTCCTGAGGAGAGGATGTGGGTTCCAACTTCTGATGTCCATGCGGCCAGACTAGTTCGGGCCTTTCATGTGGCACACCCAGGTAAACCAGGCCCTGAGGTTCAGAAGGTACCTCGTAGAAGAGGGGGGTACTGTCACGAAGTTACCACGACAGAGCAGTGCCAGAAGACCACAGTGCCTGATGGCTCCTGCTTCTCCGGTGTATTAAATGTATTTGTTTTCTTTCAGCAGGATAGGGTTAATCAGCCATGTGGAAATCCCTGCATTCAGCTGTGCTCGGTTAGCCACTCCTCTCTCCTATAAAAGCTAGGCCTTCTGGACAGATCCTTGTCTGAGTTAGCACTTGCTAGATAGACCTGGAGAGTGAGAAGCTGGTGTCTAGAGAGCTGGAGGAGTTTATTGTGTGACTGTTGCTTGATTTGTATGCTTGGAAATTCCTCATCCTTACCTGCCTTATTTTCTTCCCCCGTCCTTCACACCCTGGTGAATACCTCTGTTATTTGTGAGAGTATATTTCCCCTCTGTTGGTGTACTGCAGTACATGGTAGCTCCTCTCTTCCACAGGTGGGGGAAGGGGACAGACGCAGGGCTGCAGCTAGGAGGCAAGGCAAGGGCAGAGGCCCAGGCATCCTCACCATCTGAGGTATCCTGGGGAAAAGAGCGAGCTAGGCACCCCCTAGTGCTAGGGCCAGGAAAGGTGCCCATGGTCCCAGTTTACTCACCAGTCCTATCGTGACAAGGAGTATAGTAATGGACCAATTGGACAATTTGTGTCCTTTCCCATTGACATTAGATTGTGTGTCCAACAGGAGGTGTATGACTATATAGTTCTAAATAGACATGATCCAAGAGTGGTTTATTTAGGCTGGCCTACCTGATAACTTTAGTCTCCTGCCTCAGATTACTGATATACCAATATGATAAACATTCAAAGCACCTTGTGAATTTCTATAAATCAAGCAATGCAATGTCCTGACTCCTGATAAATTAATTCATCACTTCCCAATTTAGTATTAAAATATAGTTTATTGTTGTGGACATTGTAAGATTGCACTTACTTGCGGGTTGGGGAATAGTCGCTTGGCAGCAGGATAAACATAGACAGGCACGGTTTTTTCTCATAAATAGTCCATGTGGTTTATTATCCACTCAGCATAAACCACAGAAGGCCATGTTCCACATCACAGACCTCACATAATACTTAGCACTTCACAGTATATGGCTTTGAAGCACAGTCAGTAAACATGCAGGACCTTACTTTGTCCAGTTGTCCTGGGTGACTGCATGCCGCACAGTTCAGTAACTGACCTTCAATAAAACACATAGTCCTTTCCTTGTGCTGTTCAGGGATCCGGTCCTCCTCCCAGGACCTCCCAACACCAGCATGTGCTT
Organism: Ranitomeya variabilis; assembly: GCF_051348905.1. NCBI lineage: Eukaryota > Metazoa > Chordata > Amphibia > Anura > Dendrobatidae > Ranitomeya > Ranitomeya variabilis. The sequence continues at coordinate 419,319,581 of NC_135235.1, forward strand.
TCAGGAAGCCTCTTCCCAGGTCTTCCAACACAGGAACTTACACAGAGAGATGTGACCCACACCCTGGTCACATTATGTACCTTGTAACCACACCCCATAGGTGAGGTATATCACATGGGCTGATCACGTGATCATGACATCACTACAGGTCCTCATATTCCTGCAGGGAAAAAGGTACAGTGAGTGCCCTCACCCAGTGGTGAGGTATGTGTGTAGCCAGACCCTCCCATCTCTCATAGCTACCCACAACCCGGACCCAGGTGCACTAAATGACACATACCTCCCATTAACCACAATGCCGGACACTGTCTCACTACCACATCAATGCATACCCTTAGCCTCAATATGCCTCCGTGCATATGCTGGAGAGACCATGCAGTGTCCCCTACCTGTTACAGGGGTCACTGCATCACAACATATACTTTCAGTATTTTTTTTATTAGGGTGCTTTTTCCTTTTTGGTTTTATTGACCTTAAAGGAGTGACCTGGACCATTGGAATGGTGATAATTCTTAAAGTGAACCTGTGATCAGGATTTTGCCCAGAAAGCTACAGACACTGTCAGGTTGGCACCATTATACTGATCAAAATGATGTCTTGGTTTATGAAATCCATCTTGTGTTTGTTTAATCTTTATTTGTCATTTTCAGTTAAAGAGATTCTCATGCTTTGGGCTGGGCCTGTGAGTGGAGCTTTATGTAGTGCTCTGCTTAGATATTCATCAGTATGGGCTTATGACAGGTCACTGATCCTTCAGTGACCTGCCCCCTATTTTATATACTGCATATCACATTGTTGGTTTGCAAAAAAATTTTTAACATTCAAATGGGGCGGCGGTCCCTGTACTGCAGCATGATACATGCCTAATATGTATATATGCATTTATGTTTTAGTCCTATACTATCGTGGTAAAAAAAAATGATCTTCATTACTATCGGAACCCGATAGATGCTACCGCTGGCGCCATTTTGCTAGAGGAACATTTTTTGGTTCCATCAAAACGGTGGTGGTGCCTGTGCAGTCGCATCTATCAGCAATCATTTAATCAGTATAACAATGCCAACCTGACTGTAGTTTACTGAACAAAATTCCACTGACAGATTCACTTTAAAAACTGATATTAGTCCCATTGCTGAAACACAGACTGATCACGATAACACTCTTACTTAATGACAAGATTTTTGTCAGGAGTAGTTGAATTGCGCTGCTGATTGACTTTGTTTCTGCATTCTGAAAATATAAAGATAGTTAAGGATGCTAAAATTACCAAGTGCCGTTCTGCACTTGGCTATCATTTTCAGTACCGTAGTCTTGAAATAAAGAGACAAGATGTTAGAATTCACATAGACAAGAATACCATTTTTAAATACGATGTTTTGAAAGCATTCATTAACAATTGACAACCATATGCCAGCTTTTCACAGGCCATTTGTAATGTATCATTTCTCTGTACATTAAGGCCATGTTCACACATTGCGGTTTTTACCGCGGATCCGTGGCGATTTTGATGCTGCGGGTCCGCAGCAGTTTCCATAGCGTTTACATTAACATGTAAATCCTATGGAAACCGCAAACCGCAGTGCACATGCTGCGGGAAAAACCGCGCAGAAACGCAGCGGTTTACAACCCGCAGCATGTCACTTCTTTATGCAGAATCGCAGCGATTCTGCACCCATAGAAATGCATTGATCCGCTTACTTCCCGCATGGGGCTGTGCCCACGATGCGGGAAGTAAGCGGATAATGTGCGGTTGCTACCCGGGGTGGAGGAGAGGAGACTCTCCTCCAGGCCCTGGGAAGCATAAATAGTGTAAAATAAAAGAATTAAAATAAAAAATGATGCTATACTCACCTCTCAGCGCTGCACGCGGCCGTCCGGTCTCAGTTGCTGTGCGAGCAGGACCTGCGGTGACGTCGCGGTCACATGACCGTGACGTCACGAAGGTCCTTCTCGGCACAGCATCTTTGGAACCGGAGCGCCGCGTGCAGCGCCGAGGAGATCTGGACATCAGAGGGTGAGTATAACCAATTTTTATTATTTTTAACATTACTATTGATGCTGCATATTGCTGCATATGCAGCATCAATAGTATAGGAGTAATCCCGCAGCGGAAATCGCAAAACAAACCGCGATAAATCTGCAGGGATAACCGCAGCGGTTTTCCCTGCAGATTTATCAATTCCGTTGCGGGAGAACCCGCAGAGCACGCCGCAAAGTGTGCACACAGCCTAAATTTAAGGCACAACTCCATTTTTTTTAAATTCAGCGCTAGAGTGGTGCCAGTAATCTAACTTTCTTGAAACTAGTCTTATACTCACCAGCCACCATATTCAGTTGTTCCAGGCACGTCTGCGATCCCATGTCGCCATCTTGTGATTGCAACTTCTGACGGCCTGTAAGTCATAGGTAACGGTCACAAACTCTCAATCTAAGGCCGGTTTCACACGTCAGTGGCTCCGGTACGTGAGGTGACAGTTTCCTCACGTACCGGAGACACTGACACACGTAGACCCATAAAAATCAATGCATCTGTGCAGATGTCTTTGATTTTTTGCAGACCGTGTCTCCGTGTGCCAAACACGGAGACATGTCAGTGTTCGTGGGAGCGCACGTATTACATGGACCCATTAAAGTCAATGGGTCCGTGTAAAACACGGACCTCACACGGACGTTCTCCGTCTGGGGTCCGTGTGCGTGCAGGAGACAGTGCTACAGTAAACGCTGTCCCCCCCACTGGTGCTGAATCCGCGATTCATATCTTCCCTGCAGTAGCGTTTGCTGCAGAGAAAATATGAATAATAGTGTTTAAAATAAAGATCTATGTGTCCGCCGCCCTCCCACCCCCTGTGCGCCCCCCCGCTGTTCAGAAAATACTCACCCGGTCCCTCGTTGGCTGTCGCTCCTTCCTCTCTGCCCCGCGCCTTCTAATGTATGCGGTCACGTGGGGCCACTCATTTACAATCATAAATAGTCGGCTCCGCCCCTATGGGAGGTGGAGCCACATATTCATGACTGTAAATGATCGGCCCCACGTGACCGCATACAGGAGAAGATGGGGCCAGACCAGGAAGGAGCGACAGCCAACGAGGGATGCGGGTGAGTATTTTCTGAACAGCGGGGGGGGGGGCGCACAGGGGGTGGGAGGGCGGGGGACACATACAGTAGATCTTTATTTTAAACACTATTATTCATATTTTCTCTGCAGCAAACGCTGCTGCAGGGAACATATGAATCGCGGCTTCAGCACGATGCAGGGTAGTGTACCACACGCGTGGGTACCACACGCTCCGTGTGGTACCCACTCGCCATACGGGCGGCACACGTGTGCCGCACGTATGGCCTACGTGAGTTCACAGGCACACGGACACGGATAACTCCGGTACCGATTGTTTCCGGTACCGGAATTATCTGGACGTGTGGGACAGCCCTAAGTCTATGAGACATTTGTATTGGCTCTCACAGACTTACATTGATCATTAACATCTGGATTGCCATGGAGATCACAATCTGCAGAAGACAGACTGGAGCAGCAACAATAACAAATTAATATGGCAGCTGGTTAATATGCTACTAGAGGTAGGAAACTTAGATTAGTTGGACCTTTCCAGTTCTGCATTAATGAAAAAATGCTGAAGTGGTGCTTTAAAAATCTAAGCCATCCAGACTTCACTCTACAATGACGTTCTAAAATGTCATTGGAAAGTAAGCTGCTTACACAAAATTATGCAAGAGCAGCGAAGTGAATGTCAGAAACAGCTGAATTGTCCACAGAGAAAGCAAAGTGGGTTTATTACCAACTGTAAAGTGAAATAATAATGTCACTAATATAACTTTAGATTAAGTCTGTCATTCATATGATTAACAATACGCAAAGGGCCATAACATCTCTGAAGTATTATTACAGATGAGTAGGCAAACAGGAACTAAGCACCAAGGGGGTATCACTGAGAGTAGAGTGTTTAATGCCTGACACCTTTGACTAGTGAGCCGAAGCTTCAAAGGTTGGGCAGATGTTCTTTTGTAGCCAAGTTGGACATCTCCCATTTACTATAGGGAAGGGAGGTTAAATAGAAACAGTTATTTCATATACAATGTATTCACCTCCTTATTAGCTCATGGTTCAGTTACTGACCTGCAATTTCCATAATACAATATAAGCTATTCTGAAAACTTGCACACATAACCAGGCTTATAAAAGATGGATTATGCAATGGTAAATCATTCACATGTAGGGGTCATCTTGAGCTGGCTGTGATCCATAAACCTTTCCTACACCAAAGGAAATTGAAGAACAAATTTAGATGGAAAAAATGTATGTATGTCTGCAATTTTTCCTTTTTTATTTTGCAATTTTTTGTCTATTTGTCTTTTTCTCGTGATGGATGGACCCGTGGATGTTCTGGTCGATCGAGTTTGGCTAAATTTTATAAAACATTTGGCTCGAGTTCCAGAACGGTAGCGGGACTCGAACTCGAACCGAGACCCCATTCAAATGAATGGGGGGCCAGAACATCCGGCGTTTACCACGCCATCATCAGTATGACAGCGCAAGAAACACTGGCTCTGTTCGGTGGTAACCTTCCACACTACCGTAGGTCACAGAGTGGCGGATCCCATGCTGTCTCACAGATGACAGAGTCTGAGCCAGCAGCTGTGACCGGTGGTGAAAAGGCTATGACCAGTCAGGTGCTTGATAAAGGTCTGTTGACCGAAACGTCGCTCCAGGAGGCAGAATAAATATAAGCTCTTATTTTTTTCACCATCCATTGTGGCGCTGACTTTTTGTTCTTTATGGTCTTGGTACTGTCCGGGATGGGCTCCCTGGTTTTGGACGTGCGCCCCTGTGTCCGCTGAGACTTTCAATCTATATAAGAAAGGGTGCGGTTTTGACTTTTTTTTTGTTTTGACTCAGTCAGGTGTTGGATGATGAATACAACCCTGCCTTTTGAGGTGGTGGTTTTGCCGCCTCTGTCTGGTTCTTCCACTGAGGAAAAAAATGTCATATGAAAATATGGCAGCCTTCCTCCATAGCCCTCTCACTCACATGTGGTATCGCCACATGACGGACATGGGTAATAAGCATCATCCCCTTTGCAAGTTTCCTGTCAAGTACTGGACTGCTGCTTATCTCTTACCACGTCACAGCCCCACAGGGTCACATTAGCTTTCCCCCTCCTGGGCATTCCTACTGAAAGACCGGCTTGCCATATGTCTTACCAAGGCACTCAGCTCCATTCCTGTCGCAAGTCCTTTGCATATTCAAGTAGCACTGTTCCTCTCCTGTTATTTGAATAGCCCCACCAGGTCCAGTTGGCATTACCATCACCAGACTGCATACAGCCGCCTTTACTCCCATAATTTCATATGACATCCAGCACAAAACTGTTAACTGTGGGTTCACTTTCTTCAACCGGGATATTAAAACAAAGTGTTTCTTTTTCAGTTTTCTCCAATAAGGATATTCTGATGAAGGTCCTATGACTGACCAAAAACGTTTAATTTAATCTCTTGAGTCTGGGTGTACAATAAAGAAGGAATCATTTTTTTCAAATACTGAGTGCCAAGTAATTTTTTTGTCTAATTGTATGGGTTGGACACCCGACTTGAGCACCACCAGCAGCATTATTCCAGAGTGCCGTGTTATTTATTTCCTTGTTCTTCCACTGAGCCACTGCTATCAAGTGGGAAAGCCGTGTGTAGTTTCTCTACTAGTGTGTGCTTGTATTTACATATTTTCAATCCCATTACAGTTATGGAAGCAATGATGGCACATTGTCCTTGTAGCCAGGATCCATCAGGGTAGCCACCCAGTTATCTGCACTTGTGACAATATGAAAAAATTGGGACTGCAGCCTGTATTGGCTCCTGTGTGCCAGGCTGCCCAGAGGCACTGACAAGTAGTCCTTGGTGGGAGGTGTATCATCTGGGGCCTCACTATCCCCCAGGCATGTTCCAGTAATGCCTGTGTGCTGCTCTGATTCATCCTAATGTGAACATGGCTGTTCCTCCTCATCCTCCAAAACTGTCCCCTGGTTAGACACTTGGGTACCTGGCCACTGTTGGTACAACAACCCACCCAGTGAGCCATGCGTGGACGACAGGCTTGATAACATTGAAAATGATCCCTTTTTGTCCCGATTCTCTTAATTATGTTCCACATTGCCTGAAGTGTTGTTTCCAGCAGGCATGCAAGTGGTATTGTAAAGTTGATGACGATGTTGTCAGCACTGGCTGTTTTTGGAATATTCAAAGTGGCGCAACATAGCACACACATGCCACATGGAGACCAATTGGTTGGTGGTGAAGTGGCTTTGTTCCACAGACCGACTCACCCACGTGTGCTGCAGCTGAAACTCTACTATTGCCTACCATTGTTCACACAGCCTCTCCTCCAGTATATGCAAGGTGGAGTTCCAACTTGTTGATACATCAAAAATGAGGCAATGAGCACAGGAAGATAGAGGTGATGCTGCAGGACAGACAGACGAGCAGCAGCAGTGTGAGAACGCCGAAAGTGGCACAAACTGAACGCATTCTCACCAGCAGATTGGACATATCTGGGTAATTTTTTAGGAAGATCTGGACAACCAAATTAAGTACATGTGTCAGGCAAGGCTGTGCATCAAACCAGTCGTGCCTAGAGCTGCTACCAGATTTCGCCTGTTATTGCACACCACTATGTCGGGCTTGAGGTGCAGAGGCATTAATCACTCATCTGTCTGCTCTTTGATCCCTGTCCACAGCTCCTGTGTGCTGTGAGGTATGTCATCCAAACATCAGTTTCAGAATTGGCTGTGTCACGCCAGATGAGGGAGAAGCAAGGTACACAACAATGGGGGAGTGGAGACCCCTAGGCAGATCTAACAACACCCTGTCTCACCTGATGTCCCTAAATAGGTTCCGCACCTATTGCCAAGCAGGAACCTAATCCTGCCTGACCTTAGCAATAGGCCCTGTATTGGGAGGGGGCAGGGTGTGCAGTTGTCAGACCCCACTACAACTAAAGTCAGAGAGGGTGGACAAATGAGGGGATACACTTAGCTTGAAATGACCACCAATATATCATGCCGGCAATCTTCCAAGAGTACTCCAAGAAGACCCTGGCAGACTGCTAGTACTTCCAACCATACAGAGGGAAATTGAGCTAACACCAGCACCTTACGAAAGAGACTGAAGTTAAAAAACCTTCAGCAAGGGTGTGTTAATTAACAGCAGAAGGTGGAGGTAATTGTTGGGTAATAGAGGGAGAAGGAAATCACTCCATAACTGAGATGCAAAATCAAGAAGGTACTTGTAGAGCTAATAGCCATGACCTTTTACAGCCGGATCCAGGATTACTGTCTGTCACACCTGACACATCAGTGACAGTACCTCCCTTCTATGAGTGGCCTCCAGAAACTCAGGACCTGGTTTCTCAGGATGAGAGGCATGGAACGAATGAATCAGTCTAGGGGCATGCACCTCTGATGCTGAAACCAACATCCTCTCCTTTGGACCATAACCCCTCCAGAGCACCAAGCACCGCAGGGAACGATGCCAAAGAAGATGAGAATCAACAATCCTCAAAATCTGGAACTCTAAATTACTATCAACAATGATTGGGGGCACCGGCAGAGGAGAGGACTCAAGGGATTCAACATATTTATTGAGTAGAGACCTGTGTAACACATTGTGAATTTTAAGAGCCTGGGTAACTCAAGACGAAAAGCTGCAGGGTTAATGGTGGCTGTTATTTTATAGGGGCCAATAAACCTAGGTCCCAGTTTCCAGGAAGGGATCATCAACTTGATATTACTGGTAGACAACTACACAAAGTCATTCACACTTAGGTCCAGACCTGGCAAGCGTGTCCTGTCAACCATAAGTTTGTACTTGCCTCCCATGATCTTCAAATTACTCTGAACCCCCCACCACACTGAAGAGAGTGACGAAGCAAAACATTCCTCCTCAGGAACTCCTGAAGCCCATCTCCCACTAAAAGTATCAAGCTGTGGATGGAAACCATATGCACCAAAGAACGGTGACCTGCCGGGAGATTCTTGGCAATGATTATTAATAGCAACCTCGGCCAATGGTAAGTAAGATGCCCAATCCTCCTAGTTTTCAGACACAAAACAACTGAGGTAAGTCTCTAAATTCTGATTAGTGCGCTTGGTCTGGCCATTCGACTGAGGATGGAAAGCAGTGGAAAAGGACAGCTGCACCCCCAGTCTAGCACAGAAAGCTAGAAGAAGTTAGAAACAAATTGGGTCCCCTGATCTAACACCACATCGGAGGGAACCCCATGAAGCTTCACGACGATGTTATTAACAAAAACGTGATCAAGTGTCCTGGCATTCGGAAGTGCCGGTAAAGCGATGAAATGCACCATTTTACTGAACCTATCCACAACCACCAGAACAACAGTCTTGCCTGCTGATACCGGTAGGTCAGAAATAAAATCCATGGACAAGTGTGTCCATGGTCTGCTAGGAATGGGTAGTGGAAGAAGAGGACCAGACGGACGGGTATGCGATACTTTAGAACGCGCGCAAACACTGCAGGCAGACAACTGTTCCACCACATCCCGATGCAACTCTGGCCACCAAAAATGATGAGATAGGAGGTCCGTGGTTGCCTTGCCATAACGTTGACCAGCAAGTACAGTGGCGAAATAAGTATTTGATCCCTTGCTGATTTTGTAAGTTTGCCCAATGACAAAGACGTGAACAGTCTATAATTTTAAGGGTAGGTTAATTTTAAAATTGAGAAATAGAATATCAAAAATAAAATCCAGAAAATCACATTGTAAAAATTATATAAATTTATTTGCATTTTGCAGTGAGAATTAAGTATTTCATCCCCTACCAACCATCAAAAGTTCTGGCACCTACAGACCAGTTAGATGCTCCTAATCAACTTGTTACCTGCATTAAAGACAGCTGTCTTACTTATTCACCTTTATAAAAAATCATATCCACAGACTCAACTAATCAGTCAGACTCTAACCTCTACATCATGGGCAAGACCAAAGAGCTTTATAAGGATGTGAGGGACAAGATCATAGACCTGCACAAAGCTGGAATGGGCTTCAAAACAAAAAGTAAGACGCTGGGTGAGGAGACAACTGTTGGTGCAATAGTAAAAAAATGGAAGAAATGCAAAATGACTGTCAATCGACAGCAATCTGGAGCACCAGGCAAAATCTCACCTCGTGGGGCATCCTTGATCATGAGAAGGTGAGAGAGCAGCCAAAAACTACACAGGGGGAACTTTTTAATGATCTCAAGGTAGCTGGGACCACAGTCACAAAGAAAACCAGTGGTAACACATTACGCCATAAAGGTTTAAAATCCTGCAGAGCCAGCAAGGTCTCCATGCTCAAGAAAACACATGTGCAGGCCTGTCTGAAGTTTGTCAATGACAATGAACACCTAGATGATTTTGTGAGTGATTGGGAGAAGGTGCTGTGGTCAGATGAGACAAAAATTGAGGTCTTTGTGATTAACTCAACTCTCTGTGTTTGGAGGAAGAGAAATTCTTCCTATGACTCAAAGAACACCGTCTGCACTGTCAAGCATGGAGGGGAAACATTATATTTTGGGGGTGTTTCTATGCTATGGGCACAGGACTACTTCACCACATCAGTGGATGGAGCCCGAGTGACAACCTCCTTCCCTCTGCCAGGACATTAAAAATGGGTCGTGGCTGGGTATTCCAGCAAGACAATGACTCAAAACATACAGCCAAGGCAACAAAGGAGTGGCTAAAAAAATCACATTAAGGTTATGAAGTGGCCTAGCCAGTCTCCAGACCTTAATCCCATAGAAAACTTATGGGCGGAGTTGAAGCTCTGAGTTGCCAAGAGACAGCCTCAAAATCTTAATGATTTAGAGATGATCTTCAAAGAGGAGTGGACCAAAATTCCTCCTGACATGTGCACAAACCTCATCATCAACTACAAAAAATGTGTGACTGCTGTGGTTGCCAACAAGGGTTTTGCCTCCAAGTATTAAGTCTTGTTTGCCAGAGGGATCAAATACTTATTTCTCACTACAAAATGCAAACAAATTTATACAATGTGATTTTCTGGATTTTATTTTTGATATTCTCTCTCTCAATGTTAAAATTAACCTACCCTTAAAATTATAGACTGTTCATGTCTTTGTCAGTGGGCAAACTTACAAAATCAGCAAGGGATCAAATATTTATTTCCCCACTGTACAGAGGTATGATGTTCCCTAATTACTATACAGCGCAAATCAAATGGTACAAATAACTTCCCTAAAGGACAGGAGGCAGGAGCATCTTCCTGAGCCTCTAACACCTCACCCTCGAGGTTGGAGTATAAGAACGAGATGATTACCCCCTTCTGCAAAATTGGGGCAGGGTCCTCATGGTCACCACCATCAGGGAAGCTCCAGAACAAAGCATCCGTCTTGGTGCTTTTAACTCCTGGATGGAAAATGACCACAAAATTGAATCTAGTAAAGAACAGCTTGTCTAGGGTTGAGACGTTTAGGCAATTAAAGATATGACAGTGTTTTGTGGTCCATTATTATTATTATTATTTATTTATATAGCACCATTAATTCCATGATAACAGTAATAGAATGGACTGCTTCCTCCAACCAATGTCGCCACTCCTCGAACCCCAATTTAATTCCCAAAAGCTCCCTATTACCCACATCATAAGTTCTCTCTGCCGAAGATAATTTTTTAGAAAACAAGGCACATGGACGCCATTTACCAGGGAACGGACCCTGAGACAACACAGCCCCAACCCCCACCTCTGACACATCCACTTCCTCGATAAAAGGCTGAGAAGCTTCAAGTTGACTGAGTAAAGGTGAAGTGTCAAAACAACTCTTTAAGGAGGAAAAAGCCTGCTGAGCAGCATCCGACCATTTAGGAAAATCAAACCCTTTCCTTGTCATGTTAGTAAGGGATTTCACCATTACCGAATAATTTTTAATAAACTTCCGATAAAAATTACTGAAACCCAGAAAACGCTGTAATACCTTTAGGTTCTCGAGATGGTCCCAATCAAGTACAGCTTCTTTGGATCCATCCGAGAACACAGAGATGACAACAGGTACCCCAAAAATTGCACTTCCTGGATGGCTAAAACACATTTCTCAAGTTTGGCAAAAAGCTTGTTATCCCATAATATCTGAAGCACTTGTCTCACATACACCCGATGTGTCTCCAAATCAGGTGAATAAACCAAAATATCATCCAGATAGACCATCACAAACCTGCCCAATAAATGATGGAAAACATGATTTATGAAATGCTGGAACACCGCCGATGCATTGGTCAGACTGAAAGGCATAACCAGGCTTTCAAAATGTTCCTCAGGGGTATTGAATGCTGTTTTCCATTCATCCCCTTCCCTGATGCTTACAAGGTTATAGACCCCAATTAAATCTATCTTGGAGAAAACCTTTGCTCCCACCACCTGGTTGAAGAAATCTGGAATCTGAGGAAGAGAATATGGATCTTGGATGGTAATTAGATTCACTACCCGGAAATCTAAACAGGGATGGAGACTGCCATCTTTCTTTGTCATGAAAAAAAACCCTGCCACCACAGGTAAGGATGAAGGTCTGATATGTTCCTTGTAACAGGCTGGGTGGTACAACCACTGTGCCAAAGCCCAAGGAAGAACTGGAGGGGAGTGACTAGGATCCTCACCCAATTTGACCACAGACATGCAGAAGCTAACGAAACCAAGGTCCGTGGAGAGACAGGGGGAGGTGATAATGAAATATTCAGATTCGGGAAAATAGGCACGAATATTTTCTAACATCCGTGTATTCATACCGAATAACGAATCCAATGCAAGTCAATGGGAAAGCCAAATAGTTTTCTGCTGGATCCAACAAACAGGTCTGGGGGAATGAGAAAAAAGCTGAAATGGATGGGAAAGAGCTAAAACCAAATGGGAACAGCATGGAGAAGATGCCTGCATGCCTTTCTGACTCACATATGGTATCTGCGAAGAATCTTGTGAGACTATTGAACTGGTTTTACGGATTTTTAAAAAGATCTACCAAAACAAACTAATTTTTTTTTTAAAGGGAAAAATGCTAAGAAACATTATTTCATTCATAATTACATGTATAAAACTCAAAATAATAAAAAATCAAAATAATTTAGCATATGTTTGCACGGAGCGCCTTGGCTTAATTTTTAACTTTAACATTTGTGAGGACTCTCACTCCCACATTTGAAAGTACCCTCCCTCATGCCAAATATTTAGCAAGATAGTGGAATACTTATTCCTCATCTCGTTTCAATGCCATTTCAAACATGCCCATTTGAATTTTGGTCATTAAACACCTCCACCACCATATCCACCGTTATGTCATTATGCGGCCCTTGCTAACAATTTGCAGACTGGCAACATGTGCCGTGAAACCTTAGTTGGTAAGGGCCCTCAAGTGGACCTGTATCATACATTTGGGTGAGCTCCCACTCCTACTTCCTTCAACCTTAATAACTATGTAACTATGTGGAGTCGGGATGGAATTTTTTTCCCCAATGTGGAGCTTACTCTTTGTCACATGGGTTTTTTTTTGCCTTCCTCTGGATCAACATGTTAGGGCATGTTAGGTTAGGCTATGGGTTGAACTAGATGGACTTAAAGTCTTCCTTCAACCTTAATAACTATGTAACTATGTACTTTCTGGAGGTCCCTCTCTCATGCCAAATAGTTAGCAAGAAGGAGGAATACACATTCCCCATCCATTTACAATGCCATTTCAAACATGCTCATTTGAATTTTGGGCATTGCTCGCCACCAGCACCCTTCCACCGCCATGTTATTATGCCACCCTCACTTACAATTTGCAGAGTGCCAGCAGGTGTCGTGAAACCTAAGTTTACTAAGGGCCCTCAGGTGGCCCTGTATCATACATTTGGGAGGGCTGTCATTCCTACATTCAGAACGTCCCTCCCTCATGCCAAATACTTAGCCAGATAGTGGAATACATATTCCCCATCATTTTACTGTGCCAGCTAAAACATGCCCATTTGAATTTTGGGCTTTGCCCGCCATCACCACCATATCCGCGGCCATGTTATTATGCGTCCCTCAATGACAATTAGCAGAGGGCCAGCAGGTGCTGTGAAAACTGTATTTTGTAAGCTCCACAGTTCATTTTTGCCACCGGATCCCAATGGAACAATTGTCATAGTGAGTGAAGACGCTGTAAGGTGAATATAATACAGGAGTTGGGGGAGTAAATTGGATTCAACCAGACACCAAAAGCATAGGACTTAAATTCTGAATACAGTATATGCAAGTAGGGTTGAGTGAAACGGGTCGGCCATTTTCAGAAGTCGCCGACTTTTGGCAAAGTCGGGTTTCATGAAACCCGACCCGACCCCTGTGTGGGGTCGGCCATGAGGTCGGCGATCTTCTGAATCTGGTATCGGAATTCCGATACCGAGTTCCGATATGTTTGCGATATCGGAAATCGGTATTGGAATCCACATTTAAGTGTAAAATAAAGAATTAAAATAAAAAATATTGATATACTCACCTCTCTCTCCGACGCAGCCTGCACCTTACCGAGGGAACCGGCAGCCTTCTTTGCTTAAAATGAGCGCGTGAATGGCCTTAGATGACGTCACGGCTTGTGATTGGTCACGGCCGCCCATGTGACCGCCACGCGACCAATCACAAGCCGTGACGTAATTCTCAGGTCCTAAATTCCTAATTCTAGGAATTTAGGACCTAAGAATTACGTCATGGCTTGTGATTGGTCGCGTGGCGGTCACATGGGCGGCCGCGACCAATCACAAGCCGTGACGTCATCTAAGGCCATTCACGCGCTCATTCTTAAGAAGGAAGGCTGCCGGAAAGAAGCAGGGCGCGTCCGAGGGTGAGTATATACCTCATAGGAATATACTCACCCTCGGCTTCTTTCCGGCAGCCTTCCTTCCTAAGAATGAGCGCGTTCAAGGCCTTAGATGACGTCACGGCTTGTGATTGGTCGCGGCCGCCCATGTGAACGCCACGCGACCAATCACAAGCCGTGACGTAATTCTCAGGTCCTAAATTCCTAGAATTAGGAATTTAGGACCTGAGAATTATGTCACGGCTTGTGATTGGTCGCGTGGCGGTCACATGGGCGGCCGCGACCAATCAGAAGCCGTGAGGTCATCTAAGGCCATTCACGCGCGCATTTTAAGCAAAGAAGGCTGCCGGTTCCCTCGGCAAGGTGCAGGCTGCGTCGGAGAGGTGAGTATATCAATATTTTTTATTTTAATTCTTTATTTTACACATTAATATGGATCCCAGGGCCTGAAGGAGAGTTTCCTCTCCTTCAGACCCTGGGAACCATAGTATCCCATTGCACTGCATTGGGTTTCGTGTTTCGGCCGACCCGACCCCGACTTTTTTATAGGATCGGCCGATTTCACTCGACCCGACTTTTGAGAAAGTCCGGTTTCGTGAAACCCGACTCGATCCTATAAAAATAAAAGTCGCTCAACCCTATATGCAAGCGAAGGACTGTATTGTGGTCAGTCTGTCAGGCCTGAAACCCATGTCAGGAACATGTACAAGCCTCATTTTACTTGGAAGCAGCCTTCTCAAGGGAAAGAGACAGGAGTGCCATTGACCAATATGCACAAGCTTACACATTTTCTATTGGTTTAATACATAGCATATCTTAATCTAGCAGTTGAGTTGTGCAACTTGTGAAAAGCCTGCAGAGATACACAAATGTGACTATTTACCTCTAATTTTTGTGAGTCTGCTGTTGCCATGTGTAATAAAGCTGATATTTTTGACACATATTGCTAGATATATTGAACTTGTACAGAACACCGCTGTGAGGGTACTTGTCAAAAACAAAGCCAGGAAATGTTTTTTTCATAAGCATAAAGCATTCGATATGAGAAAAGGTGACGTTAGGGATGTGGTGGTGCCAGCCAAGGCCGTGTGACAGATCAGAAGGTGACTGAATCTAGCTTCCTGTCAAAATTTGGTCAGAGTGGTACACCACTGACGAACCCAGACAGTTACCAGGGTGTAGTGGGTTGATTTGCAGACAAAGGCTCCAGTGTGCTGACAAGCAGCACCACAAAGTCTTTCACACAGTCCAGTCTCAGCAGTCAAGAGGCTGGGCCTCTGTATCCTTAACCTGATCCTCCTTCCTCCCACCATCAAGAATCCCAGGAGTCATATGACTCCAATGCTGACCACTCTGAGGAACTGTTTATGTTTGCTTGCAATTTGTCAGGCCTTTCAGCATGCACAATTAAAGAGGGTCATGAAGAGGTGGAGTGCAGTAATGCCCAAACATGTGAGCAGCCACGGCCAGGAGAAAGCCACATTGGGGAAGGTCAATTCATGTCTGAAGAGGTGGAGGATAATCATGACGCAGAGTTGCCATCAGGTCAGCCTAAAATCGCAAATCAGAAGGAGGACAGGGATTGGTCCATAGCACAAAAACAGGCAAGAAGAGGCAGTTGTTTGACCAGAGGGAGAACTCGGTCAACTGTTCCACAGAGTCCCCACACTAGGCTAGATAACAGACCAAGAGTGCATTGTTCCCCTATATGGCATTTTTTTCTGAAATTGCTTCAGACAAAACTGTCATTTGTATTATGTGCCAAATCAAGCTGAGAGGAGGCAAAAACACTGCCACCCTGAGCACCACCAGCATGCAAAATACATGGCAGCTAAGCACCCCAGTAGGTGGGTGGAACGTCTGGGTACAAAATCTTTGTCTGATTGTGAAACCACTGCCCCTTCCCATGTGCTATGGCATTCCTAATCTGCTGTCCATGAAGCAGGTGCTGATGCCTCCTGCCCACAACCTGCAGCTGCACAGACACAACAATCAGCAATCACATCCAGTTTGTTGTCCCAGCACAGCATTCACTTGTCCCTGCCCCAGACATTTAACAGAAAGCAGAAATATTGACCCACCCACAGGCCAAAATGCTAAACACTCACATAGCCAGATTGGTAACCCAGGAAATTTTGCTGTTTCAACTTGTGGGAACTGAGTCTTTCCACAACCTCTTGGCGGTGGCAGCCACACGGTACTCAATTTCCATACGACACTATTATTTCCGGGGGTGCCATCAACATCATACTTAAGCACACAATATCAGCCATGCTCTGGGACATCACACATCTTACCTACACCAAGAATAGCAGTGCCAACTTCCATCAGAGTTTCAGTTACCTCGTATTCCAGTTCCTGACTCTCCTCCTCCTCACCGAAAGTAGCCTCCCAATCACTCCCCAGTTGGGAGGTCTGCAGCACTGTCTTGGCAAAGTGGCAACACGCTCTGCTGAAGCTTGTCTGTTTAGGTGATAAATCTCATAATGCAGCCGAGCTGTTGAAGGTGATAAAATAACAGAACGATTAGTGGCTCTCCCCACTGAAACTCTAGCCAGGTATGGTTGTGTGCGGTAATGGGTGGAACTTGGTGGCAGCTTTTAAGCTCAGCAAGCTGATAAATACATTCCATGCATGGCCCACATGCTGAACTTGGTTGTACAGCATTTTTTAAAAAGATACCCTGACTTGCTGAACCTTTTTGCCAAGGTACAGCGTGTCAGCGCACAATTCCAATTGTCATAGGTGGACTAGCTTTGCTTCAGCAGTGCTTTAATTTGCCTTGTCACAGACTGAGTTGTGACCTGCCTTTAAAAATAATAATTTTATTTCTTTACTGCCAACATATTCTGCAGCTCTTTAAATTTTAGTGGGGACTTGTACAGACAATAAAAGACATTACAGAATAACAATAATCAAATAAGCAACAGAGGGCCATGCTCGCAAGCTTACAATCTATGAGGAAATAGGGGAGACACGAAAGGTGGATGATAACAATTGCTTTCTTTGTTCTGAACAATCCAAAGAAGCACCAAGCAGTCATGAAATCCAAAGTCAAAATCACTTTATTATACTAAACAGAGTAAAAACCGGACAAACAGTGGAAAACAAGGCTAAAAGATGACATGGGATGTAACCAGCATCATGCCAAGCCCAGAGCCTGGAGTCGCCACCCGGTCGACCAATTGTGATAGGGAGGGGAAACTTCCTTGAGCACGTCAACTATTGGATAGACTTCCCCCTCCAGCCATTGGTGTCTGCTCTTCCATCTTACCTTAAGGATACCGGTGAGCTGCTCCATAGGGTCAATGGCCTGAGTTTTGAGGGTGAATCTCTACTGGTTTCAGCAGATGTGGAGTCCCTATACACAAACATCAGACACAAAGATGGTATTGCCGCGGTCAAATTTTTTCTTGGTACATCTACATTGTCCTCGGGTCTTAGGGGACTTCTGCTGGAACTGGTAGAATTCACCCTCACACATAACTTTTTTGTCTTCAAGGGGTCCTTCTACTTGTAGCTCCAGGGGACGGCCATGGGTGCGGCCTTTGAGCCGGCCTATGCCAACCTGTTCCTGGGGCTGTGAGAGGGACCTCTTCCTGTCGGACAGGCTGTCATCGATGGACCGTATCCCCTTTTGGATGCAGTACATCGATGACATCCTTTTTGTCTGGCAGGGTAAGGCCGTTGACCTGGAGCAGCTCATTAGGCATCTCAACAGTAATGATCCTAATATCACCCTTACCTGTGAGTGGGATAGGTCAAAGATCAGCTTTTTGGATGTGATGGTCGGTAAAGATGATACGGGGAATATCCATACGGATATCTTCCGTAAAGCGACGTCAACTAATACGGTACTGCACGCTTCCTCCTGCCATCCCCGCCACATGGTCTCATCAATACCTGTGGGACAGTTTCTCCATCTTCGGAGAATCTGCTCCACAGAAACTGACTTTGAGAAGCAGGCTGATGAGCTTTCAGCACGCTTCTCTGAACGGGGATCCCGTAGACGGATTATTAAAAAGGCCTATCACAGGGCCATCCACCCGTAATGATCTACTGTATAAACCCCAGGAGAATAGAATCAAGACTGGAGGGGACCAACTTAGGTTCATTACCACATTCCATCCACAGGCAGAAAGAATTAGAACGGCACTCACTAAGGTTTGGTCTATCCTACAGGTTGACCCTATCATTAGCAAGTTTCTCCCTAAGAGGCCGCTATTAACTTTTAGACGGGCAAAAAATCTAAGAGATCACCTAACAAGGAGCCATTATGAGGGACAGGGACCAAGGACATTTCTGGATGATAACCCGAGTGTAGGAGGGTGTACTCCTTGTGGCCACTATGTTGTGTGCCCAAACGTGGATAGGTGTAGTACATTCACTAACTCGAATGGTACAAAGAATTACACTATTAAGAAACGTATTACATGTACCTCCAGGTACATCATCTATTATGCCACATGTCCCTGCGGGTTGATTTATATTGGGATGACAACAAGGCAGCTGAAAGTGAGGATTAGGGACCATGTCCTGGGGATCCAGGCGGCCGCCACTCAAAAGGATGTAACCACTTTGAAGACAATCCCGAGGCATTTTAAGACCTTACATCAAAGTAACAGCACTCTTCTTAGAGTGCGTGGCATTAATATGTTAACCCCTTCATGACCTTGGGATTTTTCATTTTTCCGTGTTCGTTTTTCACTCCCCTCCTTCCCAGAGCCATAACTTTTTTATTTTTCTGTCCATTTGGCCATGTGAGGGCTAATTTTTTGTGGGACGAGTTGTACTTTTGAACGACATCATTGGTTTTACCATGTCATGTACTAGAAAACGGGAAAAAAAATCCAAGTGCGGTGAAATTGCAAAAAAAAGTGCAATCCCAAGCTTGTTTTTTGCTTGGCTTTTTTGCTAGGTTCACTAAATGCTAAAATTGACCTGCCATTATGATTCTCCAGGTCACTACGAGTTCATAGACACCTAACATGACTAGGTTATTTTTTACCTAAGTGCTGGAAAAAAATTCCAAACTTTGCTAAAAAAAAAAAAAAAAATTGTGACATTTTCCGATACTCGTAGCGTCTCCATTTTTCATGATCTGGGGTCGGTTGAGGGCCTATTTTTTACGTGCCGAGTTGGCATTTTTAATGATTTCAATTCGGTGCAGATACGTTCTTTTGATCGCCCGTTATTGCATTTTAATGCAATGTCGCGGCGACCAAAAAAACGTAATTCTGGTGTTTTGATTTTTTTTATCATTACGCCATTTAGCGATCAGGTTAATGCTTTTTTTATTGATAGATCGGGCGATTCTGAACGTGGCGATACCAAATATGTGTAGGTTTGATTTTTTTATTGATTTATTTTGATTGGGGCGAAAGGGGGGTGATTTAAACTTTTATATTTTTATTATTTTTTTCACATTTTTTTAAACTTTTTTTTTTAACTTTTGTCATGCTTCAATAGCCTCCATGGGAGGCTAGAAGCAGGCACAGCACGATCGCCTCTGCTACATAGCAGCGATCTGCTGTTCGCTGCTATGCAGCAGAAAATCAGGTGTGCTGTGAGCGCCGACCACAGGGTGGCGCTCACAGCTACCGGCGATCAGTAATGACAGAGGTCTCAAGGACCTCTATGGTTACAATACTGAAGCATCGCTGACCTCCGATCATGTGACGGGGTCGGCGATGCGCTCATATCCGGCCGCCCGGCCGGATGCGGTAGTTAAATGCCGCTGTCTGCGTTTGACAGCGGCATTTAACTAGTTAATAGCGGTGGGTGAATCGCGATTTCACCCGCCGCTATTGCGGGCACATGTCAGCTGTTCAAAACAGCTGACATGTCCCAGCTTTGATGCGGGCTCACCGCGGAGCCCTGCATCAAAGCAGGGGAGCTGACCTCGGACGTACTATCCCGTCCGAGGTCAGTAAGGGGTTAATGTTAACATCCGCGTGGGCAACTTATTCAAACGCTTGGGCCAGTTGGAGACACGTTGGATATGGTCCCTTAACACTGTGTATCCAATGGGGTTAAATGAAAACATTAGCTATGCGCCTTTTCTTTAGTCACCATACTGATGTGTCAGGTTATGCATTCGAATCTTGTGTGTTTTTATTATGTTTTTCCTTTGACCTAGGGCCTCCCTGTGGGTATATTGAATTGGGTGTTCGTTTGTATCAGGAGTTTGGGAAGGTTCTGAAGTGGAAGAGGACCGCCATCATATGAGCCAATCTTCTGCTATTTTTCTAAATGGATTTGGGGGTGTATTTTTGCTATCTGGGATTGTGTATTATACCATCTGGCCTAGTTATAGTTATTGTAACCATGTATAACTGTAGCAGTACTATCTACACATCTGTTGTATATATTTGCGGCCTATAAATCGTCTATCTGTTCATTTTATATATTGTTATTTTCACTATTAGTGATATGATGTCTTGCTTATGTATTGTATGGATAGTTTGTCTTATTGCATAGTGTAATGCACTTCTACATCTCTATATATGCAATATATGATTAGGTACTCCCGGATAGTTTCACATCTTTGTTTCTTACAGAGGGGCCGTAATGTATTTCCTTCAAATGATATGCATGTCAGTTGAATATATCTACTTTGTTGTTAGACTGATGTGTTCTTTTATACCGCTTGATCCATTTAGTCGCATCATATTCCCCTCCATAATAATTCCATACTATTGTCCTTATTTTGCCCTTAGTAGATATGGCGGTGCTGTATTCATGCAGGGTTCACGCGTGCGCCGACCTTGCTTCATCCCGCCTGGTTTTCACTGACTGCGCACAGACCTCCGTTGGGCCCCACGTGTTTCCGGTTGTCGGCTGCCTGGCTCGCTGAGACCGGACGGAAGTGGGGCAATGCGGGGCCGTGCCGTGCTATCTATGGGTCCCTATTTATTCCTCCTTGCCCCTTGTGTTCATGCACCCCTTGAGGAAGGTACCAAACCGAAACGTGCGTTGGGGTGGACGAGTGTCCCTGTGTTATCCACCATCTGCATCAGGTAATGTGCATGTCTGGACGTAAGCATATGATCCATTAATACTGCAGCTATTGTATATATAAATTTGATTTTCCACTAGTTGTGTATACGGCTTCCATTGCCCTATGTTTCGGTGTATGCCACCGCTACTACATCTCACACCCTGCACTTTATAATCTACCTGTATGTTATTACCTTGATTCAGGGATATACCCTACCTTGGGCTTGGCATGATGCTGGTGACATCCCTTGTCATCTTTTAGCCCTGCTTTGCACTGTTTGTCTGGTTTTTACTCGGTTTAGTATAATAATTAATAAAATGATTTTGACTTTGGATTTCATGACTGCTTGGTGCTTCTTTGGATTGTTCATATTATGGTTTGCAGTTATCCATATATCCATGCTTGGGTGGTGGTGTGTTAGATGGACATGTAGGTGTGTGTATACATATATACATATGCAAATATCTCAAGGTTGTGTTATTTGATCTCTACCACCGATAATTCACATTAGAATTTTGGTATTTATTTCTTTGTTCTGACCAGCCATAATGTAAGAAATCTGGTGTTCATGTAATGGTGCATGAACCTGTTACCAACCAGCATGAGTAAAAGGACACAGAGGGCTATTAAATGCATAAAGTTTGTGTGAGCACAAGATACAAGGATCCCGGTTATGAAGAAAATTTTGAGTGGGCAACACAGGGATGGTTAGATAAATGTGTTGAGGTGGTAGGCGGTTCATATGTTAGCAAGGCTTAATGAGTAGCAGAGAGCAGTGTCTGAATTCCAGCTTCTCAATGCCTGTCAGAGTAACACTCAGCTCACGCACATAACAACTGCTGAGTGGGTGTGGATCAATGACGTTTCTGAGGTTCTTCAGAACTTTGAGTACCGCACCAAGATGATGAGCGCTGTTGTCAGTGCAACCATCCCACTCCTCTATCTATTAAAATGTTCACTGCAGAATCTCACAAAGGATGCTTTGAATGCCAAGTAAGTGGCTATGGAACAAGATTTTACAGTGGCTGATACCACACAGCCCAACCTCACACAAATTTCTCAAGCAACATTGGTTGATGATGAGAAACAGGAGGAGGAGTGTTGTGAATTTGGATTCTGGGCTCCCCCGGTGGCTACTGGTGGAATTACTGGTGTTTTCATCTTCTCTGTTCACCTGTTCCCATCAAGATGTGGGAGTCGCTATATAACCTTGCTGCTCTGTTAGTTGCTTGCCGGTCAACAATGTTATCAGAAGCCTCTCTGTGCTTGTTCCTGCTCCTAGACAACTACTAGATAAGTTGGACTCTTGTCCATGTTTGTTTTTGCATTTTTGTTCCAGTTCACAGCTGTAGTTTCGTTACTGTGTCTGGAAAGCTCTTGTGAACAGTAATTGCCACTCTGGTGTTATGAGTTAATGCCAGAGTTTTAAAGTAATTTCTGGATGGTATTTTGATAGGGTTTTCAGCTGACCATGAAAGTGTCCTTTCTGTCTTCTGCTATGTAGTAAGTGGACCTCAAATTTGCTAAACCTATTTTCATACTACGTTTGTTATTTCATCTTTATTCACCGCCAATACATGTGGGGGGCCTCTGTCTCCTTTCGGGGTATTTCTCTAGAGGTGAGCTAGGACTGATATTTTCCTCTGCTAGCATTATTTAGTCCTCCGGCTGGTGCTGGGCATCTAGAATCAACGTAGGCATGCTACCCGGCCACTGCTAGTTGTGCGTTAGGTTTAGTTCATGGTCAGCTCAGTTCCCATCTTCCAAGAGCTAGTTCCTATATATGCTTATGCTATGATCTCTTGCCATTGAGATCATGACAGTTTGACCGGCCCGCAAAGTGTTAATTGTTTGGGCTGAAGCAGGAGAAAAAGAAGTGTTCAAGGGAATTTTTTTTTTTTTTTTTTTTTTTCCCTTCAGAGTTTTGCTGCCTAGCCCTTAATTGCTGTCTAGCTGCTTCTTACCTCCTCTTAATCTTTGAATGGTTCTGTGTCCACCTGTTTGTAATGGATCTTCAGAGTGTAACTGCAGGTTTGAATAATCTCGCCACGAAGGTACAAAATTTGCAAGACTTTGTTTGTCATGCACCTGTATCTGAGCCGAGAATTCCTTTGCCGGAATTTTTCTCGGGGAATAGATCTGGGTTTCAGAATTTTCGAAATAATTGCAAATTATTTTTGTCCCTGAAATTTCGCTCTGCCGGAGACCCTGCACAGCAGGTCAGGATTGTGATTTCCTTGCTCCGGGGCGACCCTCAAGACTGGGCTTTTTCATTGACACCAGGGGATCCTGCGTTGCTCAATGTGGATGCGTTTTTTCTGGCCTTGGGGTTGCTTTATGACGAACCTCATTTGGAGCTTCAGGCAGAAAAAACTTTGATGTCCCTATCTCAGGGGCAAGATGAAGCGGAAATTTACTGCCAAAGATTCCGTAAATGGTCTGTGCTTACTCAGTGGAATGAGTGCGCCCTGGCGGCGACTTTCAGAGAGGGTCTCTCTGATGCCATTAAGGATGTTATGGTGGGGTTCCCTGTGCCTGCGGGTCTGAATGAGTCCATGACAATGGCTATTCAGATCGATAGGCGTTTGCGGGAGCGCAAACCAGTGCACCATCTGGCGGTGTCCACTGAGAAGTCGCCAGAGAGTATGCAGTGTGATAGAATTCTGTCCCGAAGCGAGCGGCAGAATTTTAGACGGAAAAATGGGTTGTGTTTCTATTGTGGTGATTCTACTCATGTTATATCAGCATGCTCTAAGCGCACTAAAAAGCTTGATAAATCTGTTTCCATTTGCACCTTACCGTCTAAGTTTATTCTATCTGTGACCCTGATTTGCTCTTTGTCATCTATTACCACGGACGCCTATGTCGACTCTGGCGCCGCTTTGAGTCTTATGGATTGGTCCTTTGCCAAACGCTGTGGGTATGATTTAGAGCCTTTGGAGACTCTTATTCCTCTGAAGGGGATTGACTCCACCCCATTGGCTAATAATAAACCACAATACTGGACACAAGTGACTATGCGTATTAATCCGGATCACCAGGAGATTATTCGCTTTCTGGTGCTGTATAATCTACATGATGATTTGGTGCTAGGATTGCCTTGGCTGCAATCTCACAACCCAGTCCTCGACTGGAGAGCTATGTCTGTGTTGAGCTGGGGATGTAAGGGGGCTCATGGGGATGTACCTGTGGTTTCCATTTCATCATCTATTCCCTCTGAAATTCCTGAGTTCCTGTCTGACTATCGTGACGTCTTTGAAGAATCCAAGCTTGGTTCATTACCTCCGCACCGGGAGTGCGATTGTGCCATAGATTTAATCCCGGGTAGTAAATACCCAAAGGGTCGTTTATTTAATCTGTCTGTGCCTGAACATGCTGCTATGCGAGAATATATAAAGGAGTCCTTGGAAAAGGGACATATTCGTCCATCGTCATCTCCCTTAGGAGCCGGTTTTTTCTTTGTGTCAAAAAAAGACGGCTCTTTGAGACCATGTATCGATTATCGGCTTTTGAATAAAATCACTGTAAAATATCAATACCCATTGCCGTTGCTGACTGATTTGTTTGCTCGCATAAAGGGGGCCAAGTGGTTCTCTAAGATTGACCTTCGTGGGGCGTATAATTTGGTGCGAATCAGGCAGGGGGATGAGTGGAAAACCGCATTTAATACGCCCGAGGGCCACTTTGAGTATTTAGTGATGCCTTTTGGTCTTTCAAATGCTCCGTCAGTTTTCCAGTCCTTTATGCATGATATTTTTCGCGATTATTTGGATAAATTTATGATTGTGTATCTGGATGATATTCTGATTTTTTCGGATGACTGGGACTCTCATGTCCAGCAAGTCAGGAGGGTTTTCCAGGTATTGCGGTCTAATTCTTTGTGTGTGAAGGGTTCTAAGTGTGTTTTTGGGGTACAGAGGATTTCCTTTTTGGGATATATTTTTTCTCCCTCTTCCATTGAAATGGATCCTGTCAAGGTTCAAGCTATTTGTGATTGGACGCAGCCCTCTTCTCTTAAGAGTCTTCAGAAATTTTTGGGCTTTGCTAACTTTTATCGTCGATTTATTGCTGGTTTTTCGGATATTGCTAAGCCATTGACCGATTTGACTAAGAAGGGTGCTGATGTTGCTGATTGGTCCCCTGACGCTGTGGAGGCCTTTCGGGAGCTTAAGCGCCGTTTTTCCTCTGCCCCTGTGTTGCGTCAGCCTGATGTTGCTCTACCTTTTCAGGTTGAGGTCGACGCTTCTGAGATCGGAGCTGGGGCAGTGTTGTCGCAGAAAAGTTCTGACTGCTCCGTGATGAGGCCTTGTGCCTTCTTTTCCCGTAAATTTTCGCCCGCTGAGCGGAATTATGATGTTGGGAATCGGGAGCTTTTGGCCATGAAGTGGGCTTTTGAGGAGTGGCGCCATTGGCTTGAGGGGGCCAGACATCAGGTGGTGGTATTGACTGACCACAAAAACTTGATTTATCTTGAGACCGCCAGGCGCCTGAATCCTAGACAGGCGCGCTGGTCATTATTTTTCTCTCGGTTTAATTTTGTGGTGTCGTACCTACCGGGTTCTAAGAATGTTAAGGCGGATGCCCTTTCTAGGAGTTTTGAGCCTGACTCGCCTGGTAACTCTGAGCCCACAGGTATCCTTAAGGATGGAGTGGTATTGTCAGCTGTTTTTCCAGACCTGCGGCGGGCCTTGCAGGAGTTTCAGGCGGATAGACCGGATCGTTGCCCACCTGATAAACTGTTTGTTCCTGATGATTGGACCAGTAGAGTCATCTCTGAGGTTCATTCGTCTGCGTTGGCAGGTCATCCTGGCATTTTTGGTACCAGGGATTTGGTGGCAAGGTCCTTCTGGTGGCCTTCCCTGTCACGAGATGTGCGAGGCTTTGTGCAGTCTTGTGACGTTTGTGCTCGGGCCAAGCCTTGTTGCTCTCGGGCTAGTGGATTATTGTTGCCCTTGCCTATTCCTAAGAGGCCTTGGACGCACATCTCGATGGATTTTATTTCAGATCTGCCTGTTTCTCAGAAGATGTCTGTCATCTGGGTGGTGTGTGACCGTTTCTCTAAGATGGTCCATTTGGTTCCTCTGCCCAAGTTGCCTTCTTCTTCCGAGTTGGTTCCTCTGTTTTTTCAAAATGTTGTTCGTTTGCATGGTATTCCTGAGAATATCATTTCTGACAGAGGGACCCAATTCGTGTCTAGATTTTGGCGGGCATTCTGTGCTAGGATGGGCATAGATTTGTCTTTTTCGTCCGCTTTCCATCCTCAGACGAATGGCCAGACCGAGCGGACTAATCAGACCCTGGAGACATATCTGAGGTGTTTTGTGTCTGCTGACCAGGATGATTGGGTTGCTTTTTTGCCATTGGCAGAGTTCGCTCTCAATAATCGGGCCAGCTCTGCCACTTTGGTGTCCCCGTTTTTCTGTAATTCGGGGTTTCATCCTCGATTTTCCTCTGGTCAGGTGGAATCGTCGGATTGTCCTGGAGTGGATGCTGTGGTGGAGAGATTGCATCAGATCTGGGGGCAGGTGGTGGACAATTTGAGGTTGTCCCAGGAGAAGACTCAGCTTTTTGCCAACCGCCACCGTCGTGTTGGTCCTCGGCTTTGTGTTGGGGATTTGGTGTGGTTGTCTTCTCGTTTTGTCCCTATGAGGGTCTCTTCTCCTAAGTTTAAGCCTCGGTTCATCGGCCCGTATAAGATATTGGAGATTCTTAACCCTGTTTCCTTCCGTTTGGACCTCCCTGCATCCTTTTCTATTCATAACGTTTTTCATCGGTCATTATTGCGCAGGTATGAGGTACCGGTTGTGCCTTCCGTTGAGCCTCCTGCTCCGGTGTTGGTTGAGGGTGAGTTGGAGTACGTTGTGGAGAAAATCTTAGACTCTCGTGTTTCCAGACGGAGACTCCAGTATCTGGTCAAGTGGAAGGGATACGGCCAGGAGGATAATTCTTGGGTGAATGCATCTGATGTTCATGCCTCTGATCTGGTTCGTGCCTTTCATAGGGCCCATCCTGATCGCCCTGGTGGTTCTGGTGAGGGTTCGGTGCCCCCTCCTTGAGGGGGGGGTACTGTTGTGAATTTGGATTCTGGGCTCCCCCGGTGGCTACTGGTGGAATTACTGGTGTTTTCATCTTCTCTGTTCACCTGTTCCCATCAAGATGTGGGAGTCGCTATATAACCTTGCTGCTCTGTTAGTTGCTTGCCGGTCAACAATGTTATCAGAAGCCTCTCTGTGCTTGTTCCTGCTCCTAGACAACTACTAGATAAGTTGGACTCTTGTCCATGTTTGTTTTTGCATTTTTGTTCCAGTTCACAGCTGTAGTTTCGTTACTGTGTCTGGAAAGCTCTTGTGAACAGTAATTGCCACTCTGGTGTTATGAGTTAATGCCAGAGTTTTAAAGTAATTTCTGGATGGTATTTTGATAGGGTTTTCAGCTGACCATGAAAGTGTCCTTTCTGTCTTCTGCTATGTAGTAAGTGGACCTCAAATTTGCTAAACCTATTTTCATACTACGTTTGTTATTTCATCTTTATTCACCGCCAATACATGTGGGGGGCCTCTGTCTCCTTTCGGGGTATTTCTCTAGAGGTGAGCTAGGACTGATATTTTCCTCTGCTAGCATTATTTAGTCCTCCGGCTGGTGCTGGGCATCTAGAATCAACGTAGGCATGCTACCCGGCCACTGCTAGTTGTGCGTTAGGTTTAGTTCATGGTCAGCTCAGTTCCCATCTTCCAAGAGCTAGTTCCTATATATGCTTATGCTATGATCTCTTGCCATTGAGATCATGACAGAGGAGTAGGCGGAACAGAAGTTTTTCATCTGCGCTACAGAGGGGACTCCCAAACCAAGCTTCATGCCGGTCTAGCATGTATGGCCTGAAGAGGAGAAGGAGGAGGAGGTTATGCGTCGTGAGTAGTGTTGAGCGATACTTTCCGATATCGGAAAGTATCGGTATCGGAAAGTATCGGCCGATACCGTCAAAATATCGGATCCAATCCGATACCGATACCCGATCCCAATGCAAGTCAATGGGACGAAAATATCGGAATTAAAATAAACCCTTTATAAACTTGTAGGTTCATTCTACATGAAGGAAAACAACTAAGAATAATGTAGGATGTATTGGGGGACGTGGCGGAGATATTAAAGGGACAGAGGTTTAGCCCAATGTAATAGAATAGCAGGATTTTTAATTTTTTTTTATGAAGTTCGGCGTTAGAAAGAATTTGACTATGTTATTTTTTTTTTTTTTTATGTCAGATATTGATGTTTCACTACTTCCACGCCCTTCACCTTCTTTTTTACTTCTCCCACGCTTTCTTCTTAATTATCCTCATCATCAGCTTCTTTGACATCAACTTCTTCACCTTATTCATCTTCTTCTTCATCTTCTACCTATTATTTTTTGGGTTACATTGTTCATATTCTTTTTATTTTACTATTATCTTCATCATATTCAACTTCTTCATCATATTCTTATTTGTGACAGGCATTCCCGTAGTTGTTATCTATAAAAGTTTGAAGATTACACCTTCCGTTCTGCCTGTCACAAACCAGTTACATTTGTCCGCGTTCAGTTTGGCCTGCAGCATCAGGCTTTATCCAGGGGCACCACGAGGAGGAACGGACTCACCCCCATACACTGCTTAGTCTTCTTCTGCTTATAATTTACATAATATTTTTTTGCTCTGATATTTTGTGTTATGCTTAATGTCCTTCTGCTCTTTGTTCTGCAGCCTCTTGTTCTTCTGCTTCTCGGTCTTCCAGGTCGTCGTCGTCTCCAGGGTCGTCGTCTCCGGGGTCGTCGTCATCGGGGTGGTCTCCGGGGTCGTCGTCATCGGGGTGGTCTTCAGGGTCATCGTCTCCAGGGTCGTCGTCATCACGGTGGTTGTCGTCTCTGGTGTCGTCGTCATCTTAGGGGTGTTCTTCCGGGTCATCGTGTTTAGTCTCTTGAACTTGGAAATGTAGCAGAAGGTACAAGAAGGCTGAGAAAATGCCGAGAACCAGCTGATGGAACTGGAACTCGGATGGCTACCCGAAGGTCCAAGAGCCAATGGAACTACCGAGGACCAGCTGACGTTACTGGAACCCGGTTACTAAGCAGGAGGTACCCGTGCCTGAAAGCACTACCAAGGACCACCTGACGTTGGTGGAACTCGGATACCCAGAGGGAGGCACCTAAGCCAAAGGCTCTGCCCGGAACCAGCTGACGGTACTGGAACCAGGATGGGGAGCAGAAGGTACAAGAGCAAAAGACACTGCCGAGAACCAGCTGACGGTGCTGGAACCCGGATGGGTAGCCGAAGGTCCAAGAGCCAATGGAACTACCGAGGACCAGCTGACGTTACTGGAACCCGGTTACTAAGCAGGAGGTACCCGTGCCTGAAAGCACTACCAAGGACCACCTGACGTTGGTGGAACTCGGATACCCAGAGGGAGGCACCTAAGCCAAAGGCTCTGCCCGGAACCAGCTGACGGTACTGGAACCAGGATGTGGAGCAGAAGGTACAAGAGCAAGTGTCTGCGTGGCTTTTGCAGGACACGTTGCCGGCTGCACAGCAGGGGAACAGCTGGCGGTGCTGGACCCCACTGACACATTGGCGAGGTGTTTGGCTCTGTGCAGCCAGCACTTCCGGACAGCAACGAGCGGTGTTGTAGCCCGGGCTCTGCAGGGGGAGCAGAGTGTAGGCCGAAGCCTACTTGAACCAATTTCAAAGGTAACCTTTAACCCCCCCTCAGGGGTTAGAAAGTAGAAGAGCCACAGCTTATGCAGCAGTAGTGCTGCACAAGTCAAAGGTTGCTCTTTTAATTTCGCTCCTTGCACACGCTGAATGAAACACGTATAACATTTAGCCCTTTATACAGTCAAACTGTGTTGGAGGCGCGAGTTCCCTTTGTAATGAGACGCAGCACAGGTGTCAAGAATCCCACCTTGGTGCTGGGTGCAGCCTCCCGAGCGTTGTTATTTGCTGTACAGGAGTCTGCGCTGTCGTGTTATCCCCTGGCCTAGCGCCGTTAGCGCTGCCCATCTTCTGGCATCATGTAATGTCGGCCGGTGCGGTTCGCGATGCCCATGAATCCCAGCCCCGCAGTGTCTTAACATTGTTAAAACACTGCGGGGCTGGGATTCAGGGCCTGGCGCAGCACATATGTTCGCCTCTCACACTCGGGTCCTTACACCCGCTTCAGACTGTGCGGCGTCATCTGATCCCTTATCGCATGCCACGGCCATGAAGCCGCACAGTCCGAAGAAGGCGGAAGGAGAGGAGGGACAGGCGAACTGATGCACTGATCCTGCCCATCAATCACACCCTCGCAGTCCCAATAAATAAGACACCGAGGGGCGTTGTGTGGGTCAGGGCGGCCGCAGAGGCGCAGGCAGCCAAACAATGATGCCAGAAGACGGGCAGCGCTACCAAGGGGGTTGCAGCGTGTCATTACAAAGGAAAGTCACACCACCGGGACGGTTAAATGGTCACACAGAGGACACATTGCAGACGTGTTTTCAGTTCCACATGTGCGAGGAGAATACGTTTCTGAGCCACCTTGCACACATGCAGCATTACCGCTGTACAAGGTGGCTGGATAACGTAAAAACGCCTGGGGGAGGGGGGACAGGTTCCCTTCAATTTCAGTTCTTGTGTCTGCGTGGCTTTTGCAGGACACGTTGCCGGCTGCACAGCAGGGGAACAGCTGGCGGTGCTGGACCCCACTGACACATTGGCTGGTGTTTTTCTCTGTGCAGCTAGCACATCTGGGCAAAAACTGGCGGTGTGTTAGAGCCCAGGGACAGCAGGAGGAGGAGCAGGAGGAGGAGGAGCAGGGGGAGGGGAGTGTAGGCCGAAGCCTGCACAGGCGGCAGCTTTGGGTGTGTTGTGTCTGCGTGGCTTTTGCAGGACACGTTGCCGGCTACACAGCAGGGGAACAGCTGGCGGTGCTGGACCCCACTGACACATTGGCGAGGTGTTTGGCTCTGTGCAGCCAGCACTTCCGGACAGCAACTAGCGTTGTTGGAGCCCGGGCTCTGCAGGTGGAGCAGAGTGTAGGCCGAAGCCTAATTGAACCGATTTCAAAAGTCACCTTTAACCCCCCCTCAGGGGTTACAAAGTAGAAGAGCCACAGCTTATGCAGCAGCAGTGCTGCGCAAGTCAAAGGTTGCTCTTGTAATTTTTCTCCTTGCACACGCTGAATGGAACACGTATAACATTTAGCCCTTTAGACAGTCAAACTGTGTAATGGAGGCGCGAGTTCCCTTTGTAATGAGACGCAGCACAGGTGTCAAGAATCCCACCTTGGTGCTGGGTGCAGCCTCCCGAGCGTTGTTATTTGCTGTACAGGAGTCTGCGCTGTCGTGTTATCCCCTGGCCTAGCGCCGTTAGCGCTGCCCATCTTCTGGCATCATGTAATGTCGGCCGGTGCGGTTCGCGATGCCCATGAATCCCAGCCCCGCAGTGTCTTAACATTGTTAAAACACTGCGGGGCTGGGATTCAGGGCCTGGCGCAGCACATATGTTCGCCTCTCACACTCGGGTCCTTACACCCGCTTCAGACTGTGCGGCGTCATCTGATCCCTTATCGCATGCCACGGCCATGAAGCCGCACAGTCCGAAGAAGGCGGAAGGAGAGGAGGGACAGGCGAACTGATGCACTGATCCTGCCCATCAATCACACCCTCGCAGTCCCAATAAATAAGACACCGAGGGGCGTTGTGTGGGTCAGGGCGGCCGCAGAGGCGCAGGCAGCCAAACAATGATGCCAGAAGACGGGCAGCGCTACCAAGGGGGTTGCAGCGTGTCATTACAAAGGAAAGTCACACCACCGGGACGGTTAAATGGTCACACAGAGGACACATTGCAGACGTGTTTTCAGTTCCACATGTGCGAGGAGAATACGTTTCTGAGCCACCTTGCACACATGCAGCATTACCGCTGTACAAGGTGGCTGGATAACGTAAAAACGCCTGGGGGAGGGGGGACAGGTTCCCTTCAATTTCAGTTCTTGTGTCTGCGTGGCTTTTGCAGGACACGTTGCCGGCTGCACAGCAGGGGAACAGCTGGCGGTGCTGGACCCCACTGACACATTGGCTGGTGTTTTTCTCTGTGCAGCTAGCACATCTGGGCAAAAACTGGCGGTGTGTTAGAGCCCAGGGACAGCAGGAGGAGGAGCAGGAGGAGGAGGAGCAGGGGGAGGGGAGTGTAGGCCGAAGCCTGCACAGGCGGCAGCTTTGGGTGTGTTGTGTCTGCGTGGCTTTTGCAGGACACGTTGCCGGCTACACAGCAGGGGAACAGCTGGCGGTGCTGGACCCCACTGACACATTGGCGAGGTGTTTGGCTCTGTGCAGCCAGCACTTCCGGACAGCAACTAGCGTTGTTGGAGCCCGGGCTCTGCAGGTGGAGCAGAGTGTAGGCCGAAGCCTAATTGAACCGATTTCAAAAGTCACCTTTAACCCCCCCTCAGGGGTTACAAAGTAGAAGAGCCACAGCTTATGCAGCAGCAGTGCTGCGCAAGTCAAAGGTTGCTCTTGTAATTTTTCTCCTTGCACACGCTGAATGGAACACGTATAACATTTAGCCCTTTAGACAGTCAAACTGTGTAATGGAGGCGCGAGTTCCCTTTGTAATGAGACGCAGCACAGGTGTCAAGAATCCCACCTTGGTGCTGGGTGCAGCCTCCCGAGCGTTGTTATTTGCTGTACAGGAGTCTGCGCTGTCGTGTTATCCCCTGGCCTAGCGCCGTTAGCGCTGCCCATCTTCTGGCATCATGTAATGTCGGCCGGTGCGGTTCGCGATGCCCATGAATCCCAGCCCCGCAGTGTCTTAACATTGTTAAAACACTGCGGGGCTGGGATTCAGGGCCTGGCGCAGCACATATGTTCGCCTCTCACACTCGGGTCCTTACACCCGCTTCAGACTGTGCGGCGTCATCTGATCCCTTATCGCATGCCACGGCCATGAAGCCGCACAGTCCGAAGAAGGCGGAAGGAGAGGAGGGACAGGCGAACTGATGCACTGATCCTGCCCATCAATCACACCCTCGCAGTCCCAATAAATAAGACACCGAGGGGCGTTGTGTGGGTCAGGGCGGCCGCAGAGGCGCAGGCAGCCAAACAATGATGCCAGAAGACGGGCAGCGCTACCAAGGGGGTTGCAGCGTGTCATTACAAAGGAAAGTCACACCACCGGGACGGTTAAATGGTCACACAGAGGACACATTGCAGACGTGTTTTCAGTTCCACATGTGCGAGGAGAATACGTTTCTGAGCCACCTTGCACACATGCAGCATTACCGCTGTACAAGGTGGCTGGATAACGTAAAAACGCCTGGGGGAGGGGGGACAGGTTCCCTTCAATTTCAGTTCTTGTGTCTGCGTGGCTTTTGCAGGACACGTTGCCGGCTGCACAGCAGGGGAACAGCTGGCGGTGCTGGACCCCACTGACACATTGGCTGGTGTTTTTCTCTGTGCAGCTAGCACATCTGGGCAAAAACTGGCGGTGTGTTAGAGCCCAGGGACAGCAGGAGGAGGAGCAGGAGGAGGAGGAGCAGGGGGAGGGGAGTGTAGGCCGAAGCCTGCACAGGCGGCAGCTTTGGGTGTGTTGTGTCTGCGTGGCTTTTGCAGGACACGTTGCCGGCTACACAGCAGGGGAACAGCTGGCGGTGCTGGACCCCACTGACACATTGGCGAGGTGTTTGGCTCTGTGCAGCCAGCACTTCCGGACAGCAACTAGCGTTGTTGGAGCCCGGGCTCTGCAGGTGGAGCAGAGTGTAGGCCGAAGCCTAATTGAACCGATTTCAAAAGTCACCTTTAACCCCCCCTCAGGGGTTACAAAGTAGAAGAGCCACAGCTTATGCAGCAGCAGTGCTGCGCAAGTCAAAGGTTGCTCTTGTAATTTTTCTCCTTGCACACGCTGAATGGAACACGTATAACATTTAGCCCTTTAGACAGTCAAACTGTGTAATGGAGGCGCGAGTTCCCTTTGTAATGAGACGCAGCACAGGTGTCAAGAATCCCACCTTGGTGCTGGGTGCAGCCTCCCGAGCGTTGTTATTTGCTGTACAGGAGTCTGCGCTGTCGTGTTATCCCCTGGCCTAGCGCCGTTAGCGCTGCCCATCTTCTGGCATCATGTAATGTCGGCCGGTGCGGTTCGCGATGCCCATGAATCCCAGCCCCGCAGTGTCTTAACATTGTTAAAACACTGCGGGGCTGGGATTCAGGGCCTGGCGCAGCACATATGTTCGCCTCTCACACTCGGGTCCTTACACCCGCTTCAGACTGTGCGGCGTCATCTGATCCCTTATCGCATGCCACGGCCATGAAGCCGCACAGTCCGAAGAAGGCGGAAGGAGAGGAGGGACAGGCGAACTGATGCACTGATCCTGCCCATCAATCACACCCTCGCAGTCCCAATAAATAAGACACCGAGGGGCGTTGTGTGGGTCAGGGCGGCCGCAGAGGCGCAGGCAGCCAAACAATGATGCCAGAAGACGGGCAGCGCTACCAAGGGGGTTGCAGCGTGTCATTACAAAGGAAAGTCACACCACCGGGACGGTTAAATGGTCACACAGAGGACACATTGCAGACGTGTTTTCAGTTCCACATGTGCGAGGAGAATATGTTTCTGAGCCACCTTGCACACATGCAGCATTACCGCTGTACAAGGTGGCTGGATAACGTAAAAACGCCTGGGGGAGGGGGGACAGGTTCCCTTCAATTTCAGTTCTTGTGTCTGCGTGGCTTTTGCAGGACACGTTGCCGGCTGCACAGCAGGGGAACAGCTGGCGGTGCTGGACCCCACTGACACATTGGCTGGTGTTTTTCTCTGTGCAGCTAGCACATCTGGGCAAAAACTGGCGGTGTGTTAGAGCCCAGGGACAGCAGGAGGAGGAGCAGGAGGAGGAGGAGCAGGGGGAGGGGAGTGTAGGCCGAAGCCTGCACAGGCGGCAGCTTTGGGTGTGTTGTGTCTGCGTGGCTTTTGCAGGACACGTTGCCGGCTACACAGCAGGGGAACAGCTGGCGGTGCTGGACCCCACTGACACATTGGCGAGGTGTTTGGCTCTGTGCAGCCAGCACTTCCGGACAGCAACTAGCGTTGTTGGAGCCCGGGCTCTGCAGGTGGAGCAGAGTGTAGGCCGAAGCCTAATTGAACCGATTTCAAAAGTCACCTTTAACCCCCCCTCAGGGGTTACAAAGTAGAAGAGCCACAGCTTATGCAGCAGCAGTGCTGCGCAAGTCAAAGGTTGCTCTTGTAATTTTTCTCCTTGCACACGCTGAATGGAACACGTATAACATTTAGCCCTTTAGACAGTCAAACTGTGTAATGGAGGCGCGAGTTCCCTTTGTAATGAGACGCAGCACAGGTGTCAAGAATCCCACCTTGGTGCTGGGTGCAGCCTCCCGAGCGTTGTTATTTGCTGTACAGGAGTCTGCGCTGTCGTGTTATCCCCTGGCCTAGCGCCGTTAGCGCTGCCCATCTTCTGGCATCATGTAATGTCGGCCGGTGCGGTTCGCGATGCCCATGAATCCCAGCCCCGCAGTGTCTTAACATTGTTAAAACACTGCGGGGCTGGGATTCAGGGCCTGGCGCAGCACATATGTTCGCCTCTCACACTCGGGTCCTTACACCCGCTTCAGACTGTGCGGCGTCATCTGATCCCTTATCGCATGCCACGGCCATGAAGCCGCACAGTCCGAAGAAGGCGGAAGGAGAGGAGGGACAGGCGAACTGATGCACTGATCCTGCCCATCAATCACACCCTCGCAGTCCCAATAAATAAGACACCGAGGGGCGTTGTGTGGGTCAGGGCGGCCGCAGAGGCGCAGGCAGCCAAACAATGATGCCAGAAGACGGGCAGCGCTACCAAGGGGGTTGCAGCGTGTCATTACAAAGGAAAGTCACACCACCGGGACGGTTAAATGGTCACACAGAGGACACATTGCAGACGTGTTTTCAGTTCCACATGTGCGAGGAGAATACGTTTCTGAGCCACCTTGCACACATGCAGCATTACCGCTGTACAAGGTGGCTGGATAACGTAAAAACGCCTGGGGGAGGGGGGACAGGTTCCCTTCAATTTCAGTTCTTGTGTCTGCGTGGCTTTTGCAGGACACGTTGCCGGCTGCACAGCAGGGGAACAGCTGGCGGTGCTGGACCCCACTGACACATTGGCTGGTGTTTTTCTCTGTGCAGCTAGCACATCTGGGCAAAAACTGGCGGTGTGTTAGAGCCCAGGGACAGCAGGAGGAGGAGCAGGAGGAGGAGGAGCAGGGGGAGGGGAGTGTAGGCCGAAGCCTGCACAGGCGGCAGCTTTGGGTGTGTTGTGTCTGCGTGGCTTTTGCAGGACACGTTGCCGGCTACACAGCAGGGGAACAGCTGGCGGTGCTGGACCCCACTGACACATTGGCGAGGTGTTTGGCTCTGTGCAGCCAGCACTTCCGGACAGCAACTAGCGTTGTTGGAGCCCGGGCTCTGCAGGTGGAGCAGAGTGTAGGCCGAAGCCTAATTGAACCGATTTCAAAAGTCACCTTTAACCCCCCCTCAGGGGTTACAAAGTAGAAGAGCCACAGCTTATGCAGCAGCAGTGCTGCGCAAGTCAAAGGTTGCTCTTGTAATTTTTCTCCTTGCACACGCTGAATGGAACACGTATAACATTTAGCCCTTTAGACAGTCAAACTGTGTAATGGAGGCGCGAGTTCCCTTTGTAATGAGACGCAGCACAGGTGTCAAGAATCCCACCTTGGTGCTGGGTGCAGCCTCCCGAGCGTTGTTATTTGCTGTACAGGAGTCTGCGCTGTCGTGTTATCCCCTGGCCTAGCGCCGTTAGCGCTGCCCATCTTCTGGCATCATGTAATGTCGGCCGGTGCGGTTCGCGATGCCCATGAATCCCAGCCCCGCAGTGTCTTAACATTGTTAAAACACTGCGGGGCTGGGATTCAGGGCCTGGCGCAGCACATATGTTCGCCTCTCACACTCGGGTCCTTACACCCGCTTCAGACTGTGCGGCGTCATCTGATCCCTTATCGCATGCCACGGCCATGAAGCCGCACAGTCCGAAGAAGGCGGAAGGAGAGGAGGGACAGGCGAACTGATGCACTGATCCTGCCCATCAATCACACCCTCGCAGTCCCAATAAATAAGACACCGAGGGGCGTTGTGTGGGTCAGGGCGGCCGCAGAGGCGCAGGCAGCCAAACAATGATGCCAGAAGACGGGCAGCGCTACCAAGGGGGTTGCAGCGTGTCATTACAAAGGAAAGTCACACCACCGGGACGGTTAAATGGTCACACAGAGGACACATTGCAGACGTGTTTTCAGTTCCACATGTGCGAGGAGAATACGTTTCTGAGCCACCTTGCACACATGCAGCATTACCGCTGTACAAGGTGGCTGGATAACGTAAAAACGCCTGGGGGAGGGGGGACAGGTTCCCTTCAATTTCAGTTCTTGTGTCTGCGTGGCTTTTGCAGGACACGTTGCCGGCTGCACAGCAGGGGAACAGCTGGCGGTGCTGGACCCCACTGACACATTGGCTGGTGTTTTTCTCTGTGCAGCTAGCACATCTGGGCAAAAACTGGCGGTGTGTTAGAGCCCAGGGACAGCAGGAGGAGGAGCAGGAGGAGGAGGAGCAGGGGGAGGGGAGTGTAGGCCGAAGCCTGCACAGGCGGCAGCTTTGGGTGTGTTGTGTCTGCGTGGCTTTTGCAGGACACGTTGCCGGCTACACAGCAGGGGAACAGCTGGCGGTGCTGGACCCCACTGACACATTGGCGAGGTGTTTGGCTCTGTGCAGCCAGCACTTCCGGACAGCAACTAGCGTTGTTGGAGCCCGGGCTCTGCAGGTGGAGCAGAGTGTAGGCCGAAGCCTAATTGAACCGATTTCAAAAGTCACCTTTAACCCCCCCTCAGGGGTTACAAAGTAGAAGAGCCACAGCTTATGCAGCAGCAGTGCTGCGCAAGTCAAAGGTTGCTCTTGTAATTTTTCTCCTTGCACACGCTGAATGGAACACGTATAACATTTAGCCCTTTAGACAGTCAAACTGTGTAATGGAGGCGAGAGTTCCCTTTGTAATGAGACGCAGCACAGGTGTCAAGAATCCCACCTTGGTGCTGGGTGCAGCCTCCCGAGCGTTGTTATTTGCTGTACAGGAGTCTGCGCTGTCGTGTTATCCCCTGGCCTAGCGCCGTTAGCGCTGCCCATCTTCTGGCATCATGTAATGTCGGCCGGTGCGGTTCGCGATGCCCATGAATCCCAGCCCCGCAGTGTCTTAACATTGTTAAAACACTGCGGGGCTGGGATTCAGGGCCTGGCGCAGCACATATGTTCGCCTCTCACACTCGGGTCCTTACACCCGCTTCAGACTGTGCGGCGTCATCTGATCCCTTATCGCATGCCACGGCCATGAAGCCGCACAGTCCGAAGA
The DNA here is from genome assembly GCF_051348905.1 of Ranitomeya variabilis. Classification (NCBI taxonomy): domain Eukaryota; kingdom Metazoa; phylum Chordata; class Amphibia; order Anura; family Dendrobatidae; genus Ranitomeya; species Ranitomeya variabilis. Next base: position 419,357,840 of record NC_135235.1, read on the forward strand.
AGGCGGAAGGAGAGGAGGGACAGGCGAACTGATGCACTGATCCTGCCCATCAATCACACCCTCGCAGTCCCAATAAATAAGACACCGAGGGGCGTTGTGTGGGTCAGGGCGGCCGCAGAGGCGCAGGCAGCCAAACAATGATGCCAGAAGACGGGCAGCGCTACCAAGGGGGTTGCAGCGTGTCATTACAAAGGAAAGTCACACCACCGGGACGGTTAAATGGTCACACAGAGGACACATTGCAGACGTGTTTTCAGTTCCACATGTGCGAGGAGAATACGTTTCTGAGCCACCTTGCACACATGCAGCATTACCGCTGTACAAGGTGGCTGGATAACGTAAAAACGCCTGGGGGAGGGGGGACAGGTTCCCTTCAATTTCAGTTCTTGTGTCTGCGTGGCTTTTGCAGGACACGTTGCCGGCTGCACAGCAGGGGAACAGCTGGCGGTGCTGGACCCCACTGACACATTGGCTGGTGTTTTTCTCTGTGCAGCTAGCACATCTGGGCAAAAACTGGCGGTGTTAGAGCCCAGGGTCAGCAGGAGGAGCAGGGGGAGCGGAGTGTAGGCCGAAGCCTGCACTCGAGCAAGTTGAAAGGAAACCTTTAACCCCCCCCCCCCCCAGGCGTTTGTAGCTGAAAGAGCCATTGTGTACAGCACTAATGCTGGAAAAGGTAAACTTAGCTCTTTTAATTATGGTCCTTGTACATGCGGAACCTAACATTTATGAAATGTGTCCCCACACAGCGTTAAACCGTCCGGTAGGTGGAACTTTCCTTTGTCGTGTGACGCAGCACAGCCATCATTTTTACCCCCTTGTCGCCGTTCGCCCCCTCCTCAGCGTTGTTTGAATCTGTCCCGGAGCCTGCGCTGTTAGGTTAGCCCATGGCCATGCACACATGTTGCGCTGCCCGTCTTCTGACCTCATTTGGTGTCAGGCTGGCTGCGCCTGTGCGGGTGCGCTGGCCGAGATCACGCCTCGCAGTGTCGTCTAATGTAATCCCACCGCGGGCCTGTGATCCGTGCCCGTGCGCAGTGCATATCCTCTCCTCTCACTCCCCTCCCTACGGCTTCTTCAGACTGTGCGGTGTCACGGCCGTGGCATGCTATTAGGGACCAGCTGACATCGCACAGTCTGAAGAAGCCGTAGGGAGGGGAGTGAGAGGAGAGGATATGCACTGCGCACGGGCACGGATCACAGGCCCGCGGTGGGATTACATTAGACGACACTGCGAGGCGGGATCTCGGCCAGCGCACCCGCACAGGCGCAGCCAGCCTGACACCAAATGAGGTCAGAAGACGGGCAGCGCAACATGTGTGCATGGCCATGGGCTAACCTAACAGCGCAGGCTCCGGGACAGATTCAAACAACGCTGAGGAGGGGGCAAACGGCGACAAGGGGGTAAAAATGATGGCTGTGCTGCGTCACACGACAAAGGAAAGTTCCACCTACCGGACGGTTTAACGCTGTGTGGGGACACATTTCATAAGTGTTTGGTTCAGCATGTGCAAGGAGCATCACGAAAAGAGGCACTTTTTCCCTTTGCATCATTACTGCTGCACAAGGTGGCTCCTTCAGTAACAAACGCCTGGGGGGGGGGGGGGGTCAGGTTCCCTTACATTTAACTTGTTGTGCCTGCGTGGCGGTCGCAGTACACGTTGCCGTATACACAGCAGGGGAACAGCTGGCGGTGCTGAACCCCACTAACACATTGGCGAGGTGTTTGGCTCTGTGCGTACAGCACTTCTGGACAGCAACTAGCGGTGTTGGAGCCCAGGGACAGGAGGAGGAGGAGGAGGTGGAGGAGATAGGAGGGATTGCCACACACACAGCAGGGGAACAGCTGACGTTACTGAACCCCAATAACAGAGGAGGGACTGTTGACTGTGCGTACAGCACTTCTGGACGGCAACTGGCGGTGTTGGAGCCCAGGGGCAGGTGGAGGAGGAGGAGGTTGGAGGAGGTAGGAGGAGGTAGGAGGGATTGCCACACACACAGCAGGGGAACAGCTGACGTTACTGAACCCCAATAACAGAGGAGGGACTGTTGACTGTGCGTACAGCACTTCTGGACGGCAACTGGCGGTGTTGGAGCCCAGGGACAGGTGGAGGAGGTGGAGGAGGAGGAGGTTGGAGGAGGTAGGAGGGATTGCCACACACACAGCAGGGGAACAGCTGACGTTACTGAACCCCAATAACAGAGGAGGGACTGTTGACTGTGCGTACAGCACTTCTGGACGGCAACTGGCGGTGTTGGAGCCCAGGGACGGGTGGAGGAGGAGGAGGTTGGAGGAGGTAGGAGGGATTGCCACACACACAGCAGGGGAACAGCTGACGTTACTGAACCCCAATAACAGAGGAGGGACTGTTGACTGTGCGTACAGCACTTCTGGACGGCAACTGGCGGTGTTGGAGCCCAGGGACGGGTGGAGGAGGAGGAGGTTGGAGGAGGTAGGAGGGATTGCCACACACACAGCAGGGGAACAGCTGACGTTACTGAACCCCAATAACAGAGGAGGGACTGTTGACTGTGCGTACAGCACTTCTGGACGGCAACTGGCGGTGTTGGAGCCCAGGGACGGGTGGAGGAGGAGGTTGGAGGAGGTAGGAGGGATTGCCACACACACAGCAGGGGAACAGCTGACGTTACTGAACCCCAATAACAGAGGAGGGACTGTTGACTGTGCGTACAGCACTTCTGGACGGCAACTGGCGGTGTTGGAGCCCAGGGACGGGTGGAGGAGGAGGAGGTTGGAGGAGGTAGGAGGGATTGCCACACACACAGCAGGGGAACAGCTGACGTTACTGAACCCCAATAACAGAGGAGGGACTGTTGACTGTGCGTACAGCACTTCTGGACGGCAACTGGCGGTGTTGGAGCCCAGGGACGGGTGGAGGAGGAGGAGGTTGGAGGAGGTAGGAGGGATTGCCACACACACAGCAGGGGAACAGCTGACGTTACTGAACCCCAATAACAGAGGAGGGACTGTTGACTGTGCCTACAGCACTTCTGGACGGCAACTGGCGGTGTTGGAGCCCAGGGACAGGTGGAGGAGGTGGAGGAGGAGGAGGTTGGAGGAGGTAGGAGGGATTGCCACACACACAGCAGGGGAACAGCTGACGTTACTGAACCCCAATAACAGAGGAGGGACTGTTGACTGTGCGTACAGCACTTCTGGACGGCAACTGGCGGTGTTGGAGCCCAGGGACGGGTGGAGGAGGAGGAGGTTGGAGGAGGTAGGAGGGATTGCCACACACACAGCAGGGGAACAGCTGACGTTACTGAACCCCAATAACAGAGGAGGGACTGTTGACTGTGCGTACAGCACTTCTGGACGGCAACTGGCGGTGTTGGAGCCCAGGGACAGGTGGAGGAGGTGGAGGAGGAGGAGGTTGGAGGAGGTAGGAGGGATTGCCACACACACAGCAGGGGAACAGCTGACGTTACTGAACCCCAATAACAGAGGAGGGACTGTTGACTGTGCGTACAGCACTTCTGGACGGCAACTGGCGGTGTTGGAGCCCAGGGACGGGTGGAGGAGGAGGAGGTTGGAGGAGGTAGGAGGGATTGCCACACACACAGCAGGGGAACAGCTGACGTTACTGAACCCCAATAACAGAGGAGGGACTGTTGACTGTGCCTACAGCACTTCTGGACGGCAACTGGCGGTGTTGGAGCCCAGGGGCAGGTGGAGGAGGAGGAGGTTGGAGGAGGTAGGAGGAGGTAGGAGGGATTGCCACACACACAGCAGGGGAACAGCTGACGTTACTGAACCCCAATAACAGAGGAGGGACTGTTGACTGTGCGTACAGCACTTCTGGACGGCAACTGGCGGTGTTGGAGCCCAGGGACGGGTGGAGGAGGAGGAGGTTGGAGGAGGTAGGAGGGATTGCCACACACACAGCAGGGGAACAGCTGACGTTACTGAACCCCAATAACAGAGGAGGGACTGTTGACTGTGCGTACAGCACTTCTGGACGGCAACTGGCGGTGTTGGAGCCCAGGGACAGGTGGAGGAGGTGGAGGAGGAGGAGGTTGGAGGAGGTAGGAGGGATTGCCACACACACAGCAGGGGAACAGCTGACGTTACTGAACCCCAATAACAGAGGAGGGACTGTTGACTGTGCGTACAGCACTTCTGGACGGCAACTGGCGGTGTTGGAGCCCAGGGACGGGTGGAGGAGGAGGAGGTTGGAGGAGGTAGGAGGGATTGCCACACACACAGCAGGGGAACAGCTGACGTTACTGAACCCCAATAACAGAGGAGGGACTGTTGACTGTGCGTACAGCACTTCTGGACGGCAACTGGCGGTGTTGGAGCCCAGGGGCAGGTGGAGGAGGAGGAGGTTGGAGGAGGTAGGAGGAGGTAGGAGGGATTGCCACACACACAGCAGGGGAACAGCTGACGTTACTGAACCCCAATAACAGAGGAGGGACTGTTGACTGTGCGTACAGCACTTCTGGACGGCAACTGGCGGTGTTGGAGCCCAGGGACAGGTGGAGGAGGTGGAGGAGGAGGAGGTTGGAGGAGGTAGGAGGGATTGCCACACACACAGCAGGGGAACAGCTGACGTTACTGAACCCCAATAACAGAGGAGGGACTGTTGACTGTGCGTACAGCACTTCTGGACGGCAACTGGCGGTGTTGGAGCCCAGGGACGGGTGGAGGAGGAGGAGGTTGGAGGAGGTAGGAGGGATTGCCACACACACAGCAGGGGAACAGCTGACGTTACTGAACCCCAATAACAGAGGAGGGACTGTTGACTGTGCGTACAGCACTTCTGGACGGCAACTGGCGGTGTTGGAGCCCAGGGACAGGTGGAAAAGCAGAGGAACACAATGTAGGCCGAAGCCTGAGAAAGTCGAAAGGGAACCTTTAACCCCCCCCCCAAGGCGTTTGTAGCTGAAAGAGCCAGCTTGTGCAGCACAAAAGATGCAAAAGGAAAAGGTGGCTCTTTTCATCATGCTCCTTGCAAACACAGAACTAAACACTTATAAAATGTGTCCACTGATACCGTAAAACCGTCCCAGAGGTGGGACTTTCCTTCGTAATGTGACACAGCCCACCCGTCATTCCTACCCCCCCGGCGCCGCGCACCGGCTCCTCAGCGTTGTTTTATTCCGTCAAGGAGCCTGCGCTGTTATGTTATCCCGTGGCCAGGCACACTTAGCGCTGCCCGTCTTCTGGCATCATTTGGTGTCTGGATGGCTGCGCCTGTGCGGCCGCGCTGGCAGAGAGCCCGCCTCACAGTGTCTTCTGATTTAATCCCACTGGGGGCCTGGGATCCATGGACATGCGCAGTGCATATCTGAACCTCCACCTCTCACTCATCTCCCTATGGCTTCTTCAGACTGTGCGGTGTCACGGCCGTGGCATGCTGTTAGGGACCAGCTGACACCGAACAGTCTGAAGAAGCCATAGGGAAATGAGTGAGAGGTGGAGGTTCAGATATGCACTGCGCATGTCCATGGATCCCAGGCCCCCAGTGGGATTAAATCAGAAGACACTGCGAGGCGGGCTCTATGCCAGCGCGGCCGCACAGGCGCAGCCATCCAGACACCAAATGATGCCAGAAGACGGGCAGCGCTAAGTGTGCCTGGCCACGGGATAACATAACAGCGCAGGCTCCAGGACGGAATAAAACAACGCTGAGGAGCCGGTGCGCGGCGCCGGGGGGGTAGGAATGACGGCTGGGCTGCGTCACATTACGAAGGAAAGTCCCACCTCCGGGACGGTTTTACGGTATCAGTGGACACATTTTATAAGTGTTAAGTTCTGCGTGTGCAAGGAGCTAAACAAAAATAGCTACCTTTTCCTTGGGCAGCATTACTGCTGCACAAGGTGGCTCTTTCAGTAACAAACGCCTTGGGGGGGGGGGGGACAGATTCCCTTACATTTCAGTTGTTGTGTCAGCGTGGCGGTCGCATGACACATTGCCGGCTACACAGCTGGGGATCAGCTGACGTTACTGAAACCCAATAACACTGGGTCGTATGTTTTGACTGTGCAGACGGCACGTCTGAGCCTCAACTGGCGGTGTTGGAGCCCAGGAATTTAAGTTCAGGTGGTAGAAAGATGAACACAACAGGAGACCTGGATAACGTATACAGTGACCTAATTATTCAATCAGGAGGAGGAGTGGCAAATTCCGGCGAGATCCAGGCCTTGTTCATTTTCAGGAAAGTAAGCCGGTCAACGTTATCGGAGGATAGTCGCATGCGACGGTCAGTTAGTACACCACCTGCAGCACTAAAGACACGTTCCGATAATACACTGGCCGCAGGGCAAGACAGCACCTCCAATGCATACTGGCTTAGCTCTGGCCATGTATCCAGCTTTGAGACCCAAAACTTGAAAGGGGAAGAGCCGTCTGGGAGTACAGCAAGAGGGCAAGACATGTAGTCTGTCACCATCTGACGGAACCGTTGCCTCCTGCTGACTGGAGCCGTCTGTGATGGTGTAGACTTTTGTGGCGGGCACAGAAAACTGTGCCACAGTTCGGCCATACTGGTCTTGCCTTGGGCAGAGGCACTGCTTCTGCTCCCTCTTTGTGCAGAGCCTCCACCACGGCCTGGACGCACTGAGCTGCTTTGGAATGCACTAGCAGCACTTCTCTCAGTTGGAATGGAGAAGATGATGGAATTGACCAGTGTGTCTTGGTACTCCCGCATTTTTCGCTCCCGGTTCAACGGTGTGATGAGGCTTTCTACGTTGTCCCGGTAGCGAGGATCGAGGAGGGTGAACACCCAATAATCAGACATGTTGAGAATGTGGGCGATGCGGCGGTCGTTTCTCAGGCACTGCAGCATGTAATCCACCATGTGCTGCAGACTGCCAACTGCCCAAGAAACGCTGTCCCCTGCTGGAGGCGTGATCTCTGCCCGCTCGTCATCACCCCACCCTCGCTGTACACACTGACTACTGGACAATTGTGTAACTCCCTCCTCTGGACGGATGTCTTCCTCCTCCATTGACTCCTCCTCATCCTCCTCACAAACGGTCCCCTGCCTACGCGTTTGTGAGGAACCACGTGGCGCTGACTGTCCAGAAGATGATGGAAATGGTGAATCCTCATCCTCCACCTCTTCCACAACATCATCCCTTAGCGCTTGCAGTGATTTTTCAAGCAGGCAGATAAGGGGGACAGTCATGCTGACTAGTGCATCATCTGCACTCGCCATCCGCGTGGAATAATCAAAGGGACGCAAAACCTGGCAGACGTCATTCATAGTGGCCCACTCTGTGGTTGTGAAGTCTGTACGGCGCTGACTGCGACTTTTTTGCGCCTGAAGCAGCTGGTACTCCATTACAGCTTGCTGCTGCTCACACAACCGCTCCAACATATGTAACGTGGAATTCCACCTGGTAGGTAGGTCACATATGATGCGATGTTCCGGCAGGCGGTGTCGGCGCTGCAGAGCCGCAATGCGCGCTTTTGCCGTGCTGGAACGCCGCAAGTGAGCACACTCTAGGCGGACCTTGTGCAGCAGTGCATCAAGATCCGGATAGTCCCTCAAAAAGCTCTGCACGACCAAATTGAGCACATGTGCCAGACATGGGATGTGAGTGAGGTTGCCGAGGCCCAGAGCTGCCACCAGATTTCGGCCATTATCACACACTACCATGCCTGGCTGGAGATTCGCTGGCACAAACCACACATCGCTCTCCTGCTTGATGGCATTCCAGAGCTCCTGCGCTGTGTGGCTACGATTCCCCAAGAAAATTAATTTCAAGACGGCCTGTTGACGTTTGGCCACGGCTGTGCTCATGTCGGTCGTAACAGGTACACGTTCATCACGGGTCCATGTGGAGGTGGACTGTGACGGCTCCTGCAGCGATGATTCTGAGGAACTGGTGTAGGAGGAGGAGTCAATGCGTACAGAATGGATTCCTGCAATCCTTGGAGTGGGCAGGACACGTCCTGCGCCACTCGCACGGTCTGTACCCGGCTCAACGACATTAACCCAATGGGCAGTGAGGGAAAGGTATCGCCCCTGTCCATGTTGACTGGTCCACGCATCGGTGGTGAGGTGGACCTTGCTACTGACGGCGTTCAGTAGCGCGTGTTTTATGTGTCCCTCCACATGCTTCTGCAGGGCAGGGACGGCTTGCCTGCTGAAGTAAAAGCGGCTGGGCACATTGTACTGTGGGACTGCCAATGACATGAAGTCACGGAAGCTGTCAGTCTCCACCAGCCTGAATGACAGCATTTCCAGTGACAGAAGTTTGGCAATGCCTGCAGTCAGAGCCTGTGCTCGTGGGTGGTTTGACGAGAAAGGCCGCCTTTTCTCCCATGCCTGTACTACCGATGGCTGTAGACTGGGCTGGGAGTGTGTGGATGACTGGGAAAGTGGCGCTGCGGGTGGAATTACAGCGGGTCTCTGGACAACAGGGGCAGAGGTTCTTCCACGGCGATCCTGGGAGGACGCCGAACCAGCTGCGTGTGAGGTAGAGGAAGAGGCAACACGAGCTGAAGAGGTGGTAGCTGCCGCTGTTGGTTGGCCTACCTCTTCAGTGTGTTTTTCTAACTCCGCCGGGTGCCTGTTGCGCACATGTTTCCACATGTTGGAGGTATTGAGGTTGCTGACATTTTTCCCTCTTTTGACTTTTTGATGACACACGTTGCATCTGACATAGCAAATGTCATCTGCAACTGTGTCAAAAAAGGACCAGGCACTGCAAGTCTTGGGAGCGCCCTTTTTGGCTTTTGGAAGAGACATGCTCCTAACGGGTGCCAAAGCGGAGGCTGCAGGATCCGCAGTCTTCCCCCTCCCTCTCCCTCTTTGGGCCGTACGGGGAATCTCTTCCTCAGAGCTGCTCCCACCACCTTCCTGTCCCTCACGCCAAGATGGGTCGAGGACCTCATCATCTACACTACCCTCTGCCCCCAACTGCTCCTCCTGGGTAGTCTCAGCAGCAGAGCACGCACCAGTAAGTGGCACCTGAGTGTCATCATCAGCTGATGCGGCCTGCGATGTGGTGACCGGAGCCACTGGCCCACCCGCCTCTTCAGAGGAAGACAGAAAAAGCTGTTGGGCATCACTGCACCCTGCCTCTTCTTCCATTTCTCCAATGCTGCTTGGCTGGCCCCCTGTTTCCAAGCCAAGAGATTCAGAGAACAGAAGTAGAGACGGCTCCTGTCCTGGGCTCTCTGTCTGCCTGGGCAATTTGGCAGGTGGTGAAGAGACAGATGGCTGCTCTCCAGTGCTCTGTGTCTGAGAGGATGTGGCACTAATGGAAGTTGATGCATTAGCTGCCATCCATCCGACAACAGCTTCAATTTGTTCTTCACGCAGCAGCGGTGTACGGCGCTCTGACACAAAGCTTCGCATGAACGACTGTTGCCTGGTGAATGTGGGTGCTGATGAGTCACCGGTGCCCGCAGCAGGCACAGAATCCCCACGTCCCCTCCCTGCTCCGCGCCCACGCCCACGTGCCTTACTCACTGCCTTCTTCATCTTGGTTGACTGATAAAGATAAGCAGAAAAGTACTAACGGATTTGTGTGCTTATTCCTGAGCAACTCCTCCTAACAGGTATAAGAAGCACTAATTATCTAAAGTGTGGACTAGACTTTAATATGAGCTAATGTGGCCTACAGAAATGTAAAGTGGTGTAACTGGTGTGTTTGGTGAACTGTATTATTTATTTATTTTTTGGGGGCTGAACTGACAACAGATAGAGCTGCAGTCACACGGAGACCGTGCAGACAGACGTAAACGGCGCTGCAAGGCCCAAAAACCCTCCTCTACTTTATCCTATGTAGTGTTTTTCCACAAATTAGCTGGAGACGGGTGGAAAGACACTAATAGGATTTTTTTAAATTAATTAGCAGCAGACTACACTACTTTGAAAAAAAAGAAAATTGATTTGGCGGTATGACGCAGTGAAAAACCCTGAGCTGGAGACAACCAGGCTACAGCTGCTCACAGATTACAGGGCGAGCTGCAGTCACACGGAGACCGTGCAGACAGCCGTAAACGGCGCTGCAAGGCCCAAAAACCCTCCTCTACTTTATCCTATGTAGTGTTTTTCCACAAATTAGCTGGAGACGGGTGGAAAGACACTAATAGGATTTTTTAAAATAAATTAGCAGCAGACTACACTACTTTGAAAAAAAAGAAAATTGATTTGGCGGTATGACGCAGTGAAAAACCCTGAGCTGGAGACAACCAGGCTACAGCTGCTCACAGATTACAGGGCGAGCTGCAGTCACACGGAGACCGTGCAGACAGCCGTAAACGGCGCTGCAAGGCCCAAAAACCCTCCTCTACTTTATCCTATGTAGTGTTTTTCCACAAATTAGCTGGAGACGGGTGGAAAGACACTAATAGGATTTTTTAAAATAAATTAGCAGCAGACTACACTACTTTGAAAAAAAAGAAAATTGATTTGGCGGTATGACGCAGTGAAAAACCCTGAGCTGGAGACAACCAGGCTACAGCTGCTCACAGATTACAGGGCGAGCTGCAGTCACACGGAGACCGTGCAGACAGCCGTAAACGGCGCTGCAAGGCCCAAAAACCCTCCTCTACTTTATCCTATGTAGTGTTTTTCCACAAATTAGCTGGAGACGGGTGGAAAGACACTAATAGGATTTTTTTAAATAAATTAGCAGCAGACTACACTACTTTGAAAAAAAAGAAAATTGATTTGGCGGTATGACGCAGTGAAAAACCCTGAGCTGGAGACAACCAGGCTATAGCTGCTCACAGATTACAGGGCGAGCTGCAGTCACACGGAGACCGTGCAGACAGCCGTAAACGGCGCTGCAAGGCCCAAAAACCCTCCTCTACTTTATCCTATGTAGTGTTTTTCCACAAATTAGCTGGAGACGGGTGGAAAGACACTAATAGGATTTTTTTGAATAAATTAGCAGCAGACTACACTACTTGGGAAAAAAAAAAAAAAAAAGGAACAGTATGAGGCAATGAACCACCCTCCCTGAACTGAATACAACCAGCTATGGATGGCCTATGTGGCTGCACTCAGACTGGAGACTGGGCTGCACTCACACACACACACACACAGACCCTGCAGATCGCTGTGAAAACAGCGCTACAAGGCAAAAGCAAGGTGAATAGTAGGTGAACACAGCGGTTGCTAAATTAGCCTTTGGAAAGCACAAAGAAGCAAATCGCTATCTCTAAACTGTCCCTCAGTCAGCAAACAGCGTCCTGTCACTAACTGAATTCACAGCAGAGTGATCGCAAAATGGCGCCAGCGACTTTTAAACTGCATCATGACATCATTACACCAGCCAATCACAGCCTTGCCAGTAGTTTCATGCCCTCCATGCTAAACAGGATGTGCCCACACTTGGAATCAATCTCATTGGCTGAATTTCTGCTTTTTGAATCTTAGAACTTCCGATTCCGGTATCCGATACGCGGCAAGTATCGGAATCCCGGTATCGGAATTCCGATACCGCAAGTATCGGCCGATACCCGATACTTGCGGTATCGGAATGCTCAACACTAGTCGTGAGGAGGAGAGGATGGTTAGTGCTCTTCCTGGTAAAGACACTGAACATTTGACTCTTTGTAGTCTGCCACACATGGCAGAATTCATGTCCAGGTGCCTTTCGCAAGACCCTTGTGTGAAACACATTTTGTCCAACATGAAATACTGGCTGTGCACCTTTCTTGACCCATGGTACAAGGAGAAATTTGCTTCTTTCATGTTGGAGGCAGACGTGCCATTTTCAGTAAATGTATGCCAGAGGGTCATTGTGGAAGACATGCTAAAAAGATTACCCTCCAACAACGCTGCTGACAGAGGTAGCGGCTTTTTTCACTGACAAGGATTACAGGGGAGGGCCACGCACACCAGGTTCAACTCGGGGGTGAGAAATGTCCATCAACTGACACATTTTCATGAAACTGTCACATCAGCAAGGGCTAGCTGTGGGTGTAACTATAACGAGGAAGGAGAAGTTTACCAAGATGGTGTGGTGAAGGACTACATAAGTGACCATACCAGCATCCTTCCTTATTCTTCTGTGCCCTTTAACTATTAGTTGTCCAATCTCCACATTTGGCCTGACCTCTGCTTCTACACCTTCGAGGTGCTGGCACGCACTGCTGCAAGTGTGTTGTCTGAGCTGGGTTTTAGTTTGGCTGGTGCAATCATAATGGATAGGCGCACACGCCTGTCAATGGAAAATACAGAAAGGTTGACTCTTCTAAAATTGAAAAAGGACTGGATTTCCGGCAACTTTGTAAGTCCTACGGATGACAGCAACGTAATGTAAAAACAGCCAAAATGTTTTGTTTGGGAAGTTGTCTTAACAGCCATCCCTTACCAGCCCAACCCATTTGTTCGTGAAATCACCTCCTCCTCCTGCTTCTGTAACAAGTACATAGTGGTCATGTATGTATACCCCACGTGGCTAATGTTTTGTACCTTGTGAAAACTTAGCAATTGTGCAATGGTGAAACTTGTACTGCCTATCGATTCCCTTGCTGACAGACTGCAAATGCGGATTAATGAAGATTATTGCCCCTGCTAAGTTGTTATGTAAGATTAACTCTACCCGGATCGTCCCAGTCGCACAACTGCTAGAAAAAGGTACGCTATTTTTAAACCAATTGTCAGGACTCTGGATTCCCTGTTCAATCTGTGGTGCTGTAGTGCTCTTTTCCAAGATGGTGTTTGTTGCCTCACTTCTGCTCATGTGATCCGCCTTCCCTGTCTTTATGAACCTGGTTTGATTTCCAGTCCTCGCTTTTTTATTTTGCTAGAATCCTGACTTTGTGATACAAGAAACGTTCCCTCTCCTGAGAATCCGGCTCAGCCTTTTTCAGCAAACTTTCTCTCGCATCGGATGCAATACGCTAGTGTGACTCCTGCCTTACTCTGTATCTGTTACAGCCTACCTGCTAGGACACATAAGCTCAGCCGCTACAGCTAATCTCATTGGCATTCAGTGCCAGTATAATTGACAGAGTAATGAACAGCCCGAATACCGTACTATTCTTGCAAGTAACAAATAGTGCCGAATGTATTTGGTCATCACTAGTTTAAAAGCTTTTTTGTAGTGTTAGATATTAGGGTTGAGCGACTTTTCATTTTTTGAGATAGAGTCGGGTTTCACGAAACCCGACTTTCTCAAAAGTCGGGTCGAGTGAAATCGGCCGATCTTACTGAAAAGTCGGGGTCGGGGATTGGCCAAAACACGAAACCCAATGCAATTCAATGGGGAAGCATAGTTTTTTAATATTTGCTTCAGCGCGATAATGTTGAAAAGCCGGTAATTCAATTGCCGGCTTTTCATTTCTCCTGCCTAAACCCGACATGATATGAGACATGGTTTACATACAGTAAACCATGTCATATCCACACTAATGTTAGTAGTGTGTATGTGCAAAATTTCGGCGCTGTAGCTATTAAATTTAAGGGTTAAATCGCGGAAAAAATTGGTGTGGGCTCCTGCGCAATTTTCTCCGCCAGAGTGGTAAAGCCAGTGACTGAGGGCAGATATTAATAGCCAGGAGAGGGTCCATGGTTATTGGGCCCCCAGTGGCTAAAAACATCTGCCCCCAGCCACCCCAGAAAAGGCACATCTGGAAGATGAACTGCAGCCTGGGAACGTTTTCCCACTCTCCAGGTCATATGAGGACATCCACCAGGGGGCGCATCACCGTGACTGAAGGTAACTATAGGTCATTGACCTACATTTCCTTCATTCGCCGGGGTTTACAGGCACGAGCACAGTTGCATTATAGCAGAGCTCCTGCCTGTAAACTATTTTAACCCCTTCAGATGGATTTACCTCGTGGGATGTGACAGTTCATCAGAGGGTATGTATATTGTTGGTTTATTATTTTGCCAAGCGAGGGTCTTCAGGTGGATTGAGAGAGCAATAAAATATTAAAACAACCTGTGTGTTTATTTCATTAAAATACTTTTTAATCATGTGTGTGTGTGTTTTTTAACCCTTTCATACAATTGGATTAATAATGGATAGGTGTCAGAATTGACGCCTCTCCATTATTAATCTGGCTTAATGTCACCTTACAATAGCAAGGTGGCATTAACCCTTCATTACCCCATATCCCACCGCTACACGGGAGTGGGAAGAGAGTGGCCAAGTGCCAGAATAGGCGCATCTTCCAGATGTGCCTTTTCTGGGGTGGCTGGGGGCAGATGTTTTTAGCCACGGGGGGGCCAATAACCATGGACCCTCTCCTGGCTATTAATATCTGCCCTCAGTCACTGGATTTACCACTCTGGCGGAGAAAATTGCGCGGGAGCCCACGCCAATTTTTTCCGCGATTTAACCCTTAAATTTAATAGCTACAGTGCCGAAATTTTGCACATACACACTACTAACATTAGTAGTGTGGAATATGCAAAAAAAAGGGGGATATGACATGGATTACTGTATGTAAACCATGTCTCATATCATGTCGGGTTTAGGCAGGAGAAATGAAAAGCCGGCAATTGAATTACCGGCTTTTCAACATTATCGCGCTGAAGTAAATATAAATATATATATATATATATGTGTGTCTCTATGACATATATATATATATATATATATATATATATATATATATATATATATATATATATAAAAATGAAACCCGACTTTGGATTACAGATCGTGTACCGCCGACCCGATCCCAGAGTGGGATCGGGTCGGGTTTCACGAAACCCGACTTTGCTAAAAGTCGGCGACTTTTGAAAAGTGCCGATCTGTTTCGCTCAACCCTATTAGATATCACATTAATGTACCACAGAATACTGAATGGGTGAGAAATTTTGATTGCTTTTTTGGAGTGATCGATATCACAGACATGTACTTCAGTCAACGGTATACTCTATGTGTGAGTAATTTAATAAAAAAAAAAAATTAACACTTTGTTTAATGTTATACAACACAAAACTGTACCACAAAGAACATAATACTCAATGGACCAAACTATATATTCAATATTTTCACACAAAAAGTAAAAAAGTCACATATATACTGTATATTTTGCAAGGGACTGCACAGCCCTAGTCCCTGTCTACAGACTGTATTCAGCCACCGTCCCTGCTCCTGCAACTCTCTCTCTCCATTCCTAGACTAAATGCAGAATGTTTGTGATACAAACAGCAAAGCAATAGTGATGAGCGAATATACTCGTTACTCGAAATTTCCCGAGCACGCTCGGGTGACCTCTGAGTATTTTTTAGTGCTCAGAGATTTTGTTTTCTTCGTTGCAGCTGAATGATTTACAGCTACTAGCCAGCATAAGTACATGTTGGGGTTGCCTGGTTGCTAGGGAATCCCCACATGTAATCAAGCTGGCTAACAGATGTAAATCATTCAGCTGCCGTGAGAAAAACTTAATCTCCGAGCACTAAAAAATACTCGGAGGACACCCGAGCGTGCTCGGGAAATCTCGAGTAACGAGTATATTCGCTCATCACTACAAAGCAAATTATTATCTCTTATAAGGGCTGTTAGTATGATGGTTCAGCTTCAGCATCGGTATCAATTGTACAGGACTCTGATCCTTTTACTGTGCACATAGGCCTAGACAAGCACTTTCTCCCTCAAACACGAAGTGTCACAGAGCTGTGCAATGGCGTCGAGTCGGGTGGCCTCTGTTCTTTTATATGCCCTGATGATGTCACACTGCCACCCCATCACAGTAATACCACAACCAAGATGGCAATGGCATTACAGTGACCATAGGCAATCCACGCATGCTTATTGGCTATGTAACAGGCGCCAAACATGCTAACGAGTACAAGCACCCTGATACTCATTAGCTCATTCCTAATCATCTTCTCTTTGCAAAAGCCATCCTCTTTTCAACTTTTATTTACATATGGTGATATGTTTTCATCAAGAATTGGTTGAATTTTCATTGAATTCATTCTTCTCTATAGCCGTGAAATGTTCCTCATGCCATTTGCTTCAACACAACCCCAAAGCAGGATTGATCAACCGGCATGCTTACAGTTGGCAAAATGTTATTTTTCCTGAAATTATGTGCCCCTTTCTCTCCACACATACCTTTTAATGATTGTGGCCAAAGAGTTTTATTTTAACCTCATCGATCCAAAGGACTTATTTACAAAATGCATCAGGCTGGTTTAGAAGTTCTTGTGCATACTTCTGACGCTGAATTTTATGGGGAGGATGCAGGAGAGGTTTCTCCTGATGACTCTTCCATATTTGTGCAGGTGTCTCTGACCAGTAGAACAATTTACCAAAACACCAGAGTTTCCTAAATCTTTCTGAAGGTATGAAAATTTGCTTTGTCTTCCAGACTTTATCTTGAACTCCACTGTTCCTGTTAATGGCTATTTCTTAATTAGATTTTGATCTGAGCAAAGAGAAACTTGAAAATGCTTTGCTATCGTCTTATAGTCTTCTTCTACTTTGTGGGACTCCACCATTTTCATTTTCAAAGTGCTAGTCAGCTGCTTAGAAGAACCCATGGCTGCTGTTTTTTGAAACAAGGTTAGAGGAAGCTGGATTTTAATAAAACTTGGAAATTTGCATCACCTGTCCTTGATGATGATAGTGAACAAGCCATGACCCTAAGAGGCTGATTAAGGTCTGAAACCTTTGTCAACGTTATCCGAGCCCACACATATCCAAGGGTGCCCAAACTTTTGCATTGACCCATTTCCCCTTTTGTAGTTTTTTAAACGAAAAAAATTACAATATATACTGTATGTATATATATATATATATATATATATATATATATATATATTTATTTTTGGCTTGAAATACAAAGGAAATATTTCATATTTAACTTTAGGCCTATTAGAGATCAGTTGATCTTCAACTTACTTAACTGTTCACAATAACAGTAATTTTGACCACAGGTGGCAAAACGTTTGCATGCCACTGTAGCGGGGCTGTGAGGGGCTTACCATATCTAGGGTGGCTGTGAGTGGGCTCATTCAGAATATAGGGGGTGTTAACATACTTACTTTGTCTCAATATTAGGTGAAACAATTATTTGTAATATAAAATAAAAATTATAATGAATATATTAATATTGAAAAACATTAATTTCAGCCTATTGGTTCAGTCCTCCACTACAGTAACAGCATCTCAGGAAAATTAATTGCCCATTTCGGTCCTAGAGAATATACAGGCTTGGCTGCCCTTAAAATAAAATATCTCAGATGAGAGATGACTGTTCCTTTCAAAATGAAAAAAAAAGGAAAAAAGTGAGCAAAACCAATTTTCAGCTGTGGCTTTGCTGTGGTTTTCAGCTGTCAAACTTCCAGAAAGCTGAGCACACACAGAGGGCTCAATAAGCTTTCAGATGGTGTTATGGATTTGTGCCCCTGTATTGTACAGATAGCTCAGTGGAAAATCGAGATGATTTATAAAAATGGGTTGTAATTATTTATTCATGTCAGATGTACTTTCTATTATTATTAAGCAGAGCTTACTCATCACATCTTTTCACGGTATTCCTGTGCAGAACTGCACATTTAAATTAAGAGGCTTGACTAATTAAAATATATGAATAGTTTATAGGAATAAACATATGTTTTAGCATATGGCTTTCTAAGTGAATGTACTTTCAACACAAAACTGTTTGCATGAAGACAAAATTCTGCATGAACGGTGAAAAGATTTTTTGTTGTATTTGGGAATGCAAAAGTAGATAAAAATATTTAACCAAACTAAAACAATTTTTCATCACATTTCCAACATATACACTATATCACAAAAGTGAGTACACCCCTCATACTTTTGTAAATGCTGTATTACATCTTTTCATGGGACAACACTGAAGATATGACGCGTTTATACAATGTAAAGTAGTCAGTGTACAGCATGTATAATAGTGTTAATTAATGTCTAAACAGCTGGCAACAAAAGTGAGTATACCCCTAAGGCTGGGGCCACACTTGCAAGTTCAATGCGAGAAACTCGCGCGAGTCTCTCGCATCAAGTGCCGGCACTGCTGCCGGCGCTTAGGACCAGAGTGTGCGGCTGCATGTATTTCTGGGCAGCTGAATGCTCCGTTCCTGAGTGCTGGCAGCAGTGCCAGTTATTTATGCGAGAGACTCACGTGAGTTTCTCACATTGCACACGCAAGTGTGACCCGCGCCTAAATGAAAAAAACTGCCAAATTATGCCCGATTAGCCACTTTCCCTGCTCGGAGTTATGTGACTCATTGGAGTTACAATGTATCATGTGTGAATAGGGAGAAGGTGTGTTAAATTTGGTGTTATTGCTCTCACACTATCTCATACTAGTCACTGGAAGTTCAACATGCCACCTAATGTCTAAGAACTCTCTGAGGATTTGAGAAAAGAATTGTTGCTCTACATACAGTTGGTCTAGGCTATAAGAAGGTTGCCAACACATAAAACTGAGCTGCAGCATTGTGGCCAAGACCATATAGCGATTCAAAAAGACAGAAGACAAGTTCAACAAGACATTCTGGCTTTTCCATGGTCAACAAAAAAGTTGAGTGCCCCTGCTCAGCATCCTATCCAGAGGTTGTCTTTTCAAACTAGATGTATGAGTGCTGCCAGCATTGCTGCAGAGGCTACAGGGGTGGACGTGAGTTTGTCACTGCTCAGACCATACACCACACATTACATCAAATTGGATTGCATGGCTGTCATCTCAGAAGGAAGCCTCTTCTAAAGATGATGCTCAAAAAAGCCTGCAAACAGTTTGCTGAAGACATGCAGATTTTTTATATGGATTACGGGAACCATATCATGTGGTCTGATGAGACCAAGATAAACTTATTTGGTTCAGATAGTGTCAAGTGTGTGTGGCAGCAATCAGAGGAGGAGTACAAAGACAAGTGTATATTGTCTACAGTCAAGCATGGTGGTGAGAACATCAAGGTTTGGGGCTGGCAGTGGGGAGCTAGAGTTAATTGAGGGAACTATGAATGCCAACATGTACTTTGACATACTGAAACAGAGCATGATCCCCTCCCTTCAGAAACTGGGCTCTAGGGCAGAATTCCAATATGATAATGTCCCCAAACATAACCACAAGATGACTTATGCCCTTACTTAAATATCTGAGGGTAAATGTGCTGGACTAGCCAAGTATATCTTCAGACCTAAACCCTATTAAATAGGGTTGAGCGAAACGGATCAGACAAACTCAAAAATTGCCGACTTTCGGCAAAGTCGGGTTTCATGAAACCCGACCCGATCCTAGTGTGGGATCGGCCATGCGGTCGGCGATCTTCGCGCCAAAGTCGCGTTTCATATGATGCGTTCAGCGCCATTTTTCAGCCAATGAAGGAGGACGCAGAGTGTGGGCAGCGTGATGACATAGGTCTCGGTCCCCACCATCTTAGAGAAGGGCATGACAGTGATTGGCTTGATTTCCGCTGCGTCACAGGGGGTATAAAGGGGCGTGCACGCAGACCGCCATCTTACTTCTGCCGGTCTTAGCATAGGGAGAGGTTGCTGCAGCTTCATCAGAAGAAGGGATATAGTTAGGGAGGGAAGATTAACACCAAAACCGCTTGTGCTGTAGCGATTTCCACTGTCCAACACCACCTTTTTTTTGCAGGGATAGTGGAGGGTATATTTTTGTGCATCAGCTCTGTAGCTTATTAGGCTGCCTTATAATGCTCCCTGATAGTTGCATTGCTGTTTGCACGCTACGGTGCAAACCAACTGCATTTTTAAAAGCAAAAATCCTGTTGCTCCTTTCTGCACAGTTATCTTGTTTATTTGTCCACAGTTTTGGGTGCAGCAGTCCTTTGTATTGCTGCCATACTTGTCCTGAGTTCATTGTAGGGAGAATGAAATTGTACTACAGTCCTTGTATTTTTTCATATATCTTTCAGCCACTTTCTGCCACTTACATTGTGTTGTGTTATACACTGGGCTGACTAAGTTTTGGTGCAGTCTCCCCTTCAAAAAAGGGAGATTAAAATAGTCACAAAGTGGATATACATCAGTTCTGTTAGTTTGTCGTATATCAGCCAGACACGTTCTGCCACTTAGATTGTGTTGTGTTATACACGGGGCCTGAGTTTTGGTGCAGTCTCCCCCCCAAAAAAGGAGATTAAAATTGTCACAAAGTGGATATACGTCAGTTCTGTTAGTTTGTCGTATATCAGCCAGCCACGTTCTGCCACTTACATTGTGTTGTGTTATACACTGGGCTGCCTGAGTTTTGGTGCAGTCTCTGTTATGAGCTGGTGGTTTAGGAGCAACATGGGAGGTGCTCTGGAGGAGGTGGTACCTGTACTGACCGCAGTTCCTAAGCTTAACACAACACTAGAAGTAGCCGTGGGATGTTCCTGTCACTCCCTAGACACCTCGTCACAGCCGGAGGACTAACTACCCCTAAGATAGAAACAGGAAAGCTATCTTGCCTCAGAGAAAATCCCCAAAGGATAGGACAGCCCCCCACAAATATTGACTGTGAGTGGAGAGGGAAATGACATACGCAGAATGAAACCAGGATGTAGCAAAGGAGGCCAGTCTAACTAGATAAATAGAACAGGAAAGAATACTGTGCGGTCAGTATTAAAAACTAGAAAAAATCCACCACAGAGTTTACAAAAATCTCCACACCTGACTAAAGGTGTGGAGGGTAAATCTGCTTCCCAGAGCTTCCAGCTTAACTGAATAAATCCATACTGACAAGCTGGACTAGAAAAAACATAGAAAGTGCAGAAAGATTAAGTCCACAACAAGTGGACTGCAAAAAACAAAGCAAGGACTTATCTTTGCTGAACTGGTCAGAATATCAGGGAAATCCAAGCAGAGATGTGAATCCAACCAGGAACCATTGACAACTGGCACAGGCTGAAGGATAGAACCAGGCTAAATAGTCGAGCCAGAAAGACAATCAGTGGAAGCAGCTGCTGACTACTAAATCCAAGGAGCAGCAGTACCACTTAAAACCACCGGAGGGAGCCCAAGAGCAGAACTCGCAAAAATGCCACTTACAACCACCGGAGGGAGCCCAAAAGCGGAATTCACACGTCTCCCCTCCAAAAAATGGAGATTTAAATTCTCAACAAGATTATATACACCTTCTGCCTTGTTTTACAGTACCATATAACAGTTGTTATTTTGGTTAGATTTTCCCAAAAATGAGGAAGTCTGGTGGAAGAGGCAGTGGGCGGTCGTTGCCAGCTGATACTGATGGTGTTCGTGGAGCATCTGGTGGTAGTGGGAAAAGCAAAATAGCACCTAAGGCTGAAGGTGTTGAGCCAGCATCATCGTCTGGCTACACAAGGCCTCGAAGGCTCCCTTATCTTGGAGTAGAAAAACCGCTTTTAAAGCCGTAGCAGCAGGAAAAAGTTTTGGCTTTCCTTGCTGACTCAGCCTCTAGCTCTTTCGCCTCCTCTTCAGAAAGTTCAAAATATAAAAGCAGCGAGTCGTCAGTGGATGCTCCCGGTCAGGAACAAGACGTTTCCTTGTGTCCTTCACCCAAACCAAAAGGGAAGGATGCGTCAGGCGACACTACAGGTTACTCCATGGAGCTCTTTACACATACCGTGCCTGGGTTAGAAAGGGAAATTGTTAACTGCCCATTACAAGATGAATCGGACATGGAGTGCACAGATGCACAGCCACAGCTAAATTATTATGCTGTTCCATTGACTCAGATCACTACATTGCCCTCGCAGTGTACTCTGCCAGAATCTTACCCTGATGAGACTATGGTGCCCCATCCCGAACGCTATAGCACCTTACACGGTGACACAGAGGAAGGTGCACATGACATTGAAGAGGAGGTGATAGATGACTCAGTTGTTGACCCAGATTGGCAGCCATTGGGGGAAGAGGGTGCCGCTGCCAGTAGCTAAGAAGCAGAGGAGGATGATCCGCAGCAGCCATCTACATCGCAACAGCTGTCATCTGGCAGGCTCGTATCAGGCCAAAAACGTGTGTCAAACACAAAAACAGTTTTAGGACAGCATGGCCATCCAGGTGAAAGTAGCACAGCGTGCAATGCCTTAAAATGTATTCGATAGTAGGAAGAGTGCAGTGTGGCAATTTTTTAACCAAGATCCGATTGATCAGTCAAAAGTTATCTGTAAGAAATGCTCAAAGACCTTTAGCAGAGGGAAGAATCTTCAAAATGTAAATACAATGTGCATGCGTAAACATTTAACCAGCGTGCACTTGTAAGCCTGGACTAACTACAAAACGTCATGTACCGTTGGTGCACCTGCTCAGAATGAAGGTAGTCAGCAACGCTACATTGCTTCCCTCACTGTAAGCCCACCGGTTAGGACACCACCAACAGCAAATGTGGAGGTATCGTCGCAAGGCCAAAGCAGTCAGGGAATCACAAGGTTATTGGTAGGAAACACTGTATGTAGGCCAATATCAAGAATACCATCACCAACCCTCTCTCAATCCGCCTTGTCCACCACCACCACCACCGCTAGTTCCACCATATGCAGCTCTCCAGTTCAGCTCACTCTACAAGAGACTCTCATTAGAAAAAGAAAATACTCATCCTCTTATCCGCGTACACAGGGTTTGAACGCCCACATTGCTAGACTAATCTCGTTAGAGATGATGCCCTACCGGTTGGTTGAAAGCGAAGCTTTCAAAGACCTGATGGCCTACGCAGTACCATGCAAAGGTGCACCTCACAACAGATGCATGGACCAGTAGGCATGGCCAGGGACATTACGTGTCCATCACGGCGCACTGGGTTAATGTGGTGGATGCATGGTCCACAGGGGACAGCCATAGTGGGACAGTTCTGCCTAGCCCACGGTCTAGGAAACAGTTGGCTGTAGGCGTTCGCGACCCCTCATCCTCCTCCTCCTACAGAGGCGAAAGCTCATCCACAGAACGCAGTAGAATGACCACTCCATCCGCAGCTGCCAGTGTTGCACACGAGGTGTCCCATTATCGAACAGCTAGTGGTAAGCGTCAGCAGGCTGTGTTACAAATGAAGTGTTTGGGCGACAACAGACACACCGCGGAATTACTGGCCGAGTACTTGCAGCAACAAATGCAGTCATGGCTGGGCAGTGTACATCTTGAGGCAGGCAAGGTAGTCAGTGATAACGGAAGGAATTTTATGGCTGCCATAGCCCTTTCAGAACTGAAACACATACCTTGCCTGGCTCACACCTTGAACCTGGTGGTGCAGTGCTTCCTCAAGGTGCGAAGACTTTGCTTGCACATCCGCCGGTTGCCCGTACACTCCAGCCGTATGCTGAACCATCAGCGATCGCTGAATCTTCCACAGCACCGCCTAATAATCGACGTTGCAACAAGGTGGAACTCCACACTGCACATGGTTCAGAGGCTGTGCAAACAGAGGCATGCTGTAATTAATTTGTGGGGGGATACACATACACGGGCAGGCAATTGGATGGCAGACATGGAGTTGTCTGGTGTGCAGTGGTCGAAGCTACAAGACCTCTGTCAAGTCCTTCAGTGTTTTGAGGAATGCACACGGCTGGTAAGTTCAGAAGACGCCATCATAAGCATGAGCATCCCACTAATGCGTCTGCTGATGCAAAGTTTGATGCTCATTAAGGAGCAGGGATCTGCAGCCGAGGAGTCAGCCATTGTCTGCTCAGGGAACTCTCCTGGATGAGGTGGCGGATGAAGAGGAGGAGGAGGAGGATGATGGGGATGAATATTTATGGGAGGAGGATGCTTCTCAGGGGGCAATAGAAACTGGTGGCGTTGCAAGTTCAGGTACAGGGTTTTTGAGGGACACATGTGATGTTGATTTGCAAGAAAGTGCTCCTCAACCCAGCACAAGCAGTGAATTGACACCTGGAACATTGGCCCACATGGCTGAATATGCCTTGCGTATCCTAAAAAGGGACCCCCGCATTATCAAAACGATGACTGATGACGATTACTGGTTGGCCTGCTTCCTGGATCCACGATATATAGGAAAATTACAAAATATCATGCCACATGAGAGCCTTGAGCAAATATTGGCTACCAAACAAGCAACTCTTGTAGACCGTTTGGTTCAGGCATTCCCAGCACACAGCGGCGGTGATGGTTCTCACATGAGCCTTAGGGGGCAACAGGGCAGATGTGTTAGAGGTGCACAAATCCGAAGTGGCATTGGACAGAGGGGTTTTATGACCAGGTTGTGGAGTGATTTCGCAATGACCGCTGCACTGACACGACAGGTACTGCTGCATCGATTCAAAGTGACAGGAGACAGCATTTCTCCAGTATGGTTACAAACTACTTTTCCTCCCTTATCGATGTTCTCCCTCACAGGTCATTCCCCTTTGATTACTGGGCATCTAAAATAGACACCTGGCCTGAATTGGCAGAATATGCATTACAGGAGCTCGCTTGCCCTGCTGCTAGTGTGCTATCAGAAAGAGTCTTCAATGCTGCTGGTTCAATACTGACCGAAAAAAGGACACGCCAACCCGAAATGTTGATGATCTAACCTTCATTAAAATGAACCAATCATGGATTTCAAATTATTTGGCCCCACCTTCCCCTGCTGACACGTAGCTTGCCTGAAAAATGTCTTGCTTTTGGCCTCCTCTTACTGACTGCTCCAATTCCTCCATTTGCAGCTGCTGAATGTCCACCATAGGTCATTTTTATACCTCCCTAAATGGGCTGACTCCCCCCACAGGGCCGTTGTCACCATCTGGCGCAAGCACCAGTGCGAGTGGCATTTGCCTGGACAGGTGGGTGTGCCCACTCTTGGGCGACGGCACTGGCACAGGGTCCCTCATAGTACAATGAAGTGTCTCTGACGGTGGTGGTGCACAAACAATGTCAGACACACCGTCGTAATATGAGGGGCCCTGTGCCAGTACCACCGCCCACGAGAGAGTTTTCCCCCAGCTCGAACAGTGCTCTACCACTTGCAATGCTTACCTCTCCCTGCTCCACCACTGGGTAGTCTGGGCTATTAAATACTTCAATGGCACTGCCAATACAAGTTTGTTGAAATGATAGATGATAGGTAAAATATACAGGGGCCCTGGCCTCCATTTAGACCAGTTAATACTTTGCACCTACATCCACTGTCTGTTACTCAGCAGAGGAGCCCACCCCTATACCTAGCTATGCCTCCTGTTTATTTATGAACAATTTTTTGGCAGACATTTAGCCCACTTTATTATTTGGGCCTACTAACTGTGTCTGCCCCTCATTACAGTTGTCCTCCACTGAACAAAGCAATGCCGCCTGTTTAGTCCTGTTACCAATTTTGAACTGCATTTAGGCTACTTTATTATTTGGGCCTACTAACTATGTCTGCCTCTCCTCACAGTTGTCCTCTGCTGAAGAAAGCCTTGCCGCCAGTTTAGTCCTGTTACCAATTTTGAACTGCATTTAGCCCACTTTATTATTTGGGCCTACTAACTGTGTCTGCCACCCCTTACAGTTGTCCTCCACTGAATAAAGCAATGCCGCCAGTTTAGTCTTGTTACCAATTTTGAACTGCATTTAGCCTACTTAATTATTTGGGCCTACAAATTGTTTCTGCCACTCCTTAAAGTTGTCCTCCGCTGAAGAAAGCCTTGCCGCCAGTTTAGTCATGTTACCAATTTTGAACTGCATTAAGCCTACTTAATTATTTGGGCCTACTAACTGTGTCTGCCCCTCATTACAGTTGTCCTCCACTGAACAAAGCAATGCCGCCTGTTTAGTCCTGTTACCAATTTTGAACTGCATTTAGGCTACTTTATTATTTGAGCTTACAAAAGAAAAATAACCCCCGTAAAACTGGAATACTTTATTAGATAATGCACTAAAACCAAAAAACCCTATCAAAAAGTCAGTATTTCCAAGGGAGAAAAATATATATAATATAATCCCCCGTATTTGTTTTTAAATACTGGTAAGATACCTCACCCACAATGTTATTTGAATATCCAATAGAAAAAGTGATATAACACTAGTGACCAATAATAGCTGTAAGGGTGTATATATATATAAGTGCACTATCCCTCACAGTTACACAAAAACCCTAGAGAATGATACTACCTAGATGCGGAGGTTGGCACCCTAAGAAGAATAACGAGAATGGCGCCCCCACTCGTACGATGACTATCCCTGGTCTCCTACTGTCTCCCTATAAGGGATAGAATTGGAAACAGAAGGCCAGGTGGCTGGTAATAACGTGTAACACTATATGATACCAGCTATACAGCATTTCAGGCCCAACCCCCAATATGTGATGTAAGGTTAAAGGATAGTTGTACTGACTAAAATATCACCAAATAGAACACAAAGAAAACAAATAACATCGGTATATAACCAGCACAAGCCTGGGTTGGTTAATAATATAGTCTAGAGGATACATATAAAATATGCAACCAACACTGTCAGAGACTGACTGATAATCACTAAAAAATACTCATACCACATGATACATAACAAAACAGAACACGCCACCACATACACCTGGAAATAGATTGTCATAAACTGATAAGGTCAGCCAAATGAGAAATACAGTTTTAGAACAAGAGATACATTTATGATAGTAATAGTATACTCATCTATTGCACTAGTAATCCCCAGCCGATCATTCATCCAGGAATAGTGGCTAACAAAGTGACTCAGGGCGAGCAAAATCTCCAAAACACCTCTCGATGCGTTTCCCCCACATGCCTGGGTTCATCAGGAGAGTACAGATAACAACATGGCAGTATATAGGTATACAAAAAGATAGGGCCTACTAACTGTGTCTGCCACTCCTTACAGTTGTCCTCCACTGAAGAAAGCAATGCCGCCAGTTTAGTCCTGTTATCAATTTTGAACTGCATTTAGCCTACTTATATATTTGGTCCTAATAATTGTGTCTGCCCCTCATTACAGTTTTCCTCCACTGAACAAAGCAATGCCACCTGTTTAATCCTGTTACATTTGAACTGCATTTAGCCTACTTTATTATTTGGGCCTACTAACTGTGTCTGCCACTCATTACAGTTTTCCTCCACTGAACAAAGCAATGCCGCCTGTTTAGTCCTGTTTCCAGATTTGAACTGCATTTAGCCTACTTCATTATTTAGGCCTACTAACTGTGTCTGCCACTCATTACAGTTTTCCTCCACTGAACAAAGCAATGCCGCCTGTTTAGTCCTGTTACCAATTTTGAACTGCATTTAGCCTACTTTATTATTTGGGCCTATATCTGTGTTTCCTCCTCATCCTGCCCATTGCCTAGCCACTGCTAGATGAGTCTGCTGGTACATTGACCCAGACCACTACATTCCCCTTGCACTCTACACAGCCAGAATCTGACCCTGCTGAAAGTCAGGTTCCCTTTCCTGCATATTATACCACCTTACATGGGGACAAAGAGGAAGGTGCATATGAAAGTGCAGGTTCCTTCATCAGGTGGGGGGGCATACTCATTGGCGACGTCACTGGCACAGGGCCCCTCATAGTACGCAAAAGTGTCTCTGCCGGTGGGAGGCGCCACCCACCATAAAACACACCACCATACTATGAGGGGCCCTGTGCCAGTGCCAATGCCAACAAGTGGGCCCCCCTGCTTGCTCAGAATCACAGCACTTGCAAAGTTGAAATACCTACCTCTCCCTGCTCCACCACCGTGACGTATTCTGCATTTCCTGGGCCCACAAAAATCTTGAGCCAGCCCTACCCCCCACAACTTTAGCCAAATGACCCCCAGTTTTCATTACCTAACTATTATTATAAAGTAAATTAAGATTGACAAGCTTCAGTAATTAGAATTGATGTTTTTGGCATTAAAATGGGCACTGTAGGTGTTTTCCTGTCCTCCACTCACTGCCGACTTTGATTCCCTATTGACTTGCATTGGGTTTCGTGTTTCAGTCGGCCCCCGACTTTACGCAATAATCGGCCGATTTCACCCGACCCGACTTTTGACAAAGTCGGGTTTCGCAAAACCCGACTCGATCCGAAAAAAGTAAATGTCGCTCAACTCTACTATTGAGCATCTGTGGGGCATTCTCAAACGGAAGGTGGAGAAGCACAAGGTCTCTAACATCCACCAGCTCCGTGATGTCTTTATGAAAGAGTGGAAGAGGATTCTAGTGGCAACCTGTGCAGCTCTAGTGAACTTAATGCTGAAGAGAGTTAAGGCAGTTTTCAAAAATAATGAAAGCCACACAAAATATATACACTTTGGACACAATTTGCCCATTTTTACTTAAGGGTGTTCTCACTTTTGTTGCCAGCAGTATAGACATTAATGGCTGTGTATTCAGTTTTTTAGAGGGCGCACCAAATTTACACTGTTATAAAAGGTGCTCCCTGACTACATTGTATCAAAGTGTCATATCTTCAGTGTTGTCCCATGAAAGGATGTAATAAAATATTTACAAAAATATGAGGGGTGTACTCACTTTTGTGATATAGTAGTATTTAGGCTGGTTTCACATTTGCGGTTGTGTCCGCAGCGTTTCTACCGCATATATCCACATGCGTTGTGTATTCCTATATTTAACATTAGGGACGCATGCGTTTTTGATTTTTCGCGTTTTGACGCATTTGACGACGCATGCATCATTTTGTCGTTTGCGGCTTGGCGCGGAAATGCAACATGTAGTAATTTTTAGAGGCGTCAATTTGCCGCCTGGAAACGCATGTGGTCGATTGAGCAAGGATTGCGGCAAAAAAACGCATTGCTGTCTATATGAACGCATGCATTCACAAGCACATGCGTTTGTTTGCGTTCGTGAACGCATGCGTTTCAATAGAGAAAAACATGTCTAGACACTGATAAGCCACCCCCCACATACAAATTGATAAAGGAAGGGAGTGGACATTTGCAGGTCACTACTCAGCAGACACTGAAGCAGACGAGACACAGGCTACATCTTGGAGGAAAACAAGACACTGAACAATGTGAGTATATCCTAGCCAATGCCTTTATTTTCTATTTTCTGTTTCTACATGTCCTAATTGCTTGCATTTCTTTCTTTCTGCATGCATCAGAATGTCTTCTGCTCCTTCTTCTGATGAGGAGTTTTGTCCAGGACAGTCGGAAGCCGAGCATGTCAGTGAGGTGAATACTTGCCTCGTCAGATTGGTAAGTATTCACTGTCACATCTACACATGTGACAATTTGAATTTTTCATTTTTTTAGGAGCAGCCGACTCAAGGTCTGGTGGAAAGACGGCAGCGGGTACGTATACAAGGCTGACTGTTTATTGTATCCTCAGTGTAATATTCTTGAATCTTCTTTTTTTCCATTCCTATTTCTTAACTTTTTTCTTCTGGAATCCTTTTGTATGTTGACTTTCCTATTCATGCCATTTCTCAGCATCTTTTTTCTTTTTTTTCCTTATGTTAATTCACTAAACTTTAATGACTTTATTTAATTTTTAGGTTCCACAACAGGAGGATGACCTAATTGAAAATGACCTCCTCATCTCCCTGGTCCAGGAGCGAGTCCCGTTGTGGGACACCCGGGATCCACTGCACTCAAACAATCACGATCCGGTGCCTATGGAATGAGGTGGCCAAAGAGATGTGGGATGGCTGGGACAACGTCCCGACTCGGGTCCGAAATGCATTTGGTAAGTATTGCACTGCAGTGTGAAGCAGCAGAGACCTTGGCCATGCTCACTCGACTGTGTGTGATGAAAGAAACTCTCAGGAGTTTCTGTCATCACACACAGTTGTGTGAGCATGGGCAAAAGTCCTTTTTCTGACCATAAATTTTTTTTTTTTTTTTAACAGTGGCCAAAGTCAAAACACGTTGGCATTCGATGAAGGACCACTTCAACAAGGACCTGCGTCAAGATAGCCGTGTTCCCAGTGGTTTAGGAGCAAGGATCAGAAGATACAAATACTATCGAGTTCTGGAATTTTTAAGACCGGTCCTTGCCCAGAGAACGTAAGTATTTATCACATGCATTAGGTTGTATTGTATTGCCATAATCTGTATTTTTCTATTCCACAGGATTTTGCGTCTGGTTAATTTTTGGTATTAATTTTCTTTTTCCTTTTTTCACAGCACATGGAGCACAACTGTTGGCCCAGGTTCTGGAGTGGTCCTTCATCCGACAGCCACAAACCCGTCCCAGCCATCCAGCAGCGCTGCAGCAAGTGGGCCTTCCACACTAACTGGAGACCAGGGAGCTGGTCCATCAGGTCTTCCCCTTTCGCAGTCCTCTTCCACTGCCCCTTTTTTTTGGGCTCCTCCCGGCAGTGGCAGAGGCAGGGGCATTGGACAGGTCACTCATGCCCGAGTTTTTGTACTTGAGCTCAGTTTTACACGACGCAATCAAGGCTTTGAGTGACCGAATGGATATTTCACATAACCTCTTGAATGCACATATCCAGGAGGTCACCAAAAGCCTTGACCAAGTGAAAGCCAACCTCCAGAGGCCAGCACATCATTTTTTTAACCAAATTGTGAAGGGCATGTCGGAACACCTTACTCCTGATCTCCAGCTGAGTGTCATTGAGGCCTGCAATGCTGCTTACGTGCAGGCTATGCAGCAGTCGGTATTTCCAGCAGACAGTGTTGGCATATCCACCTGTGCCTTCACTGTCACGATTAACCTCAATGCTGACCTCTGCTGCATACCGCTGCATGGCCACCTCAATTCCTAGCACTGCCGGACACCACTACAGCACCACCACCATGCCGAGTGCAGTTGGACATCCCACCGCCACCACCATGACAACCGCTGCTCCTGCTTGGACCTCCTCCACTGACACCATGATGCAGCAGGACCCGGCATGGCCTTCCGTACCGCCACCACCACGATGCAGCAGAACCCTGGCATGGCCTTCCATGCCGCCACCACCACGATGCAGCAGGACCCTGGCATGGCCTTCCGTACCGCCACCACCATGATGCAGCAGGACCCTGGCATGGCCTTCCATGCCGCCACCACCACGATGCAGCAGGACCCTGGCATGGCCTTACACTCTACAAGCGCTATGGACTCTGGCATGGCTGCAAGTTCTATGAGCACTATGGACTCTGGCATGGCTGCACCCTCTACGAGCACTATGGACTCTGGCATGGCCTTACGCTCTACAAGCACTATGGACTATGGCATGGCTGCACGCTCTACGAGCACAATGGACTCTGGCATGGCTGCACGCTCTACGAGCACTATGGACTCTGGCATGGTGCATCCGGACCCTGACAGGTCACCCACCACTACGCCACGCCATATGAGCCCACCAAGGCTTCCCAGAACCCAGCAAACCCCCAAAAAACAAAGAAAAATAAAACAGAGGACTCTTAGCATTCCTCCCCCTTCACCTCCCAATGTGTCTGTAATGTCAGGTTTGTCTCACCCTTCCAGTGCGTCTCAAGCCTCTCATGTGTCAAGCCCCATCCCCGAACTTCTAGACCCTACTAGTTTCATTGCCCCTTCTCCTGCCACCTCTGCGTCTTCCATGGTTAGCCAGGCCTCAGTGCTTCACACCCCCTGTTTACATCACTCTACCCCAAGCCGGTGCAGTTAAATAAATTTTTTGGTTGTTAAAAAATAAAAAAAAATTGATTTGCCCCAATTACGTTTGGTTTATTGTGTCTTCCGCCGCCGGCAACACACACCGTGCGCCAAATAAGAAACTTCGCCACACACTTTATTTTTTGGACACATCATATCTCCAGTAGTAATAAAAAAAAAAGACTGCAGTTTTTTGTGTCTTTAGTATAGAGATATGAGTTGTGCCAAAAAATGTGTACATGTATTATCTCCATAATGTCTTCTTTCTGTTTTGTCTGTGACTAGTGGTGCAGTCAGAAGAGAAAATGGCGGACATACAGTGCAGAACTCTACTGAAGAGGTCAGGTGTCAAAAAACTCATTAGTTAGGACACATTACCTGGTGAGTAGAGAACTGCCTTGTATAACCTCCATTTTCTCTTCTGTGTACATAATCTATTACACACAAATTGAAGTGACGATGGTGATCACACACGGCATATCTATGCTCACCTGCACAGGTGTCAGAAGTAGTGTTGAGCGATACCGTCCGATACTTGAAAGTATTGGTATGGGATAGTATTGGCCGATACCCGAAAAGTATCGGATATCGCCGATACCAATACCCGATACCAATACAAGTCAATGGGACACCAAGTATCGGAAGGTATCCTGTATGGTTCCCAGGGTCTGAAGGAGAGGAAACTCCTTCAGGCCCTGGGATCCATATTAATGTGTAAAATAAAGAATAAAAATAAAAAATATTGATATACTCACCTCTCCGACGCAGCCTGGACCTTACCGATGTAACCGGCAGCTTCCGTTCCTAAGAATGAGCGCTTGAAAGTCCTTAGATGACGTCGCGGCCTGTGATTGGTCGCGTGAGCGGTCACGTGACCGCCACACGACCAATCACAGGCCGCGACGTCATCTAAGGACTTTCAAGCGCTTGAAAGACCTTAGATGACGTGGCGGCTTGTGATTGGTCGCGTTGCGTTGGTTCAAGTCCCGACTGGAATAGGGCTTCAGTAGGTTTTCACACATCTGAAAGGCCTCATCCCCAACCATAACAAATGGCATCAGTGGACCTTGAGTGTTGGGGAGAGGTTGTGGTGGGGGAAAATTGAAATTTTTGCCATACACACGGTGGCCCATATCCGAGTTCTTGAAAGTCTGGCAATCGTTGCCACGCCAAAAGCTCCAATATCCACAGCGATGAAGCGACAGTTCGCATCAGCTATTGCCATGAGCACAACAGAAAAATATTTTTTATAGTTGAAATACTCCGATCCTGTTCTGGCAGGTTTGATAATGCGGATGTGCTTTCCATCCACCGCTCCTAAACAGTTGGGGAAATCACACACACTCCAGAATTTTTCTGAAATTTCAAGCCACATGTTGACGGTGGGTAGGGGTATAAACTCATCCCGGAGTACATTCCACAAAGCCCGACAGGTGTCCGCAACTATTCCGGACAGGGTGGATATTCCAAGCCGGTATTGAAAGTGGAGGGATGATAAACTCTCTCTGGTTGCCAGAAATCTGTAAGAAAAAGAAACCCCCCAAAAATAAAAAAATATTCTATTTATGGTGTGGTTACGCTAAAGAAAGAAAGGAAAATACCCAAAACATACATGTCAGAAAGCACAAAATTTGGACTGTCATTGGTTTAGATTTGGAACGTACTTTAATGTAACCAGCAGACGTTCCTCCGGTGGAATCGCTCTATGGAGCTGGGTGTCCTGTCTCCGTATGGCTCCTTGGACACGAGCAAGCAAATCCCGGAACGAGTCTTGCGACATCCTTGTATATTCCTGGAATTTCTCTGGGTTGGCTTTAAGCTCGGCATACAGCGTGTGGTAGGCTCCACGGCTCTCACGTAGTTCGATAATGGGGTGTCTCCAAAAACGCCTACGTTGTCTCATTCTCCGTCTTTCGCAATTTCTGTCTTGCTCCCAAGCAAAAGCACAGGCAGCTTGATGCTTAAATCCAGGTTGAAATAAAAGCTAAATCTGGAGATTACAGCTGTTCAGGGGTCTATATAAAGAAATCCCATAATACACGCCCTCTGTAGTCCCATTGGCGGTGTCTGGTTATCTTGATTTTTCTCTTGTGAAATTTCTCATCATGCACACCAAAAATGCAAACGCAGGAAAAAACGCATATAAATGCATACAAACGTGGCATTTTTTTAACCGCATGCGTTACCGCATGCATCTTAGAAACGCCGCGTTTATATGCGTTTTTTCCACCACTTGCTGATGCGGATTAAACACTGCGGATTTAAACGCAAATGTGAAACTAGCCTTAGTGAGTAAAGGGCTTTTCATTCTTATGACTCATGTACTGGACATGACTGACATATATGACCCCTTCTCATGTGCTTCTATACAGAACTTCCCTCTTAGCAGGTAATAATATTCTTCAAAATAATATTATGATATTTTAGTGAAACACATTAACCCTAGAATGCGTGACCATAGAAATCTACACTATTACGTACCTGGGGCCTTTGAGGCCTGTTTTCAAATAACATGGAATAACTCAAAAAAATTTTTTTTTCAAAGTTATTTGAAAGTAAGCATGCATTCCCACTAGCTCTGGGGTCCGCCTGGACGGGATTTCGTAATGGATCTGACCTCCTGGTGACCCCGGCTAAGGCTGGTAGAACGCGTACCTGGGGCCTCGCAGGCCTGTCAGGTTACTTTTTTATTATTTTCTGTAAAACTACTTTAGTTACAATTTTGAAACTCTAGGTATTCCTCAGCTATATAGTTGTTAGTAATTTCCAGTTGTTCATATATTTTTATGTTATAGGCATTTCGTATAGCAACGCTTTTATTGTGACTACCCCATATTCACGTACCTGGGGCCTTTTAGGCCTGTGTGCAAATAACATGGAATAACTCAAATAAAAATACTTTTCAAAGTTTATTTTAAATTTGCAAAGTAAGGATGCATTCCCACTAGCGCTGGGGTCCACCAGGAGGGGATCCGTAATGGATCTGACCTCCTGGTGACCTCAGCTAAGGCTGGTGGAATCCCGGCATTCCATCAGCCTTAGCTGGAGTTACCAGGAGGTCAGATCCATTATGGATCACATTCTGGTGAACCCTAGCGCTACTTGGAACATAGCCTAAGATGTGTATAATTCCAAAAAAAAATTATGTACATAAAACAACAAAAATGTAACTGCAATATCATCTGAAACAAATTTACTGAAAACATCTTTTTTGGACATGAATTGGGAAATTCCGACAGCTCCTTGAGGAACTCTAATAATGTTATGTGATGGGGTGCGTGCATGAGCCACAGCAGTACTGTTCCAAAAAACATTTGTTTTAGATGTTCTACTTGCACATTCTGCTGGATCCATTACTTCTTTATCATCTGAGGAATCGCTGGACGATGAAGTTGATACATTAGCTGGTGGAATATACTCTTCATCCGACAAAGAAATGTCACTGTCTTCATCACTATTGAAAATAATCGCCTCAATTTCTTGGACAGTCAATCCCCTTGATGTAGACTGTGCCATTGTAATCATAAGGTACCTTCACACGAAACGACGCTGCAGCGATAGCGACAACGATGCCGATCGCTGCAGTGTCGCTGTTTGGTCGCTGGAGAGCTGTCACACAGACCGCTCTCCAGCGACCAACGATGCCGAGGTCCCCGGGTAACCAGGGTAAACATCGGGTTGCTAAGCGCAGGGCCGCGCTTAGTAACCCAATGTTTACCCTGGTTACCAGCGTAAAATGTAAAAAAAACAAACACTACATACTCACCTGCGCGTCCCCCGGCGTCCGCTTCCTGCACTGACTGACTGACTGAGCGCCGGCAGTAGCAGGGCACAGCGGTGACGTCACCGCTGTGCTTTCACTTTCACTTTGCGGCGCTCAGTCAGTGTGGGAAGCAGACGGCGGGGGATGCGAATGTAAGTATGTGCTGTTTGTTTTTTTTACATTTTACACTGGTAACCAGGGTAAACATCGGGTTACTAAGCGCGGCCCTGCGCTTAGTAACCCGATGTTTACCCTGGTTACCAGTGTAAAATATCGCTGGTATCGTTGCTTTTGCTGTCAAACACAACGATACACGGCGATCGGACGACCAAATAAAGTTCTGAACTTTATTCAGCGACCAGCGACATCACAGCAGGATCCTGATCGCTGCTGCGTGTCAAACTAAACGATATCGCTAGCCAGGACGCTGCAACATCACGGATCGCTAGCGATATCGTTACAAAGTTGTTTCGTGTGAAGGTACCTTTAGATGTGAGTAAACTAAAATGAAAAGTAAAAAATAAAGATTACAATCAGGCTTGTGCACTATACACTGTGTGTGCTAAGACTTTGTTAGTGTTTGTGTGCTTAGGGTAAAGTACAGCCCCCCTACTCTTACCTTCAACAGATCACTTTCTTGTAAGTGCAGTAGAAGCCTCTGGTTTTGGAGCTCAGAAAGGTTCTTTGTTACAGACCAAAGAAAGCTGACTTCTTCCTCCAAAGTCTCTCCAGCAACTAGGATTTAGGACTAAAGGACCTGTACTGACATCATAATCACGTTACTTTGTGAGGGGAAACTCCCTTCCAGGATCACATTACCATGTCAGGCAGAATCCACACTCTTCCCAGCAACAGCCATCGACCAATAGTCATAAAGACTGAGTCATAAGTTCTTCCCCAACAACAGTACAGACAAAAAGACTGAGGAGTACATGTAAACCAAAGCAGGCCTCAAAGGCCCCAGGTACTTGAATCTGGGGTAGTCACAAAAAAAGCGTTGCTATACGAGATGCCTATAACATAAAAATATATGAACAACTGGATATTACTAACAACTATATACCTGAGGATTACCTTGAGTTTCAAAATTCTAACTAATGTAGTTTTACAGATAATAGAAAACAAGTAACCTAGCAGGCCTGCGAGGCCCCAGGTACGCGTTCTAGGGTTCAGCCTGAAGGTGACATTAGAACCACAGGGTGAAAGCACATACAGTGGGGCAAAAAAGTATTTAGTCAGTCAGCAATAGTGCAAGTTCCACCACTTAAAAAGATGAGAGGCGTCTGTAATTTACATCATAGGTAGATCTCAACTATAAGAGACAAACTGAGAAAAAAAAATCCAGAAAATCACATTGTCTGTTTTTTTTATCATTTTATTTGCATTTTATGGTGGAAAATAAGTATTTGGTCAGAAACAAACAATCAAGATTTCTGGCTCTCACAGACCTGTAACTTCTTCTTTAAGAGTCTCCTCTTTCCTCCACTCATTACCTGTAGTAATGGCACCTGTTTAAACTTGTTATCAGTATAAAAAGACACCTGTGCACACCCTCAAACAGTCTGACTCCAAACTCCACTATGGTGAAGACCAAAGAGCTGTCAAAGGACACCAGAAACAAAATTGTAGCCCTGCACCAGGCTGGGAAGACTGAATCTGCAATAGCCAACCAGCTTGGAGTGAAGAAATCAACAGTGGGAGCAATAATTAGAAAATGGAAGACATACAAGACCACTGATAATCTCCCTCGATCTGGGGCTCCACGCAAAATCCCACCCCGTGGGGTCAGAATGATCACAAGAACGGTGAGCAAAAATCCCAGAACCACGCGGGGGGACCTAGTGAATGAACTGCAGAGAGCTGGGACCAATGTAACAAGGCCTACCATAAGTAACACACTACGCCACCATGGACTCAGATCCTGCAGTGCCAGACGTGTCCCACTGCTTAAGCCAGTACATATCCGGGCCCATCTGAAGTTTGCTAGAGAGCATTTGGATGATCCAGAGGAGTTTTGGGAGAATGTCCTATGGTCTGATGAAACCAAACTGGAACTGTTTGGTAGAAACACAACTTGTCGTGTTTGGAGGAAAAAGAATACTGAGTTGCATCCATCAAACACCATACCTACTGTAAAGCATGGTGGTGGAAACATCATGCTTTGGGGCTGTTTCTCTGCAAAGGGGCCAGGACGACTGATCCGGGTACATGAAAGAATGAATGGGGCCATGTATCGTGAGATTTTGAGTGCAAACCTCCTTCCATCAGCAAGGGCATTGAAGTTGAAACGTGGCTGGGTCTTTCAACATGACAATGATCCAAAGCACACCGCCAGGGCAACGAAGGAGTGGCTTCGTAAGAAGCATTTCAAGGTCCTGGAGTGGCCTAGCCAGTCTCCAGATGTCAACCCTATAGAAAACCTTTGGAGGGAGTTGAAAGTCCGTGTTGCCAAGCGAAAAGCCAAAAACATCACTGCTCTAGAAGAGATCTGCATGGAGGAATGGGCCAAAATACCAACAACAATGTGTGGCAACCTTGTGAAGACTTACAGAAAACGTTTGACCTCTGTCATTGCCAACAAAGGATATGTTACAAAGTATTGAGATGAAATTTTGTTTCTGACCAAATACTTATTTTCCACCATAAAATGCAAATAAAATGATAAAAAAACAGACAATGTGATTTTCTGGATTTTTTTTTCTCAGTTTGTCTCCCATAGTTGAGGTCTACCTATGATGTAAATTACAGACGCCTCTCATCTTTTTAAGTGGTGGAACTTGCGCTATTGCTGACTGACTAAATACTTTTTTGCCCCACTGTATATACATATAACATAGACATCTTATGACAGATCATTGCAAAATCATGCTTTTACTTTATTTTGTGCTACACATCTCTGGATTTGGAAAGCTAATAGAAAATGCATGATATGGTGCTCTGTGCATCAATTAATGGTATTAAGGTTGTTTTCACCCATAGAGCAAAGCAGCACTAGCTTCACTGGTACTGATAGTACAACCCCAGGCAAAAATTATGGAATCACCAGCCTTGGAGGATGTTCATTCAGTTGTTTAATTTTGTAGAAAAAAAGCAGATCACAGACATGGCACAAAACTAAAGTCATTTCAAATCGCAACTTTCTGGCTTTAAGAAACACTAAAAGAAATCAAGAACAAAAAATGTGGTAGTCAGTAATGGTTACTTTTTTAAACCAAGCATAGGGTCTCCACACACACACACCTCCCCTCTGCGCACGGTATCCTGAAGCCCCACAATCGCCGGCAGCTGCAAGTCTTGTGCAGCATCCTGAAGCCCCACTATTGCCGGCAGCTTCCTGTCTCGCAAAGCCGTGGCATTGAATGATGATGTAATTCAGCCACTGCAGTGTGAGACAGGAATTGCGGGCAGAAAGCAGGATGGATCCATTCCCTGCTCCGCTGCCTGCAAGATAAAATGGCAGCGGAGCTGCAGGAATTGCTCCCTGCCCGCCACACATGAGGGCAATTTGGTCAGGGTCCCCCCCGTAGCCTCAGGGCCGGATAAACTGGCCAGATTGCCCTCATTATTAGCTGCCCTGCAGGGGCCCCCTGGAGCCACCGGGCCCCGGTGCAGCTGCACCGGTTGAACCGGCGGTATGTCCGTCCATGTCTTGTTCAGATGTGCACTGTCCATCTAAAAATCAGACACTGACCAATGTGATTCAGTAGAACTGTTCAGATTAGAATTTTTAACACGGACCAAGCATCTTTTGTTAAAAAATCCCAGTATGTGCCATGTTTTCTCATACTTCATATGAGACTCGCCTATTCAAATCTATGGGTACGCAAATAAAATCAAATTTTTTTGTGCACCCATAGGTTTGCTTATTGATTCCTTGCCTTTAATTGTGCCAAATTTATCAGTGTGTCATTCCATTCGATAAATTTGCCCCATATAAATATAAAATTTTTGCCTAGAAATGTTACTTCACTTTTTACGCCGTCCTTTAACTAGAGAAAGTTTGACTATTAGTGCAGCATTTCAAAAAAAGTCACAATTTATAAATATGGCTAAAACAGGGAATATGAGCTCAAAATAAAAATGATGGACTTGCTGCATAGACAGAACGCAACTTTTATAAAAATAATAAAAAATGCCACCAAAACAGGCACAAAACAAATTATTAATTCCCCCATTGTCTTATTCTTAGGCCATGTGCACACGTTCAGTATTTTTCGCATTTTTTTTGCGTTTTTTCGCTATAAAAACGTGATAAAAACGCGAAAAAAACGCGAAAAAAACGCTAACATATGCCTCCCATTATTTTCAGTGTATTCCGCATTTTTTGTGCAAATGTAGCCTTTTTTTCCGCGAAAAAATCGCATCGCGGAAAAAAAAGCAACATGTTCATTAAAATGCGGAATTGCAGGGGATTCCGCACACCTAGGAGTCCATTGATCTGCTTACTTCCCGCACGGGGCTGTGCACACCATGCGGGAAGTAAGCAGATTATGTGCGGTTGGTACCCAGGGTGGAGGAGAGGAGACTCTCCTCCACGGACTGGGCACCATATAAGTGGTCAAAAAATAAGAATTAAAATAAAAATAGTCCTATACTCACCTTCGATGTCTTCCCGCCTCTCAGCTGCATGCTGCTTCGGTTCCTGTAGCTGGTGTGCGGTGAAGGGCCTGTGATGAAGTTACTGTCTTGTGATTGGTCACGTGACCGCGACGTCATGGAAGGTCCTGCGCGCACACACCATCTATACGGAACGGACGCCGGTGAGGAGATCAGCTGTCTGCGGGTTAGTATAAGCATTTTTTTTATTTTTTGTATTATTTTTAAACATTCTATCTTTTACTATAGATGCTGCAAAAGCAAAAAGTAAAAAGTTGGTCACACTTGTCAAACGCTATGTTTGACAAGTGTGACCAACCTGTCAGTCAGTTTTCCAAGCGATGCTACAGGTCGCTTGGAAAACTTTAGCATTCTGCAAGCTAATTACGCTTGCAGAATGCTAAAAAAACACGAAAAAAACGCATAAAATGAAAATGCGGATTTCTTGCAGAAAATTTCCGGTTTTCTTCAGGAAATTTCTGCAAGAAATCCGGACGTGTGCACATACCCTTACAGATTTGGTTGTTATTGATTAAAGATAAAGTCCATGATTGCCCATGGCCTTAAGATAATCTGCTATACTAATATCTGTCACTCAACCTACGGTATATCTATGCACCTTTCTTCCATTACTTATATAACACTAGTATATTCTATTTATATTGGCCTCTTTCTCCACTGGCACTCACAATCAACTTTTACTGCGAATACACATACTAAGGTGAATTAAAAGTATTAGGACTATTAGGAGATTTTCAAAAATAAAATCCAGACAATCACATTATATCAATTATATAAATTTATTTACTTTTTGGAGTGAAAAATAAGTATTTGATCCACTACCAACTATTAAGAGTTCTGGCTCCTACTGACCAGTTAGACGCACCTAATCAACTTGTTACCTACATTAAAGACAGCTGACTTACATTGGCACCTTTATAAAAGACTGCTGTCCACATACTCAATTAATCAGTCAGACTCTAACCTCTACAACACGGGCAAGACCAAAGAGCTTTACAAGGATGTCAGGGACAAGATCATTGACCTGCACAAAGCTGGAATGGGCTATAAAACCATAAGTAAGATGCTGGTTGAAAACGAGATGACTGTTGGTGCAATAGTAAGAAAATGGAAGAAATACAAAATGACTGTCAATCAACATCGATCTGGGGCATCATGCAAAATCTCACCTCGTGGGGTATCCTTGATCATGAGAAAGGTGAAAGATCAGACTAAAACTACACGGAGGGAATTTGTTTATAAATGTAGAACTTGCAGAAACACAAGATGTCATCATGGACAGGAGGCAGATCAAGAGTTAACAGTTTTATTTAACAACAAATCACACTTCATGCAGGGAGTGATTGGTGGTAAGGTAATGATGAGTTGGAGGGTAGTGTTAGGGAGTGGGACGGGATTGGAGAAAGCAAATCAGAATAGGGACGAATGTTAATACAATACCAAGAGAGATGAAACTTATCGGACTGTAGTCTTCTTCTGTATGGCGTCTCAGGGTTCCAACAGTGGCACCGACAACAGCGGCACATGATGTCTCAAGGTGGTCTGTGATGAGTGGGGATCCAACGATGGCACCGGCAACAGCGGCATGTGATGTCTCAAGGTCGTCTGTGATGAGCGGGGATCCAACAATGGCATCGACAACAGCGACACATGATGTCTTGGCATAGTCTTTCTGGAGGCAGTCCCTTTCCCGTGCCCACGTGTGTCTGGCACGGTACTAAGTCCAACATATGAGACCACCAAAGTGAGACTTCGCTCCGCGGCATACACTGGTCCGGAGTGACAGGGCTTGGGCCAAATCGCCTGCCTCTCTCTGCGTCGCACCGCTGTCACGGTCCCCGATGTTAAGGCGGAGTCTCCTTCAGTCACAGTGGTGCCTGTGTGGAGGAGTACTGTCGGGTAGGGCCGTATGTTTGCCAATGAACACCTGGATGATTCTGTGAGTGATTGGGAGTAGATGCTGTGGTCAGATGAGATAAAAATTGAGGTCTTTGGCATTAACTCAACTCGCCGTGTTTGAAGGAAGAGAAATGCTGCCTATGACCCAAAGAACACCATCCCCACTGTCAAGTATGGAGGTGGAAACATTATGTTTTGAGGGTGCTTCCCTGCTAAGCGCACAGGACTACTTCACCACATCAATGGGAGAATGGATGGAGCCATGTACTGTAAAATCTTGAGTGACAACCTCCTTTCCTCCGCCAGGACATTAAAAATGGTTCGTGGCTGGGTCTTCCAGCAAGACAATGACCAAAAACATACAGCCA
This sequence comes from Ranitomeya variabilis, assembly GCF_051348905.1. Taxonomy (NCBI): domain Eukaryota; kingdom Metazoa; phylum Chordata; class Amphibia; order Anura; family Dendrobatidae; genus Ranitomeya; species Ranitomeya variabilis. Next base: position 419,399,840 of record NC_135235.1, read on the forward strand.
AGGCAACAAACAAGTGGCTCAAAAAGAAGCACCTTATGGTCATGAAGTGGCCTAGCCAGTCTCCAGACCTTAATCCCATAGAAAACTTATGGAGGGAGATGAAGCTGCGAGTTGTCAAGCAACAGACATATCTTAATAATTTAAAGATGATCTGCAAAGAGGAGTGGACCAAAATTCCTCCTGACGTGCGCAAACCTCATATTCAACTACAAAAAACATCTGACTGCTGTGCTTGCCAACAAGGGTTTTGCAACCAAGTATTAAGTCTTGTTTGCCAGAGGGATCAAATACGTATTTCTCACTGCAAAAGGCAAATAAATTGATATAATTTATACAATGTGATTTTCTGGATTTTATTTTTGATATTCTATCTCTCAATGTTAAAATTAACCTACCCTTAAAATTATAGACTGTTCATGTCTTTGTCAGTGGGCAAACTTACAAAATCGTAAAGGGATCAAAATCTTATTTCCCCACTGTATATATTCTTTGAATTCCAAACCAGGACTCTTGTGCTGCTGGACATCACTGAACTGAATTTTCACCATCTGCTGTCCTTTTTTTCCATCAATTCGTAGTTCAATTACATGAAGGAGATAGTTGATCTAATGACATTAAAAACATTACTGTTTATATTTCAATAATGAAATAATCTAGATAAGTAACAGTGAACACAACAAAAATGCCTGCTATTAGATTGAATAGTCTCTGGCAATACAGTTCTTCACGGGATGTGCAAAATTAATCACAGGGTTCAGTAGTCTCAATAGTCTAACTCAAGTCCACAATAATGTTCTGGGAGATTATGTCTCCTACTGTTATTCACCTGTCTGGGGTATCCTGGGCTATGCTTCCTTGACCTCAATCTGCTGCCCTGTGTTGTGCTCCATGTTGGATTTTGCAGGTTGCCCAGTTTGCTCAGCTATGTCATCTCCATGGTCCTATTTAAAGCCCATTGGGATACACAACTGTTTCTTAGTATTGAGATTCAATACTTTAGTTTGATGTAGAATCATAGAATCATAAAATGTTAGAGTTAGTGGGGACCTCAAGGGTCATCGTGTCCATTCCCCTGCTTACTGCAGCACAGAATTCACTAAACCATCTCAGACAGATGTATGTCAAGTCTCTGTTTGAATACTTCCACTGAAGGAAAACTCTCCACTTCTCATGTTTCCATGTGAAAATGAGAATAAGGATGATCCCTCTACACTGTGACATCACTTAAGATATTTGTACACAGCTATTAAGTTTCCTCTTAGTCTTCTTGTTTGCAAGCTAAACATTCCCAGATCTTTTAACCATTCCTCGTAGGACATACTTTACAGTCCGCTCACCATCCTGGTAGCTCTTCTGAGCTTGCTCCAATTTCTCAATGTGTTCTTTAAGATGTCGTGCCAAGAACTGGACACAGTATTACAGATGAGGCCTGACCAAGGAGGAGTAGAGGGGGATAATACTTCATGCTGCTGCACCTTCACTTCCTATGCACACCGCGCTTAACCTGCTTCAATCCCTGCTGACTTCCATTTCATTTGCCCTGCTGCCCCCTTAATTTTTGAGTGTGTAACATCCTTGCTCCCCATGTGCCATCCTGCCAGCGGCACCAACTCCTGTGGACTGTGCACCCACCCGGAGCTGGAGCTTAATGGGTCCACTTCACAAAGTGAGCCTCACTCCTACCTCACTCTGCAGTTAGCCCGAGCTGTGTACATTCTTTTTCCCCTTGCTACCGTACCCAGCAGGAACTGGCTGAAGATTTTACTGTAGCTACCTGAAGATCCCAGGTATTAAACCACAAAACTGAATTCTGCTTCTTCAGGGACTCTGTGTCATGTCGGACGCTGTTCAGACCAGGTCGTCCGACAGACAGCGGTAGTTCCGCTTTTGACCACTATTTGCTCATTGGCATCGGCTAGATTTTGTCTAGCTGTTCTGGGGTTAATTTACCTGATCCTCGGATTGGAAGCTGGGCCATGCCCATTGCCTTTAAATAGCTTTCCTGATCATTGGGCATCGCCGATTATAGCTTCTGACTTGCGTTGTTATCTCGGTCTGGAGTGGAGAGCTGGTTGTTGGAGGATCGTCGCTGGTGGTGTATTTTCCTTTGTCTTATTTACTCCTTCCTATATTTGTGTTTATTTTGCCCTGCACATTTATAATGTATTCCTGAGTGACTGCGGCGTGGTGTATATTTTCCTTTATCCTTGTCTGTGCTAACTGTGGGTATTGGTGTATTACATTCACTGTGTGGAGGGCGAAGGTTTTCAGCTTAGGGTTGTAACAGGAGACAGGGTGAGGTTCGAGGCCTGGACATGCACACCATCAGTGTAAACTTCAGGTAGAGGGTCAGTCAGCATTTCCCTAGTCTGAGGGAAATTGCAGGGGCCCGGGTTATTAGCTCTCACCCACCTAGTCTCCCCGTGACACTCTGGTATTACTCTCCCTTTGCTGAATCTGTACACCGGATTTTAAGCACTTCAACTACAGGCCACTTTCATCTGCAATCATATACTGAGCTCTGTACACACGTCTGATGTCTGCAGAAGAACACAAAATCCTGATGAAGGATCTGGAGACCTTTGCTGTATAATAAATCCCAAAGTCTTTTTGTTGTGTGTTCAAATATACTGTAAGTTGATAGCTTTTTGGGACATCAATCAAAATTGAATTTAAAAAAGAGGTATTCTAGGGAAGGTGGTCTTCTCAAAGAAAGTAGCCAATATGAATATAAAATCTGTCTGGATAAAATGTGTCCCTCAGAAGTGGTCTTTTACAAAGATTACACTGTATTTGTCTTTCTTTGGATCCTAAAATAAGATGTTCAAATTTGGTGATTTGACTAAATAGGCCTTAAAATTATAGCATCAAAATCTGGAGTTTAGTTGGAATTCTAAATACTACATTACAGTGAGTCAGTGGAGGAGTTACATCTGCATAGAAAATAAAGCCATCAACTAATACATGTATCTAGTTCAGTGATTCATTTATTTAAATATATGAAATTATCCATAGTCTGCCTGTGCGCACCATATGAAACAGTGGTTAAGTCGCAGATGGGGGCGATAGGGAGGAGTACGTGTCATTCAAATTCATATCTTAAAAAATGTTCTTTATACAGCTCCCAGTGACACATCATGCAAAGAAAAATAACTGCAAATTGTTTAGCAAGATAGAAGGAGGCATTATTCAGGCTCAGTGTGTGAATATGCAGAGCTGGGCCGATCTAAACACGGAGATCATTTAAGCTTGAAGCGTGGCTGTTCATCTAGAAACAAGGATTGATGCCGCTGTCACACAGTACAGAATTGATGACTTCAACACTTGTTTTAAATTATCAGGTTTTTTTTCTTGCCATCATTTATGCCTTATGTTTTCAGCCCATTTTTTTTAAATTTCAGCAGTTTTGATACACTACGAGAGACTAGCGGCAGAGCGTAAACTAATAGAAACAGCGGCCTTATTTGATGTTTCAAACTATTCAACCGGCGTCTTCTTTTTCCGTACATAGCAGCATTTACTGATTTCAAATGACATGATGTATTTATTATTGTACTTAGATGGTTATGCACCAAGAAAGAGCAGGGGAGCATAAGAAAGTCAAAGCATTAGGCTCACAAGAAGACGAAAAGTTTGCGTAAAAAGCGAGTGAAGTTTTTAGACAGTTCATTTCGCTGAGCTTCACTTTCAGCTATGCCTCTCTAAGTTTTCCTTTTGTGTGTTTTAGAACATTTTTGGGAGAACTTGTTTTCAACCCATTTTTTAATTCAGCAGTTTTGCTACACTAGGAGAGCCCAGCGGCAGAGTGCAACTATTGGAAACAACAGCCTTATTTGACTCTTCAAACTGTTCAACAGCAGCTTCCTTACATAGCAGCATTCACTGATTTCAAGTGACATAGTGTATTTATTATCATACTAAGAAGGGTATGCATCAGGAAATAGTAGGGAAGAAGAAGAAGAAAGTATTGATAGTACAAGAAGAAGAAAGTTTGTGACAAGAGCGAGTAAAGTTTTTAGACGTTCTTCTAGTTGACCTTGATTTTCAGCTCTGCTGCCCTAATTTTTCTATAGTATATACAGTGTATTTTCAGAACTTTTATTTATTGTTTCAAAATTCCAGGACTGGAAATGTTATATGGAAATTGCATTAAAATTGCCACATCTTACTAGTTGTTTTGTTTCACATCATGTCTTTTTATAGATTTTTTGCTTAATAAAATATAGCAGAACACAAGAAAATAATCCAATCCCCTCTGTTGTGAATTCCATTCTTGGGCTCCATCCTGTGGTTGCGAATGGTATTTTTGGGAGTTCTGCTCTTGGGCTCCCTCTGGTGGTTTCAAGTGGAACTTAGCAGCTGCGTTCACTAATCGGTTTCCTGGCCTTGTTATTTAACTGGGCTTTTGGCTTTAGTGGATGCCAGCTGTCAATGTATTTCCTGTGGATTCAGTTCTTTCCTGGAAGTTCTCTGTTGGCTAGTCCATTTTCAGCTTAAGATAAGTCTGCTACTTTTGGGGTTTTCCCTGCTTATGACCTTCTGTTTAGTTCAATTTATGTCTCTTTGTCCAGCTTGTCATTATGAAATATTCCGGCTAGTTGGAAGCTCTGGGGTCGCAGATTTGCCCCCTCCACACCGTGAGTCGGTGTGGTGGTTATTTTTGCAAACTCTGCGTGGACTTTTAGTTTTTATACTGACCGCACAGCAACCTATCCTATCTCTGTCTATTTAGATAGTAGTGGCCTCCTTTGCTAAAAAATCTAGTTTCATTTCTGAGTTTGTCATTTCCCTCTCCACTCACCGTCAATATTTGTGGGGGGCTATCTTCCTTTGGGGGTTTCTCTGAGGCGAGATAGCTTTCCGTTTCCATCTTTAGGGGTAGCTAGTTTTTAGGCTGTGCAGAGGCGTCTAGGCAGAGTTAGGTACGCTCCACGGCTATTTCTAGTGTTGGTGTTAGGAGTAGGGATTGCGGTCAGTAAAGTTACCACCTCCTCAGAGCTAGTCCTATTTTTGTTTTACCCACCAGGTCATTTCAGTGCTGCTCCGTATTGAGTCCATGATTGGTTTTGCCCACCAGGTCATCTCAGCACCGCTCCGTACCCACCAGGTCATAACAGTACAGCTGGCCCACAATGTGTTAAATGCATCTCAAAAGAGGGAAGAGAAAGTTCTGAGTCATTTTTTTTTTGTGTTGCTTGTTTTGTCCTTTTTTTTTTTTCCCCTTGATTTTTGGATGGTGCAGGAGCTTGGTGCTGATATGGAGGTTCAGGGTTTGTCTGCGCGTGTTGATCATCTCGCTGCAAGGGTACAGAGTATCCAAGACTATGTTGTTCAAACTCCTGTTTCTGAGCCTAGAATTCCTATTCCTGATTTGTTTTCTGGGGATAGATCTAGGTTTTTGAATTTTAAAAATAATTGCAGATTATTTTTTGCTCTGAGACCCCGTTCCTCTGGTGACCCCATTCAGCAGGTGAAGATTGTTATTTCTCTGTTGCGTGGCGACCCGCAGGACTGGGCATTCTCCCTTGAGCCAGGGAATCCTGCATTGCTCAATATAGATTTGTTTTTTCAAGCACTTGGACTGCTTTATGACGAACCCAATTCTGTGGATCAGGCAGAAAAAATTTTGCTGGCTCTGTGTCAGGGTCAGGAAGCAGTAGAGATATATTGTCAGAAATTTAGAAAGTGGTCTGTGCTTACAAAATGGAATGAGGATGCCCTGGTGGCTATTTTCAGAAAGGGTCTTTCTGAAGCTCTTAAAGATGTTATGGTGGGGTTTCCCACGCCTGCTGGTTTGAACGAATCAATGTCTCTGGCCATTCAGATTGATCGGCGCTTACGTGAACGTAAGGAGGTGCACCATATGGCGGTGTCCTCTGGGCAGAGTTCTGAGCCTATGCAATGCGATAGAGTTTTGACGAGAGCAGAACAGCAGGAGTTCAGATGTCAGAATGGGCTGTGTTTTTACAGTGGTGACGCTACTCATGCTATCTCTGACTGCCCGAAGCGAACTAGGAGGGTTGCTAGGTTGGTTACCATCAGTACCTTACAGCCTAAATTTCTCTTGTCTGTTACCCTGATTTGCTCATTGTCGTCCTTTTCTGTAATGGCATTTGTGGATTCTGGTGCTGCCCTGAACTTAATGGACCTAGAATTTGCCAAGCGCTGTGGTTTTTCCTTGGAGCCGTTGCAGAGTCCTATTCCCTTGAGGGGGATTGATGCTACGCCATTGGCCAAGAATAAACCTCAGTACTGGACACAGTTAGCCATGAACATGGCTCCAGCACATCAGGAAAATATTCGCTTTTTGGTGTTGCATAAGTTGAATGATGTGGTTGTGCTGGGCTTTCCATGGTTACAGGTACATAATCCAGTGCTGGATTGGAAATCCATGTCCATGACTAGTTGGGGTTGTCAGGGGATACATAGTGACATTCCTCTGATGTCAATTTCCTCGTCCCCTTCTTCTGAGGTTCCTGAGTTTTTGTCAGATTTCCAGGATATATTTGAGGAGCCTAAATCCAGTCCTCTGCCTCCTCATAGGGACTGTGATTGCGCTATTAATTTGATTCCTGGCTGTAAGTTCCCTAAGGGTCCACTTTTCAATCTGTCTGTGCCAGAGCATACCGCTATGCGGACTTATGTAAAAGAGTCCTTGGAGAAGGGGCATATTCGCCCGTCTTCGTCACCGTTGGGAGCGGGGTTCTTTTTTGTTGCCAAGAAGGATGGCTCCTTGAGGCCCTGTATAGATTATCGCCTTCTCAATAAGATCACGGTCAAATTCCAGTACCCTTTGCCTTTGCTTTCTGATTTGTTTGCTCAGATCAAAGGGGCTAGCTGGTTTACCAAGATTGACCTTCGAGGGGCGTATAATCTGGTTCGTATCAAACAGGGTGATGAATGGAAAACAGCATTTAATACGCTCGAAGGCCATTTTGAATATCTTGTGATGCCTTTCGGGCTCTCTAATGCTCCATCTGTGTTTCAGTCCATTATGCATGATATTTTCCGGGAGTATTTGGATAAATTTATGATTGTATATTTGGATGATATTTTGTTTTTTTCCGATGATTGGGAGACTCATGTGAAGCAGGTCAGGATGGTATTTCAGATTCTTCGTGCTAATACACTGTTTGTGAAGGGGTCTAAGTGCCTTTTTGGAGTTCAGAAGGTTTCTTTTCTGGGGTTCATTTTTTCTCTCTCGGCTATTGAAATGGACCCTGTTAAGGTCCAGGCTATTTATGATTGGACTCAGCCCACATCTGTGAAGAGCCTTCAGAAATTTTTGGGCTTTGCTAATTTTTATCGTCGCTTCATTGCTAATTTTTCTACTGTGGTTAAACCTCTGACCGATTTGACCAAGAAAGGTGCAGATGTGGTGAATTGGTCCTCTGCGGCTGTGGAGGCCTTTCAGGAGCTTAAGCGTCGTTTTACTTCTGCCCCTGTGTTGCGTCAGCCAGATGTTTCTCTCCCTTTTCAGGTTGAGGTTGACGCTTCTGAGATTGGGGCAGGAGCTGTTCTGTCTCAGAGAAGCTCTGATGGCTCTGTGTTGAAGCCGTGTGCTTTCTTCTCCAGAAAGTTTTCGCCTGCTGAGCGTAATTATGATGTCGGCAATCGGGAGTTGTTGGCTATGAAGTGGGCATTCGAGGAGTGGCGACATTGGCTTGAGGGAGCCAAGCATCGTGTTGTTGTCTTGACCGACCATAAGAATCTGATTTACCTTGAGTCGGCCAAGCGCTTGAATCCTAGACAGGCTCGGTGGTCTTTGTTTTTCTCCCGTTTTGATTTTATGGTCTCGTATCTTCCGGGATCTAAGAATGTGAAAGCGATGCCTTGTATAGGAGTTTTTTGCCTGATTCTCCTGGAGTCCGTGAGCCGCCTGGTATTCTCAAAGAGGGGGTGATTCTTTCTGCTATCTCCCCTGATTTGTGGCGGGTGCTTCAGGAGTTTCAGGCTGATAGACCCGACCGCTGTCCTGTGGGGAAATTGTTTGTTCCTGATAGATGGACTAATAAGGTGATTTCTGAGATCCATTGTTCGGTGTTGGCTGGTCATCCTGGGATCTTTGGAACCAGAGATTTGGTTGCCAGGTCCTTTTGGTGGCCTTCTTTGTAACGGGATGTGCGTTCCTTCGTGCAGTCCTGTGGAATTTGTGCTCGGGCTAAGCCCTGCTGTTCTCGTGCTAGTGGGTTGCTTTTGCCCTTGCCTATCCCTGAGAGGCCCTGGACGCATATTTCCATGGATTTTATTTCCGATCTTCCTGTGTCCCAGAAGATGTCTGTCATCTGGGTGGTTTGTGACCGGTTTTCTAAAATGGTCCATTTGGTACCTTTGCCTAAGTTGCCTTCCTCCTCTGATTTGATCCTTTGTTTTTCCAGCATGTGGTTCGTTTGCATGGTATTCTGGAGAATATTGTGTCTGACAGAGGTACCCAGTTTGTTTCTAGGTTTTGGCGGTCCTTTTGTGGTAGAATGGGCATTAATTTGTCTTTTTCTTTGGCATTTCACCCTCAGACAAATGGACAGACGGAGCGAACCAATCAGACCTTGGAAACCTACTTGAGATGCTTTGTGTCTGCTGATCAGGATGATTGGGTTACCGTCTTGCCGTTGGCCGAGTTTGCCCTTAATAATCGGGCTAGTTCGGCTACTTTGGTTTCGCCTTTTTTTTGCAATTTCGGTTTTCATCCTCGTGTTTCTTCAGGGCAGATTGAGTCTTCGGTCTGTCCTGGGGTGGATTCTGTGGTGGACAGGTTGCAGCGGATTTGGACTCATGTGGTGGACAATTTAACATTGTCTCAGGAAAAGGCTCAACGTTTTGCTAACCGCCGTCAGTGCATTGGTCCCCGACTTCGGGTTGGGGATTTGGTCTGGTTGTCTTCTCGTCATGTTCCTATGAAGGTCTCTTCCCCTAAGTTCAAACCTCGTTTTATTGGTCCTTATAGGATTTAGGAAATTATCAATCCGGTGTCTTTTCGTTTGGCCCTTCCAGCTTCGTTTTCCATTCATAATGTGTTCCATAGATCTTTGTTGCGGAGATATGTGGTGCCTATGGTTCCCTCCGTTGACCCTCCTGCTCCGGTGTTGGTTGAGGGGGAGCTGGAATATGTGGTGGAGAAGATTTTGGATTCTCGTCTTTCAAGGCGGAAACTTCAGTATTTGGTCAAGTGGACGGGTTATGGCCAGGAGGATAACTCTTGGGTTTTTGCCTCCGATGTCCATGCTGCCGATTTGGTACGTGCTTTTCATTTGGCTCGTCCCGATCGGCCTGGGGGCTCTGGTGAGGGTTCGGTGACCCCTCCTCAAGGGGGGGGGGTACTGTTGTGAATTCCGTTCTTGGGCTCCATCCTGTGGTTGCGAATGGTATTTTTGGGAGTTCTGCTCTTGGGCTCCCTCTGGTGGTTTCAAGTGGAACTTAGCAGCTGCGTTCACTAATCGGTTTCCTGGCCTTGTTATTTAACTGGGCTTTTGGCTTTAGTGGATGCCAGCTGTCAATGTATTTCCTGTGGATTCAGTTCTTTCCTGGAAGTTCTCTGTTGGCCAGTCCATTTTCAGCTTAAGATAAGTCTGCTACTTTTTGGGTTTTCCCTGCTTATGACCTTCTGTTTAGTTCAATTTATGTCTCTTTGTCCAGCTTGTCATTATGAAATATTCCGGCTAGTTGGAAGCTCTGGGGTCGCAGATTTGCCCCCTCCACACCGTGAGTCGGTGTGGTGGTTATTTTTGCAAACTCTGCGTGGACTTTTAGTTTTTATACTGACCGCACAGCAACCTATCCTATCTCTGTCTATTTAGATAGTAGTGGCCTCCTTTGCTAAAAAATCTAGTTTCATTTCTGAGTTTGTCATTTCCCTCTCCACTCACCGTCAATATTTGTGGGGGGCTATCTTCCTTTGGGGGTTTCTCTGAGGCGAGATAGCTTTCCGTTTCCATCTTTAGGGGTAGCTAGTTCTTAGGCTGTGCAGAGGCGTCTAGGCAGAGTTAGGTACGCTCCACGGCTATTTCTAGTGTTGGTGTTAGGAGTAGGGATTGCGGTCAGTAAAGTTACCACCTCCTCAGAGCTAGTCCTATTTTTGTTTTACCCACCATGTCATTTCAGTGCTGCTCCGTATTGAGTCCATGATTGGTTTTGCCCACCAGGTCATCTCAGCACCGCTCCGTACCCACCAGGTCATAACACCCCTCCCCCCAGTTGCCCGATTCCCATACAAGATACGTAAAGAGACTAATAATTCTTCCTTTTTAATGGGTAACTCACTTAACACCTAAACTATCTGTAAAGTGTAATGTGATCAGACATGTGAAATAGACATCTTCCGCACCATCAGTTAGTGCCCCGATACACATTAGCCTTATGTCGGCAGAACCCAGCGATATCAACAGCTTTGGTTTGATGGTCTCATGTGTATGGAGGCACCAACTGACTTGTGATTTCCATACATTCCAGCTAGACATGTTCAGCATCTCTCAATTCACTCGTATTGGAACATTACTGCATGTATGCATCTCGCAGGTTGCATGACCTCCTACTTTCACTGTAGGCACCAGAGAATCCTGACTGTGTAGTGCATTTGCAGTGAAAATTCACTAGTCTGCAGTCAGTATAATGACTGCAGACTCATCACAAACTTGGACAACCCCTTTAATGCTTCTAACATAAATACAAATGTAGTAATCTTTAAATTATCAGATGTTACAACATTGTATTAAACGAAGCCTGTCAGGTCCCCAATGCCCTCCAACCCAGCACCATGCACTTATGTATCAGTAAGTTCCCTGCCTAACAAGCCATGTATAATGCTTTTAGGTAAAAATTAGGATTTAAAAAGCATTTATTTTGTTCCCATTTTCTATGCAAAATAGGACTTTGACTACTTAATGGGGCGTTAATTGACCCAGACAAGATATCCCTCTTTCCTTATCATCAGCCCCTTCAAATTTCATGCACATGCGCTGCACAGTGTCACTGCAGCCAGGTGTATGCTTCCCAGCTTCAGAGGTGCACTGCACATGACCGGAAGCCATCTTCTGAACTTCCGGCCATGCGCAGGGCACCTAAGAAGCTGGGTGTATGGTTCTCTGGATTCAGAGGTGCACTGTGCATGACTGAAAGACATCCTTTGCACTTCTGATCATGTTCAGTGTGCTTCTGAAGCATACACACAGCTTCAGAGATGAAGTGACGCTACTGAAATAAGCACTACACATGCGCGAGATTTGCAGAGGTTGGCGATGACCACAAGGGCGTGATGAACTCATCAGCTTCACCTGCTCTCACTGCTATCAGTGACAGCAGGCATACAGTGATGAGAGAACTACTCTATCTCTGACTGGTGGAATCAGATGACAGCGTTGGAAACAGTCAATGTTCGGGGTGCTGAACAACAACATGGACTTCCTAGAGAAGTAAGTCTGTGTTTTGGGTTCATGCATGGACAATAGGTGTTCAGTACAAACCCCGAATTTTACTGTTCAGGTTCGCTCATCACTGGCTGTATTTCATGCTAGTGGTAAATTTAGGCCAATATTTTTTGTGTTTATTTTTGAAAATTTCATAATTTTGGCAGAATTTAAAAATGTCACAATTTTCAAACTTTACATTTTTACATCCTTAAACCAATTAGTCATGCTGTACAAAATAATGAATAAATAACATTTTCCATTTCATTCACATTTTAAGAGCATGAAATTGGCTGGAATAGACAGCGGACACCATGTTGCATTTGCTGAGCTCTTAATGTACCTAAACAGTTTCCCCCCATAAGTGACCCTATTTGGGAAACTTCAACCCTCAAAGAATTTATCTAGAGAGGTGGTGAATAGACATGAGCGAATATGTTTGGAAAGCAATTGCCGAATCCGATTTTACCATATTCGTGCGATATTTGTACCATATTCACGCCGATTTGATGTTTGATGAACGTTTCCAAACATATTCACTCATCTGTACTCCCATTGACTCCAGTGGCGTTTTTGCCATGTTTGGCAAATATTGCAAATACGACGATCGCAATCCAAACCGAATATTGAAATATTCGCTCATCTCTAATGGTGTGCACCCTTCAGCTCATGTAACAGGTGTGCCACAGAATTTTACAACGTTGAGATGTGAAAATGAAAAAATACATTTTTCCCATAAAAATGCTTTTCATTTTCACAAGGGTAACAAATTGGATGAGAAATAGGAAATTACTGGAAAATCCCTAATGACTAGAAATCCCTAAGGGCTCATTCAGACATCAGCCCTATTTTTGTTTAAACCAATAAAACTTGTACCTATTATCGTCTATCGGGAGCGGATCTAGGAGCAGGAAAGCCTTTTGGATCTTCACATGGAGCTGCCTGGGACAAGATACAGCTTGCAGACAGCACAAAAAAAAGGTCTCCAGCAAAGACACAAGGTAAGTTTAAACTTCAATGTTTAAAGGACATAGTTTAAAAACCTTGCAGTTCCTAAAGTGGTAACAAATCATTGTGTTTCGGCTACGCCTTACTCATGACCCTATTTTTCTGCATTATAGTTTATGGAGCTGCTCACATGCATATTTAGTCTGCACCGAGATATGTCCAATTATGATCCAAGACATAGAACAAACTAGTCTATGGATCCATGAAACAAATTGATCAGTGCCACTAGATGCCACATGAGTGCGGCCTGTTTTTCATGTTGTTTGATCGATGAAGCTTAAAGGAGTTATTTAGGAATGTAGTTATTTTTTACTATGATGCTAAGAAGTTACAGGAAGGTAGTTGCTAAATACCTTCCTGTTCTGCCCGGCACCAATTTTTGCTGGCTCAGGAGATGACTCTTTTGCTTCATTTCACTTCATGTCAACCAAACAGCACCTTCTGTTTCAGTTTGCTCTGTCGATGGGTCTTCATTGTCGACAAAATGCTGATTGACAGTCAGCTCATTGTGGTTCAGCGCTGGGGAGCTGGCTGCCAATCAACATGACATCAGCAGGGATGCCCCCTTGAGTGAGCAGAGCAGAAGAGGAGAAACTGGTCTGTTGAAGTGTCGTCATCGGAAATAGGAGAATCACTGGCAGGAGCGGTCCATTACCACTCTGAGTTAGTAGAGATCATTGCTGAGTAGGCAGTTATCAACCTCTATTTTGTCACTTTTCTTTGTGACCTGCTCCCCCACCCAAGTATTTTCTGTCACATAAAAAAACACATTGTGTTATTTTTAGTATGATGAGCCCATCTTTGGCCCAAGTGTTAGTTTTTACCATCTTTCTTTCATCTACTTTTCTCATGTTAATGAAATATCCTACCGTACCCTAACCATCAAACAGTAAAATACAGATATCCATGTACTATGTAAAAAGGCATGATTGGTTATAATGGGTTTGTGATCTATCTGAGAAAATAACGCATAGCATACAAAAAAAGATGGAATCAATTACTTTTTCTTGCATACAGTAAAACATAACAATCAAATGCTATTTTGCCTTGCAACATATGTATATGGATATGGTTGGAGAGAGGTGAAATGTTCCTAGGAGCTCTTGTTTCACAATAGCCATGCAGTCTAAACAGACTATTGAACACCTGACGAAGGAGCGAAACTATTGTTCGTCAGGTGAAATGATTTTTTGATTTGCACAAAAGATCATCGTTCTCTGCAAGACATCATTCAAGATTAGTGGCAAATAGTGAAGAACGCACATGCTGGGATAGGTGTTATTTTAGGATATAGATGTTTTTCACGAGTGGCAACCTATGTATCAAAGATCGTGAGAACATGGTCTGCCTTTGTAAACGGGCTATTAAATGACAACCAATTAGAAAACAAGTAGATGATCAACAGTCATTTATTGTTGCCGATCAGCTGCTATTTATGGACTATTAGTGTATTGATACTTTATTTTGTTGTATATTTATTTATCATTCTTCCTGTTATTCCTCTTTTCGTAAAATATGTAAGGCAGCAATGAAACATGAAGTCTGTGGAGAAGTGGGAAAAAAGTTATAAGTGCAGCACTTAAAATGATATTTCCATTTTATATTCCCAACTACAAAAAAAAGAGTCAGTAGAATAGCAAAATGGAAATTACCTGAATTCATAGGGGTTTTGCTAATGTAGAAACAATGCCTTCAACGCAATGCAAACAAACTTTACACTGATTTCTTTGGTATGTAAATAAATTTCAGCTGCTGTTATGTTATATGTTAATTCAAATGCCTGCAAAATCCTGCATATTCCTATAGAGGGATTATAAATGGGAATTAACCAATGGATGAATTCACTATTGGGAAATGAAAATCTAATAATTAGTATAATATCCTAACCAGATTATATATAAATTATATTATCTCTTACATAATATTGTATTATAATATATCTAATTATAACAATGGAAAACATGCAGAGCTGGGACTTAAAGGGTTAGTCCGAAACCTAAAAGTACATTTTAATTAATAAATCTTTAAAAATTAATAACTTTTGTAATTTAAGTCATGGTAACTTTCCCTAGTGTTCACTCTGTACTGCAACTTAGGGTTGTCAACTTCCGATGACGATTTATACTAGTGCATGATGGGATACTCAAAAAAATCATTATCTGCTGGTTGAAACTGCTGTCATTCCCCTTTCCACCCTGAAATACAACGTCATGGGGAGGGGGAGTCTGGAACATCTTGACACTCTCCTTGATGCATTTGCCGCGTTTAAAATAAGCATCATCATAGACACTTTTCTTAGCAGCGGTTGTCTCTACACTTTATCCCTTGTGTGATGTGCATAGTGATAGTGCATGCTCTGTGTTGCCGAACAGAGGCAGTGTTTGCCTCGAAGTCATGCAGATGACAACGTGGCAAACAATAGATGTTCAGGCCCCCCATTTATGTGAATGGGATCCGGATTCAGATTCGGGTTCTGTTCTGGTACTCGAACCAAAGTTTTTTTAACTGTTCGGCCAAACCCATTAGACCCAAACATCCAGGGGTTCACCCATCACTACTTACAGTGGGTACGGAAAGTATTCAGACTCCTTTAAATTTTTCACTCTTTGCTTCATTGCAGCCATTTGGTAAATTCAGAAAGGTTCATTTTTTCACATTAACCCCTTCATGATCCCAAACGTTGTCCAATTTGTCCTGAGTATGCTGAAACCCCATATGTGGGAGAGAACCACTGTTTGGGTAAACGACAGGGCTCGGAAGGGAAGGAGCGCCATTTGACTTTTTGAATGAAAAATTAGCTCCAATCGTTAGCGGACACCATGTAACGTTTGGAGAGCCCCTGTGTGCCTCAACATTGGAGTTCCTCTACAAGTGACCCCGTTTTGGAAACTAGACCCCCCAAGGAACTTATGTAGATAGATAATGAGCACTTTGAACTCCCAGGTGCTTCACAAATTGATCCATAAAAATGAAAAAGTACTTTTTTTTCACAAAAATTTTCTTTTAGCCTCAATTTTTTTCATTTTGGGTACATGGGCAACAGGCAACAGGGTAAAATGGATAATAGAAATTTGTTGGGCAATTTCTCCTGAGTACACCGATACCTCATATGTGGGGGTAAACCACTGTTTGGGCACACGGCAGGACTCGGAAGGGAAGGAGCGCCATTTGATTTTTTTGAATGGAAAAGTGTCTTCAATCGTTAGCGGACACCATGTCGCATTTGGAGAGCCCCTGTGTGCCTAAACATTGGAAATACCCCACAAGTGACCCCATTTTGGAAACTAGACCCCCAAGGAACTTATCTAGATGTGTGGTGAGCACTTTGAACCCCCAAGTGCTTCACAGAATTTTATAACGCAGAGCCATGAAAATAAAAAATCATTTTTTTTCCCACAAAAATAATTTAGCCCACAATTTTTTATATTCACAAGGGCAACAGGAGAAATTGGACCCTAAAAGTTGTTGTCCAGTTTGTCCTGAGTACGATGGTACCCCATATGTGGGGGGGCGAACCACTATTTGGGCACACATCGGGGCTCGAAAGGGAAGCAGTAACATTTTAAAATGCAGACTTTAAATGAATGGTCTGTGGGCGTCATGTTACGTTTGCAGAGCCCTTGATGTGATTAAACAGTGGAAACCCCCAATTCTAACTCCAACCCAAAACCCAATGCAGCCCTAACCTTAATCCCAACCCTAACCATACCCCTAACCCTAATCCCAACCCTAACTTTACCCCCAACCCTAACCCTAATTTTAGCCCCAACCCTAACCCTAACAAGTGGGGGCTGTCAGGTGCGGGGGGCTGAGGAAATGCAGCAGCAGATGGAGGAGTTTGAGCTGGCAGCAGGGGAAGGGGGAGCGAGCAGAGGTTGGGGGTGTGGAATCGGATGGCAGGGGAGTGGAGGGCAGCAGAGGGGAGTACCTGGTGATCACAGTGAGTATGTGGCAGGGCAGCAAGCAGGCACCTCGGTCTCCAGCTCCCATGGAGGGCAGGAGGCTGAAGAGCGAGGCAGCCATCGTTTACTCCACCCTTCCACATCTGAATGGAGAGATAGCATCACATGGATGCTAATTCCAATCAGACAATAAGGTCACCAGAAGCCATCATAGCCACGGGGGGGCAAAGTCACCCCTGGCCTCAAGTACAAGTCCCCCTGTACCTGCAGGTCGGATGACATTTCAGTTAACCCGTTCACCTGACATGCAGTTATGCGATCCCGCCATGATGCCACATAGGCGTCACAGGTTGGATTGGCACTGACTTTCATGACGCCTATGTGGTGTCACAGGTTGGGAAGTAGTTAATGTACTCTCTGAACCCCATCTTGACTGACAAAAAAACAGACGTTTTTGCGAATTTAAGAAAAAATAAAAACTGAAATATCACATGGTCAAAAGTATTCAAACTCTTTGCTCTGACACTCGTATTTAAGTTACATGCTGTCCATTTCCTTGCAATCCTCCTTTAGATAGTTCTACTCTTCATTGGAGTCCAGCTGTATTTAATGAAACTGATAAGACTTGATTTGGAAAGGCACACACCTGTCTATATAAGACCTCACAGCTCACAGTGCTGTGATAATGAGAATTATGAGATCAAAAGAACTGGCCAAGGAGCTCAGACACAGAATTGTGGCAAGGTTACAACAGAATTTCTGCAGTACTCAAGGTTCCTAAGATCACAATGGCCTCCATAATCCTTAAATGGGAGAAGTTTGGGACCACCAGAAGTCTTGTTAGACCTGGCCGTCGAGCCAAACTGAGCAATCGTGGGAGAAGACCTTGGTGACAGAGGTAAAGAAAAACCCCAAGATCACTGTGGCTGAGCTCCAAAGAGATGCAGTATGGAGATAGGAGAAAATTCCACAAAGTCAACTATCACAGCAGCCCTCCACCAGTCGGGCCTTTATGGCAAAGTAGCCATAAAGGGAAGACTCTCCTCAGTGCAAAACATATGAAAGCCCGAATAGACTTTGCTAAAAAACACATGGAGGATTCCCAGACTATGAGAAATAAGATTCTCTGGTCTGATGAGATGAAGATAGACCTTTTTGGTCATAATTCTAAGCAGTATGTGTGGAGAAAACCAGGCACTGCTCATCACCTGCCCTATACAATCCCAACAGTGAAACATGGTGGTGACAGCATCATGCTAAGAGGGTGTTATTCAGCTGCAAGGACAGGACGACTTGTTGTCATTGAAGGAAACATGAATGCGGCCAAGTACAGAGATATCCTGGATGAAAACCTCTTCCAGAGTGCTCTGGACGTCAGACTTGGCCGAAGGTTCACCTTCCAACAAGACAATGACCCTAAGCACACAGCTAAAATAACAAAGGAGTGACTTCAAAACAGCTCTGACCATTCTTGACTGGCCCAGCTAGAGCCCTGACCTAAACTCAATTGAGCTTTCCTGGAGAGACCTGAAAATGGCTGCCCAACAACATCCACCATCCAACCTGACATAACAGGAGAGGATCTGCAAGGAAGAATGGCAGAGGATCCCCAAATCCAGGTGTGAAAAACTTGTGTAGCGACGGCGACCACAGACGCGGCCCATCCAACGCCTCCACGTCGCCAGACCATGACGAAGAGGGGAGAACGTCCCAGGTGGGTACGGAATATGGACCCAATGGACCACATTGTTGTGGATTCTGTTTGTGGGCTCCCTCTGGTGGTTGCTGCTGGTACTGGGTGACTTTGGTGGGTTGCGGCCTTTGGTTTCCACCTGTCCATCAGTGGCTGGGTGTTTCCTATTTTACCTGGCCTTTCTGTCATTTCCCTTGCCGGCTATCAATGTATTCAGATGTGCTCTGTTTGGTTCCTGCCTACCTGCTCCCAGATCTTTCAGGATAAGCTAAGTGCTGATTTTCAGTTGTTTGGTTTTTTTGTCCAGCTTGCTTATTATGTCTCTATGCTAGCTGGTAGCTCTAGTGGACTGAGGTTCTCCCCATGTGCCATGAGTTGGCACATGGGTTCTTGTAATCTCAGGATGGTTTTTTTGATTAGGGTTTTTTGCTGACCGCTCAGTCCCCTTTTGTATCGTTCTGCTTTCTAGTTTACAGCGGGCCTCAATTTGCTAAAACTATATATATCATCTCTATGTGTGTGCCTTCCTCTCATTTCACCGTCAATACATGTGGGGGGCAACTATATCTTTTGGGGTTCATTCCGCTGGAGGCAAGTGAGGTCTTTATTTTCTCTGCAGTGCTAGTTAGCTCTTAGGCTGGTGCGTGGCGTCTAGAACCAACGTAGGCACGCTCCCTGGCTATCTCTAGTTGCGTTTGTCAGGCGTAGGGCAGCAGTCAGCCCAGGTTCCATCACCCTAGAGCTCGTCCGTAATATATTTGTACTTTGCTTGTCCTGTGCTATCCCTAGCCATTGGGATTCATGACACCACATAGGGTAACTTGGACCTACCTAGACTAGGGAAGGACAGCAAGCAAGGTCTGTGGAAGCTGAGCATGTGGACAAGATGGGGATATGCAGAACTAGATTACACTGCACAACTTCAGGAATGAAGAAACAAAGTTTACTTAAACAAAATCACAATACATAAATAGAACATAATGATGCCAGGCTCCCGATTCCGCACATCATGGAAGAGTACATGTCTCAGGATAACAGACGAAGGCAGGAGGACATCACAAGTTGATGCAGTCCAGGGTTATCTGGCACAGGCATACTAGGATGGCCTCTCTCTCAGGCCTCAGGCACAGCACAGGCTCAGCAGGAGAACATCAGACACCGATCTCGGACAAACTTCAGATGATGGCAGCGGTCATCATGGGTTGATGCAGTCCAGAGTCATCTGGCACGGGCATACTAGGATGGCCTCTCTCTCAGGCATAGCACAGGCTCAGCAGGAGAACATCAGACACCGACCTTAGACAGACATCAGACGATGACAGGGGTCATCACAGGTTGATGCAGTCCAGGGTCATCTGGCACAGGCTGGATATCTGGGACACACATCGGTTACATCAGGTCATCAGGGACACCGGAAAGACATCTGGGACACAGGCGTGGCAGCCCAGGTCATCGGTTGGGACATGGATGGCAGAGGACCAGGAACACTGGAGTGACAGCTCAGGTCAACGGCTGAGACACAGACAGCACAAGACCAGGCATCGGTCATCGGGCACCAGGCAGCGGTCATCAGGTTCCAAACTACGGTCGTCAGGCTCCGGACATCAGACCTACGAAGGACCTAAAGCAGGATGGTGCAAACACCGCTGGGTTGGACCGGGGCCGAACGGAGTTAGCTCTCATAGCAGGCTGAGCACAGCATAGTAAACACTCAGCAAAAACAGCGGACTCCATCTCTAAAAGATAAACCCAGGTTAGTTCACAGTCACTGGGTACAGGGTACCAGACACAGAGGGACTTCAGGAACATAACACAGAGGACACAGTTTAAACAGGGACAGGGACAGGAATGGATGCAGGATCAAGGGTTCAGGCCTGAGAATGCAGCTCTAGGGAGGCGGGAAGACAAAACACCAGAAACGGGCCTGGATATGCAGCCACCAGGAAAGGTGGATCTGGGTACTCAACCCCCAGAGCAGGCAGAAAAACAGGACAAAAACATAAATGGATCTGGGTACTCAGCCCCCAGAGCAGGTGGAAGAACAGGCATCACCTTTCCTAGAACTGAAAGTAGGCTGAACAGGAGCTGAACACCAAACACACATGGTAAGACTCAGAAACTTAATGCGAAGCTCTGGCAAAGCCCAACAGGAAAGAGGGAGTTTATATAAGAGCTGCCCTTCAGGGAAGGTGTGGCCGCACGCACCCTAAGCACAAACAGAAACCAGTACATCACAGCAAGCACAGGAACTGCGGCTTAAGGCACATGGCAGCGGCTGCAAGCCTGGGCGCACATGGAAAGTCATGCACCAGCTGCAGAGGACCTCGCAAACCATGGATAGCTTCCACAGCGGCAGCCAGGGACCACACATTGGGATAGTCATGCAGCGGAGCAAAGACATCACAACATACAGTGGGGCAAAAAAGTATTTAGTCAGTCAGCAATAGTGCAAGTTCCACCACTTAAAAAGATGAGAGGCGTCTGTAATTTACATCATAGGTAGACCTCAACTATGGGAGACAAACTGAGAAAAAAAAATCCAGAAAATCACATTGTCTGTTTTTTTATCATTTTATTTGCATATTATGGTGGAAAATAAGTATTTGGTCAGAAACAAACAATCAAAATTTCTGGCTCTCACAGACCTGTAACTTCTTCTTTAAGAGTCTCCTCTTTCCTCCACTCATTACCTGTAGTAATGGCACCTGTTTAAACTTGTTATCAGTATAAAAAGACACCTGTGCACACCCTCAAACAGTCTGACTCCAAACTCCACTATGGTGAAGACCAAAGAGCTGTCAAAGGACACCAGAAACAAAATTGTAGCCCTGCACCAGGCTGGGAAGACTGAATCTGCAATAGCCAACCAGCTTGGAGTGAAGAAATCAACAGTGGGAGCAATAATTAGAAAATGGAAGACATTCAAGACCACTGATAATCTCCCTCGATCTGGGGCTCCACGAAAAATCCCACCCCGTGGGGTCAGAATGATCACAAGAACGGTGAGCAAAAATCCCAGAACCATGCGGGGGGACCTAGTGAATGAACTGCAGAGAGCTGGGACCAATGTAACAAGGCCTACCATAAGTAACACACTACGCCACCATGGACTCAGATCCTGCAGTGCCAGACGTGTCCCACTGCTTAAGCCAGTACATGTCCGGGCCCGTCTGAAGTTTGCTAGAGAGCATTTGGATGATCCAGAGGAGTTTTGGGAGAATGTCCTATGGTCTGATGAAACCAAACTGGAACTGTTTGGTAGAAACACAACTTGTCGTGTTTGGAGGAAAAAGAATACTGAGTTGCATCCATCCAACACCATACCTACTGTAAAGCATGGTGGTGGAAACATCATGCTTTGGGGCTGTTTCTCTGCAATGGGGCCAGGATGACTGATCCGGGTACATGAAAGAATGAATGGGGCCATGTATCGTGAGATTTTGAGTGCAAACCTCCTTCCATCAGCAAGGGCATTGAAGATGAAACGTGGCTGGGTCTTTCAACATGACAATGATCCAAAGCACACCGCCAGGGCAACGAAGGAGTGGCTTCGTAAGAAGCATTTCAAGGTCCTGGAGTGGCCTAGCCAGTCTCCAGATCTCAACCCTATAGAAAACCTTTGGAGGGAGTTGAAAGTCCGTGTTGCCAAGCGAAAAGCCAAAAACATCACTGCTCTAGAGGAGATCTGCATGGAGGAATGGGCCAACATACCAACAACAGTGTGTGGCAACCTTGTGAAGACTTACAGAAAACGTTTGACCTCTGTCATTGCCAACAAAGGATATATTACAAAGTATTGAGATGAAATTTTGTTTCTGACCAAATACTTATTTTCCACCATAATATGCAAATAAAATGATAAAAAAACAGACAATGTGATTTTCTGGATTTTTTTTTCTCAGTTTGTCTCCCATAGTTGAGGTCTACCTATGATGTAAATTACAGACGCCTCTCATCTTTTTAAGTGGTGGAACTTGCACTATTGCTGACTGACTAAATACTTTTTTGCCCCACTGTATGTACAGCTACGCAGCAGAGCAGGGAACTGAGCAGCATCCATACAAGTAACAGACAACAGTATCCCTGCTAGTTAGGGGGAGAGGAGCAAAGGGTTAACGCAGAGACATGCAGAGTAACGCCAGAAAAACAAGATACAAACCCACCGGTGTTACAACTTGTTGCATCATTCCCAAGAAGACTCATGGCTGTACTAGCTTAAAAGGGTGCTTCTACTCAATATTGAGCAAAGAGTCTCAATACTTATGGCCATGTGATGTTTCAGTTTTTCTTTTTTAATAAATTTGAAAAAAATTACTCTATTTCTGTTTTTTTCAGTCAAGATGGGGTGCAGAGTGTAAATTAATGAGAAAAAAATGAACTTTTTTGAATTTACCAAATGGCTGCAATGAAACAAAGAGTGAAAAATTTAAAGGTTATGAATACTTTCGGTACCCATTGTTTAAAGATATGCCCTTGTGGATGCACCTTATGGCCACTCCTGATGTACAATATGTCATGAAAAAAACAATCTCTGAATCTGTGGGATCTATTGAAGCTTTCCAGAGTTATTGCCACATAAAGTCACACTGGTCAGAATTGTAAGGCTATGTTCCCAAGTTAACACCAGAACACAGGCATGCTTACCTGTTCAAGGCCTCCAACAATTGCACTACCCAGGGTGCACCAGGCCCAAGTAAAGATAGCAAACAACACAGGTGCAAATAATACTGATGCAGCCAACCTACAATCAGGAATTGGCTGCTTGGAGCACCCATGCAAAAAAATAGTCTGTATGTGGCATGTTCACACAGGACTGCAAAGTATATGGTGAAAAGCCTATTAATGACGCCATAAATATAGCGGGCTAACCATGATGCATCCTGTGTGAACAGAGGCCACAGTGTACAGAGCCATCTAGGGCCCAGGCGCACCCTGGAAAAATGTACAGTGCACCAAAAACATAACAATGTATGCAAGGTATTGGTTGATATTATGGCCACAATATTGAAGCTGCCAACCCACGTCAAGGGTCCTTTTTTGAGTTTAGTGGAGGTTTTCCTCCAATGGTGTTTTTTTAGATTAGGACTGCCAAGATACAAGGACCCTTGACGTGGGTTGGCAGCTTCAATATTGTGGCCATAATATCAACCAATACCTTGCATACATTGTTATGTTTTTGGTGCACTGTACATTTTTCCAGGGTGCGCCTGGGCCCTAGATGGCTCTGTACACTGTGGCCTCTGTTCACACAGGATGCATCATGGTTAGCCCGCTATATTTATGGCGTCATTAATAGGCTTTTCACCATATACTTTGCAGTCCTGTGTGAACATGCCACATACAGACTATTTTTTTGCATGGGTGCTCCAAGCAGCCAATTCCTGATTGTAGGTTGGCTGCATCAGTATTATTTGCACCTGTGTTGTTTGCTATCTTTACTTGGGCCTGGTGCACCCTGGGTAGTGCAATTGTTGGAGGCCTTGAACAGGTAAGCATGCCTGTGTTCTGGTGTTTTTTTGAGTTTAGTGGAGGTTTTCCTCCAATGGTGTTTTTTTATGTTCCCAAGTTGCAGAAATGCTGCGGATATTCCCACAGCATTTATGCAACTCCCTGCTGCTGGTAAAACGCATGCGGAATTCTCATGCGTATTCCAGCAAAACACAAGCGTTTTGCAAGTGTTTTTAGCTTGCAGAATGCTTGCGTTTTCCAAGCAATTTGAAGCATCGCTTGGAAAAGTGATTGACAGGTTGGTCACACTTTTCAAGCATAGTGCTTGACAAGTGTGAGCAACTTTTTACTATTGATGCTGCCTATGCACTCCAGGGGCCACCAGAAGGTAAGTATATCCCTATTTTTTATTTTAATCCATTTTTTTTTACAGGGATATTGTACCCAGGGCCTGGAAGAGAGTCGCCTCTCCTCCAGACCCTGGGTACCATCCGCACATGAACGCACTCACTTTACGTATGGTGGGCATAGCTACATGCGTAAAGTGAGCGTTTCAATGCAATCCTATGGCGGCAGAATCACCACGATTCTGCAGAAATAATGAACATGCTGCAGATTTTACCGCTAAGCGATTCTGCAGCGGGAAAATCCACAGCATGGGCAGAGCAACTGCAGAATCCCATAGGATTGCATGGGAATGCAGTTTTTAAGTGTTATTATGCGTTTCCACTGCGGCAAAAAAACGTGGCAGAAACGCATAAAAAACGCAACGTGGGCACACAGCCTAAAACTTGGCTTATTCATTAAGGTCAAAATTGGCTCGGTCACTAAGGCGTTAAAATGATTACAATTTGTTTTCTTAATATATTTATGCAGATTATTGGTGACAATAAAGTTGGAAAAAGTTTGGAAAATAGATTTTTTTTGTCCACTATTTATGCAAAGCCAGGTCAGGCCTTCAATATAGATACCCAAATTCATCCTAAATACTCTGAAAGCCAAGCCGTATTCGCAGCTAGCCAGATATCTCTTCAACATCATGTACAGCACTCATTTGTTCACCACACCCTCTAGCTCCACTGTATTTTTCAGGAGATTTTATTAACTACATCTCTAAAACAGAATTATGTAATTAATTAAGGTTGCTAGGTCAGGTAATTGGTGGGCTCGGGATGGGCAGCAGAGCAGGATGCCAGGTGCCTTTCATAGTCTGGTCACTGCCCTGGAGGACCACTAGCGGAAATACTGCCTCCAATGGTAAATAATTAGGAATATATTTCCTGTCTTTCTGGTGATCCCTAGTTTATATGACGTGTTAACAGGAACATAAAAATTGGACTTTCTCGGTATTTATTTTCCTGTAATACAGACACATTGGCTCATTAAAGTAAAGTGTGGAGCATGGCCTATGAGGACCCGAGGCTTAATAAATTCCCTTGTCTGTAACGGCAAATGTATTAAAATGCTGCAAGGGAATGTAGAAATCACAGTCTAACTAGAGTCAGAGAGCATGTCTAAGGAGTCACAAGATGATTGATTATAGAGAGAAATGATTCATTCTCAGAATCAGAGTTGGGAATGGAAAAGGTCAGAAGCCCCCTCCACCGTGCATCCTTCTAACTATTAACACTTGTTCAAAAAGGAACCTTTAATTTCCAAACCTAGGGGTGTGGTTGCACATGTTTTCTAGCAGCATGCGTGACATGAACTTACTCGTTATGCTGTTGTGGAGGACAATGAAAACAATTAAAAGGACCAAAATCAGTAATACAAACTTTTAGCGGCCATTTGTCATAGCTACATAGCCAGAATACTTCAGAACCTAAAGATCCATAAAGGTCACCATGTCGTCACTATGTTAATTTAGAACTTGTTATACACACACCGTGTTTCTGTTTATAGATATATAGCATGAGATTATGCAAAAAATAAATTGAATTGGATTTTTTTTAAAGATGGTTCTTTTGCAGCCTATAAAAAGTTATTTGCAGTTTTATCAAGTGATTGGTCCAATATAATACTTTTATATGAGAAGGACTTAAAGAAGGACTAAGAGCTCAATAATCATGAATGTAGAATATTGAAAGATAATATATTGGGAAATCTAGTTAGAAAAGAGATAGCTGAAAATAACCTTTATACATGTCCTCAGTGGCAAAGATTGAAAAAAGGGGCCTTGAGAAAGAGATCAAAATAAGTTACTTATTCTGTTTTCATTCTCATTCATCCATCCATTGACCTTTCTGTTTGTTTGCTAACCATACCGTCTTGCACTCGTGATGGGTTGGATTTGTGATTGCGCTGGAACAAAGAGCCGTTTCCCTTCAGAGAATGATGAGAGCTGATTCCCCAGTGAGAACCGCTTGTAGTCTCTGAATGGCTCTTACTGGGGGTAAAATCAACATGTTTGGATGTGGAGGAAAATTGAAGGAGTTTCAGTGACATCAGACTATGTTGATTTAATCATACATATGTGTTCACCTAGGGGTGAACACATATTAAATAGGAATCTATTTGGGATCCAAAAGATCCAGCTTATCAAAAACAGCAGTAGGATCTCGTCACTGTACAATATTCTTCTCAGTGCACAGTGACAGTGCGCTCCTTCGCTGGCTCTAATAACAAGTGACGAGAGCATTGTAAGGATAAAACAGGGGAAAGGTGACTTTCGTGGGTGGGACTGGCCCTGTTTACCATGTTTCTTCAATGACTGACAGCCAACTGTGCATCATTACACAGCTGGCTTTCAGTCAAAGTGTTGGGGCATGCTTGATACTGCTTTGAGCAGTCAGAATAATTGCCCCAGGCATACTTGTGTGTCTGAAAGCTGGCAGCTCCTGCGAGAAATAAAGTTTATTTTCTCTCTGGTGTCACACTTTCAGTACAGTGGCTGGGCACCTTCATAATGCTTTTAACCTGCAGATTATCCCTATATATGAAGGGAAATAGCGTTATCTGACCCGACAGATTCCCTTTAAATTCCACATAGTGTTATTCTGGCTTCACAGCAGTTTGGATTCTATAAATGTGATATATATATCTTGAGCAATCCACAAATCAACTAATATATATCACATTCACTTCATAACAAGTGGACCTGTGTGCTCTCAAATGCCAGGGCTGAATTTGAGTACCAGTCTGGCCCTGCTCCCTTGCACAAGTTTTCAACCCCAAGTAAAAAAGGGAAGGCTTCATCGCAGAGAGAGGA
The DNA here is from genome assembly GCF_051348905.1 of Ranitomeya variabilis. Taxonomy (NCBI): domain Eukaryota; kingdom Metazoa; phylum Chordata; class Amphibia; order Anura; family Dendrobatidae; genus Ranitomeya; species Ranitomeya variabilis. The sequence goes on from NC_135235.1 coordinate 419,426,498, forward strand.
CCACTTGGAAGTCCATTCAACTTTTATCAAGCTTTATTAACATCACAATAAAAAGAGAATAAATTGACCAAATTAAATGCAGTACTTTAACTAGCAGGTCAATGCTGGCTCCAGAATTGCTTACTTATTTTTGTTATCAAAATGCCATACAATAAACTTTACATACTGTATGCATAAGGAATGCCCATCTGGCCACAATTCTTCACCCTCTTGCTGTTTATACCCATTACGAGACAGATTTCTGGTCACATACCTGCCCTTTCTCCATACACAAATGGCTCAGCTGACACAGTCCACTGTATACTACAGAATCTCACCTTATTGAGAACAGGAAATAGCAAGCAGTGGCATAAGAGCAGAATTAGGCGATAATAGACTTCTGATCTGCAACTTGACGTGGTCCTGTAATAATTATAGGGGATAACTCAGGAGACTCTTTGCGTGGAACAAGACAACTACAGGACACAGTTTTATAAGTGGTAAAGTCTATATTATCACATGGTGATTCAAACAGGTGCAGAGAGAAACTCAAGTCCACAACACTTGGCGTAAATATTAAATGCAGCTTAGCAGTCTATAGGAAGCTTCAGAGGAAAAATGCAATCACGCAGAAAGTCTATGAAGCACAATTATTCTTGAGGATACTTGACACGAATAAGTCCTTGCTTAGTCCAAAACACAGATAGATATGCTTATAAGGCCTCTTTCACACGTCCGGATAATTCCGGTACCGGAGAAATCGGTACCAGAGTTATCCGTGTCCGTGTGTCCGTGTGCTCAAGTGGCACATCAGTGTGGCACACGTGCGGCAGCCGTGTGCCGCCCGTGTGCCGCCTGAGGACCACACGGACCGTGCAGGAGAGACAGCGCTACAGTAAGCGCTGTCCCCCCCGCTGTGGTGCTGAAGGCAGCATTCATCTCTTCTCCCCCGATGTCTCCTGTCTCCTCTCTGCGCTGGCAGCCTCTACTGTGTGAGCGATCACGTGGTACCGCTCATTACAGTGAGGATTATGCGCATATTCCTCACTGTAATGAGCGGTCCCACGTGACCGCTCACACAGGAGAAGGGGCCAGCGCTGAGAGGAGAGTGGAGATATCGCGGTAACTAGGTGAGTATTTCTTCTGCAAGAGGCCGGGCGGCGCACTGGGGATGGGAGGCGGGAGGTCCCAGCAACTTTATTTTTTACAAAAAAGAAAAAAAAAACTTGATCATTCATCTCTTCTCTCCCGCGGGGGAGAAGAGATGAATGCCGCCTTCAGCACCACAGCGGGGGGGACAGCGCTTACTGTAGCGCTGTCTCTCCTGCAGGCGGTACGTGCACATGGAGGAGAGTGCACACTGTTCTCCGTGTGCACGTGTGCAGGACGTATTGCTGTACGTGCTGCCGGAGAAACACGGACATGTCTCCGTGTTTTGCACACGGACACACGGTCTTAGCTCAACCAGGGAGGCCTGGGTAATAGTCTCAGGTTCTTGCAGAGCAGAAACAGCTTACATGTCCAGCAAATGCAGATGGAAGTAAACATGAGCAGCAGATGAAGGAGGATTACTGGAACTGGTGTATGCAGCAGGAACTAAGAGCAGAGTAGCAGGATAACCCCACAGGTTCACAGGAGCAGGTATATAGCCAGGGAGTCACCAGAGGTCAGGATCTGGATGCAAGGCAGAATACCCTAGCACAGACTGAAGGCTGGGGTGGAGTTTTATAGCAGGAAGGCACAGTGCACATGAGACCAAAGACGCCATCTTGGAAAAGAGCAGTAATGCACAAAAGGTAATAAAAATGTTCAGAGTCCTGCCAGGTCCTTTAATAACCTGTTTAGACAAGCCGACCGCACTTCCATGTGCACATAATGATTGGTAATTTAATCATTCTGAACGCAAGGAATATCATTATTCTCGACAGCACAGGTTCTGTTTGCAGAGGATGATGTGCTACTTAGAAATTATAATTTTTAAGCAAGCTTAAAAATGATTTCACCCAAGAAGTATGCATTTTGCTCCTTTATCTGGTGATTGCAGCCTGTTTACATTGGCCGATAATTGGGAAACAAGCATTCCTGGGAAAGCTTGTACTGGACAATCAGCCAGTCTAAATGCATCCTTAGGTCATTCTATGAGTGAGCAATGAATCCTTCCAGCATTCTGTGTTCCATCTATAGACAGTGGTAATGCGTGCTGACGGCTGAAAATATATGCATGGTGACATTTAAAAAACAAAAAGATTGTCTCTTTGAGAGGATCAATGTTTTTCTGTGCTTTTCATTTCCCTTGTTTCCCATGTATATTGACTCTCTTCTTCCAGAGTACCTCCTCTCTAGAAGATAATTTATTACTTATTTATGATAGTTCTCTTAAGGAAGGTTTACTGTTCATAGTTAATAAATAACAATGAATTATGATCAAAACCAAACTGTCTGCATCAGCAGGGACTCAACAAAGAATTTACAGCAATACCAGGCATTACACGCATTATTATATCATATTTAGATTCTATCTTGTTATGAATATACATTTGACCAAAGGACCGGTGGCAAAATTGCATTAAGAGAAACACAAATTATTAAACACTGACATTATATGGCAATTGGATAAATTCTTCTAACTGTAGCTGGAAACCTGAAGGGTCTGGAAATTGTTACCATACACACCCTTCAAAGTTTAGTTGGTATACCCCCTCATTCTCACACACCACCTTGTATTATGTCAATTTAAGTCAGCTGCAAACTAGACTTGGGGAGGCTTTTTGGAACTGAGTGCATTATGACTTCACCCAAGTGTCACTTCTTAGGTAATTTGCATATAGTGCGCAACGTCTCCTAGGTTGGTTTTTGCAAATATGGTTCATCTCACATTAAATCTTTAGAATAAAGATTACAACATGATGAAGGCTAACCATGATGAAACCTAATTAGAGATGGGAAGATCAGGAAAATTTGGAATCCACCTTTTCACTGGGATTATCTTGAGTAATTTAGGTTCCTTATAATACTTTGAGGTCTCTCCAGATGCCAGAGCTTTATAAATCCAAGATGTTAAAGACACTAAACTAAACTCATTGTACCTCTCTGCTCGCCGGCCCCTCTGCTTCACACTGTCACCTGTGTGGTCTTCAGTGCATTTTATAATCACCACTGCTCTCACTGAAATCCAAGGATGGGCCTGTGCGTACAATGTAATGGCACACTTCATGATGTTAGGACATCTTGACTTTGATGCCTGAAGATACCGACACGTGTGCCATTTGAGTATACATCAAGGCTGATGGTGAGGAGCAGAGGGCCCAGAGAGGTGAATTATAAGATGAGTATAAGGATTTTTTTTTTTACATTTTGATGGCCCTTTATGATTCCGATAAATGGCGGCCAGGTGACTCTTCTCAAGCATCTTGCTTACAGTTCACAACACTTTTAAAGTTGTGTTTTGCAGGAATGGTTCACCTGACATCATTACAATCATATATTACGATATAGTGGATGTTAGCAGTGCTGAAACCTCATGGTTGGTTCATTTATAAATTTATTTCACACTAAAATACTACAGACACTGCACAAAATATATCTAAAGAGGCGACACCCAAATAGAATATCTACTGTGTGTCATTGAACTACAGAGTGTAGACATTTACTTTCTACTTAGTTATAAAGCAATTTTAAGGTTAAAGATACTTGGAAAACTTCTAAAGATCATTCAATAGTTCTTTTCATGAAACATTTAACAATTAGGTCTATTCAACTACTCCTACTTTTTTGAGTAAACCTAGTGGCAAAATATTTGGCTTGGCAATGCAGGAACCATTATAACAAAACAACAAAGAATCCCACATGATTTAATATAATAAACCAATTTATCAAACAGTTGTGTAAAATTATTGAAGGAAAGACGTGTTTGACCATGTCTGTGATCTTTTAGCTCGTTACAAAGGAAACCATCATTATAGAAAAGTAAAAGAAACTTTATAGAGATGCTGAAAATAACAACCTCTTCTCCCTCAAAAGCTTCACAACACAGTTCCTAAGTTCCAACATAAAGTAACACATGAGACACAGTATTAAATGTCTTGATAGCTTGAAAATAAGAAAAAAAGTATTTCTACCTATGATCTGAAGAAAGGAACTACACTGGGAAAATTTTACAGCAGGTGTATGAGATTAAGTTTATGCTCATAAAGCAAAAAAAAACACATTGCTATAAATGCACAATTACAGAGTGACCCCCCCCAAAATAATTGTATAAATTGCATAAACAAAAAAGGAGCCCATGAATCAGACAAAAAACATGAAGTGTTTATTAATTTCTCAAAAAATAGGATTAAAATGCATAACAAAATAGTGATGTGGATCAAGGAATACCTAACCAAAAAGCCCAGAAACAGAGTGAAAGTTTCAGGAATGATTTCAGTCATGTTTTTTTCCAAAATTAATGGATCGTGATATTTATTTGATTCATAAGCAAGTTTAGACTTCTGTTTTTGCTGAATGTTTGTATTTAAAAAAAAAGGGAATTGGGTGGAACCCTCGACAGAGCAATTCACTTTAATGATGTAAAGTAATTTGTTTCTTGCCTTCATTTCAGCCTCTTCTGCCTTCCTGAGACAGGCACAAAACATGGTTGACCACATTTATTTATATGAATCTGTCAGGTCAGATAACACTATTTACATTCATATATAGGGATAATCTGCAGGTTAATAGCATTATACTAAATGAGGACTAAGGGGAGAGCATTATACTATATGGAGTATCAAGGGGAGTGCATTATACTATTTGGAGTTCTATTTGGAGTTCTTTGGGTATGCTATATGGAGGAATATGGTGTGCATTGTACTATATGGAGGACTATGGGGAGTGCATTCTACTATAGGAAGGACTTTGGGGAGTGCATTATACTGTATTGTATGGAACGCTATGTGTGGGCTATTCTAATTTTTTGAGGGCTAAGTGGGAGCATTCATACTGTATGAAAGCAATCATACAATGTTAAGGTTTGTATGGGGTCCATCATACTGTTTGGAGGGCTGTATGGGGGCCATTATAAATTTTGGAGCAATGTAGGGCCATTATACTGTATGTATGAACATTATACTGCATGGAGAGCTGTGTAGGTGTCACAGTGGGGGGATCATACTGTGTTGGGTTCACTATAGTTTTCCGTGGTAGGTGAAGGGTACTGTGGAGGAATTAACTCTTGGAATATCTTACAGTATTTGTGAGGCACTTTTACTTACATGATATTTTATGAGTGCAATGAAGGGGAATCTAGGGCTCCAGTAACAGGAAAATTAGAGTACACACAGTAACCGACAGTAAATACAGTAATAGGGACACATACGGCAGCAGCAGTTCAGAATTGAATATAAACAGGATAAGGAATTTGTGCAGGTTGAGGAAAGATGGAGATACTGCTGGAAATGTGAGAAGTCATACTTGTCTTTGTTGTAATCTCTGCAGATCTAATCTGTCTGGAAGAGGTTTCCATGTCAGCAGGGGCATATAAAGGGAGTGACAGGTAGGATACTGGGCACAGGCAGCAGGGGGCACAGCTGGGCCACCTAATGGGGAGGTCCGAGCTGTCTTCCCCATCGGCTGCACTTTGCCCTCTCCGGGAATGGAAGTTGGCCATCTTTCAGAAGGTTCAGGGCATCGGCGCCTAGTGAACAATTGTACTCACGTCTTTCAGAGGTGAGTAAACTTGAAGTCATGTGATCACACTACTGACATCACTTGCAGGTGCTGCAAATGTGTGACTTGGTGGTAAATGCTGTCAACCTGAAGACACAAAATATTCAGTGTATTGAGGGAGATATAGTGTGAGGGGAGATTTTGTGTGGGGTGGGGGAGATTTAGTGTAATGAGGGTGTTGCGGGGAAGATTTTAGGACACAAATTCAGGGAGCAAGGATGAGGAGAAAGGGAGAATATAGGGGCATGTATGAAGAAACAATGCGGGGGGTGTGTGGACATAGTATGGTGAGTGGGAGTGAGTGCAGACAGTTTATGAGTGTGAGCGTAGGTGTGGACACAGTATGATGAGTGGGGGTGGGGGTGGACACAGTATGATGAGTGAGGGGGTGGGTGCAGAAACAGTATGATGAGAGTGTGTACAGTCGCAGTACTATGAGTGGGGAGGTGGGTGCGTACACAGTATGATGAGTGGGGGTGAGTGCAGACACAGTATGATGAGTGGAGGGTGGGTGCAGACAGTATGAGGACTAAGGAGGGGAATGTATGAGGGGGATGGGTGCAGACACAGTATGGTGAATGGGGAGAATGGGTGCGAACACTGTATGGGGAGCGAAGGAGGATAATGTAGGCAGACCCAGTATAGGGAGTATGTGAGGATGGGTGCATACACAGTATGGTGAATGGAGGGATGGGTGAGCACACAGTTTGGTGAGTGGGGGAAGGGTGTGTGCACAGTAGGGTAAGTGGGGGGATTGGTGCCGATGAGGTATGAGTAGTGAGGGTTAGAATGTATGATGGGATGTGTGCGGACACCGTATGCAGAATTGGTGGGATTGTGTGAGGAGGCAGTAAGGATAGTGAGGGGGTAAATATATGAGGAGACAGTATAGTTATCTGGGGATGTGAGGATATGATATGAGGAGGGAATGGGAAATGCATGGGGAGACTAATGATGCAAATGGTGTGAGGAGGCAGTATGGGGGAGAAAAGTGTGAGAGGACATAGAATACAGACTGAGAAGTTGGGGGGTAGCATGGAAGACAAAAGCACAGCTAGGAGGGTACAGTAAGCCTGTAAGGGGTTGTAAAGTCCATCATCTCTCGTTAACCCCTTAAGTTACGTCCCGGTTATATTTATTGCTGCTGTATGTTTATACATTGTAAATCCATGTAATATATATTCATACATATGCCATTGTACTGATAGGGTGAGTGTAGTACCCAAAGTTAGCTACAAGATGGGGTACATAACAGGTGTAGTTATAGCGTTGTAATAGTTAAAATAGGAGGGGCATGGTGGATAAGGCAGGAAAGACTTCCTTATAGATCTCAATTGGGGCCAGGGCGCTCCTGCAGCTCACTCGGGCTAACTAGCCTGGGCAACACTGTGCCATGCAACGTTGGAGAAGTTTAAGACCCAGCCATATAGCATCCCTGGCCAGGACCTCATCAGAAGGATCAACAGCAGCAGTGCTAGCGGTGCAGTATTAGTGGGACTGCAGTTGATAGAAAAGGCTAAGAAGTACTGGCAGGTGGCTCATGATGTGGCAGCTTATTGCGTAGGCCAACGCCCTCAGAACCTATGCGAAACAGTTGAGGGAGTCCTCAAATGGATTAAGGCTGAGCAGAAAGGATGCTGAGGAATCAAAAGGTACGGTCTGTCCTGGAAGCGAGCTTAGCGACAGAGAGAGAAGGACAGGGAAAGAAGGGGAGTTGCACATTGTGAAACCTGATGTCGATGCTGGAAAGAATGTGAATATGCTGCGTACCGAACCAAGTAAACCTGTTGTTGTTAAAGTTGAGCTGGACTGTGTCTCCCTTTGTGCGGTATCATCTACAAAGAACCTGCGACGGCCCAGGGTGGACCCTGATGGCGTGGAGATCCAGAACACAGGTATGCAGAAGGAAATACATTACTGTATTGCGAGGGGAGGCCAGAGTATGATGCAGGGTTTTCTCTCAGCCATGACTACCGCCTTGGCCCACCCCTACAAGCCAAGGAGGGGGATTATGATGAGGGGGCACAGTATAGAGACTGGGCCCTATAGAGGCGACACAGTGTGAGTGGACAGTTTGAAGAGGGGCACAGTATGGAAAAGAGAGGGCAGTGTGCACTACATGTACTATAAGAGGGACAGTTTGGGAGTCATAATTTGTGCAGGTAATGTAGTGAGTGGCAATTATTTATTCAGGGGCTCAGCATAGGTCAGATATTTTTATTTATTCAAGAGCATTATAATGGCAATGCTATTTTAAAGGGTATGGTGTGGGGATGTACTGCAGAAGACCCGGGAAGATGGAAGTCTGCAGAGATGAGCTGTTGAAGAGAAAAGTCATCATGAAGTCTGGACAGGATGAAGAAAAGAAAAAGAACGACTCAAATCAGAGACAACATCATCTATTAAATACCTGGATATAAAAAAATTTGTGATGCTGACTAATTCTCATATTTGTATTCATGTTAGAATCATTAAAGGGGTTGTCCTAGTTTTTGATAAGTGTATGAGTTGAGAAAACACAATACATTTCAAGACTTTTTCGAAAATTTTTGCTTCACAAATCTTTGATATATAAATTTATTTAGGGCTATTTCTTTTTCCCTTTCTATAGAGAAGTCTATGGAAAAACAGCTGCAAAATAAACTCTTGCTAAAACTATGTTTTGGCAAAGAAAAAGGTAAAAAACATACAAACTCAATAAAAAGGCATCTAAATACAAATGCACAAACACACTCACATATATATATATATATATATATATATATATATATATATATATACTGTATATATTTTATACATTGTAATATGGCTGCTGAACAGGTTATTGAAGGGAGATATGTATAATTGAGGTGGATAGTTTCGGTGATGTAAGTCCGGAAAAGCATGCTCTAGCACCGATAGTGCTGAAAGAGTCAATAGGGAGTATCAGGGCTGGGTTTTATGGGCAGTCAAAAGAGGTGGGTGGGAATGACTGCTCACAGTGTCTGGGTCTGGAGTTGTGTGGATCTTAAGAACTGGACACTAACCTCAGTGGGCGAACCCGTAATCTTTTAATTACTTTATACTTTGTGTTTTCACTTTATACCGGAAAAAGCAGCTTTTTGGTTTGGTTTCCTGAGTGGTTTATGCACTCTTAACCACTTCCCGACATCTGACGTACTAGTACGTCAGATGTCCTCTCCCCCTCTTTGCAGGCACTGAGACCACACCTTTTCCAGGACATGACAGCTGATCTGATCAGCTGACATATGTCCCTAACAGCCGCGATTCACCTGTGGCTGTTAACATGTTAAATGCCACTGTCAAACTCTGACAGCTGCATTTAACATGCACGCCTCGGAAGCACATCACTAATCTCGCCACGGAAGAGCATCACTAATCCCGCCCATCGGCGCCTGTGTCACATGACCGTGGCTCACTCTTGAATTGCCTTGATGACCCATGGTCAGCAGGAGACCCCTAGCAAGTGAGCATTTATATTACACAGAGTAGGGCTGCTGCACTGCAATGTATAGCACAGGCGATCAGATGATTGAAGCTTCTAGTCTCCCATTGAGACTCTAGAAGACAGTGAAAAGTAAAAAAAAGTTTTTAAAAATACTGTATATACTCGAGTATAAGCTGAGAATTTCAGCCCATTTTTTAGGCTAAAATTGCCCCTCTCGGCTTATATTCAAGTCATTCCCAGGGGTTGGCAGGGAAGGGGGAGCGGCAGCTGTCTAATCATACTCACCTGCTCCTGGCGCGGTCCCTGCACATCCCTGGTTCTCCGGGCGCTGACAGCTTCTTCCTGTATTGAGCGGTCACATGGTACCGTTCATTACAGTAAAGAATATGGACCCAACTCCACTCCCATAGGGGTGGAGCCGCATATTCATTACTGTAATGAGCGGTACCGGTGACCGCTCAATACAGGATGAAGCTGCCGGCACCCGGAGAACCAGGGATGTGCAGGGACCGCACCAGGAGCAGGTGAGTATGACGGGGCAGTGCGCGATATTCACCTGTCCCCCGTTCCACTGTCGGCGCCGCTCTGTCTTCCGCATCCTCTGCAGTGACGCTCAGGTCAGAGGGCGCAATGACGCGATTAGTGTGCGCGCTGCCCTCTGCCTGAACAGTCAGGGCAGAGGACGTGGAAGATACACCGGAGCTCCGCTATGGAACACGGACAGGTGACTATAGCAAGTGCCAGGGCCTGAGCGACGAGAGGTGAGTGTGTAATTTTTTTTTTTTTTTAATTGCAGCAACAGTATATGGGGCATAATAGTCTATGGAGCATCTTATAGGGCCATAATCAGCATTTTTGCAGCATTATACAAGGCAAATGTGTCCATAGAGCATCTTATGGGGCCATAATCAGCATTTGTTCAGCATTATATGGGGCAAATATCTCTATGGAGCATCTTATGGGGCCATAATCAGCATTTGTGGAGCATTATATGGGGTAAATGTGTCTATGGAGCATCTTATGGGGCCATAATCAGCATTTGTGGAGCATTATATGGGGCAAATGTGTCTATGGAGCATTTTATGGGGGCCATAATCAGCATTTGTGCAGCATTATATGGGGCAAATGTCCGTATGGAGCATCTTATGGGGCCATAATCAATATTTGTGCAGCATTGTATGGGGCAAATGTCTCTATGGAGCATCTTATGGGGTCATAATCAACATTTGTGCAGCATTATATGGGGCATATTTTAATATAGAACATCTTATGGGGCCCATCATGAACTGTATTGAGCATTATATGGGGCTCCTGATTTAATATGGATATTCAAAAACACTTAACCTACTGATGTCTCAATTAATTTTACTTTTATTGGCATCTATTTTTGTTTTTGACATTTACCTGTAGCTGCTGCATTTTCCACCATAGGCTTTATACTCGAGTCATTAAGTTTTTCCTGTTTTTTGTGGCAAAATTAGGGGTCTCGGCTTATACTCGGGTCGGCTTACACTCGAGTATTTACGGTACTAAAAAAAATAAAAAATATAGAAGTTTAAATCACCCCCATTCACCTCTTTCAAAATAAAACAATTAAAAAAATATAAAAAATACACATATTTAGTATCGCCGTGTTCAGAATTGCCCAATTTATCAATATATAAATAGAATTAATCCGATTTGTCAAAAGCATAACGAGAAAAAAAATAAATTACGTTTTTTGGTCTCTGGAACTTTGCTGCCGCTCCCAGCACAGAAACCCAATGCTACCGCAATGAGGAGCCGCCGCTCCCCAGCACAGAGACCCCCACGCTGCCGCAATGAGGTAACGGGGCTACTCCACTCACACTTTCCTGTGAGACGCCCCCTCTCTTCATCATCGGGACCACTCCCCCCCACCAACCATATGCACATTTGTCTGTACCCGGCGTATAAGAAGATTTTGAGGGGTTAAAAAGTCGTCTTATACGCCGGAAAATGTGGTACAATAACAAGTGATTAAAAGATCGTGTCTATACCAAAATGGTATCAATAAAAATGTCTGCTCGGCATGCACAAAATAAGGCCCAGTTCAGCCCCAGATACCAGAAATTGGAGATCCTACAGTTTGAGTGAGTACAAAGCCCTACAACTTATTTGTATAATCTTTTTATACTTACCCATTGACTGCCAAATGTCTGTTCACAGCTTCTTGTAGTCTAATTATGCAGTGAGAAAATGCAGATTTTTTTCCTTGAAAAGTGTGCATGATGGCACCCATAACATGTTTATTTCCTATGCGTATGAGTATCTCATACCTCTACATTTAATTTACTGGCCTATGAAGATTTAAAGATATATCTGTAAAGCTGTTACCTCATCTGCCATGATTCCTAAGCTGCTTACATTTTCTCAAGGATTTTTTTCTGCATAATAGTCAGCATATGAGGATATCAGAGTTAAGAAGTAATATTCATTTTCCATATGCACTGTAGTCCTAATGCATTTGAAATAGTATAGCCTGAATATGTGGATACAGACATTCTTGCATATGGATAAGGGTTTGAAGTCAGAAAGGAACATTCCAATTGGAACACTCTGACATTTGACCATTCTCTCATTTTTACTGAATAGGAAACCTTAAACTAAAAGTGTACTGTGATACATTTCAAAGGGACTGAATGAGAAATAACTGTTTCAGTGTATTAAAAAAATGTAAAAATTGAAGCAATAGAATTTGCCTTTTGTTTGCGTGAGTCTTTCTTCATCATGTTGTAAAAGCTCTGTGGAGAGTAAAACAATTGCCTAATGAGCGCAGTGTTGCCTTATAGTTGGCCTCAGTCTCTTAATCATTAAATAACAGCCACATATTCTGAATAAATAAAACCATACAGTTAAGGGATTCATACTGTGAATCTGAAGGGCTTTTTCTGAAAATTAAAACTGAAGAACTATGAAAAGAGGTTAAATATAAAGTATTATGTAAAAATGAACATTTTGCGATAAGTTTTTACATCATTTAAATGTATTAATGAGAAACAATTCATATAGTACTGAATCATCATAGAGGTAAAGGACTTGAGTTTAGCGTCACCCCACACAATAACTCAATACCACAAAATCAAGCACTGGAGTACTCCACACATGATATACAAAAGAAAGAAAATGGAGTAGGGTAATAAACAGTGTTGCTTACCCATAATGAGAGAGGATCGATTGAGCCCACCAGCACTGCCCCGACGCGTGTTTCGCGTGTAGCTTTCTCAAGGGGATATGTCAGTCTAATGATGTCCTATCCAGTATTTTTATTAGGTCCACAGGTGCCAGTTATATCGGAGCATTGGCACTGTTGCTCGTGCCAGTAATATCACTTCTGCCCACCGTCATCATGGCAACCCATACATTATTTGCCAAAAACAGCCCTGTGACCTCATATACACTCAGGCAACGCCCAGTAAATGACTGGATGGAACGCTGAGGCCGCAGAGCATAGCGCACATTGGCTGCCATGATTAAGAAATCTGCAGTGAAAGGCCATTTGTACCGCCATCAGCGGGCACAGAGAATCACTTTAGAGGGGATTATAGGGCGTAAAAGAATCAGTACATAGGAAAGGAAATATCAGTGCATAATCAGTTTTACATGCATCAAAGAATTGTTAATATCAACTATGGCTATACAAATAGTGAATATGAAAAAACCAATGTGTCCATAATATGGCATGCAGAAAATAGCGGCCTTGACGACAATGTAATCACAGGATTGTAATTCTTTTAACACCTTCCGTTGTATTTGAGCAAGGTTATTGCTATGGATACCTATTGGGATTTTTAAAAAATCCTCCATGACCACTTTAAAGAAACTCTCACCTGTGGGCAGAGGGACAAAGGGAGGGGGGTAACGTCGATGATCATGGCATCACTGACTGAAGAAACATGACTACATAATCAGGTTATTGTTCCCTCAGTAGATCCTCCTGAGAGAATGGTTGACGTTCAACCTGACTTTCCAACCCTGCATTTGTATCAGATTGATTATGGAGTTTTAGCAGAATCATTTTGCGACAAAACAAATGCACATCTTATAAGTCTGTAAAGAAATTAAACCCGTAATTTGGTAGAAAATTTAGACCAAGTTTTAAGAGGTCACATTGTGACTAGAAATGAGCGAACTTGTTTGGAAAATGTTTGCCAATCTAAAATTTGGCTCAAACAAAGCGCATTTGGATTTGTGTTTGGTTAACTGAGCATTTTTCCTCAAAGTCAAAGCAAAATTCAGTCAAAGATCGATAAATGATCTTTTCTGGGATTGTGGTGCTGTATGATGAGTGGGGGGGATGTGTTTTATGAGGGGAGGGGATGTGTCTAGGTCAGAGGAGCGGCAGAGTTGGAGTGTATTTTTTTTTTTTTATAACTTAATGTGTGTACATTCCGGCTGCCAATCAGGGCCCAGAAACCATCCACAATGTCATTACACAAGGGCTTCTGTGATTGGCTGGTGAAGTCACATGCTGCTCTCCATATAAAAAGCAGACATCTTGTTTCTCAGTGCAATAGCGCAGATAGGCTGCTCTTGCTGCTGCTGCAAGTGCACTTATCATTTAGTTAGATACGATCCTGTATTGTGTGAAAGTGTTATGCAGGTAGGAGTCCATATTTCCTACTCAAAATAGTTTGGGCTAAAACTGTGTTGCAGTCGAGAATCAGGAGGCCCCATTTACTAATCAAAATCTTTAGGCCAAATATTGGGGTTAAACCAGGAAACCCCATTTGGTAATCCAAATCATTTGGGCTAAAACTGTGTTGCAGTCATCAATCAGGAGGTCCCATTTGCTAATCCAAATCGATAGGCCTAATATTGGGTTTAAGCTAGGAGGCCCTATTTGTTAATCCAAATCGTTTGGGCTAAAACAGTGTAGCATTAGTCAGGAGGCCCCATTTGCTAATCCAAATCATTTGGGCTAAACCTTATTGCAGTCAGGAATCAGAAGGCCACATTTGCTAATCAAAATCATTAGGCGTAATATTGGGGTTCAGCCAAGAATATGTGATTTAGGTGTTAATGTTAATGAAAACTCAACTGAACAAACACTGTCTCATCTTATCCAAAGACAATTGACAACATCTGCTACAGGATAGGCTATTCGACTCCCTTTCTTTGGCAGCCAAAAAGCGGTATGCCTTGTAGATGAGGGTCAGAAAGAGCATGTGCTCCAGGGGAAGGCAAGCATTGCATCAAGTGTCCTCTTCTCCTTTTCCCTCACCTTAACATCACACACAGTACAATCCTCAGAGGTGAAATCCAAATCACCCTTGTTTCCCCCATGTCATAAATTTCCATCCTCCCAACTGACTGTATGGAACCACAGATGGGCAAGTCTCTAGAGCTGTTCACACATTCTATTCCATAGGGATCAGAGGTCTGCTCCAAAGATTCAGAATCCCAGAGAAAGAAAGCATCTGCACCAATGTTCCTGGTGAAGAGCAGAATCCAGACCCTCATCACCAGGCTTTAACCCCTGGGAGTGGAGGTGATCCTGATGAAACTCAGATGCCAGAAGCACACGTGGGCTGTACTGTGCTCTCAGGGCAGGACAAGGAGGAGGGTGACTCTCAGGACATGGAGTGGGAGAACAGAAAGGATGACCATGAGGTTATAGATCCCACTCGGTGCAAATTCAGAGGTATGCAGTTGAGTAGTTCAGCAGTGGAGGAGAAGGAAGATGAGAAAGTTACGATGCAGCTTGCAACACAGACATGGCATTATGAAACCACAAGAAGAACTGCATCCTCAGCCACAACTGAGCCTGTGGCTAGCACAGGTTGCAAGTCTGCAGATCACAGGGGCGGTGTTATGACCCCAATGGCGAGGGTCTCAGAGATATCAGCCAGTCTGCGAAGTACAAAAATCCAGCTCATAGGGCAGTGGTAACTGGGTTGACCATATATCTACTCCTAACGCCAACACTAGAAGTAGCCGGGGAACATGCCTACGTTGGTCGCTAGATGTCTCGCGCCAGCCGGAGAGCTAACTACCCCTAGAAGAGGAAAACAAAGACCTCTCTTGCCTCCAGAGAAAGAACCCCAAAAGTAGGATACAAGCCCCCCACAAATAATAACGGTGAGGTAAGAGGAAATGACAAACACAGAGATGAACTAGGTTTAGCAAAGAGAGGCCCACTTACTAATAGCAGAATGTAGTAAGATAACTTATATGGTCAACAAAAACCCTATCAAAAATCCACGCTGGAGATTCAAGAACCCCCGAACCGTCTAACGGCCCGGGGGGAGAACACCAGCCACCCTAGAGCTTCCAGCAAGGTCAGGATACAGATTATATACAAGCTGGACAAAAATGCAAACAAAAACAAATAGCAAAAAGCAAGAAAGCAGACTTAGCTTAATTACGCAGGAACCAGGATCAGTAGCCAAGAGCACTACAGATTAGCTCTGATATCAACGTTGCCAGGCATTGAACTGAAGGTCCAGGGAGCTTATATAGCAACACCCCTGACCTAACGACCCAGGTGAGCATACAAGGGATGAATGACATACCCAGAGTAAAATCACTAGTAGCCACTAGAGGGAGCCAAAAGGTAAATTCACAACAGTACCCCCCCCTTAGTGAGGGGTCACCGAACCCTCACCAAGACCACCAGGGCGATCAGGATGAGCGGCGTGAAAGGCACGAACTAAATCGGCCGCATGCACATCAGAGGCGACCACCCAGGAATTATCCTCCTGACCATAGCCCTTCCACTTGACCAGGTACTGAAGCCTCCGCCTGGAGAGACGAGAATCTAAGATCTTCTCCACCACGTACTCCAACTCGCCCTCAACCAACACCGGAGCAGGAGGCTCAGCAGAAGGAACCACAGGCACAACGTACCGCCGCAACAAGGACCTATGAAATACGTTGTGAATGGCAAACGACACCGGAAGATCCAGGCGAAAGGACACAGGATTAAGGATCTCCAATATCTTGTAAGGACCAATGAATTGAGGCTTAAATTTGGGAGAGGAGACCTTCATAGGAACAAATCGAGAAGACAGCCATACCAAATCCCCAACACGAAGTCGGGGACCCACACCGCGGCGGCGGTTGGCAAAACGCTGAGCCTTCTCCTGTGACAACTTCAAGTTGTCCACCACATGATTCCAGATCCGCTGCAACCTATCCACCACAGAATCCACTCCAGGACAGCCAGAAGGCTCCACATGTCCCGAGGAAAAACGAGGATGGAAACCAGAGTTGCAGAAAAATGGCGAAACCAAGGTGGCAGAACTAGCCCGATTATTAAGGGCAAATTCAGCCAACGGCAAGAAGGTCACCCAATCATCCTGATCAGAAGAGACAAAACACCTCAAATACGCCTCCAGAGTCTGATTAGTTCGTTCCGTTTGTCCGTTAGTCTGTGGATGAAAAGCGGACGAAAACGACAATTCAATGCCCATCCTACCACAAAAGGATCGCCAGAACCTGGAAACAAACTGGGATCCTCTGTCCGACACAATATTCTCAGGAATGCCGTGCAAACGAACCACGTTCTGGAAGAACACAGGAACCAGATCAGAAGAGGAAGGCAGCTTAGGCAAAGGAACCAGATGGACCATCTTGGAGAAACGATCACATATCACCCAGATGACAGACATGCCCTGAGACACCGGAAGATCCGAAATGAAATCCATAGAGATGTGTGTCCAAGGTCTCTTCGGGACAGGCAAGGGCAAGAGCAACCCGCTGGCACGTGAACAGCAAGGCTTAGCTCGAGCACAAGTACCACAGGACTGCACAAATGACCGCACATCCCTTGACAAGGAAGATCTCTGGTGCCAAAAATTCCCGGGTGCCCTGCCAACACTGAGGAATGAACCTCGGAAATGACTCTGCTGGTCCATTTAGCAGGCACAAACAATCTGTCAAGTGGACAAGAGTCAGGCCTACCAGCCTGAAATCTCTGCAACACACGTCGCAGATCTGGAGAAATAGCTGACAAGATAACTCCTTCCTTAAGAATACCCACAGGTTCAGCGACTCCAGGAGCATCAGGCACAAAGCTCCTAGACAGAGCATCGGCCTTCACATTCTTAGAACCTGGTAAATACGAGACCACAAAGTCAAAACGGGAGAAAAACAATGACCAGCGGGCCTGTCTAGGATTCAGGCGTTTAGCAGACTCGAGATACATCAGATTTTTGTGATCAGTCAAGACCACCACACAATGCTTAGCACCCTCGAGCCAATGACGCCACTCCTCAAATGCCCATTTCATGGCCAACAACTCCCGATTGCCCACATCATAATTTCGCTCTGCCGGCGAAAACTTCCTAGAGAAAAAGGCACAAGGTCTCATAGTAGAGCAACCAGGGCCTCTCTGCGACAAAACGGCCCCTGCCCCAATCTCCGAAGCATCCACCTCAACCTGAAAGGGAAGTGAGATGTCAGGCTGGCACAAAACAGGCGCCGAAGTAAACCGGCGTTTCAACTCCTGGAAAGCCTCCACGGCAGCAGGAGCCCAGTTAGCCACATCAGAGCCTTTCTTGGTCATATCCGTCAACGGTTTAACAACGCTAGAAAAATTAGCGATAAAACGACGGTAGAAGTTAGCAAAACCCAAGAACTTCTGAAGACTCTTAACTGACGAGGGTTAAGTCCAATCATGAATAGCTCGGACCTTGACTGGGTCCATCTCCACAGCAGAAGGGGAAAAAATGAACCCTAAAAAGGGAACCTTCTGTACACCAAAGAGACACTTTGAGCCTTTAACAAACAAAGAATTTTCACGCAAAATCTTGAAAACCATCCTGACCTGCTCCACATGCGAGTCCCAATCATCAGAAAAAACCAGAATATCATCCAGATAAACGATCAAAAATTTATCCAGATACTTCCGGAAGATGTCATGCATAAAGGACTGAAAAACTGAAGGTGCATTAGAGAGCCCAAATGGCATCACCAAGTACTCAAAATGACCTTCGGGTGTATTAAATGCGGTTTTCCATTCATCTCCTTGCTTAATGCGCACAAGGTTGTACGCACCACGAAGGTCTATCTTGGTGAACCACTTGGCACCTTTTATCCGGGCAAACAAGTCTGACAACAGCGGCAAAGGATACTGAAATTTGACAGTGATCTTATTTAAAAGCCGATAGTCAATACAAGGCCTCAAAGATCCGTCCTTTTTGGCCACAAAAAAGAATCCCGCACCAAGAGGGGAAGAAGAAGGACGGATATGCCCCTTCTCCAGAGACTCCTTGATATATGAACGCATCGCGGTATGTTCAGGTACCGACAGATTAAACAGTCTTCCCTTAGGAAACTTACTGCCTGGAATCAAATCTATTGCACAGTCACATTCCCTATGAGGAGGCAATGCACTTGACCTAGACTCGCTGAAGACATCCTGATAATCAGACAAATACGCCGGAACTTCCGAAGGCGTAGAAGTAGCAATAGACACGGGCAGGGAATCTCCATGAATTCCATGACAGCCCCAACTTGACACTGACATTGCCTTCCAGTCCAAGACTGGATTATGGGTCTGTAACCATGGCAAACCCAAAACAACCAAATCATGCATCTTATGCAGAACAAGAAAACGTATCACCTCCCGATGTTCAGGAGTCATGCACATGGTAACCTGTGTCCAAAACTGCGGTTTATTTTCTGCCAATGGCGTAGCATCAATACCCCTAAGAGGGATAGGATTTTCTAATGGCTCAAGAACAAAACCGCAGCGCTTGGCAAATGACAGATCCATAAGACTCAGGGCAGCACCTGAATCCACAAACGCCATGACAGGATACGATGACAGTGAGCAAATCAAAGTTACAGATAGAATAAACTTAGGTTGCAAATTACCAATGGCGACAGGACTAACAACCTTAGTAAGACGCTTAGAGCATGCTGAGATAACATGTGTAGAATCACCACAGTAGTAACACAAGCCATTCTGGCGTCTATGAATTTTCCGCTCATTTCTAGTCAGGATTCTATCACATTGCATTAAATCAGGTGCCTGTTCAGATAACACCATGAGGGAATTTGCGGTTTTGCGCTCCCGCAACCGCCGGTCAATTTGAATTGCCAGGGCCATGGAATCATTCAGACCTGTGGGAATGGGAAAACCCACCATCACATTCTTAATGGCTTCAGAAAGGCCATTTCTAAAATTTGCAGCCAATGCACACTCGTTCCACTGGGTCAGCACGGACCATTTCTGAAATTTTTGGCAATACACTTCAGCCTCGTCCTGGCCCTGAGACATAGCCAGCAAGGCTTTTTCTGCCTGAATCTCAAGATTGGGTTCCTCATAAAGCAAACCGAGCGCCAGAAAAAACGAATCAATATCAGCCAATGCCGGATCTCCTGGCGCCAGCGAGAAAGCCCAATCCTGAGGGTCGCCCCGTAAAAAAGAAATAACAATTTTCACTTGCTGAGCGGAGTCTCCAGAGGAACAGGGTCTCAGGGACAAAAACAATTTACAATTATTCCTGAAATTTCTAAACTTAAATCGGTCTCCGGAAAACAGTTCAGGAATCGGTATCTTAGGTTCTGACATAGGATTTCTGGTAACATAATCTTGTATGCCCTGCACACGAGCAGCAAGCTGGTCCACACTTGTAATCAAGGTCTGGACATTCATGTCTGCAGCAATCACAAGCCACTCAGAGGTAAAGGGGAAAAGAAAAAAAAATGAGAGAGAGAAAAAAAAAAAACTCAGAACTTTCTTTCTTATAATCCCGCTTCTACAATGCATTTAACATTTAATACTGGCCTGGCAAACTGTTATGACCCCAATGGCGAGGGTCTCAGAGATATCAGCCAGTCTGCGAAGTACAAAAATCCAGCTCATAGGGCAGTGGTAACTGGGTTGACCATATATCTACTCCTAACGCCAACACTAGAAGTAGCCGGGGAACATGCCTACGTTGGTCGCTAGATGTCTCGCGCCAGCCGGAGAGCTAACTACCCCTAGAAGAGGAAAACAAAGACCTCTCTTGCCTCCAGAGAAAGAACCCCAAAAGTAGGATACAAGCCCCCCACAAATAATAACGGTGAGGTAAGAGGAAATGACAAACACAGAGATGAACTAGGTTTAGCAAAGAGAGGCCCACTTACTAATAGCAGAATGTAGTAAGATAACTTATATGGTCAACAAAAACCCTATCAAAAATCCACGCTGGAGATTCAAGAACCCCCGAACCGTCTAACGGCCCGGGGGGAGAACACCAGCCACCCTAGAGCTTCCAGCAAGGTCAGGATACAGATTATATACAAGCTGGACAAAAATGCAAACAAAAACAAATAGCAAAAAGCAAGAAAGCAGACTTAGCTTAATTACGCAGGAACCAGGATCAGTAGCCAAGAGCACTACAGATTAGCTCTGATATCAACGTTGCCAGGCATTGAACTGAAGGTCCAGGGAGCTTATATAGCAACACCCCTGACCTAACGACCCAGGTGAGCATACAAGGGATGAATGACATACCCAGAGTAAAATCACTAGTAGCCACTAGAGGGAGCCAAAAGGTAAATTCACAACAGGGCGGCAAGATTGCCTAGCCTCTGCCTTTTTTGACACTGTATAGGTTGACCGAAATCACGTTATCTGACAACTTTGCAAAGAACAATTTAGTAGAGGCAAGAATTGCAATAATTTGACTACTACATGCATAAACCGACATATGCACAATTAACATGCCTTAGTCTGGGTATTACACTGCGCTAAGATGCAGCATCACCAACTACCGGGCGTCTCATTAATCACATCTGCTGCTTCTTCCTCCTCCATCATCGTTCCAAGTGTTCTCACACAGGTCTACGTCCGCAGAACCTCCACTTGTTTACCCTCTATAGTCAGGGTGAGTAAGAGCCAGTCAGCTGAAGTGGACATGCCTGCTATTTTTGTTCACCAAGCACACTACATCTTTCTTAATCCTCTCGGCGTTTGTGTTGGTTACGCGTCCGCCGCCAGACTTCACAGGGCCCTGTGTTTGTCTGGTGGTCGGCGATGTGCGGCACACCCGCTGATTTACATCAGGACACTTGGCCACCTGGTTTGTATATCTACCGATTATGGTGAAAGGGTAGCGCAGCTTGGTTACCATAGTGACGATGAGTCACTTCCGGTTTATTCCTGGTCACTTCCGGTACGAAATGGAATAAAACTACTAGCTTTGCTGGTTCCCATCATGCCCCCTGAAGAAGGTGTGACAACCGAAATGTGCGTCGGGGAGGACGCATGGACCCCGTGGACATCTCACCCGTCTTGCTATTAAGAGGTAATTGACTTTTTGTGTGTAGATCAGAACTCTGGGATTATGGCTCCTTCTACTATGCGTATATTTCAAAGATTGTATATGATGAGCATTAACCTCTTGTTGTTCAAACTATTTATTTACTAATGTGGGTGTGTATGTCCCGGGATCCCTGCGCCCCTAGTATGCTCACACGTCTGTGTGATGTCAGCGTGCACCATGCAGCATTGTACCTCACCTGTTTTCTGTAATGCTATATATATTTTTGTGTATTTAAGTGTTTGAATTAATAAAGATATATGTTTTTTATATATTGTTCCATACGGACGTGTAGGTCGGTTTTTCTGGGCCCTTGTGACCCAATTTTTTCTGTTATCTTTCTTAATCCACCATAAGCTCTCTGCCTACACCTCATTTACAATCCAGCAGTTTGTTCTGTTCAGTCTACTCCACCTTCTCTCAGCACAGCAGCCAGCCCATGTTGCCACATAAAATAATATTTCCTCCTACACAAGCCAAAGATAAGAGCTTGAACTCCACCATCTCCAATCTGTGGGCCACGGAAATGCTGACTTTCCGCCTGGTGGACGTCAATGGATTCCAAAGTTGATGGCCGTCGCAGTCCCCCAGAACCAGTTGTCCAGTTGCCATTACTTCTCTAAGAAAGCTGTGCCAATGCTATACCAGCATGTCGCAGACAATATCACCCGTTCCCTGAAAAAATCTGTCTGCCTGGGTGCATTCCACCACTGACACCTGGATGAGCAAACATGGGCAGGATCGTTATATCTCACTGACTGGGCACTGGATGACTCTGGTGGCTGTAGGGGCAGGCAGTCAAGGGGCTGCCACAATAAAAAGAAAGCAAAGAATCCGCACCACTGCAACAAGTTTTCACTGCGCCTCACACTCACCACAGCCACGTGCCATAAATGCCCCAAAAGGATCGGGTGCTTAATCTGAAAAAAGTATGCAGGAAAATTCCAATGAAAGAAGAAAACTGAGAGCACTCACCATCCTAACAATCTGTCCTTTATTGCAATGGAAGAATCTTCAGCAGGGGAGAATGTGAATTGTGACAGATGACGCCCATTTCATGCTACTGCGCTTCCACGGGTCCTACAGACGAAAGGAAGTGGAGAGGCTCCTATACCTGTTCAGGCTGAGGTAACCTCCCCCTCCCAAACGTCATCAGATACACACCAACACCTCCCAGAATGAAGTGAAAGAAAAAAACCCACAAAGATAAAAATCCTCAAAAACATGACATAAAACATTAATTGCACATAGTGGCTGGATGGAATATCTATAGAAAAACTGACATATTGATTTTTTCATTAAGACCCAATAGTCCTATCGCATCAGTGCGCAGAATCCATCTAACCTCTCTCCTAAGCAAAAGCCTATGCAAATCACCTCCTTGCTGCGGTAAGTTAACCCTTTCTAGGCCCGCAAAATGGAGTGTTTTTGCATTACTTCCGTGACAGTTCCTCATATGTTCAATAAGGCAGGGGACCCCTTTCCCGGACTGGATGGAGTTGAAATGCTACCTAACTCTTACAAACAGTGGGCAAATAGTCTTCCCAATATAAAAAAAATGGCAAGGGCAGAAAATCACGTTGACCACATATGTGGTCCTATAAGAGATAAAGTCGAGTACCCAGTGTGAAATAGGGCCCACCTTAATAGAATCACCTAATAAATGGAAGGAACAAAAATTGCAGTGACAGCACCTGAAATTCCCCTTCGGAATCCCCTTCTTTAGGCCGGCGTCACACTGGCGAGTTTTACGGACGTAAGAGCGCAGAAACTACGTCCGTAAAACTCGCATAACATACGGCACAATTATTCTCAATGGGGCTGCTCCTATTAGCCGTATATTACGGTTCAGTAATATACGGCTTTCTACGGCCGTACAAAATCGCAGCATGCTGCGTTTGTCAGCGTACTGCGCAAAAAAATCGCCAATGAAAGTCTATGGGGGCGAGAAAAATACGGATTCCACACTGACCAGCAGTGTGACTTGCGAGAAATACGCAGCGGTGTTAGTGAAAAGTCGGTAATTCAATTGCCGGCTTTTCATTTCTCCTGCACAAACCCGACAGGATATGAGACATGGTTTACATACAGTAAACCATCTCATATCCCCCTTTTTTTTGCATATTCCACACTACTAATGTTAGTAGTGTGTGTATGCAAAATTTCAGCGCTGTAGCTGCTAAAATAAAGGGTTAAATGGCGGAAAAAATTGGCGTGGGCTCCCGCGCAATTTTCTCCGCCAGAGCGGTAAAGCCAGTGACTGAGGGCAGATATTAATAGCCAGGAGAGGGTCCATGGTTATTGGCCCCCCCGGCTACAAACATCTGCCCCCAGCCACCCCAGAAAAGGCACATCTGGAAGATGCGCCTATTCTGGCACTTGGCCACTCTCTTCCCACTCCCTGTAGCGGTGGGATATGGGGTAATGAAGGGTTAATGCCACCTTGCTATTGGAAGGTGACATTAAGCCAGATTAATGATGGAGAGGCGTCAATTATGACACCTATCCATTATTAATCCAATTGTAGGAAAGGGTTAAAAAACACACACATGATTGAAAAGTATTTTAATGAAATAAACACAGCGGTTGTTGTAATAATTTATTGTTCTCTCAAATCCATTTGCAGGCCCTCGCTTGGCAACATAATAAACGCACAAGATACATACCTTCTGATGTACTGTCAGGTCCAACGATGTAATCCATCTGAAGGGGTTAACTAATATTACAGGCAGGAGCCCTGCTATAATGCAGCTGTGCTCCGTGCTTGTAATTCCCCTGCGAATGAATGAAATGTAGGTCATTGACCTACATTTCCTTCAGTCGCGGTGAGGCGCCCTCTGGTGGATGTCCTCATATGACCTGGAGCGTGGGAAAAAGTTCCCAGGCTGCAGTTCATGAGAACATCCACCAGAGGGCGCCTCACCGCGAATGAATGAAATGTAGGTCAATGACCTACATTTCATTCATTCGCAGGGGAATTACAAGCACGGAGCACAGCTGCATTATAGCAGGGCTCCTGCCTGTAATATTAGTTAACCCCTTCAGATGGATTACATCGTTGGACCTGACAGTACATCAGAAGGTATGTATCTTGTGCGTTTATTATGTTGCCAAGCGAGGGCCTGCAAATGGATTTGAGAGAACAATAAATTATTACAACAACCGCTGTGTTTATTTCATTAAAATACTTTTCAATCATGTGTGTGTGTTTTTTAACCCTTTCCTACAATTGGATTAATAATGGATAGGTGTCATAATTGACGCCTCTCCATCATTAATCTGGCTTAATGTCACCTTCCAATAGCAAGGTGGCATTAACCCTTCATTACCCCATATCCCACCGCTACAGGGAGTGGGAAGAGAGTGGCCAAGTGCCAGAATAGGCGCATCTTCCAGATGTGCCTTTTCTGGGGTGGCTGGGGGCAGATGTTTTTAGCCACGGGGGGGCCAATATCCATGGACCCTCTCCTGGCTATTAATATCTGCCCTCAGTCACTGGCTTTACCACTCTGGCGGAGAAAATTGCGCGGGAGCCCACGCCAATTTTTTCCGCCATTTAACCCTTTATTTTAGCAGCTACAGCGCTGAAATTTTGCACATACACACTACTAACATTAGTAGTGTGGAATATGCAAAAAAAAGGGGATATGAGATGGTTTACTGTATGTAAACCATGTCTCATATCCTGTCGGGTTGGGGAAGGAGAAATGAAAAGCCGGCAATTGAATTACTGGCTTTTCACTAACACCGCTGCGTATTTCTCGCAAGTCACACTGCTGGTCCGTATTTTTCTCTCCCCCATAGACTTTCATTGGCGTATTATTTGCGCAATACGCTGACAAACGCAGCATGCTGCGATTTACTATGGCCGTAGAAAGCCGTATAATACGTCGCCGTAATATACGGCTGATAGGACCAGACCCATTGAGAATAATTGTGCCGTTTGTTTGGTGAGTTTTACGGACGTATTTTCTGCGCTCTTACGTCCGTAAAACTCGCTAGTGTGACTCCGGCCGAAGAGGGAGGGAGCAACACTTTAAAAAAAATGAGTTAGGATAACAGAGACAACTAAAAAAAAAAAAAAATAGAACAAAGAGGCAAAGGTCCAAATGGAGAAGGGTGTGGAAGTGAAAGAGGGGGGGAACACTATCTTTTTTAAAAACATATATGACTTAAAATAACAGAGAAATTTTTTTTTAAAAAATAGAACCATGTGGCAGAGATCCAAGTAGAGGAGGGGGTGGAAGTGGATGTGATTGTGGATGTGGAGAGGGCCAACATTTTTTTTATTAATATTTATTTAAGCAAAATACTTAATTTAACATAGAGAATAAAAAAACAAAAATAAAAAATTTGAACCATGAGCCAGAGGTCAAAAGTGGAGGTGGACGCGGAAGAGGGGGAGGGGCCAACACTGTCTTTATTGTTTTGTTTTTATTGTTAAATTTGGGAAGCAACAAAATGAAACAAATACAAAATGATCTATAACCATGGCTGAGTGCAGCTGGTATAATTGTTTAGTCAGCCAAAGGTATGGAGAAGTCCTGTTAGATCCACGCCTGATCCATTTTTGTTAGCTTCCCCACATTTTCTGTGGACAAGCGAGTGTCTGCCTGTGATGACACCACATGTGGTGCTAAAGACACACTCTGCCATGACATTTGCTGCAAGGCATGCCAACACTTCCAAGGCATACATGGAAAGCTCTGACCATGTGTTCAATTCGGGCACCCAATAGTTAAATGGGGCAGTACAAACAGTACATTTTCCACTATAACATATCTGTACGAACCACTGCATTCCGCCTTAGATTAAATATGTTGCATTTCACAACTATGTTCTTGACATGAGATTCCATAAAAATAGAGGTACATTATGTGCCCAAAGTAGGCTATGGGTACCACAGGTTGAGCTTTGAGGAATGCCAAATAGTAGAAGATTTAAAATAATTTGTGCAAAGGAGGCCTTCCAATAACCTATGAAGTAACTAGTTGATTGTCTCTATTCTGTTAGTAATAAATTGATCTCTGTTACTTAATAAACAGCATAAATTAGACAACTATTAATAGTTAAGTAATTCTACTTGTTTTGGAAAAATATATTCAAGCAACCTTATCAAGTGTTTGAAGCAGCAATATTCTCTTCTGGAAACAGCCACAGGCATACTTTACCATTTACAAGGAAATGAAGAGAAATCGCGGACACATATTGACAAAAATGTAAGTAAGAAAAATGTTAGATATCATGAGCTACGCTTGAAGCCACTATTGTGTGTGAAATCAGTAAGTTGGTAAAGGAGACTATTAACAGACCACTGGGTGGTTAGAGAATGTAAAATTGGAAAAGGGTTGGGGGTATTTGTGTTCAAAGAACTCTTATGTCAAATTGAACAAAGCATTCTCTAAGTTGAATATAAAAACTTTACTTTGAAATCAGTTTTCTACACTGCTATGTATATATTAATCAAAACTTGGTCTGACCTAACCAGATAGCCGAAACAAAGCGATCCAGAGTAAAAAAATTAAATTAAAGCTTTATTGTGTACAATTTATATCACATGCACAAATGCCCAAAGCACCCTAACAAAGTGGGAAGCTGGATAATACATATCAAGCTCAGTAGTCCGTAATGCAGGATAATACATTTATATCCCTTAGACCTGTACTGTACATTTTCCGCTGCCTCAGCATACATATAATACAGATATAAATAACAAATGAAGGTGATATCTACCTGCGATACAGCGTCCCACTTCACCCCAACGCGCGTTTCGCACCAAGCTTCTTCCGGGGGCAAAGCAATTGGCATGCTGACCGCAGGAATGTACGTCAGAGCTATTGCTCATAATTTGAATGTTCATTTCTCTATGGTGGGGGTGGAGTTATGGTATGGGCAGAAATATATTATGGACAACGAACAAATGTGCATTTTATTGATGTCATTCATGCCAAGGCTCAATTTTTGTGCCATTCATCAACGACCATCTCCTCATGTTGCAGCATGGCTCCATGTTGCAAGGTTCTGTACACAATTTCTGGAGCTGAAAACATCCCAATTCTTGCTTTTGCTAGCATACTCACTGGACATACCACATATTGAGCATGTTTGGGGTGCTCTAGATCGGTGTATACAACAGTGTGTTCAAGTTCCTGCCAATATCCAGCAACTTTGCACTACCATTGAAGAGGAGTGGACCAACAATCGACATCCTGATCAACTCTATGAGAAGGAGATGTGTTGCACTGTGTGAGGCAAATGATGGTCACACCAGAGAGTGACTGTATTCTGAGCCCACCTGGACCCTCTCAATACTGTAAAACTGCACATTTTAGAGTGGCCAACCTAAGGCACACCTGTGCAATAATCATGTTGTCTAATCAGCATCTTAATATGCCATACCTGTGAGGTGGATGGATTATGTCGGCAAAAGAGAAGTGCTCACTAACACAGATTTAGACAAATTTGTGAATAATTTTTAATAGAAAAAGGACTTTAGTGCACATAGAAAAAGTCTTAGATCCCGTTTTTCATGTGCTAAAACTCAAAGTGTTGCATTTATATTTTAGCTCAGTGTATGTATATACAGCTCTGGCAAAAATTAACAGACCACTGCAAAATGTTCAGTTTGTCTGATTTTTCACTTTATCAGTTTTTTTTTTAGTAAAATGTAAATTGTTCATTTATTCTATAAACTTCTGACAACATATCTCAGAATTTCCTAGCAATAAATTTTGTATTTTTTTTCTGAAAAGGAGAAATGGTAAAAAACAAACAAAAAAACCCCCAGTGCTTTCAGACCTCAAATAGAGCAAAGAAAACAAGTTCATAATCATTTGGAAACAACAATACTAATGTTTTTACTCAGGAAGAGTTCAGAAGTCAATATTTTGTGGAATAACTATGATTTTTAATCACAGCTTTCATGCGTCTTGGCATGCTTTCCACCAGTCTTTAACACTGCTTCTGGCGCAAAAATTGAAGCAGTTCTTTGTTTGATGGCTTGTGACTATCCCTCATCCTTTTGATTACATTCCAGAGGCTTTCAATGGGGTTCAGGTCTGGAGATTGGGCTGCTCATGACAGGGTTTTGATGTGGTCTCTTAATTTTTGTCAGAGTTGTATATATATATATATATATATATATATATATATATATATATATATATATATATAGTATATATGTATTCACTGCTCAAAAAAATAAAGGGAACACTTACACAACAGAATATAACTCCAAGTGAATCAAACTTCTGTGAAATCAAACTGTCCACTTAGGAAGCAACACTGTTTGACAATCAATTTCACATGCTGTTGTGCAAATGGAATAGACAACAGATGGAAATTATTGGCAATTATCAAGACACACTCAATAAAGGAGTGGTTCCGTAGGTGGGGACCACAGACCACATCTCTGTACCAACGCTCTCTGGCTGATGTTTTGGTCATTTTTGAATGTTGGTTGTGCTTTCACACACGTGGTAGCATGAGACAGACTCTAGAACCCACACTTGTGGCTCAGGTAGTGCAACTCATCAAGGATGGCACATCATTGTGAGATGTGGCAAGAAGGTTTGCTGTGTCTGTCAGCGTAGTGTCCAGAGGCTGGAAGTGTTACCAGGAGACAGGCCAGTACACCAGGACATGTGGAGGGGGCCGTAGGAGGGCAACAACCCAGCAGCAGGACCGCTACCTCAGCCTTTGTGCAAGGAGGAACAGGAGGAGCAGTGCCAGAGCCCTGCAAAATGACCTCCAGCAGGTCACAAATGTGCATGTGTCTGCACAAACGATTAGAAACCGACTCCATGAGGATGGTCTGACTGCCCAACATTCACAGATGGGGTTGTGCTCAAAGCCCAACACCATGCAGGACGCTTGGTATTTGCCACAGAACAAAAGGATTGGCAAATTCGCCACTAGCGCCCTGTACTCTTCACAGATGAAAGCAGGTTCACATTCTGACGGGTGATTTCCATCTGCGCATACGACGCCTTCCGGTGTCCATTTTTTCATAGTTCACCGCACCGGAAACCATGGAAGAACTGCCGGGGCTCTGGCCTTTCACAAAATGTCGGCAGAGTTTCCTGCAGCACCGCGGACACAGCGCAGCACAGCCACCGGGGATACAGCACAACACTGCACCACCACCAGGGACACAGTGCAGCAGAGCCACTAGGACACAGTGCATCAGCGACACCGGGACACCCACAGCAGTGTGCCTCACAATGGAACACCCCTCACCCCAGCTTGCAGCATCACCCCACTCCTGCCTCCTCCGGCAGCGATCCTGGGACCCGGCTTTAACGCAGCCACCACTCCAGTAAGAAATAAAAGACACATGGATTATAAGAAGCACCACCATTTTATTAAAAAAAGTTTTTTTTCCTATTTTTGTAATCAAAATTTGGGGTGCGTCTTATAATCCGTATTATTTTTATAAAGAGAAAAATACAGTATTTTGTGAGACATCTCTGATTTAAGGGCATAAAAATTTAAAGTTTGAAAATTGCTAAATTTTCAAAATTTTTGTCATACTTCCTTTTTTTTTCACAAATAAATGCAAGTTATGTCGAAGAAATTTTACCGCTAACATGAAGTACAATATGTCTCGAAAAAACATTCTTAGAATCAGCGGGATCTGTTGAAGTGTTCCATAGTTATAACCACATAAAGTGGCAGTGGTCAGAATTGTAAAAATTGGGTTGGTCATTTAGGAGCAAATTGGCTCTGTCACTAAGGGGTTAAATTTGCTGAATATCAACTAATGAAAACCAGGCATTGCTTTTGAAGATTGGCTCTCAGAACATTAAAAAAAAACTAATGAAAATGGCCTGAACAATGATTTTACCACTAAAAAAGATTATAAATAATTTGACCATAGGGACATGTAAAACTAAAGAGCGCCCTGTAATTAGCATCACATGTGTCTTCACACTTGTAATCATTCTGTCTTCCTATTTAAGGCTGAAAAGTACAGTAGCATTTTAAAAATGTATGCACCACTGGTCAAAATTCCTGTTAAGCAAGTGGAAAATGAAATGATCTCTAGAAGGTCTAACTTTAAAGATGATACATTTCATTTGTATTTTAGACAAAAAGATATCTATATATTTTCATCTTTTACATTTAAAAAGTTATAAAAAGGAAAATGGGCTGATCAAATGTTTGGGCATCCGGCATAGTTACTACCTAGTAGCACCACCTATTGAAAGTATCATAACCCTAACGTTCTCAGATAAAGTCTTATCCGAGCATGCTCAAGGATTATCAGAGCATCAGGCAGGGTCTGTATGTTATGTTCCAATCCCCCAAGACGCTGCATGATTTGCGGCTGTTGGACAGCCTCAATACATGTGGGGATTCCCTAACACGCAAGCAATCCCTGCATGTGTTGAGGCTGTCTAACATCCACAAATCATGCAGCCGCATTGACTCAAACATAATATACAAGCACCCCGAGATTGTCTGATAACATCCAATAAAAACATTATCTGAACACGTTTGTTAATCACTAATCACAGCTTGTAAATGCTTTTTGAGAGTCTTTCAATCCTTGTTTGAGGATTTTAATCCATTTTTACTTGGAAAATTGTTTCAGTTCTGTGATATTCCTGGGTCATCTTTCATACATTGCTATTCTGAGGACTAGCCACAGAATTTCAATAATGTTCAGATCAGGGGTCTGTGAGGGCCATTGTAAAATCTTCAGCTAGCCCCTTTTGAAGTAGTCTAATGTGGATTTTGTCCAGTGTTTAGGATCATTATCCATTTGCCATTGTCTTTTCAACTTCATCATTTTTACAGATGGTGTTATTTGTGCATCAAGAATTTTTTAAATTTTATTGAATCCATTCCCTCTACCCGTGAAATATTTCCCATGCCATTGGCTGTAACACAACCCTAAAGCATGAATGATCCACCCCCATGCTTATTGGATGTCAAGGTGTTAATTTCCTGAAATTCTTTGCCCTTTTTTCTCCACACTTATTTTTGATCATTGTGGCCAAAGAGTTCTATTTTAATCACATCGGGCTACAGGACTTGTTTCCAAAATGCATCAGGCTTGCTTAGATGTTCTATTGCACACTTCTGAAGCTGAATTTTATTGTGAGGATGCAGGAGAACTTTTCTTCTGAAGACTCGTCCACGAAGGCCATATTTGTGTCCTTTAACAGTTTTTTTATTTGCTTCTCCAGCAACCAAATGAGCAGCTCTCACTGAATTTTGCTTGGTCTTCCAGACCTTATTGTCATGGGGCAGAAACAGGACAACAGAAGATGAGGAATCTTGTCCCCTGAACTGCCCCTCAGGCTAAGGGAAGCCCTGTCTTTCCTTAACTTGGGGGTACCCTTGAAGGTAGGGAAGCCCAAGTCACTGACCTGTCCCTGTCTCCTAATAAACCCTAAACTAAACCCCCACACCCCAGGAGGTGAACAGTGTAAACAGCACCACAAAGCAATAAACAGGAATAAACAATATGAGAGTGAGGGGAACACAATACGAAAAGGTGAATGCATAAACTACAAAGTAACAAAACTCAGAACTTAGCTTGTGCACCCTGCTGCAGACTCCACCACACAGAAAGTACAGCAACTGAGCTCCAAACACCAGACTTGGCTGACACCAGGGAGCTGCTACTGCGAGGTTGATCTCCAGAAGGACCTGTATAACCAACAGTCAGCTGATGCACCAGGTGACCTTATAAAGGATGGGGGGAGTGGTCACAAACATCAGCTGACCCAGCAGTAATGCAATGCAATAACACTAGTGGCCACCGGGGGGAGAACTGCATTAACCACCAATGACCAGAAAGGAAAAAAGGTTTAAATCAGATCTGCCACAGATCCAAACATGGATCGTGACACTTATCTTGGCCTCTACTGTTCCTGCTAACTGCTATTTCTCAATTACATTTCGAACTGAGGAAAGGGCAACTTGAAAAAGCTTTGCTATCTTCTTATAGTCTTCTCCTGCTTACTGGGCCTCCAACATTTTCATTTTCAAAGTGCTAGACAGCTGCTTAGAAAAAGGCAGAGGCATAGATGCATTGAACATCATAATGCATCAGAATGGCAAGTAACAACTACTCTTCTCTATCACGTGGTATCCAACATCCCTTCCCCACTTGTAGTCTAGTTGATTATTGTCTAGTCTAGGCTCCCTGTAGACACATCAGTGCAGGGCCTGCAAGGTAAGTGAGGGTAAGCCACTGTGTATCAGGGGTGCCAAATATCATGTTTAGGGTTCCAACCTCCGCAGGTAGGCAGGGATTTTTTAGTGGACAAATAGGACATCCTAAGCCGTGTATGGTGGTACCTGGGACTTCTCCTATAGAGCTAATCCAGCCTACCTGTCCCCTATTGCCACCTAATGATATCACCTTTTATCTTGGTATGTGCAAAGGGAGACAAGGATAGTGGCGCTCTGTTGGAGCACATGTGACTGTCTTTTACTTGACTTATCAAAACAGTCATTTATTAAATAAAGTTTGACATTATTTGTATGTGTATCACTATTTGTGCACTAAGGTTTCTTTTGGTGTGATTTTAGAGTTTTAGACTTTGACTTAGCCATTCTAACACCCGGATATATTTATTTGTGAACCATTCCATTGTAGATTTTGCTTTATGTTTGGGATCATTGTCTTGTTGGAAGACAAATCTCCATCCCAGTCTCAGGTCTTTTGCAGACTTCAACAGGTTTTCTTCAAGAATGGTCCAGTATTTGGCTCCATCCATCTTCCCATCAATTTTAACCATCTTCCCTGTCCCTGCTGAAGAAAAGCAGGCCCAAACCATGATGCTGCCACCACCATGTTTGACAGTGGGGATGGTGTGTTCAGGGTGATGAGCTGTGTTGCCTTTACTCCAAACATATCATTTGGCATTGTTTAAAAAAGTTTGATTTTGGTTTCATCTGACCAGAGCACCATCTTCCACATGTTTGGTGTGTCTCCCAGGTGGCTTGTTGCAATCTTTAAATTACACTTTTTATGGATATCTTTGAGAAATGGCTTTCTTCTTGCCACTCTTCCATAAAGACCAGATTTGTGCAGTGTACGACTGATTGTTGTCCTATGGACAGACTGTCCCACCTCAGCTGTAGATCTCTGCAGTTCATTCAGAGTGATAATGGGCCTCTTGGCTGCATCTCTGATCAGTCTTCTCCTTGTTTGAGATGAAAGTTTAGAGGGATGGCCGGGTCTTGGTAGATTTGCAGTGGTATGATATGCC
The DNA here is from genome assembly GCF_051348905.1 of Ranitomeya variabilis. NCBI lineage: Eukaryota > Metazoa > Chordata > Amphibia > Anura > Dendrobatidae > Ranitomeya > Ranitomeya variabilis. The sequence goes on from NC_135235.1 coordinate 419,460,136, forward strand.
TTCAATTTCAATATGATCGCTTGCACAGTGCTCCTTGGGATGTTCAAAGTTTTAGAAATCATTTTGTATCCAAATCCGGCTTTAAACTTCTCCACAACAGTATCACGGACCTGCCTGTTGTATTCTTTGGTCTTCATAATGCTCTCTGTGCTTCAAACAGAACCCTGAGACTATCACAGAGCAGGTGCATTTATACGGAGACTTGATTACACACAGGTGGATTATATTTATCATCATTAGGCACTTAGGACAACATTGGATCATTCAGAGATCCACAATGAACTTCTGGAGTGAGGTTGCTGCACTGAAAGTTAAGGGGCCCAATAATATTGCATGTCCCACTTTTCAGTTTTTGAATTTCTACAAAAATTTAAAATAACCAATAAATTTTGTTCAACTTCACAATTGTGTTCCACTTGTTTATATATAAAATAAGCATCAGTTATAAGTGTCCAAAAGAAAAGTAATAATGGCGACTCAAATAACAATCATATAACTCAGGAGAACTGTGAGTCCAAAAAATAGCCAAATATTAAATATTAAATTTTATTGAAAAATTTCAACTTTACATAATACAAAAACGTTACCATATATTAAAATCATGTGAAAGATCCATAGATACAACAAATGACCCGAGATCAAGGACAGGGACACTACTGGACATGTCAAATGTAAGTACGTGTTTACAAACTATACAGCCAGTGTGCCGCCATCATGTCCGTCAAACTATCCCTAGAATGTGGCGATTACATTAAATAATTTAGACTGCATCATAAGTGCCAGTAACATCGCCACATACCTGTGTACAAAATAGTATGCCAAATAACAAAGGGGAAGTCAATTACCCATAGATGCGATAGGTCCCGGGATCTGGACGGGACCTATCGCATCTATGGGTAATTGACTTCCCCTTTGTTATTTGGCATACTATTTTGTACACTGCCAGTGGCGATGTTACTGGCACTTATGATGCAGTCTAAATTATTTAATGTAATCGCCACATTCTATGGATAGTTTGACGGACATGATGGCGGCACACTGGCTGTATAGTTTGTAAACACGTACTTACATTTGGCATGTCCAGTAGTGTCCCTGTCCTTGATCTCAGGTCATTTGTTGTATCTATGGATCTTTCACATGATTTTAATATACACTCACCGGCCACTTTATTAGGTACACCATGCTAGTAACGGGTTGGACCCCCTTTTGCCTTCAGAACTGCCTCAATTCTTCGTGGCATAGATTCAACAAGGTGCTGGAAGCATTCCTCAGAGATTTTGGTCCATATTGACATGATGGCATCACACAGTTGCCGCAGATTTGTCGGCTGCACATCCCAAAGATGCTCCATACAAGGCAGGATGGATCCATGCTTTCATGTTGTTTACGCCAAATTCTGACCCTACCATCCGAATGTCGCAGCAGAAATCGAGACTCATCAGACCAAGCAACGTTTTTCCAATCTTCTACTGTCCAATTTCGATGAGCTTGTACAAATTGTAGCCTCAGTTTCCTGTTCTTAGCTGAAAGGAGTGGTACCCGGTGTGGTCTTCTGCTGCTGTAGCCCATCTGCCTCAAAGTTCGACGCACTGTGCGTTCAGAGATGCTCTTAGGCCTACCTTGGTTGTAACGGGTGGCGATTTGAGTCACTGTTGCCTTTCTATCAGCTCGAACCAGTCTGCCCATTCTCCTCTGACCTCTGGCATCAACAAGGCATTTCCGCCCACAGAACTGCCGCTCACTGGATTTTTTTTCTTTTTCGGACCATTCTCTGTAAACCCTAGAGATGGTTGTGCGTGAAAATCCCAGTAGATCAGCAGTTTCTGAAATACTCAGACCAGCCCTTCTGGCACCAACAACCATGCCACGTTCAAAAGCACTCAAATCACCTTTCTTCCCCATACTGATGCTCGGTTTGAACTGCAGGAGATTGTCTTGACCATGTCTACATGCCTAAATGCACTGAGTTGCCGCCATGTGATTGGCTGATTAGAAATTAAGTGTTAACAAGAAGTTGGACAGGTGTACCTAATAAAGTGGCCAGTGAGTGTATGGTAACGTTTTTGTATTATGTAAAGTTGAAATTTTTCAATAAAATTTAATATTTAATATTTGGCTATTTTTTGGACTCACAGTTCTCCTGAGTTATATGTGTTCCACTTGTTGTTGATTCTTCACCAAAAATTTACATTTGGTATTTTTATGTTTGAAGCATGATATGTGGGAAAAGGTTGAAAAGTTCCAGGGAGCCCAATACTTTCGCAAGGCACTGTAACAGTAATGCTACTGTGTTAGCAATTATTTTACATTTAATATAACAGTTTTAAACCAAACAATTTGTAATAGAAAATAGGGCCTTCTGGCTGAACCCCAATATTAGGACAAACGATTTTGATTAGCTAATGGGGCCTCCTGATTCCTGACTGCAACACAATTTTAGCCCAAATGATTTGGAGTAGCAAATGGGTCCTCCTGACTACACAACACTATTACCAAAATCTAGTTAGATGCTGGAAGATTGATTTCAGACAGGACAAGATTTTATCTAACTAAATGCAAGTTCAATTGCAGCAGCAGCAGGAGCGACCTCTCTGCACTGTGACACTGAGAAAATATATCATGACTTTGTGGATGGTTTCTGCATCCTGATTCTTTGCCAAAATGTACACACATTAAGTTATAAAAAAAAAATTACACTCCGGTGCTCTTCTGACCTAGACACACCCCATCCCCTCAGAAAACACATCTCCACTAATCATACAGCACCACTATCCTAGACAAAGTCAAAACAAAAGCATTAGTGGAAACACAAGAATTTACCGATCTTTGAACAAATTTTGACGACATTGAGGAAAAATGCTCTGGAAATCGAACACGAATCCAAATGTGTTATGTTCATGCCAAATTTAAAAATGACAAATGTTTTCCGAACGAGTTCACTCATCTCTAGACACGATGCAACATTTAAGGCTGAAAAGCAGGAGACACAAAGCTGCTAAGAATGCAGTTCCAGTCATGTCATTGTAATTATCACTGGTCACTAGTGTTGAGCATTCCGATACCGCAAGTATCGGGTATCGGCCGATACTAGCGGTATCGGAATTCCGATACCGGGATTCCGATACTTGGCGCGTATCGGATACCGGAATCGGAAGTTCAATGATTCAAAATTCAGAAATTCAGCCAATGAGAAAGATTCCAAGTGTGGGCACATCCTGTTTAGCATAGAGGGCATGAAACTACTGGCAAGGCTGTGATTGGCTGCTGAAATGATGTCATGATGCAGTTTAAAAGTCGCTGGCGCCATTTTGCGATCACTCTGCTGTGAATTCAGTTAGTGACAGGACGCTGTTTGCTGACTGAGGGACAGTTTAGAGATAGCGATTTGCTTCTTTGTGCTTTCCAAAGGCTAATTTAGCAACCGCTGTGTTCACCTACTATTCACCTTCCTTTTGCCTTGTAGCGCTGTTTTCACAGCGATCTGCAAGGTCTCTCTGTGTGTGTGTGTGTGAGTGCAGCCCACTCTCTAGTCTGAGTGCAGCCACATAGGCCATCCATAGCTGGTTGTATTCAGTTCAGGGAGGGTGGTTCATTGCCTCATACTGTCCTTTTTTTTTTTTTTTTTGAAGTAGTGCAGGCTGCTGCACATTTTTTCCAAAAATTCCTATTAGTGTCTTTCCACCCGTCTCCAGCTAATTTGTGGAAAAACACTACATAGGATAAAGTAGAGGAGGGTTTTTGGGCCTTGCAGCGCCGTTTACGGCTGTCTGCACGGTCTCCGTGTGACTGCAGCTCGCCCTGTAATCTGTGAGCAGCTATAGCCTGGTTGTCTCCAGCTCAGGGTTTTTCACTGCGTCATACCGCCAAATCAATTTTCTTTTTTTTCAAAGTAGTGTAGTCTGCTGCTAATTTATTTTAAAAAATCCTATTAGTGTCTTTCCACCCGTCTCCAGCTAATTTGTGGAAAAACACTACATAGGATAAAGTAGAGGAGGGTTTTTGGGCCTTGCAGCGCCGTTTACGGCTGTCTGCACGGTCTCCGTGTGACTGCAGCTCGCCCTGTAGTCTGTGAGCAGCCGTAGCCTGGTTGTCTGCAGCTCAGGGTTTTTCACTGCGTCATACCGCCAAATCAATTTTCTTTTTTTTCAAAGTAGTGTAGTCTGCTGCTAATTTATTTTAAAAAATCCTATTAGTGTCTTTCCACCCGTCTCCAGCTAATTTGTGGAAAAACACTACATAGGATAAAGTAGAGGAGGGTTTTTGGGCCTTGCAGCGCCGTTTACGGCTGTCTGCACGGTCTCCGTGTGATTGCAGCTCTATCCGTTGTCAGTTCAGCCCCAAAAAAATAAATAAATAATAAAGTTCACCAAACACACCAGTTACACCACTTTACATTTGTGTAGGCCACATTAGCTCATATTCAAGTCTAGTCCACACTTTAGAAAATTAGTGTGTCTTATACCTGTTAGGAGGAGTTGCTCAGGAATAAGCACACAAAGCCGTTAGTACTTTTCTGCTTATCTTTATCAGTCAACCAAGATGAAGAAGGCAGTGAGTAAGGCACGTGGGCGTGGGCGTGGGCGCGGAGCAGGGAGGGGACGTGGGGATTCTGTGCCTGCTGCGGGCACCGGTGAGTCATCAGCACCCACTTTCACAAGGGAACAGTCGTTCATGCGCAGCTTTGTCGCCGAGCGCCGTACACCGCTGCTGCGTGAAGACCAAATTGAAGCCGTTGTGGGATGGATGGCAGCTAATGCATCAACTTCCATTAGTGCCACATCCTCTCAGACACAGAGCACTGGAGAGCAGCCATCTGTCTCTTCACCACCTGCAAAATTGCCCAGGCAGACAGAGATCCCAGGACAGGAGCAGTCTCTACTTCTGTTCTCTGAATCATCTCTTGGCTTGGAAACAGGGGGCCAGCCAAGCAGCATTGGAGAAATGGAAGAAGAGGCAGGGTGCAGTGATGCCCAACAGCTTTTTCTGTCTTCCTCTGAAGAGGCGGGTGGGCCAGTGGCTCCGGTCACCACCTCGCAGGCCGCATCAGCTGATGATGACACTCAGGTGCCACTTACTGGTGCGTGCTCTGCTGCTGAGACTACCCAGGAGGAGCAGTTGGGGGCAGAGGGTAGTGTAGATGATGAGGTCCTTGACCCATCTTGGCGTCAGGGACAGGAAGGTGGTGGGAGCAGCTCTGAGGAAGAGATTCCCCGTACGGCCCAAAGAGGGAGAGGGAGGGGGAAGACTGCGGATCCTGCAGCCTCCGCTTTGGCACCCGTAAGGAGCATGTCTCTTCCAAAAGTCAAAAGGGGGGCTCCCAAGACTTGCAGTGCCTGGTCCTTTTTTGACACAGTTGCAGATGACATTTGCTATGTCAGATGCAAGGTGTGTCATCAAAAAATCAAAAGAGGTCAAAAAGTCGCCAACCTCAATACCTCCAACATGTGGAAACATGTGCGCAACAGGCACCCGGCGGAGTTAGACAAACACACTGAAGAGCTAGGCCAACCAACAGCGGCAGCTACCACCTCTTCAGCTCGTGTTGCCTCTTCCTCTAGCTCACACGCAGCTGGTTCGGCTTCCTCCCATGATCGCCGTGGAAGAACCTCTGGCCCTGTTGTCCAGAGACCCGCTGTAATTCCACCCGCAGCACCACTTTCCCAGTCAACCACACACTCCCAGCCCAGTCTACAGCCATCGGTAGTACAGGCATGGGAGAAAAGGCGGCCTTTCTCGTCAAACCACCCACGAGCACAGGCTCTGACTGCAGGCATTGCCAAACTTCTGTCACTGGAAATGCTGTCATTCAGGCTGGTGGAGACTGACAGCTTCCGTGACTTGATGTCATTGGCAGTCCCACAGTACAGTGTGCCCAGCCGCTTTTACTTCAGCAGGCAAGCCGTCCCTGCCCTGCACAAGCATGTGGAGGGACACATAAAACACGCGCTACTGAACGCCGTCAGTAGCAAGGTCCACCTCACCACCGATGCGTGGACCAGTCAACATGGACAGGGGCGATACCTTTCCCTCACTGCCCATTGGGTTAATGTAGTTGAGCCGGGTACAGACCGTGCGAGTGGCGCAGGACGTGTCCTGCCCACTCCAAGGATTGCAGGAATCCATTCTGTACGCATTGACTCCTCCTCTTACACCAGTTCCTCAGAATCATCGCTGCAGGAGCCGTCACAGTCCACCTCCACATGGACCCGTGATGAACGTGTACCTGTTACGACCGACATGAGCACAGCTGTGGCCAAACGTCAACAGGCCGTCTTGAAATTAATTTTTTTGGGGAATCGTAGCCACACAGCGCAGGAGCTCTGGAATGCCATCAAGCAGGAGAGCGATGTGTGGTTTGAGCCAGCGAATCTCCAGCCAGGCATGGTAGTGTGTGATAATGGACGAAATCTGGTGGCAGCCCTGGGCCTCGGCAACCTCACTCACATCCCATGTCTGGCACATGTGCTCAATTTGGTCGTGCAGAGTTTTTTGAGGGACTATCCGGATCTTGATGCACTGCTGCACAAGGTCCGCCTAGAGTGTGCTCACTTGCGGCGTTCCAGCACGGCAAAAGCGCGCATTGCGGCTCTGCAGCGCCGACACCGCCTGCCGGAACATCGCATCATATGTGACCTACCTACCAGGTGGAATTCCACGTTACATATGTTGGAGCGGTTGTGTGAGCAGCAGCAAGCTGTAATGGAGTACCAGCTGTATCAGGCGCAAAAAAGTCGCAGTCAGCGCCGTACAGACTTCACAACCACAGAGTGGGCCACTATGAAGGATGTCTGCCAGGTTTTGCGTCCCTTTGATTATTCCACGCGGATGGCGAGTGCAGATGATGCACTAGTCAGCATGACTGTCCCCCTTATCTGCCTGCTTGAAAAATCACTGCAAGCGCTAAGGGATGATGTTGTGGAAGAGGTGGAGGATGAGGATTCACCACTTCCATCATCTTCTGGACAGTCAGCGCCACGTGGTTCCTCACAAACGCGTAGGCAGGGGACAGTTTGTGAGGAGGATGAGGAGGAGTCAATGGAGGAGGAAGACATCCGTCCAGAGGAGGGAGTTCCCGAATTGTCCAGTACTCAGTGTGTACAGCGAGGGTGGGGTGATGACGAGCGGGCAGAGATCACGCCTCCAGCTGGGGACAGCGTTTCTTGGGCAGTTGGCAGTCTGCAGCACATGGTGGATTACATGCTGCAGTGCCTGAGAAACGACCGCCGCATCGACCACATTCTCAACATGTCTGATTATTGGGTGTTCACCCTCCTCGATCCTCGCTACCGGGACAACGTAGAAAGCCTCATCACACCGTTGAACCGGGAGCGAAAAATGCGGGAGTACCAAGACACACTGGTCAGTTCCATCATCTTCTCCATTCCAACTGAGAGAAGTGCTGCTAGTGCATTCCAAAGCAGCTCAGTGCGTCCAGGCAGTGGTGGAGGCTCTGCACAAAGAGGGAGCAGAAGCAGTGCCTCTGCCCAAGGCAAGACCAGTATGGCCCAACTGTGGCACAGTTTTCTGTGCCCCCCACAAAAGTCTACACCATCACAGACGGCTCCAGTCAGCAGGAGGCAACGGTTCCGTCAGATGGTGACAGACTACATGTCTTGCCCTCTTGCTGTACTCCCAGACGGCTCTTCCCCTTTCAAGTTTTGGGTCTCAAAGCTGGATACATGGCCAGAGCTAAGCCAGTATGCATTGGAGGTGCTGTCTTGCCCTGCGGCCAGTGTATTATCGGAACGTGTCTTTAGTGCTGCAGGTGGTGTACTAACTGACCGTCGCATGCGACTATCCTCCGATAACGTTGACCGGCTTACTTTCCTGAAAATGAACAAGGCCTGGATCTCGCAGGAATTTGCCACTCCTCCTCCTGATTAAATAATTAGGTCACTGTATACGTTATCCAGGTCTCCTGTTGTGTTCATCTTTCTACCACCTGAACTTAAATTCCTGGGCTCCAACACCGCCAGTTGAGGCTCAGATGTGCCGTCTGCACAGTCAAAACATACGACCCAGTGTTATTGGGTTTCAGTAACGTCAGCTGATCCCCAGCTGTGTAGCCGGCAATGTGTCATGCGACCGCCACGCTGACACAACAACTGAAATGTAAGGGAATCTGTCCCCCCCCCCCCAAGGCGTTTGTTACTGAAAGAGCCACCTTGTGCAGCAGTAATGCTGCACAAGGAAAAAGGTAGCTATTTTGGTTTTGCTCCTTGCACACGCAAAACTTAACACTTATAAAATGTGTCCACTGATACCGTAAAACCGTCCCGGAGGTGGGACTTTCCTTCGTAATATGACGCAGCACAGCCGTCATTCCTACCCCCCCGGCGCCGCGCCCCGGCTCCTCAGCGTTGTTTGATTCCGTCCCGGAGCCTGCGCTGTTATGTTATCCCGTGGCCAGGCACACTTAGCGCTGCCCGTCTTCTGGCATCATTTGGTGTCAGGCTGGCTGCGCCTGTGCGGCCACGCTGGCCGAGAGCCCGCCTCGCAGTGTCTTCTGATTTAATCCCACTGGGGGCCTGGGATCTATGGACATGCGCAGTGCATATCTGAACCTCCACCTCTCACTCATCTCCCTATGGCTTCTTCAGACTGTTCGGTGTCAGCTGGTCCCTAATAGCATGCCACGGCCGTGACACCGCACAGTCTGAAAAAGAAGCCGTAGGGAGGGGAGTGAGAGGCGAGGATATGCACTGCGCATGGCCATGGATCCCAGGCCCCCAGTGGGATTACATCAGAAGACACTGCGAGGCGGGCTCTCGGCCAGCGCGGCCGCACAGGCGCAGCCAGCCTGACACCAAATGATGTCAGAAGATGGGCAGCGCTAAGTGTGCCTGGCCACGGGATAACATAACAGCGCAGGCTCCGGGACGGAATCAAACAACGCTGAGGAGCCGTGGCACGGCGGCGGGGGGGTAGTAATGATGGCTGTGCTGCGTCATATTACGAAGGAAAGTCCCACCTCCGGGACGGTTTCACGGCTTCAGGGGACACATTTTAAAAGTGTTTAGTTCTGTGTTTGCAAGGAGCATGATGAAAAGAGCCACCTTTTCCTTTTGCATCTTTTGTGCTGCACAAGCTGGCTCTTTCAGCTACAAACGCCTTGGGGGGGGGGTTAAAGGTTCCCTTTCGACTTTCTCAGGCTTCGGCCTACATTGTGTTCCTCTGCTTTTCCACCTGCCCCTGGGCTCCAACACCGCTAGTTGCCATCCAGAAGTGCTGTACGCACAGTCAACAGTCGCTCCTCTGTTATTGGGGTTCAGTAACGTCAGCTGTTCCCCTGCTGTGTGTGTGGCAATCCCTCCTACCTCCTCCAACCTCCTCCAACCTCCTCCTCCTCCACCTGTCCCTGGGCTCCAACACCGCCAGTTGCCGTCCAGAAGTGCTGTACGCACAGTCAACAGTCCCTCCTCTGTTATTGGGGTTCAGTAACGTCAGCTGTTCCCCTGCTGTGTGTGTGGCAATCCCTCCTACCTCCTCCAACCTCCTCCAACCTCCTCCTCCTCCACCTGTCCCTGGGCTCCAACACCGCCAGTTGCCGTCCAGAAGTGCTGTACGCACAGTCAACAGTCCCTCCTCTGTTATTGGGGTTCAGTAACGTCAGCTGTTCCCCTGCTGTGTGTGTGGCAATCCCTCCTACCTCCTCCAACCTCCTCCAACCTCCTCCTCCTCCACCTGTCCCTGGGCTCCAACACCGCCAGTTGCCGTCCAGAAGTGCTGTACGCACAGTCAACAGTCCCTCCTCTGTTATTGGGGTTCAGTAACGTCAGCTGTTCCCCTGCTGTGTGTGTGGCAATCCCTCCTACCTCCTCCAACCTCCTCCAACCTCCTCCTCCTCCACCTGTCCCTGGGCTCCAACACCGCCAGTTGCCGTCCAGAAGTGCTGTACGCACAGTCAACAGTCCCTCCTCTGTTATTGGGGTTCAGTAACGTCAGCTGTTCCCCTGCTGTGTGTGTGGCAATCCCTCCAACCTCCTCCAACCTCCTCCTCCTCCACCTGTCCCTGGGCTCCAACACCGCCAGTTGCCGTCCAGAAGTGCTGTACGCACAGTCAACAGTCCCTCCTCTGTTATTGGGGTTCAGTAACGTCAGCTGTTCCCCTGCTGTGTGTGTGGCAATCCCTCCTACCTCCTCCAACCTCCTCTTCCTCCACCTGTCCCTGGGCTCCAACACCGCCAGTTGCCGTCCAGAAGTGCTGTACGCACAGTCAACAGTCCCTCCTCTGTTATTGGGGTTCAGTAACGTCAGCTGTTCCCCTGCTGTGTGTGTGGCAATCCCTCCTACCTCCTCCAACCTCCTCCTCCTCCACCTGTCCCTGGGCTCCAACACCGCCAGTTGCCGTCCAGAAGTGCTGTACGCACAGTCAACAGTCCCTCCTCTGTTATTGGGGTTCAGTAACGTCAGCTGTTCCCCTGCTGTGTGTGTGGCAATCCCTCCTACCTCCTCCAACCTCCTCCTCCTCCACCTGTCCCTGGGCTCCAACACCGCCAGTTGCCGTCCAGAAGTGCTGTACGCACAGTCAACAGTCCCTCCTCTGTTATTGGGGTTCAGTAACGTCAGCTGTTCCCCTGCTGTGTGTGTGGCAATCCCTCCTACCTCCTCCAACCTCCTCCAACCTCCTCCTCCTCCACCTGTCCCTGGGCTCCAACACCGCCAGTTGCCGTCCAGAAGTGCTGTACGCACAGTCAACAGTCCCTCCTCTGTTATTGGGGTTCAGTAACGTCAGCTGTTCCCCTGCTGTGTGTGTGGCAATCCCTCCTACCTCCTCCAACCTCCTCCTCCTCCACCTGTCCCTGGGCTCCAACACCGCCAGTTGCCGTCCAGAAGTGCTGTACGCACAGTCAACAGTCCCTCCTCTGTTATTGGGGTTCAGTAACGTCAGCTGTTCCCCTGCTGTGTGTGTGGCAATCCCTCCTACCTCCTCCAACCTCCTCCAACCTCCTCCTCCTCCACCTGTCCCTGGGCTCCAACACCGCCAGTTGCCGTTCAGAAGTGCTGTACGCACAGTCAACAGTCCCTCCTCTGTTATTGGGGTTTAGTAACGTCAGCTGTTCCCCTGCTGTGTGTGGAAATCCCTCCTACCTCCTCCAACCTCCTCCTCCTCCACCTGTCCCTGGGCTCCAACACCGCCAGTTGCCGTCCAGAAGTGCTGTACGCACAGTCAACAGTCCCTCCTCTGTTATTGGGGTTCAGTAACGTCAGCTGTTCCCCTGCTGTGTGTGTGGCAATCCCTCCTACCTCCTCCAACCTCCTCCTCCTCCACCTGTCCCTGGGCTCCAACACCGCCAGTTGCCGTCCAGAAGTGCTGTACGCACAGTCAACAGTCCCTCCTCTGTTATTGGGGTTCAGTAACGTCAGCTGTTCCCCTGCTGTGTGTGTGGCAATCCCTCCTACCTCCTCCAACCTCCTCCTCCTCCACCTGTCCCTGGGCTCCAACACCGCCAGTTGCCGTCCAGAAGTGCTGTATGCACAGTCAACAGTCCCTCCTCTGTTATTGGGGTTCAGTAACGTCAGCTGTTCCCCTGCTGTGTGTGTGGCAATCCCTCCTACCTCCTCCAACCTCCTCCTCCTCCACCTGTCCCTGGGCTCCAACACCGCCAGTTGCCGTCCAGAAGTGCTGTACGCACAGTCAACAGTCCCTCCTCTGTTATTGGGGTTCAGTAACATCAGCTGTTCCCCTGCTGTGTGTGTGGCAATCCCTCCTACCTCCTCCAACCTCCTCCAACCTCCTCCTCCTCCACCTGTCCCTGGGCTCCAACACCGCCAGTTTCCGTCCAGAAGTGCTGTACGCACAGTCAACAGTCCCTCCTCTGTTATTGGGGTTCAGTAACGTCAGCTGTTCCCCTGCTGTGTGTGTGGCAATCCCTCCTACCTCCTCCAACCTCCTCCTCCTCCACCTGTCCCTGGGCTCCAACACCGCCAGTTGCCGTCCAGAAGTGCTGTACGCACAGTCAACAGTCCCTCCTCTGTTATTGGGGTTCAGTAACGTCAGCTGTTCCCCTGCTGTGTGTGTGGCAATCCCTCCTACCTCCTCCAACCTCCTCCTCCTCCACCTGTCCCTGGGCTCCAACACCGCCAGTTGCCGTCCAGAAGTGCTGTACGCACAGTCAACAGTCCCTCCTCTGTTATTGGGGTTCAGTAACGTCAGCTGTTCCCCTGCTGTGTGTGTGGCAATCCCTCCTACCTCCTCCAACCTCCTCCTCCTCCACCTGTCCCTGGGCTCCAACACCGCCAGTTGCCGTCCAGAAGTGCTGTACGCACAGTCAACAGTCCCTCCTCTGTTATTGGGGTTCAGTAACGTCAGCTGTTCCCCTGCTGTGTGTGTGGCAATCCCTCCTACCTCCTCCAACCTCCTCCTCCTCCACCTGTCCCTGGGCTCCAACACCGCCAGTTGCCGTCCAGAAGTGCTGTACGCACAGTCAACAGTCCCTCCTCTGTTATTGGGGTTCAGTAACGTCAGCTGTTCCCCTGCTGTGTGTGTGGCAATCCCTCCTACCTCCTCCAACCTCCTCCTCCTCCACCTGTCCCTGGGCTCCAACACCGCCAGTTGCCGTCCAGAAGTGCTGTACGCACAGTCAACAGTCCCTCCTCTGTTATTGGGGTTCAGTAACGTCAGCTGTTCCCCTGCTGTGTGTGTGGCAATCCCTCCTACCTCCTCCAACCTCCTCCAACCTCCTCCTCCTCCACCTGTCCCTGGGCTCCAACACCGCCAGTTGCCGTCCAGAAGTGCTGTACGCACAGTCAACAGTCCCTCCTCTGTTATTGGGGTTCAGTAACGTCAGCTGTTCCCCTGCTGTGTGTGTGGCAATCCCTCCTACCTCCTCCAACCTCCTCCTCCTCCACCTGTCCCTGGGCTCCAACACCGCCAGTTGCCGTCCAGAAGTGCTGTACGCACAGTCAACAGTCCCTCCTCTGTTATTGGGGTTCAGTAACGTCAGCTGTTCCCCTGCTGTGTGTGTGGCAATCCCTCCTACCTCCTCCAACCTCCTCCAACCTCCTCCTCCTCCACCTGTCCCTGGGCTCCAACACCGCCAGTTGCCGTCCAGAAGTGCTGTACGCACAGTCAACAGTCCCTCCTCTGTTATTGGGGTTCAGTAACGTCAGCTGTTCCCCTGCTGTGTGTGTGGCAATCCCTCCTACCTCCTCCAACCTCCTCCTCCTCCACCTGTCCCTGGGCTCCAACACCGCCAGTTGCCGTCCAGAAGTGCTGTACGCACAGTCAACAGTCCCTCCTCTGTTATTGGGGTTCAGTAACGTCAGCTGTTCCCCTGCTGTGTGTGTGGCAATCCCTCCTACCTCCTCCAACCTCCTCCTCCTCCACCTGTCCCTGGGCTCCAACACCGCCAGTTGCCGTCCAGAAGTGCTGTACGCACAGTCAACAGTCCCTCCTCTGTTATTGGGGTTCAGTAACGTCAGCTGTTCCCCTGCTGTGTGTGTGGCAATCCCTCCTACCTCCTCCAACCTCCTCCTCCTCCACCTGTCCCTGGGCTCCAACACCGCCAGTTGCCGTCCAGAAGTGCTGTACGCACAGTCAACAGTCCCTCCTCTGTTATTGGGGTTCAGTAACGTCAGCTGTTCCCCTGCTGTGTGTGTGGCAATCCCTCCTACCTCCTCCAACCTCCTCCTCCTCCACCTGTCCCTGGGCTCCAACACCGCCAGTTGCCGTCCAGAAGTGCTGTACGCACAGTCAACAGTCCCTCCTCTGTTATTGGGGTTCAGTAACGTCAGCTGTTCCCCTGCTGTGTGTGTGGCAATCCCTCCTACCTCCTCCAACCTCCTCCAACCTCCTCCTCCTCCACCTGTCCCTGGGCTCCAACACCGCCAGTTGCCGTCCAGAAGTGCTGTACGCACAGTCAACAGTCCCTCCTCTGTTATTGGGGTTCAGTAACGTCAGCTGTTCCCCTGCTGTGTGTGTGGCAATCCCTCCTACCTCCTCCAACCTCCTCCTCCTCCACCTGTCCCTGGGCTCCAACACCGCCAGTTGCCGTCCAGAAGTGCTGTACGCACAGTCAACAGTCCCTCCTCTGTTATTGGGGTTCAGTAACGTCAGCTGTTCCCCTGCTGTGTGTGTGGCAATCCCTCCTACCTCCTCCAACCTCCTCCTCCTCCACCTGTCCCTGGGCTCCAACACCGCCAGTTGCCGTCCAGAAGTGCTGTACGCACAGTCAACAGTCCCTCCTCTGTTATTGGGGTTCAGTAACGTCAGCTGTTCCCCTGCTGTGTGTGTGGCAATCCCTCCTACCTCCTCCAACCTCCTCCAACCTCCTCCTCCTCCACCTGTCCCTGGGCTCCAACACCGCCAGTTGCCGTTCAGAAGTGCTGTACGCACAGTCAACAGTCCCTCCTCTGTTATTGGGGTTTAGTAACGTCAGCTGTTCCCCTGCTGTGTGTGGAAATCCCTCCTACCTCCTCCAACCTCCTCCTCCTCCACCTGTCCCTGGGCTCCAACACCGCCAGTTGCCGTCCAGAAGTGCTGTACGCACAGTCAACAGTCCCTCCTCTGTTATTGGGGTTCAGTAACGTCAGCTGTTCCCCTGCTGTGTGTGTGGCAATCCCTCCTACCTCCTCCAACCTCCTCCTCCTCCACCTGTCCCTGGGCTCCAACACCGCCAGTTGCCGTCCAGAAGTGCTGTACGCACAGTCAACAGTCCCTCCTCTGTTATTGGGGTTCAGTAACGTCAGCTGTTCCCCTGCTGTGTGTGTGGCAATCCCTCCTACCTCCTCCAACCTCCTCCTCCTCCACCTGTCCCTGGGCTCCAACACCGCCAGTTGCCGTCCAGAAGTGCTGTATGCACAGTCAACAGTCCCTCCTCTGTTATTGGGGTTCAGTAACGTCAGCTGTTCCCCTGCTGTGTGTGTGGCAATCCCTCCTACCTCCTCCAACCTCCTCCTCCTCCACCTGTCCCTGGGCTCCAACACTGCCAGTTGCCGTCCAGAAGTGCTGTACGCACAGTCAACAGTCCCTCCTCTGTTATTGGGGTTCAGTAACATCAGCTGTTCCCCTGCTGTGTGTGTGGCAATCCCTCCTACCTCCTCCAACCTCCTCCAACCTCCTCCTCCTCCACCTGTCCCTGGGCTCCAACACCGCCAGTTTCCGTCCAGAAGTGCTGTACGCACAGTCAACAGTCCCTCCTCTGTTATTGGGGTTCAGTAACGTCAGCTGTTCCCCTGCTGTGTGTGTGGCAATCCCTCCTACCTCCTCCAACCTCCTCCTCCTCCACCTGTCCCTGGGCTCCAACACCGCCAGTTGCCGTCCAGAAGTGCTGTACGCACAGTCAACAGTCCCTCCTCTGTTATTGGGGTTCAGTAACGTCAGCTGTTCCCCTGCTGTGTGTGTGGCAATCCCTCCTACCTCCTCCAACCTCCTCCTCCTCCACCTGTCCCTGGGCTCCAACACCGCCAGTTGCCGTCCAGAAGTGCTGTACGCACAGTCAACAGTCCCTCCTCTGTTATTGGGGTTCAGTAACGTCAGCTGTTCCCCTGCTGTGTGTGTGGCAATCCCTCCTACCTCCTCCAACCTCCTCCTCCTCCACCTGTCCCTGGGCTCCAACACCGCCAGTTGCCGTCCAGAAGTGCTGTACGCACAGTCAACAGTCCCTCCTCTGTTATTGGGGTTCAGTAACGTCAGCTGTTCCCCTGCTGTGTGTGTGGCAATCCCTCCTACCTCCTCCAACCTCCTCCTCCTCCACCTGTCCCTGGGCTCCAACACCGCCAGTTGCCGTCCAGAAGTGCTGTACGCACAGTCAACAGTCCCTCCTCTGTTATTGGGGTTCAGTAACGTCAGCTGTTCCCCTGCTGTGTGTGTGGCAATCCCTCCTACCTCCTCCAACCTCCTCCTCCTCCACCTGTCCCTGGGCTCCAACACCGCCAGTTGCCGTCCAGAAGTGCTGTACGCACAGTCAACAGTCCCTCCTCTGTTATTGGGGTTCAGTAACGTCAGCTGTTCCCCTGCTGTGTGTGTGGCAATCCCTCCTACCTCCTCCAACCTCCTCCAACCTCCTCCTCCTCCACCTGTCCCTGGGCTCCAACACCGCCAGTTGCCGTCCAGAAGTGCTGTACGCACAGTCAACAGTCCCTCCTCTGTTATTGGGGTTCAGTAACGTCAGCTGTTCCCCTGCTGTGTGTGTGGCAATCCCTCCTACCTCCTCCAACCTCCTCCTCCTCCACCTGTCCCTGGGCTCCAACACCGCCAGTTGCCGTCCAGAAGTGCTGTACGCACAGTCAACAGACCCTCCTCTGTTATTGGGGTTCAGTAACGTCAGCTGTTCCCCTGCTGTGTGTGTGGCAATCCCTCCTACCTCCTCCAACCTCCTCCAACCTCCTCCTCCTCCACCTGTCCCTGGGCTCCAACACCGCCAGTTGCCGTCCAGAAGTGCTGTACGCACAGTCAACAGTCCCTCCTCTGTTATTGGGGTTCAGTAACGTCAGCTGTTCCCCTGCTGTGTGTGTGGCAATCCCTCCTACCTCCTCCAACCTCCTCCTCCTCCACCTGTCCCTGGGCTCCAACACCGCCAGTTGCCGTCCAGAAGTGCTGTACGCACAGTCAACAGTCCCTCCTCTGTTATTGGGGTTCAGTAACGTCAGCTGTTCCCCTGCTGTGTGTGTGGCAATCCCTCCTACCTCCTCCAACCTCCTCCTCCTCCACCTGTCCCTGGGCTCCAACACCGCCAGTTGCCGTCCAGAAGTGCTGTACGCACAGTCAACAGTCCCTCCTCTGTTATTGGGGTTCAGTAACGTCAGCTGTTCCCCTGCTGTGTGTGTGGCAATCCCTCCTACCTCCTCCAACCTCCTCCTCCTCCACCTGTCCCTGGGCTCCAACACCGCCAGTTGCCGTCCAGAAGTGCTGTACGCACAGTCAACAGTCCCTCCTCTGTTATTGGGGTTCAGTAACGTCAGCTGTTCCCCTGCTGTGTGTGTGGCAATCCCTCCTACCTCCTCCAACCTCCTCCTCCTCCACCTGTCCCTGGGCTCCAACACCGCCAGTTGCCGTCCAGAAGTGCTGTACGCACAGTCAGCAGTCCCTCCTCTGTTATTGGGGTTCAGTAACGTCAGCTGTTTCCCTGCTGTGTGTGTGGCAATCCCTCCTACCTCCTCCAACCTCCTCCAACCTCCTCCTCCTCCACCTGTCCCTGGGCTCCAACACCGCCAGTTGCCGTCCAGAAGTGCTGTACGCACAGTCAACAGTCCCTCCTCTGTTATTGGGGTTCAGTAACGTCAGCTGTTCCCCTGCTGTGTGTGTGGCAATCCCTCCTACCTCCTCCAACCTCCTCCTCCTCCACCTGTCCCTGGGCTCCAACACCGCCAGTTGCCGTCCAGAAGTGCTGTACGCACAGTCAACAGTCCCTCCTCTGTTATTGGGGTTCAGTAACGTCAGCTGTTCCCCTGCTGTGTGTGTGGCAATCCCTCCTACCTCCTCCAACCTCCTCCAACCTCCTCCTCCTCCACCTGTCCCTGGGCTCCAACACCGCCAGTTGCCGTCCAGAAGTGCTGTACGCACAGTCAACAGTCCCTCCTCTGTTATTGGGGTTCAGTAACGTCAGCTGTTCCCCTGCTGTGTGTGTGGCAATCCCTCCTACCTCCTCCAACCTCCTCCTCCTCCACCTGTCCCTGGGCTCCAACACCGCCAGTTGCCGTCCAGAAGTGCTGTACGCACAGTCAACAGTCCCTCCTCTGTTATTGGGGTTCAGTAACGTCAGCTGTTCCCCTGCTGTGTGTGTGGCAATCCCTCCTACCTCCTCCAACCTCCTCCTCCTCCACCTGTCCCTGGGCTCCAACACCGCCAGTTGCCGTCCAGAAGTGCTGTACGCACAGTCAGCAGTCCCTCCTCTGTTATTGGGGTTCAGTAACGTCAGCTGTTCCCCTGCTGTGTGTGTGGCAATCCCTCCTACCTCCTCCAACCTCCTCCTCCTCCACCTGTCCCTGGGCTCCAACACCGCCAGTTGCCGTCCAGAAGTGCTGTACGCACAGTCAACAGTCCCTCCTCTGTTATTGGGGTTCAGTAACGTCAGCTGTTCCCCTGCTGTGTGTGTGGCAATCCCTCCTACCTCCTCCAACCTCCTCCTCCTCCACCTGTCCCTGGGCTCCAACACCGCCAGTTGCCGTCCAGAAGTGCTGTACGCACAGTCAACAGTCCCTCCTCTGTTATTGGGGTTCAGTAACGTCAGCTGTTCCCCTGCTGTGTGTGTGGCAATCCCTCCTACCTCCTCCAACCTCCTCCTCCTCCACCTGTCCCTGGGCTCCAACACCGCCAGTTGCCGTCCAGAAGTGCTGTACGCACAGTCAACAGTCCCTCCTCTGTTATTGGGGTTCAGTAACGTCAGCTGTTCCCCTGCTGTGTGTGTGGCAATCCCTCCTACCTCCTCCAACCTCCTCCTCCTCCACCTGTCCCTGGGCTCCAACACCGCCAGTTGCCGTCCAGAAGTGCTGTACGCACAGTCAACAGTCCCTCCTCTGTTATTGGGGTTCAGTAACGTCAGCTGTTCCCCTGCTGTGTGTGTGGCAATCCCTCCTACCTCCTCCAACCTCCTCCTCCTCCACCTGTCCCTGGGCTCCAACACCGCCAGTTGCCGTCCAGAAGTGCTGTACGCACAGTCAACAGTCCCTCCTCTGTTATTGGGGTTCAGTAACGTCAGCTGTTCCCCTGCTGTGTGTGTGGCAATCCCTCCTACCTCCTCCAACCTCCTCCAACCTCCTCCTCCTCCACCTGTCCCTGGGCTCCAACACCGCCAGTTGCCGTCCAGAAGTGCTGTACGCACAGTCAACAGTCCCTCCTCTGTTATTGGGGTTCAGTAACGTCAGCTGTTCCCCTGCTGTGTGTGTGGCAATCCCTCCTACCTCCTCCAACCTCCTCCTCCTCCACCTGTCCCTGGGCTCCAACACCGCCAGTTGCCGTCCAGAAGTGCTGTACGCACAGTCAACAGTCCCTCCTCTGTTATTGGGGTTCAGTAACGTCAGCTGTTCCCCTGCTGTGTGTGTGGCAATCCCTCCTACCTCCTCCAACCTCCTCCTCCTCCACCTGTCCCTGGGCTCCAACACCGCCAGTTGCCGTCCAGAAGTGCTGTACGCACAGTCAACAGTCCCTCCTCTGTTATTGGGGTTCAGTAACGTCAGCTGTTCCCCTGCTGTGTGTGTGGCAATCCCTCCTACCTCCTCCAACCTCCTCCAACCTCCTCCTCCTCCACCTGTCCCTGGGCTCCAACACCGCCAGTTGCCGTCCAGAAGTGCTGTACGCACAGTCAACAGTCCCTCCTCTGTTATTGGGGTTCAGTAACGTCAGCTGTTCCCCTGCTGTGTGTGTGGCAATCCCTCCTACCTCCTCCAACCTCCTCCAACCTCCTCCTCCTCCACCTGTCCCTGGGCTCCAACACCGCCAGTTGCCGTCCAGAAGTGCTGTACGCACAGTCAACAGTCCCTCCTCTGTTATTGGGGTTCAGTAACGTCAGCTGTTCCCCTGCTGTGTGTGTGGCAATCCCTCCTACCTCCTCCAACCTCCTCCTCCTCCACCTGTCCCTGGGCTCCAACACCGCCAGTTGCCGTCCAGAAGTGCTGTACGCACAGTCAACAGTCCCTCCTCTGTTATTGGGGTTCAGTAACGTCAGCTGTTCCCCTGCTGTGTGTGTGGCAATCCCTCCTACCTCCTCCAACCTCCTCCTCCTCCACCTGTCCCTGGGCTCCAACACCGCCAGTTGCCGTCCAGAAGTGCTGTACGCACAGAGCCAAACACCTCGCCAATGTGTTAGTGGGGTTCAGCACCGCCAGCTGTTCCCCTGCTGTGTATACGGCAACGTGTACTGCGACCGCCACGCAGGCACAACAAGTTAAATGTAAGGGAACCTGACCCCCCCCCCCCCAGGCGTTTGTTACTGAAGGAGCCACCTTGTGCAGCGGTAATGATGCAAAGGGAAAAAGTGCCTCTTTTCGTGATGCTCCTTGCACATGCTGAACCAAACACTTATGAAATGTGTCCCCACACAGCGTTAAACCGTCCGGTAGGTGGAACTTTCCTTTGTCGTGTGACGCAGCACAGCCATCATTTTTACCCCCTTGGCGCCGTGCGCCCCCTCCTCAGCGTTGTTTGAATCTGTCCCGGAGCCTGCGCTGTTAGGTTAGCCCTTGGCCATGCACACATGTTGCGCTGCCCGTCTTCTGACCTCATTTGGTGTCAGGCTGGCTGCGCCTGTGCGGGTGCGCTGGCCGAGATCCCGCCTCGCAGTGTCGTCTAATGTAATCCCACCGCGGGCCTGTGATCCGTGCCCGTGCGCAGTGCATATCCTCTCCTCTCACTCCCCTCCCTACGGCTTCTTCAGACTGTGCGATGTCAGCTGGTCCCTAATAGCATGCCACGGCCGTGACACCGCACAGTCTGAAAAAGCCGTAGGGAGGGGAGTGAGAGGAGAGGATATGCACTGCGCACGGGCACGGATCACAGGCCCGCGGTGGGATTACATTAGACGACACTGCGAGGCGGGATCTCGGCCAGCGCACCCGCACAGGCGCAGCCAGCCTGACACCAAATGAGGTCAGAAGACGGGCAGCGCAACATGTGTGCATGGCCAAGGGCTAACCTAACAGCGCAGGCTCCGGGACAGATTCAAACAACGCTGAGGAGGCGGCGCACGGCGCCAAGGGGGTAAAAATGATGGCTGTGCTGCGTCACACGACAAAGGAAAGTTCCACCTACCGGACGGTTTAACGCTGTGAGGAGACACATTTCATAAATGTTAGGTTCCGCATGTACAAGGACCATAATTAAAAGAGCTAAGTTTACCTTTTCCAGCATTAGTGCTGTACACAATGGCTCTTTCAGCTACAAACGCCTGGGGGGGGGGGGGGTTAAAGGTTTCCTTTCAACTTGCTCGAGTGCAGGCTTCGGCCTACACTCCGCTCCCCCTGCTCCTCCTGCTGACCCTGGGCTCTAACAACGCCAGTTTTTGCCCAGATGTGCTAGCTGCACAGAGAAAAACACCAGCCAATGTGTCAGTGGGGTTCAGCACCGCCAGCTGTTCCCCTGCTGTGTAGCCGGCAACGTGTCCTGCGACCGCCACGCAGACACAAGAACTGAAATTGAAGGGAACCTGTCCCCCCTCCCCCAGGTGTTTCTATGTTTTACAGCTACCTTGAACAGCAGTAATGCTACATGTGTTCAAGGTGGCTCAGAAACTTATTCTCCTTGCCCATGTTGAAGTGAACACGTCTAAAATGTGTCCTCTGTGACCATTAAAACGTCCCTCAGGTGTGATTTGACTTTGTATTGACACACGCAACAAGTTCCTTGGTAACGCTGCCCGTCTTCTGGCATCATTGTTTGGCTGGCTGCGCCTCTGCGGCCGCCCTGACCCACACAACAGCCCTCGTTGTCTTATTTAATGGGACTGCGAGGGTGTGATTGATGGGCAGGATCAGTGCATCAGTTCGCCTGTCCCTCATCTCCTTCCGCCTTGTTCGGACTGTGCGGCTTCATGGCCGTGGCATGCGATAAGGGATCAGATGACGCCGCACAGTCTGAAGCGGGTGTAAGGACCCGAGTGTGAGAGGCGAACATATGTGCTGCGCCAGGCCCTGAATCCCAGCCCCGCAGTGTTTTAACAATGTTAAGACACTGCGGGGCTGGGATTCATGGTCATCGCGAACCGCACCGGCCGACATTACATGATGCCAGAAGATGGGCAGCGCTAACGGCGCTAGGCCAGGGGATAACACGACAGCGCAGACTCCTGTACAGCAAATAACAACGCTCGGGAGGCTGCACCCAGCACCAAGGTGGGATTCTTGACACCTGTGCTGCGTCTCATTACAAAGGGAACTCTCGCCTCCATTACACAGTTTGACTGTATAAAGGGCTAAATGTTATACGTGTTCCATTCAGCGTGTGCAAGGAGAAAAATTACAAGAGCAACCTTTGACTTGCGCAGCACTGCTGCTGCATAAGCTGTGGCTCTTCTACTTTGTAACCCCTGAGGGGGGGTTAAAGGTGACTTTTGAAATCGGTTCAATTAGGCTTCGGCCTACACTCTGCTCCACCTGCAGAGCCCGGGCTCCAACAACGCTAGTTGCTGTCCGGAAGTGCTGGCTGCACAGAGCCAAACACCTCGCCAATGTGTCAGTGGGGTCCAGCACCGCCAGCTGTTCCCCTGCTGTGTAGCCGGCAACGTGTCCTGCAAAAGCCACGCAGACACAACACACCCAAAGCTGCCGCCAGTGCAGGCTTCGGCCTACACTCCCCTCCCCCTGCTCCTCCTCCTCCTGCTCCTCCTCCTGCTGTCCCTGGGCTCTAACACACCGCCAGTTGGGGCCCAGATGTGCTAGCTGCACAGAGAAAAACACCAGCCAATGTGTCAGTGGGGTCCAGCACCGCCAGCTGTTCCCCTGCTGTGCAGCCGGCAACGTGTCCTGCAAAAGCCACGCAGACACAAGAACTGAAATTGAAGGGAACCTGTCCCCCCTCCCCCAGGCGTTTTTACGTTATCCAGCCACCTTGTACAGCGGTAATGCTGCATGTGTGCAAGGTGGCTCAGAAACGTATTCTCCTCGCACATGTGGAACTGAAAACACGTCTGAAATGTGTCCTCTGTGTGACCATTTAACCGTCCCGGTGGTGTGACTTTCCTTTGTAATGACATGCTGCAACCCCCTTGGTAGCGCTGCCCGTCTTCTGGCATCATTGTTTGGCTGGCTGCGCCTCTGCGGCCGCCCTGACCCACACAACGCCCCTCGGTGTCTTATTTATTGGGACTGCGAGGGTGTGATTGATGGGCAGGATCAGTGCATCAGTTCGCCTGTCCCTCCTCTCCTTCCGCCTTGTTCGGACTGTGCGGCTTCATGGCCGTGGCATGCGATAAGGGATCAGATGACGCCGCACAGTCTGAAGCGGGTGTAAGGACCCGAGTGTGAGAGGCGAACATATGTGCTGCGCCAGGCCCTGAATCCCAGCCCCGCAGTGTTTTAACAATGTTAAGACACTGCGGGGCTGGGATTCATGGTCATCGCGAACCGCACCGGCCGACATTACATGATGCCAGAAGATGGGCAGCGCTAACGGCGCTAGGCCAGGGGATAACACGACAGCGCAGACTCCTGTACAGCAAATAACAACGCTCGGGAGGCTGCACCCAGCACCAAGGTGGGATTCTTGACACCTGTGCTGCGTCTCATTACAAAGGGAACTCTCGCCTCCATTACACAGTTTGACTGTATAAAGGGCTAAATGTTATACGTGTTCCATTCAGCGTGTGCAAGGAGAAAAATTACAAGAGCAACCTTTGACTTGCGCAGCACTGCTGCTGCATAAGCTGTGGCTCTTCTACTTTGTAACCCCTGAGGGGGGGTTAAAGGTGACTTTTGAAATCGGTTCAATTAGGCTTCGGCCTACACTCTGCTCCACCTGCAGAGCCCGGGCTCCAACAACGCTAGTTGCTGTCCGGAAGTGCTGGCTGCACAGAGCCAAACACCTCGCCAATGTGTCAGTGGGGTCCAGCACCGCCAGCTGTTCCCCTGCTGTGTAGCCGGCAACGTGTCCTGCAAAAGCCACGCAGACACAACACACCCAAAGCTGCCGCCAGTGCAGGCTTCGGCCTACACTCCCCTCCCCCTGCTCCTCCTCCTCCTGCTCCTCCTCCTGCTGTCCCTGGGCTCTAACACACCGCCAGTTGGGGCCCAGATGTGCTAGCTGCACAGAGAAAAACACCAGCCAATGTGTCAGTGGGGTCCAGCACCGCCAGCTGTTCCCCTGCTGTGCAGCCGGCAACGTGTCCTGCAAAAGCCACGCAGACACAAGAACTGAAATTGAAGGGAACCTGTCCCCCCTCCCCCAGGCGTTTTTACGTTATCCAGCCACCTTGTACAGCGGTAATGCTGCATGTGTGCAAGGTGGCTCAGAAACGTATTCTCCTCGCACATGTGGAACTGAAAACACGTCTGAAATGTGTCCTCTGTGTGACCATTTAACCGTCCCGGTGGTGTGACTTTCCTTTGTAATGACACGCTGCAACCCCCTTGGTAGCGCTGCCCGTCTTCTGGCATCATTGTTTGGCTGGCTGCGCCTCTGCGGCCGCCCTGACCCACACAACGCCCCTCGGTGTCTTATTTATTGGGACTGCGAGGGTGTGATTCATGGGCAGGATCAGTGCATCAGTTCGCCTGTCCCTCCTCTCCTTCCGCCTTCTTCGGACTGTGTGGCTTCATGGCCGTGGCATGCGATAAGGGATCAGATGACGCCGCACAGTCTGAAGCGGGTGTAAGGACCCGAGTGTGAGAGGCCAACATATGTGCTGCGCCAGGCCCTGAATCCCAGCCCCGCAGTGTTTTAACAATGTTAAGACACTGCGGGGCTGGGATTCATGGTCATCGCGAACCGCACCGGCCGACATTACATGATGCCAGAAGATGGGCAGCGCTAACGGCGCTAGGCCAGGGGATAACACGACAGCGCAGACTCCTGTACAGCAAATAACAACGCTCGGGAGGCTGCACCCAGCACCAAGGTGGGATTCTTGACACCTGTGCTGCGTCTCATTACAAAGGGAACTCTCGCCTCCATTACACAGTTTGACTGTATAAAGGGCTAAATGTTATACGTGTTCCATTCAGCGTGTGCAAGGAGAAAAATTACAAGAGCAACCTTTGACTTGCGCAGCACTGCTGCTGCATAAGCTGTGGCTCTTCTACTTTGTAACCCCTGAGGGGGGGTTAAAGGTGACTTTTGAAATCGGTTCAATTAGGCTTCGGCCTACACTCTGCTCCACCTGCAGAGCCCGGGCTCCAACAACGCTAGTTGCTGTCCGGAAGTGCTGGCTGCACAGAGCCAAACACCTCGCCAATGTGTCAGTGGGGTCCAGCACCGCCAGCTGTTCCCCTGCTGTGTAGCCGGCAACGTGTCCTGCAAAAGCCACGCAGACACAACACACCCAAAGCTGCCGCCAGTGCAGGCTTCGGCCTACACTCCCCTCCCCCTGCTCCTCCTCCTGCTCTCCCTGGGCTCTAACACACCGCCAGTTGGGGCCCTAGGAAGACAAGCTTGAATAGGTCCCCATCCGGGTTCCAGTACCGTCAGCTGGTTCTCGGCAGTGTCTTTTGCTCTTGTACCTTCTGCTCCCCATCCTGGTTCCAGTACCGTCAGCTGGTTCCGGGCAGAGCCTTTGGCTTAGGTGCCTCCCTCTGGGTATCCGAGTTCCACCAACGTCAGGTGGTCCTTGGTAGTGCTTTCAGGCACGGGTACCTCCTGCTTAGTAACCGGGTTCCAGTAACGTCAGCTGGTCCTCGGTAGTTCCATTGGCTCTTGGACCTTCGGCTACCCATCCGGGTTCCAGTACCGTCAGCTGGTTCTCGGCAGTGTCTTTTGCTCTTGTACCTTCTGCTCCCCATCCTGGTTCCAGTACCGTCAGCTGGTTCCGGGCAGAGCCTTTGGCTTAGGTGCCTCCCTCTGGGTATCCGAGTTCCACCAACGTCAGGTGGTCCTTGGTAGTGCTTTCAGGCACGGGTACCTCCTGCTTAGTAACCGGGTTCCAGTAACGTCAGCTGGTCCTCGGTAGTTCCATTGGCTCTTGGACCTTCGGGTAGCCATCCGAGTTCCAGTTCCATCAGCTGTTTCTCGGCATTTTCTCAGCCTTCTTGTACCTTCTGCTACATTTCCAAGTTCAAGACCCGAAAGACGATGACCCGGAAGACCACCCCTAAGATGATGACGACACCAGAGACGACAACCACCGAGATGACGACGACCCTGGAGACGATGACCCTGAAGACGACCCCGATGACGACGACCCCGATGACGACGACCCCGATGACGACGACCCTGGAGATGACGACCCTGGAGATGACGACGACAACCTGGAAGACCGAGAAGCAGAAGAACAAGAGGCTGCAGAACAAAGAGCAGAAGAACATTAAGCATAAGACTAAATATCAGAGCAAAAGATATTATCTAAATTATAAGCAGAAGAAGACTAAGCAGTGTATGGGGGTGAGTCCGTTCCTCCTCGTGGTCCCCCTGGATAAAGCCTGATGCTGCAGGCCAAACTGAACGCGGACAAATGTAACTGTTTTGTGACAGGCAGAACGGAAGGTGTAATCTTCAAACTTTTATAGATAACAACTACGGGAATACCTGTCACAAATAAGAATATGATGAAGAAGTTGAATATAAAAAAGATAATAGTTAAATAAAAAGAATATGAACAATGTAAAAAAAAAATATATATATACGTAGAAAAGAAGAAGATGAATAAGGTGAAGAAGTTGATGTCACAGAAGCTGATGATGAGGATAATGAAGAAGAAAGTGTGGGAGAAGTAAAAAATAGGGTGAAGGGCGTGGAAGTAGTGAAACATCAATATCTGACAAAATAAATAAAAAATTAACATAGTCAAATTCTTTCTAACGCCGAACGTCATAAAAAAATTAAAAATACTGCTATTCTATTTGATTGGGATAAACCCCTGTGCCTTTAATGTCTCCGCCACCTCCCCCAATACATCCTACATTATTCTTAGTTGTTTTCCTTCATGTAGAATTAACCTACAAGGAAAGAAAGGGTTTATTTTAATTCCGATATTTTCGTCCCATTGACTTGCATTGGGATCGGGTATCGGTATCGGATTGGATTCCGATACTGTGACGGTATCGGCCGATACTTTCCGATACCGATACTTTCCGATATCGGAAAGTATCGCTCAACACTACTGGTCACTGAAGCTGCATTCACATTTTTAGTTCATTTTGAGCAGAGACGATGAACTGGGGTGATGTCATTGAGTTCACTACTAGCACTGTGAGAATTTTCATGTCCCCACTTTCAATGTTGTGGGATTACTGGTGTCACAGTGCTGTTCTCTCTCTCACAGGTTACAGGTGCTTGAGGAGAACCACATTGGCTGTTCGATGTGACTCTTTCCTTCTGACAAGGTTCTGGTCATCGATCCTGTGGTAACCAGTCACTATCTTCTCCCTTGAAGCCTATAGGTCATTTTCCAGTCTCTCAGTGTTGGGACATACTTGTTGTCCTGTCTCTCTCCCCTAGGTATGAGTCTGTCACTTCACTTCCTGAACAGAAACTTCCTGCTTCTTCCTCAAACCAATACACAACAAGCTTCAGGAAAGAAAAGAACAAGTTCAAGTGCACATACATCAGAGGGGAGTATCATCTTTCAAAGTCATAGCGTAATTCAGTTCTTGGTACACATGCAACTATAAAATGGAGCACACTTCACATCACATTGCAGTACTCACTTGCCTTTGTTTACAAACTGTTGTACATGGCAACCACTGGGTTTCCTTCCTGCACTAAAGTCTGGGTTCCCCATGAAGCCATGTCCCATTTGCATCAAGCCCCACTCAACAGATGATGTTCCTTATATACTGGTCACTGAGCTTTATTTGGCCCCTGTGCAGCTGAGAATTGCCAGGCCCCCTAAGACGCCCCTCTGCTTGCAGTATTTGCAGAGCTGAGGCAGCAGTATCTTAAAAAGCTAAGCCATGCATTGATTGGCTGATGCTCGGTGAACCAGCAATATGATGCATTCTCACACACAGGTAGGGCAGTGAGCACTCCTACTATGCGGTGAAGAGGCGATAACTGTGCACTGATCAGCTGACAGCTCATCATTGCACAGGGCAGTACTGTGGAGATTCTCCCTGCTGACTTCACCCGTGATGGCGCTGCACATATCAACCAGTAGGGAGAGCCCTTGATCTCATACTTTCTCTCCCCATAAGTCTGCAACAGCTAGATATGTTACTGATGACTGCTCTACTAAAGTGCCAGTCCCTCCACAAATTTTTAAACTGCCATGATCATGGTGGAAACTGACCCACCAGCACCCCTCTTCACTCTGCACCCGGGGCACATGCCCAGCCTGCCTCCCTGTAGATTTGTTTCCTCTTCCTGGAACAATGACTCAGACTTCATGCTGTTAAACAGATAACCATTATCTTCCAACAGTGGGGCTGTGGACCAAGTCAAGTCTGCAATGTAACTTCATCAGCTAAAATGAAGTCATGGGACGTGGTACAACCAGGGTGGTGCTCTGTACCTCTTTGCTGGTTGCTGGATTTTTGTTGTGTTTTCTAGTCTGACACATTTATGATCACAGCTCCACAAAATTGTATTTCTGCAATGCATTTCACCAGTAGAATAAAAAACAAGACACTATATATTACTTCATTCTACAATGCCAATATTTTGGCACCAGGGACTATCCACACCATTTTAGTGTGAATCACCACTGACACATTCTCTTCTACTATAAAATCGTCTAAGGTCCACTTCCGTCTGTTTGTCTGTCTGTCTGTCACAGAAATCCAGTGCAGCTGATTGGCGCGACCAATCAGCAACATTTCCACGGGATTTAAATCACATTTCGCTGATTGGTCGTGGCCAATCAGCGAAACGGTGTTTAACCCCTTAAGCCCCAAGGGTGGTTTGCACGTTAATGACCGGGCCAATTTTTACAATTCAGACCACTGTCCCTTTATGAGGTTATAACTCAACGGATCTTGGTGATTCTGAAACTGTTTTCTCGTGACATACTGTACTTCATGATAGTGGTAAAATTTCCTCGATAAAACTTGCGTTTATTTGTGAAAAAAATGGAAATTTGGCGAAAATTTTGAAAATTTTGCAATTTTCCAACTTTGAATTTTTATGCCCTTAAATCACAGAGATATGTCACACAAAATAATTAATAAGTAACATATCCCACATGTCTACTTTACATCAGCACAATTTTGGAACCAAAATTTTTTTTTGTTAGGGAGTTATAAGGGTTAAAAGTTGACCAGCAATTTCTCATTTTTACAACACCAATATTTTTTAGGGACCACATCACATTTGAAATCATTTTGAGGGGTCTATATGATAGAAAATAACCAAGTGTGACACCATTCTAAAAACTGCACCCCTCAAGATGCTCAAAACCACACTCAAGAAGTTTATTAACCCTTCAGGTGTTTTACAGGAATTTTTGGAATGTTTAAATAAAAATGAACATATAACTTTTGTTCAAATTGGAGCTGAAGGAAATTTTTTGTGTTTTATTTTACCAAGAAAATGGACCCCAAAAGTTGTGCCATTTGTTCTGAGTACGCGGATACCCCATATGTGGGGGTAAACCACTGTTTGGGCGCATGGCAGAGCTCGGAAGGGAAGGAGCGCCGTTTGACTTTTCAATGCAAAATCGAGTGGAATTGAGATGGGACGCCATGTTGCATTTGGAGAGCCCCTGATGTGCCTAAACATTGAAACCCAGACATATAAACAATAATGAAGCAAATGTAGAAACAAGAATTTATTGGCACACCACACAAAAAATATTAAAACATAATTAAAAACAATACACAAGAAAACTTGGTCCATATACAGATGGTAACATATAATATTTGGAGTATTTAAATAAACAAAAGCAAGCCTGCACAACAACACTGATATATACCTACCCCCTGGCTCATGGGACTAAAGGACAAAATGTGTATTCATGGCCTTAGCACCTATAGATTGCCCCCAGCCATAAATATAATGGCGAGATATCCAATCGAGGCAGAGAATAGCCCTGACTGCAGCCCTCAATATTGAGCCACCTGGGCATAAACGGTGGAAAGTACACCGCAAAGATGAATCACCGCAAGAAATGCGCAGTGTATAAGCAGATGGTCACCCATGAGAAGAGTAAGAGATATATAATATTACCCAAGGGAGTAGCCAGAGACACAGTCCCCGTGTGCAGGCTAACATGGACCAAGCGACACAACCCAACGCGTATCGCCCTCCAAATGGTAACAGGAGAAATTCGACCCCAAAAGTTGTCATTCAATTTGTCCTGAGTACGTTGCTACCCCATATGTGGAGGGGAACCACTGTTTGGGCACATGGCAGAGCTCGGAAAGGAAGGAGCGCCATTTGGAATGCAGACATAGATGGATTGGTCTGCAGACGTCACGTTGCATTTTCAGAGCCCCTGATGCACCTAAACAGTAGAAACCCCCCATAAGTGACACCATTTTGGAAACTAGACCCCAAAGGAACTTATCTAGATGTGTTGTGAGAACTTGGAACCCCCAAGTGTTTCACTACAGCTTATAACGCAGAGCCGTGAAAATAAAAAATCATTTTTTTTACACAAATATTTTTTAGCCCCTGTTTTGTATTTTTCCAAGGGTAACAGGAGAAATTGGACCCCAAACGTTGTTGTCCAATTTGCCCTGAGTACGCTGATACCACATATGTGGGGGGAACCACCGTTTGGGCGCATGGCAGAGCTCGGAAGGGAAAGAGTGCCATTTGGAATGCAGACTTAGATGGATTGGTCTGCAGGCATTACGTTGCATTTGCAGAGCCCCTGATGCACCTAAACAGTAGAAATCCCCAACAAGTGACCCCATATTGGAAACTAGACCCCCCAAGGAACTTATCTAGATGTGTTGTGAGAACTTTGAACCCCCAAGTGTTTCACTACAGTTTATAACGCAGAGTCGTGAAAATAAAAATTAATTTTTTTCCCACAAAAATGTTTTTTTAGCCCCCCAAATTTTTATTTTCACAAGGGTAACAAGAGAAATTGGACCCCAATAGTTGTTGTCCAATTTGTCCTGAGTATGCTGATACCCCATATGTTGGGGTAAACCCCTGTTTCAGCGCACGGGAGAGCTCGGAAGGGAAGGAGCACTGTTTTACTTTTTCAATGCAGAATTGGCTGGAATTGAGATTGGATGCCATGTCACGTTTGGAGAGCCCTGATGTGCCTAAACAGTGGAAACCCCCAATTCTAACTGAAACCCTATCCCAAACACACCCCTAACCCTAATCCCAACCATAACCCTAACCACACCCCTAACCCTGACACACCCCTAACCCTAATCCCAACCGTAAATGTAATCAAAACCATAACCCTAACTTTAGCCCCAACCCTAACCCTAACTTTAGCCCCAACCCTAACTTTAGCCCCAGCCCTAACCCTAACTTTAGCCCCAGCCCTAACTGTTGCCCTAACCCTAACTGTAGCCCTAGCCCCACCCCAAACCTAACCCCAAGCCTAGACCTAACCCCAGCCCTAGCCCTAACCCTAGCCCTAACCCTAGCCCTAACCCTAGCCCTAACCCTAGCAATAACCCTAACCCTAGCCCTAACCCTAACCCTAGCCCTAATGGGAAAATGGAAATAAATAATTTTTTTTAATTTTATTATTTTACCCTAACTAAGGGTGGTGATGAAGGGGGTTTGATTTACTTTTAATAGCGTTTTTTTTGAGAGCTATAATTTTTCCATATTTTGGTCCACAGTCATGTGAGGTCTTGTTTTTTGTGGGACGAGTTGATGTTTTTATTGGTACCATATTTGGGCACGTGACATTCTTTGATCGCTTTTTATTCCGATTTTTGTGAGGCAGAATGACCAAAAACCAGCTATTAATGAATTTCTTTTGGGGGGGGGGCGTTTATACCGTTCCACGTTTGGTAAAATGGATAAAGCAGTTTAATTCTTCGGGTCAGTACGATTACAGCGATACCTCATTTACATAATTTTTTATGTTTTGGCGCTTTTATATGATAAAAACTATTTTATATAAAAAATAATTATTTTTGCATCGCTTTATTCAGAGGACTATACATTTTTATGTTTTTGCTGATGACACTGTATGGTGGCTCGTTTTTTTGCGGGACAAGATGACATTTTCAGTGGTACCATGGTTATTTATATCCCTCTTTTTGATCGCGTGTTATTCCACTTTTTGTTCGGCAGTATGATAATAAAGCGTTGTTTTTTGCCTCAGTTTTTTATTTTGTGTTACGGTGTTCACTGAAGGAGTTAACTAGTGGGACAGTTTTATAGGTCGGGTCGTTACGGATGCAGCAATACTGAATATGTGTGCTTTTACTGTTTTTTTTATTATTTAGATAAAGAAATGTATTTATGGGAACAATATATATATATTTTTTCTTTATTTAGGAATTTTTTTTAATTTTTTTTTTTTACAAATTTAACATTTTTTTTTTTACTTTTTCACTTTGTCCCAGGGGGGACATCACTGTATAGTGACAGATCGTTGATCTGACACTTCGCAGAGCTCTGTGTCAGATCAGCGATCTGACGTGCCCTGCTCCTGGCTTACCTGCGCCTGCTCTGAGCAGGCACTTGGTAAGCCACCTCCCTGCAGGATCCGTAAGTAGCCCCGTGGCCATTTTGGATCCGGGGCTTGCAGGGAGGAGACGCTCGGTACAAGGTGAGCACATCACCTTGTACCGATCGTCTCAGGGAAACACACAGGAAGCCCCCTCCCTGCGCAATGCTTCCCTGTACCGCCGGAACACTGCAATCATGTTTGATCGCAGTGTGCCGGAGGTTAATGTGTCCACTCCTGGCACATAGTGCCGGATGTCAGCTGCGATAGTCAGCTGACACCCGGCCGCAATCGGCCGCACTCCCTCCGTGAGTGCGGCCGATCGCATATGACGTACTATCCCGTCACTGGGAATTAAGTCCCAGGTCACCTTGACAGGATAGTATGTCATATGGGATTAAGGGGTTAAATCCTGCTCCAATTTTGCTGATTGGTCGCGATGCTCCGTTCCCACCGCTTCGATAATTGGACGCGGCCAGTCGGCGCGACCAATCAGGAACATTGGTGCTGGATTTAAATCACGTTTAGCTGATTGGTCGTGCCTGCTGGCCATGATCAATCATCAACATTGCCGCGGGACTTAAATCAGGTTTCGCTAATTGGTCGCGGCCAATCAGCGAAGCGGTGTTTAAATCCTGCACCAATGTCGCTGATTGGTCGCGATGCTTCAGTCCCACTGCTTCGCTGATTGGTCGCGGCCAGCCGGCGTGACCAATCAGCGACATTGGCACGGCATTTAAATCATGCTTCAATGATTGGTCGCGCCCAGCTGGCGGACTAATCAGCGACATTGCCGCAGGATTTAAATCACGCTTCGATGATTAGTCGTGGCCAGCCAGCGCAACCAATCAGGGACATTGCTGCTGGATTTAAATCGTGTTTCACTGATTGGTCACGACCAATCAGCGAAACGTGATTTAAATCCCGCGCCAATGTCGCTGATTGGTCGCGCGAGCTGGCAGCAACCAATCAGTAAAGTAGTGGGACCGGAGCATCGTGAGCTGCAGGAAAAGCTGCTGTGGAGGTGACGGAAGGTGAGAATATCATGATTTTTTTAATATTATTATTATTTAAATCACGTTTCGCTGATCGGCCGCTGCCAGCCGGCGAGACCAATATGCAACATTGGCGCAAAATTTAAACACCGCTTCACTGATTGGCCACGACCAATCAGCGAAATGTGATTTAAATCCCGCGGCAATGTTGCTGATTGGTCGCACCAGCTGGTGAAATGTGATTAAATCCTGTGCCAATGTCGCTGATCGGCCAGCCGGCGCGACCAATCAGCGATATTGCCGCTGGATTTAAATCGCATTTCGCTGATTGGTCACGACCAATCAGCGAAATGTGATTTAAATCCCAGGCTGCGAATTGGCACGTGATTTGAATTAAGCTTCGCTGATTTGTCGCCGCCGGCGTGGTTCAAATCCTGTGCCCTAAGTGTACAAAATTTCCAAAGGAGTTGAAAGAGCACACTGTTAAAGACTTGGATGGCTACCCATCCTACCGGCGACAACACATTGATAACATTGTTTGCAACAAAAAAAATTATAAATAACTCATGGATAGTCCCATACAACCCGTACTTATCAAAACGCTACAACTGTCACATCAACCTAGAAATTTGTGCTTCAATAAAAAGTGTAAAATATCTTTTCAAGTACATCTACAAGGGGCATGACAAAGCTAACATCGAAATACAACAGAAAACAGTCAATCACGATGAATCATCAACTTTTGTTGACTCAAGATATGTCAGTGCTCCAGAAGCTGCTTGGAGGATATTTGCATTTCAAATGCATTCACAGCCCCATGCTATTATACGTTTAGCTAATCATTAACCAAATCAACAGCAGCTTTATTTATTTGAAGATCCTGAAGTCAAAGATGTCTCAAAAACTTTAAGCATGACGTCAACATTAATGGAATGGTTTTTGCTGAACCAACATGACGAAAACGCAAGGCAGTATTTGTACCGAGAGATTCCAGAGCATTATGTTTGGAATAAAACTTGGAACCCAAGACAACGAGGAGTTAGCAGAATAATTGGACGTATGTATACTGTTAGTGTCAAGGATCAAGAAAGATATTGCCTTCGCCTGTTACTACTGAATGCCAAAGGAGCTACAAGTTATGACGATTTGAAAACAGTTAATGGAGTATTGCAGGATACATTTAAAGCTGCAGCTTTGGCTTTAGGACTTCTATTGGATGATACTGTGTGGAGACTTACTTTAGAAGATGCAGTTACCCTACATATGCCTAAGCAACTTCGTGAATTGTTTGCCTACATCTGTGTATTTGGACCACCTACAAATCCAGCTCAACTTTGGGCAAATTTTAAAGAACATCTAATCGAGGATTACTGCTTACATTTTCACAACAGAAGTGGAAATTGTCAAAATTGCGAATCTTATGCCATGCAAGATGTCCAAAATGTCTTACTACTGCATGGAAAATGTTTTCAGACTTTAATTTGCCACAGCCTGCAATTCAAGTTCCACATGTTCATGTATGACGAAGCTTATGAATTATTGTTGGCAACAGAGAAAAGAAACTCCTTAAATAAACTACAACGGATTGCATATGACACTATTGTGAGCGCTATAGAAAACCAAGCAGATGCAAGGCCAAAATGTTTCTTTATTGATGGTCCAGGAGGGAGCGGTAAAACATACCTCTATAAAGTTTTAATGCATCACGTTAGAGGGTTGGGAAAAGTCATATTGCCGTCGGCTACAACAGGGATTGCAGCAAACCTTTTACGAGGAGGTCGCACTATCCATTCACTCTTTGGGACACCAGTTCCAGTCAACGAAATCTCTCTTTCCAAAATAAAACAAGATACATTTGCAGGAAGACTGTTAAAGAATGCAAATCTTTTCATACTTGACGAGTGCACCATGGCACCCAAATACGCTTTGAGCTTAATTGACAGACTTCTGCGTGAAGTAATGACTACAAATTTTGCTGAAAAAAAATGAAATTCCATTTGGGGGTAAAGTTTTTGTCATTGGTGGAGATTTTAGGCAATGCCTTCCAGTCATGCCAAATGGAGCAAGAACAGATGTTATCGAGTCCAGCTTAAAAATGGCTGACCTTTGGAAACAGTTTAATAAACTCCAACTAATTAACAACATGCGATCTTCTGACCCAGAGTATAGCAACTGGCTTCTTAAACTTGGTAACGGTAAACTTAGCAACAAATACAACCTTGGAGAAGACATTATTGAAATACCAGAAGACATGTTGTGCAGTGACTGCATCGTAAGTGATGTTTTTGGGCAATGCATTGAAATTGATGTGAACGACCAAAGCAGTGTTGAGAGGGCCTCTTCTCATGCAATTCTCTGTCCCAAGAATGATGACGTGGCTCTGCTAAATTCCCTTGTGATGGATAGAATGCCTGGAGAGTATAAGTTGTACAAAAGTGATGATTCAGTGGATGTAGACAATGAAGATGAACGAGAGCATTTATCCAGTTGAATTTTTAAATAGTCTTACGCCATCAGGAATGCCATCCCACAGACTACAACTCAAAGTTGGAACAATCATAATGTTGCTGCGGAATCTAAATACAAAAAACGGTCTATGTAATGGAACTCGCCTTATTGTTACTGGACTCCATTCTCACGTCATTCAAGCAAAAGTGATCACTGGATCAGGAAAAGGAGATGAAGTGTTCATTCCACACATTGATTTATGTATTCACAAAAAATGTGGTGTACAAAAATATTTTGGGTTGATATTGTTAACAAATATATTATAGTGTCGATGTACTTCTTTTGTTCGATGATTTATTTAAATACAGTTAGATATTCATGTAATGGTTTATGTATTTTCATGATCTGTTTCATAATTTCATTCAATTGTATTAAGTTCTATGAGCAATAAAATTTAATGATAATAAATGTATTTTACCCAGAAAATCCTGTGTATTCATTGCATTATTCTGAAATCTTCATAAATAAACTACATACATATTCTAGAATACCCGATGCGTTAGAATCGGGCCACCATCTAGTAATCTTATAACATGATTTACATATGGTCTATGGCACAAGATAAAACATTTCTCACACACAAGACTAGTGTGACTGAGTTATATATTTACGGCTTCACAGAAATCTGAACTGTTTTATCTCACACTTTCTATTTTAGCTTTATGTCCATCTGATTTCTTACATTTTCCTTGAAGTAAATATGAAAAAACACCCTGCTTGTGGCATTAACATGAAAGAAGACTTTTCCTGGATCCCTGACATGTGATATGCTAATTAGCTTTTGAATTAAAATATTAGAGATTTTCAAGTTTTTTTTCCCAGCAGAATATTATTTGTTACAAAACTCATATTCATATGGAGATATAGAGATGTGTATGGAAAAGTGCCAAGCCTCATTGAACTCCAACCCAATTCCACTTGAGTGTCTACGTGTGTGTCATCCATGTGGCATCTGTGTGCGCCATCTGTGTG
The DNA here is from genome assembly GCF_051348905.1 of Ranitomeya variabilis. NCBI lineage: Eukaryota > Metazoa > Chordata > Amphibia > Anura > Dendrobatidae > Ranitomeya > Ranitomeya variabilis. Next base: position 419,496,725 of record NC_135235.1, read on the forward strand.
ACACATACTTTTAATAAATTTCTGAATAGAAATGACAGGTGTTTAGGTGGTAAATGTAGAAAGATACTGTAGACATGGGTAGATAGATAGATACTGTAGATAGATACAGTAGATAGATAGATAGATAGATAGATAGATAGATAGATAGACAGACAGATAGATAGATAGATAGATAGATAGATAGATAGATAGATAGATAGATAGATAGATAGATAGATACAGTTATATGAAAAAGTTTCTAATAACTGTTGGACACAGTAATGTTTCTGCCTTGAAATGAGGTTTATTGTACTAACAGAAAATGTGCAATCTGCATTCAAACAGAATTTGACAGGTGCATAAGTATGGGCACCTCACCAGAAAAGTGACATTAATATTTAGTAGATCCTCCTTTTGCAAAAATAACAGCCTCTAGTCGCTTCCTGTAGCTTTTAATGAGTTCCTGGATCCTGGATGAAGGTATTTTTGACCATCCCTCTTTAAAAAACAATTCCAGTTCAGTTAAGTTTGATGGTCGCCGAGCATGGACAGCCCTCTTCAAATGATCCCACAGATGTTCAGTGATATTCAGGTCTGGGGACTGGGATGGCCATTCCAGAACAGTGTAATTGTTCCTCTGCATGAATGCCTGAGTAGATTGCGGTGTTTTGGATCATTGTCTTGCTGAAAGATCCATCCCCTGCGTAACTTCAACTTTGTCACTGATTCATGAACATTATTGTCAAGAATCTGCTGATACTGAGAGGAATCCATGCGTCCCTCAGCTTTAACAAGATTCCCGGTGCCGGCATTGGCCACACAGCCCCAAAGCATGATGGAACCTCCACCAAATTTTACTGTGGGTAGCAAGTGTTTTTCTTGGAATGCTGTGTTTTTTGGCCGCCATGCATAACGCCTTTTTGTATGGCCAAACAACTCAATCTTGGTTTCATCAGTCCACAGGACCTTCTTCCAAAAAGAAATTGGCTTCTCCAAATGTGCTTTTGCATACCTCAGCCGACTGTTTGTGGCGTGCTTGCAGAAACGGCTTCTTTCGCATCACTCTCCCATACAGCTTCTCCTTGTGCAAAGTGTGTTGTATAGTTGACCGATGCACAGTGACACCATCTGCAGCTCTCTGGAGGTGGTCTGAGGATTGTCCTTGACTGATCTCACCATTCTTCTTCTCTGCCTTTCTGATGTTTTTCTTGGCCTGCCACTTCTGGCCTTAACAAGAACTGTACCTGTGTTCTTCCATTTCCTTACTATGTTCCTCACAGTGGAAATTGACAGGTTAAATCTCTTAGACAGCTTTTTGTATTCTTCCCCTGAACAACTATGATGAATAATCTTTGTTTTCAGATCATTAGACAGTTGTTTTGAGGAGCCCATGATGCCACTCTTCAGAGGAGATTCAAACAGGGGAACAACTTGCAAGTGGCCACTTTAAGTAGTTTTTTTCATGATTGCATACACCTGGCTATGAATTTCAAAGCTCAATGAGGTTACAAAACAAAAAAAAGTGCTTTAGTAAGTCGGTAAAAAGTAGGTAGGAGTATTTAAAACAAGAAAATGATAAGGGTGCCCATACTTATACACCTGTCAAATTTTGTTTGAATGCAGATTGCACATTTTCTGTTAGTACAATAAACCTCATTTCAAGGCAGAAACATTACTGTGTCCAACAGTTATTAGATACAGTTAGGTCCATATATATTTGGACAGAGACGACATTTTTCTAATTTTGGTTATAGACATTACCACAATGAATTTTAAGCAAAACAATTCAGATGCAGTTGAAGTTCAGACTTTCAGCTTTCATTTGAGGGTATCCACATTAAAATTGGATGAAGGGTTTAGGAGTTTCAGCTCTTTAACAAGTGCCACCCTGTTTTTAAAGGGACCAAAAGTAATTGGACAATTGACTCCAAGGCTATTTCATGGACAGGTGTGGGCAGTCCCTTCGTTATGCCATTCTAAATTAAGCAGATAAAAGGCCTGGAGTTGATTTGAGGTGTGGTGCTTGCATTTGGAAGGTTTTGCTGTGAAGTAAACATGTGGTCAAAGGAGCTCTCCATGCAGGTGAAACAAGCCATCCTTAAGCTGCGAAAACAGAAAAAAAAAACATCCGAGAAATTGCTACAATATTAGGAGTGGCAAAATCAACAGTTTGGTGCATCCTGAGAAAGAAAGAAAGCACTGGTGAACTCATCAATGCAAAAAGACCTGAGCGCCCACGTAAGACAACAGTGGGGGATGATCGCAGAATAATCTCCATGGTGAAGAGAAACTTCTTCACAACAGCCAACCAAGTGAAGAACACTCTCCAGGAGGTCGGCGTATCAATATCCAAATCTACCATAAAGAGAAGACTGCATGAAAGTAAATACAGAGGGTTCACTGCACGGTGCAAGTCACTCATAAGCATCAAGAATAAAAAGGCTAGACTGGACTTTGCTAAAAAACATCTAAAAAAGCCAGCACAGTTCTGGAAGAACATTCTTTGGACAGATGAAACCAAGATCATCCTCTACGAGAATGATGGAAAGAGAAAAGTATGGTGAAGGCGTGGTGCAGCTCATGATCCAAAGCATACCACATCATCTGTAAAACACAGCGGAGGCAGTGTGATGGCTTGGGCATGCATGGCTGCCAGTGGCACTGGGTCACTAGTGTTTATTGATGATGTCACACAGGACAGAAGCAGCCAAATGAATTCTGAGGTATTCAGAGACATACTGTGTGCTCAGATCCAGCCAAATGCAGCCAAACTGATTGGTCGTCATTTCATACTACAGATGGACAGCGACTCAAAACATAAAGCCAAAGCAACCCAGGAGTTTATTAAAGCAAAGAAGTTGAATATTCTTGAATGGCCAAGTCAGTCACCTGATCTCAACCCAATTGAGCATGCATTTCACTTGTTAAAGACTAAACTTCAGACAGAAAGGCCCACAAACAAACAGCAACTGAAAACCACCACAGTGAAGGCCTGGCAGAGCATCAAAAAGGAGGAAACACAGCGTCTGGTGATGTCCATGAGTTCAAGACTTCAGGCAGTCATTGCCAACAAAGGGGTTTCAACCAAGTACTAGAAATGAACATTTTCTTTAAAATTATTTAATCTGTCCAATTACTTTTGGTCCCTTTAAAAACAGGGAGTCACATGTTAAGGAGTTGAAACTCCTAAACCCTTCATCCAATTTTAATGTGGATACCCCCAAATGAAAGCTGAAAGTCTGAACTTCAACTGCATCGGAATTGTTTTGTTTAAAATTCATTGTGGTAATGTCTATAACCAAAATTAGAAAAATGTTGTCTTTGTCCAAATATATATGGACCTAACTGTATATGAAACTGAAATAGCTGTTGCAAAAAAAACTATTTTTATCAAATATTAAGCTTAAGATTAATAGGAATGCCCAAACTTTTTCATATAACTGTAGATAGATAGATAGATAGATAGATAGATAGATACAGTAGATAGATAGATAGATAGATAGATAGATAAAAAATACGGTGCAGCGCAAGTAAGCTAAAGGAAATGGCGTGTGCACGGCCAAACCTCAAATATACCCAACGAAGGTAAAGTACTTTGGAGTGCTGCCTTTCTCTTCGTTGTGCAGATAGATAGATAGACAGATGTCAGTTAGATGTTTAGTCAGTGCTTTGCATGTATAGTTTACTGTACTTGTATTTAGCTAATAAATGAATGAAAAACACAATGTGGGGTCCACACTATTTTTTAACCAGCCAAGGTAAAGCAGACAGCTGTGGACTGATATTATCAAGACAATTTGTTCATCAATTTATTTGTAAAAATTTCTCATGAAGCTCCGATGTAGTCAAATAAATTGGTGAACAAGAGATTGTCTCTTGTGTTTATTTCTGTCTTTTTATTTTTTTTCATGTATCCATTTTTGGACTACATTGGATTTGGTGGATTATGGCGGAACAGCAATTTTTTTTTTAATAAAGTGGTGAACGAGGGATTATTTGGGGTAGTGTTCAGTCAAAGAAAGTGTTTTTTTTTTCTGTGTGTGTTTTTATTTTTGACTACTGGGTTAGCATTTGGGGTGAGTGATAGGCACCTCTCTATTTCTAACCCCAGGGCTTGATGCCAGCTGTGCTATTAAGGGTCATTCTTGACATTGATCCAACTAAACAAGCTGACAAACAATCGATGAATGATTTAAGTGCTCATTTGTCGGCTGTGATGATTATTACATATTCTGAAAAATAATCATTATCATGAGCACATTATTCCGTGTAAACAGGTGATGCGCTGCTGGTAACATGACATTCTATGTGTGTTCCTCTCCATTTGATTAACTAAGTTTTTAACAATTTGTTATGTCTTTTTTTACTTTGTATCCACTTCATCCGGATTGGCTTGGACACATCATGTGCCCTTACCAGGGAACAAAAGGAATTAAACTGGGAAGAAAAAAAGCGCAATAGGGTCTTATCCAATGACAATGGGTGTCAAGCAAAAGGGGAGATACAATCACCTTGCTGAGTTGCTTAGTGGCAACACATAAATGGCATGTAACAGATGCTGCACAGATACCGGTTGAGAGGACAACCACAGGTATAAGGAAAACAACGGGAGGTATCAATCATGCACTGCTGAGATAGAATCCTTAAAATCAAATCATTTAATAGAACAGGTTTACAAGTCAATGCATTTCAAGGTCACACCGGACCTCCTCATCAGGACAAATCTGCCAGGTCCAAGCGCATGATTGATACCTCCCATCGTTTTCCTTATGAGGAAAAGTATACAATGCTGACTTAATGGTCACCACAGTATACAATGACTAAAGACCTTACTGTCTGAAACACATCTGTCAGACTGTTTTTCCCCATTGTAAGGGTGACATTCAACCTGGTGCTATTTATTTTCAATATATTTATAAAAAATCCATGTTTTTAGACGATCCTTTAGGCTGGACTTCTTCTAAATTCGATGACATTCTATATGTACAAAGTGATCAATGGTGATAGATGAACATTTTGTGCGCATAAAATATTACTGGCCAGTGTGGATAGGCCAGTAATTGATGATTGATTTGCTTGTATATAGCGGATTCACAGTCGTTTAAAAGCATGTATCATGATTTGTAAAGTCAGAAGACTTTCAATATTCAAGCAAAACTATTTAGGATTTCAATTTGCATTATCAATCAATTAAAGAGAAAACTACTAGGGCTTGTTCACATGAAGCGTTTTTATGTGCTTTTTCCTTGTGTTTATTTCATGTGGGGAAAACATATCATAAAATGAATGAAATTTCTGAAATGTTATTTAAAGTGTCTTAGTACCAAAAACAAATAAAAAATGTATAAATAATGAGTGCCATTTCTGCTGTGTTTTTCAGGCCATTGCTTGCGTTTTCAGTCAGAAAATAAATGCATTCAAAACCTATGAATGAAACAATCCTAGGCATTGCACCATGTTACTTTTTTCTGTGTTTTATTGGCCACTTGGGGTTTAAATATGTAGTTTACTAGTAACCCATCACCCTTAAATAAATAAATAAATAATTCATAATGAAACATACATTGGGAGCAGTTGGTCCCTGTGTTTCCTTCACAGGTATACTGCATATCCTAGGTTTTTCTATTTCTTTTGGTATAGAGCTAGCTCCTCTGTGTTTAATTTTATACAGTATTTGATCATTCCCACTTTGGCATTTTTACTAATTAATATTATTGCACTTTGCTCATTTTAGTATGTGGCTCTTGAGACATTGTTTCTTGGTTGTCTCTATGTACTGGTACTCACTCAAAATATTTCATCAGATAGCTTGACTTAACTGTAGTAGGTACATGTGAAGATTCCAGAAAAAGGTTTATTTTCAAGCTGAAGTCTTGTAGTTATGCACAATTACAGTTACCTATTGACTATTCTGAACCAGAGATGCGAGACATGAGCTTTTTAATATGTCTGACATACAGAGTATGAGGAAGAATGAAGGGAAGAGTTACTGACATCAGAGCTAGAGAGGCAGATAGAGAGAGAGAGGATTAACTTCTAAATGTAAACCCTATTCCATAGCCATGAAACAGCAACGATATAACACAATGCTGTATGATTCCCAAGTCATGGAGCATGGCTTGTTGGGGCTGAATGTTGGTGCAAAAGACAACTATTTCTATTAGGAAATAAACTAGATCATTGGTATTCTGAGAATTTCTTGTCACTATTTTTCTGTAAAGTAGTGTCAAGAAAATGAAATTTTCCCAGGCACCTTAAAACAGCTCATCATCTTACAGTAAATCTCCTGGTTCATACGAGTGCAGGCACAAACGATTTGCAAACTCTGCATTCCTCTGTAAAATTGCTTCAGGTACCACTTTTTCAAACTGATCAAAATCCCACTCCTCAAATCGCTCACTCAAGCAAAGTAAAAGACTTCAATATATTGATGCAGCTGAAAATTGGCATTCTTCATTTCAACTTCATAAAGCCCATCTGTGCTTCATCACATTCACCCCCTGACTGTTTTCAATACAAGTTCAATTCATTTCTGGCAATTGCAGTCAGTAAATGTGCCGTATTTCTCAGCAAGTACATGTTTGTTTATCTCACTCCTATACTTTCTACAGTAGATATATATCTTATTGCAGAATGCCTTCAGGAAGACTCCATGCATAAGGATTTAATTAGACTGGAAAAACAAATGTACATGTCCTATTCCTCAGGGCGAAATTTCCTATTGTACCCTACTGCAAAACAAAAAATATATTTTTATCTAAATACTTTATTATCTGGAACTTGTCAGTTACTGATAATATGAAATGTGTGCGGTTACATGCAGGTAATTATGGCACTTTTCGAGCAATGGCAAATTGCTGGAATATTAATTCTCATTGTGGGCAAGCATGGCACATTGTGGGTACTCTTTGAATTTATGTAAGCACTAAATGACATTATCTGAGAAATATAATATGTACTGTATACCTGGGCATATACAGTGCGATGCCTTCACCCCACTTCACATCCTTCCTGGAAACTGTGGAGCGAGGGGTTTATTTAGGACGCGAACCCCTGATGCAGGGTCAGACTGTGATGCCTAGGTACCACAGGTAGAATTGAATCTAGGGTCCCCTATACAGCTATATACACATAAATTTAAGGCGTAATCCCGGTTATAGTGGAGTGTCAACTTAAAAATTCAGGTGTCTCCTGCACAACTTGTGTGCCCATAACATAACTGTGATGTACAATGATGGTGGTTTACAAAAAGGGGTCATTTGGTAAAAATAAGTTAAAAATCCGCAGGATAAGTGATAACTTATGGATTGAGGATTGTGCAACTGGTGAATCGAAAAAATCGAAAAAAAAAACACTTTTTTCCTCGTTGTAAAATGGAATGGCAAGTCAGATGTCTGACCGCTCATCCATTCATTCTTTATGGGGCTGCTAGAAAAAGCCAAGCGCAGCGCACTGTGGTCAGACATGCCACTCCATTCTAACATGGATAAAACTTCCCCATTCTGCTGATCAATGCGGGTCCCTGAAATTGGACCCCGCCAATCAATCACTTATCATTTGGATAATTGTGAATAATGTATCATTGGACAGGGAGGATTTGTATTTTCAAGTATATAATATGTAATGGAAATAATTTTAAAGAATCTTCTAATTATTTATTGCAGGGAAAACAAGTGATGTCCATACACAACACAATCCAATATACCAAGGCCAATATACCAATAATGCACATTCAAAATACCAATAATCCCACAATCAATCACCAGACCACATATTACCGTCACATAGTGATTAAATAATACTACACACAAGGGACAAATATTGCCATGCAATGACTAGACCACATATCACCACCACACAGTGACCGAATAATACCACATGCAAGGGAAGAATACCACCACAGCATGACCGGACCACATATTACGACTAGTGTTGAGCGATACCATCCGATACTTGAAAGTATCGGTATCGGAAAGTATCGGCCGATACCGGCAAAGTATCGGATCTGATCCGATACCGATACCCGATACCAATACAAGTGAATGGGACTCAAGTATCGGAAGGTATCCCTGATGGTTCCCAGGGTCTGAAGGAGAGGAAACTCTCCTTCAGGCCCTGGGATCCATATTAATGTGTAAAATAAAGAATTAAAATAAAAAATATTGATATACTCACCTCTCCGATGCAGCCTGGACCTTACCGCTGTGAACCGGCAGCCTTCTTTGCTTAAAATGAGCGCGTTCAGCACCTTCCATGACGTCACGGCTTCTGATTGGTCGCGTGCCGCTCATGTGACTGCCACGCGACCAATCACAAGCCGTGACGTCATCCCTCAGGTCCTAAATTCCTAGAAGGGAATTTAGGACCTGAGGGATGATGTCGTGGCTTGTGATTGGTCGCGTGGCGGTCACATGAACGGCACGCGACCAATCAGAAGCCGTGGCGTCATGGAAGGTGCTGAACGCGCTCATTTTAAGCAAAGAAGGCTGCCGGTTACTGCCAGGGCGCGTCCGAGGGTGAGTATATTCCTATTTTTTATTTTAATTCTTTATTTTTTACATGGATATGGATCCCAGGACCTGAAGGAGAGTTTTCTCTCCTTCAGACCCTGGGAACAATACACTGGGAACTTCCGATTCCGATTCCCGATACCACAAAAGTATCGGATCTCGGTATCGGAATTCCGATACAGCAAATATCGGCCGATACCCGATACTTGCGGTATCGGAATGCTCAACACTAATTACGACCACATAGTGACTAAATAATACCATACAAGGGACAAATACTGCCACACTATAACAGAGTGTTTTGTCTGTTGGTGCCTCTGACTGGTTCCCCTTCTCCAACCATGCGGGTACGCCGACTCACTCAACACCCCAGCCACAGCAGTTTCCTTGCGTGCTCCCTCCTCCTTCTCTGTGCACGGAGCACTGTTCTCTGGTGGCATGCCTAGTGTGCATGTGCGCGAGCTCCCCTCTTCTTAAAGGAGCAGCATGTGTACATGGTAAAATGCCTCCAACTAACAGCTGGGAGGCACTTAGTCAATGTATGCACATGCAAGGCATCTTTTATATAATACACCCTTCCCAGTTTAGAGGTGCCTGAGCACCACCTATAGTTACTTTAGGTGGTTTGATGTTTGCAACTGTATGTTGCCAGGTACCTAGCCTGTTAATGCTATTCCTGTATCTTGTGTTGCCTTAGTGTATTATAATGTTATTCCCATATTCCGTGTTCCTGTTAGTCCAGTATAGTCTGCTCATGATCCTGTCTCCGCTTTGGCGTCTTCCTACTTCTGAATCTGTGTCGGTGGTATCTATACCCGAACCCTGGTCCCAGTACATCCAGTCCAGCATCCATCATTCCAGGTCCTAGTGTGGACCACTCCAGAACTGTTCCTGATATCCCTATGGGTCTGAAAAAGAACTTGTCTCCTCCATTCAAGTTGTCCGTACTGTCTGTCAGTCTCCGGTTCCAGTTAGTCAGTGACCTCAGAAATGTCTCCCCATGTCAGCAAACTTGACCTCTGTGATTGGCAGCTAAAGCTCCAGCAGCTGCCTATGAGTGGGACCTGGCAGCTACCTGCAGCCCACTCTGTTTCTACCATCAGGAGCTCCAGCACACACCAGGTAGCCACTTAGCTATGGCTTTTCCTAGACTGACCCGTCCCTGTGGTACAGAGGGTCCATGAACCACATGCACCACCTGCGGGCATGACACAGACTATATATTAACACTACATAGTGAATGAATAATAACGCATACAAGTGACAAATACCACCACACCATAACGTGACCACATATTATCATAGTTACCAAATAATCTACTGTATAATTGTCTAAGGGGTACTTCTGTCTTTCTGTCCTTCTGTCTGTCTGTCACGGATATTCATTGGTCGCGGCCTCTGTCTGTCATGGAATCCAAGTCGCTGATTGGTCGTGGCAAAACGCCCACGACCATTGCCACGACCAATCAGCGACGCACACAGTCCAGAAGAAAATGTCCACTCCTTACTCCCCGCACTCAGTGCCCGGCGCCCGCCTACTCCCCTCCGGTACTGCTCACATAGGGTTAATGCCGGTGGTAACGGACCTCGCTATGTCGCGGGTAACGCACTCCGTAAATGCTGCTATTAACCCTGTGTGTCCCCAATTTTTTACTATTGATGCTGCCTATGCAGCATCAATAGTAAAAAAATGTAATGTTAAAAATAATAAAAAAACAAAAAACCTGCTATACTCACCCTCCGTAGTCCGCCGAGGCACTTGCGCCAGCCGTCATCTTCCGTTCCCGGCGATGCATTGCGAAATTACCCAGAAGACTTAGCGGTCTCGCAAGACTGCTAAGTCATCTGGGTAATTTTGCAATGCATCCTGGGAACGGAAGATGGCGGCCGGCGCGAGCGGCTCGGCGGAGATTCGGTGGATCCCAAGAGTCGGTAACCGCGTCCTGGATCCAGGCACCAACGGAAGGTGAGTATATAACTATTTTTAACTTGAATTCTTTTTTTTTTTAACAGGAATATCATGCTCACATTGCTACGCTGCGCAATATACTACGTGGGCTGCGCAATGTACAACATGGGCTGCGCAATGTGCAACGTGGGCAGCGCAATGTGCAACGTGGGCTGCGCAATGTACAACGTGGGCTGCGCAATGTGCAACGTGGGCTGCGCAATGTACTACGTGGGCTGCGCAATGTACTACGTGGGCTGCGCAATATACAACGTGGGCTGCGCAATGTACTACGTGGGCTGCGCAATGTACTACGTGGGCTGCGCAATGCACTGCGTGGGCTGCGCAATGTACTGCGTTGGCTGCGCAATGTACTGCGTGGGCTGCGCAATGTACTCTGTGGGCTGCGCAATATACTACGTGGACTGCGCAATATACTACGTGGGCTGCGCAATATACAACGTGAGCTGCGCAATATACAACATGGGCTGCACAATATACAATGTGGGCTGCGCAATATACAACGTTGGCTGCGCAATATACTACATGGGCTGCGCAATATACTACGTGGGCTGCGCAATATACTATGTGGGCTGCAAATGTACAACGTGGGCTGCGCAGTGTGCAACGTGGGCTGCGCAATGTACTACGTGGGCTGTGCAATGTACTACGTGGGCTGCGCAATGTACTGCTTGGGCTGCGCAATGTACTGCGTTGGCTGCGCAATGTACTGCGTTGGCTGCGCAATGTACTGCGTGGGCTGCGCAATGTACTGCGTGGGCTGCGCAATGTACTGTGTGGGCTGCGCAATGTACTGCGTGGGCTGCACAATGTACTGCATGGCTGTGCAATATACTACGTGGGCTGTGCTATACACTACGCATACATACTCTAGAATACCCGATACGTTAGAATCGGGCCACCATCTAGTACCATATAAAAGGGACAAATACATCCACATGATGATCAGACCACATATTCCCTTTACAAAATGAATATATAATATAATATATAAGGGACAAATACCACCATACCATGACCAGAACACATATTACCATCAAATAGTGACCAAATAATACTACCATATTGATGTTTAACAATAACCACAGCACTAACTCTAATATTATCTCTGGTGACATTATACGCAGGAGTTCTATAATGATTTACCAGTGACATCATTCATCTTCACTTTTCTTCTTTATCCTGCACAGACAGCAATTACTTCTTCCAATCATAATGCAACTCTGCAGAATGATACACACTGAAAACTATGGCTGATCTCTTCTAGAGCATCCTCCCCTCATTTTTCCCCACTTCTACACTAAAGATGTAGTGAAGATGAAAAATTCCAAAGCGCCATCCTGGTGCCCTGCGCAGTAACAATATCACCAAAAGTATATTTTACAGTAGTTATGTCATTTTTTGCGACCTTCTCACAGTATAAATATCTCTCCATGTAGCGTCCATACTATATTAATGCATATATCCTATTGTGGGCCCCGTAAAATAGTGACAATTCTTCTTGCATCCTCATTTAGTAGTAATGTCTGTCACTATGGTCAAATTCAACAATAATGCCCCCTCCCAGGTGGTACCCATGGACTATTAGCATCCACCAATAATGCCTTGATAGAGTTGGAAAGTCACAAATTGTGGCCTCATAAATAAATAATGTATGCTGCCACAAAGGGAAATTGTTATTGTGTGGGGTCACAATGGAGGCATTGCTAATGCCCCTCATTGGTATTATGTCCTCCATTCTGGCCCTCTTCTATAGCCTCCATGCAGTATAATGCCCTCCTCTGTGGTCTCAGTATAGTAAAATGCCCCCTCTGTGGCTCCAATATAGTATAATGTCCTCCACTTTTGTTCAAAATTAATATAATATCTCCCTCTTTAGCCCTTATTTAGTATAATGTACTATTCTCTGAACACCATTTTGTATAACGTCCCCCTTTTTGATCCCCTTTTCATAAAATGTCAAACTCTGTGTCTCCCATTTAGTATAATGTTCCCCTCTATGACCCTATTTAATAAAATGCCCTCCTCTTTGACTCCCATTAAGTTTAATGTCCCCATCTTTGGCCTCTATTTAGTACAATAGTCTAATAACCCACTCTTTAGCCCTAGTTAGTATAATGTCCCCCTTTTTAGCCCTCATTTAGTGTAATGTCACCTTCTTTGGCCACCATTTAGTGTAATGTTCCTCTATGTGGAACTGTTTACAAGTAATTTAAAAGAAAACATGATTCTACTCACCTATACCTGCTCCCACAACAATCAAATCATTTTTTCTGCTCCACCACATCACAGGAGGCTCAGTGCAGTGGCATCATTACTTCGTAACCTGAGAGGCCAGTAGTGTGTATAGGTATTACTGGCTCTCAGCTTTGCAGTACATTTTGATTAAATGTGCATTTTAACTTTTAAGTGACTTAAGTGACTTAACATTTAAGTGACCCATACCTAGCTCTGTCTTCTTAAACTGACCTTTTCAGGTTCTGAATTTTGAAACTGACATGACCCTGACTTAGCCAAGTTTTTGAATACTGATATTTTCAGTTTATTGCCCTTTTTCTTCTTCTGATTATGTCACATGGTACTCCTTTTGCATTTTGGACCTTTACCTGGTGAAGACTTTTGGCTTTGTTCTTGACTATGTTTTAGCTACTCCACAGAGTATTGGCCCCAATTGATGACTACTCTGATAGACTGTGACCTGGGACTGGGAAAGTCTATTAAGGGTAAACAACTAGATCACTTTAGTCATAACCAATGTATGGTGCACCCTACTCTTTTTTTAATATGTGCAGTATTTATCTAGGCACCACACAACATTTCTTATCCAGGGACTTCATTGCACTGTAGTGGTATATTTGCAAATATAGCTATAATTATGGTAGAGTCAGAATACCCCAAAATTTCAGTAGAACAACATTTTAGACCTTCATATCCTTAGCATCCTTTGAAAAAGTTGATGATTATGTAGACAAAAAATCTAAAATCATAATGTGTGCTTTATTTTAAAACATTATTTGGTTACTAAAAGTTGATATCTTATTGATACTCTTCTAGCCTGAGAACAGTGTGGAGTATAACTGTACTTTCCCAAATTACACTAGTGGGTAGCTCTTACCTATCCTGGCTCTTACCTCGGTGGCTCGCTCTTTGTATTTATGTGTTGTGTTTCCATTGTTAGTAGTTACTAAAATTATTTATGGCTGGGACACCAGGCCGGGAAATTCATGGAAGGCAAAAGGAATCAAGGGAGCATAAGACCACTAATACTCAGCAGAGTGCTCATCAAGCAGTAGATAACCAATATCATTTTTTAACCTAGATTAAATTATTTCAGTTGAAGTTAGTTTATAATATTTGTACTAAAAATGAAATAATTATATTAAAAATCCTAGTTTTTCATGAAAAACATTATGTCCACGCCAGGCTAAATAATTATTGAGATAATTTGTAAAATTGAGGCTGCATACAGATAATTACTCTTAATTTGATTACTAAATTAACGATAATTAAATCTGTAGCAAATATGTTTGCCTTTTTGGTTTCTATTGGCACTCATTGATTTGATGCTGTTGTTCAGAGCCAGGAACCAAAGGCAGTATTTTCTATTGAAAATGACAATGTGGAGCAAACGTAGTTGAAGGAGCGGCTAATTTCCAAAGCAAATCTCAGCTAATGATTAGTTGGAAGTCTCCCGCACTGACTTGTGCATGCTAAGCTTATTATGCTCTTCTGTAATTCATAGATCCAAAACATTACAAGTAGATACTGTAGGTCTTTGGAAAATGTGTAATGCAAATTAACATATGATTGATTAAATTCTATTTTAGACATTGCATCTTATTCAGAATTTCTTCTTTGCTTTCAGTTAGTCTAAAAAAAATGTTTGCCTCTAAAGAAGTCTAGCCTGAGAAGTCTACTTTTTACAGATCACAGTTGTATAAGAAAGATAAGAAAGTCAGGCTTTGTATACGCACAGCAGAAATACTCTGGATTTACCTTCCTGATTTGCAAGTGAACAATCTAAAACTAAAGGAGTTCTGCAATAAATGTTTGAAGCTGAAAAAACATACTTTAAAAGCCGCCAGAGACTGAGCCGTGCTGTAGACTAGTTGGTCAGTTGAGTCCCCAGTGGCTTCTCCCCACCTGCTGTCCTGGATTGACAGATTTCTGTCCACGTGCATGTATAGCCCAAGACCTGTCAATCCAGGGCAGTAGACACTGGTTGATATTGTACCGTGAATCAGGCAGCATGTATCAGCTATCAGGTTCCCTTGAAAGGTGCCATGTGCACAATCCCTTACAGTTGTAAAGAAAACTCATATAGTTTGCATACAGTTCGTAAAGATCTACTACTATAAAATAGTATGTAGCCCTTAACTGGTGGCCCAGAGATCTATACTGTAGTATGGACAAATCCAGCCATTTTTGAAATTCAATTCCTATTTTCTGTACAAATGTCTGCCTACAATGTATTTTTTACTATTCCGCTTTTCATATATGTGAGTGTCATATTGTGTTTTCTCTCAGTGGAAGTTTACAATACAGTAAAGTGGAGTTAATTTTCTTTTCAGTGCAACTCCAAACAAGTCTTTTATGTGGCTTTCTTAAATTGCCTCTCCACTATAGTAAGCAGAATCATGGGAAAAGCTAATTCCTTTGTTTTGTTTATTTTGTAAAATAAGCTTCACCCCTTGGCTTTATTCTAGAAATAAATGTGTGCAGGTTTCACGCTCACTAAAACATCCTACTATAATGAAATTTTACCTTTAGACATACAGTGCAATTTAAAGTCGGATCTTTCTTTGTCACAAATCTCAGAATCCTTTACAAGGTGGAAAGCCAACAAGATGAGTTACCTATCAAGACTGACAGTCTGACATTCTGCTGAGTCACAAAAAGTCATTGCAGCAGATTAATGGCTGCTCGGAGAGCAAACTTTTCAAAAATACCAAGGAGAGGCAAGATGACATCATTTTTTCTGAGTTAAAGTCAAGAACAAATCTCTTTTTTTCAGATCTGGAGAATATGGACGAGACAGGTAATAAACTGATTGGGTAAATCAAGACATTGTAATTAATGTGTATCACAAAGCACATTGTCAAATATGAAAAATTAGAGTACGAATGTAGCACATGCAGCAAGGTTAGATACAAATAAGGCTACCTCCAGTACTTTCCTTGGCAATAATAGTAATATATAAAACAAGTTAATAGAGAACCTGTCAGCTGCTTCATGCTGCTTTCACCACGGTTAGCATGAATCAGACACAGCTGCTTTATTACAGTGTACACATTGGCATTTCAGAGAAAATATTGTGTGAAGAACCAGAGAGGACTTTATGTCTTGCATCTTCAGATCTCTGGTGGCTTCACCCTGCCTCATTTCTCTTTGACTTACAGGTTTATCCATATGTGTGCATGTGGAGGGCCTACTTGTCAGTCTTGGAGAGTGGGGTGAGGAGAGGCCACAGGGGACCTGCCTCAAACTTGTCATTGAGCCACGGAGTAGGTGTCAGTTGTTACAGAGTGGCCAGCTGAGAACTGTGGTTCCACTTGCAGCGGATTTTAATGTCACAGTAGCTGAAGTGGGTCCCTGGTCCCCTAAACATTTTCCTCATGTCCACAACAATTATAAATAGTCGGAGTTGGCACTTAAAGAGATGATGTAAGACCGCCCTAAGGCGTTCCTGTAGAAGTGGTGTCCGGTTGCAGGTGTTGGAGCACCTGTGATGTTCGTGCAATTACAAGCAGGCACACGTGTCAACTTGTATTTTACTGAAGGAGAAAACAGGGACCGTCTCTCTCTTAAAGGCAATGTGGCGATAGTTCACAGTATAGGCTACACTGCAAGTGATGGGTCTTCTCCTTATGAAAACACACGGTAATGCTATAGTGATGGAGGGACTGTCACGGGTTGGCTCCGGTTTGCGTTTAGTTGGACCATCATTTATTTTTCAACAGGACAATGGCCCCAAACACACCTCCAGGCTGTGTAAGGGCTATTTGACCAAGAAGGGAGTGATGGGGTGCTACACCAGATGAACTGACCTCCACAGTCACCAGACCTGAACCCAATCGAGATGGTTTGGGGTGAGCTGGACCACAGAGTGAAGGCAAAAGGGCCAACAATTGCTAAGCATCCCTGGGAACTCCTTCAAGATTGTTGGAATACCATTCCCGGTGACTACCTCTTGAAGCTCATCAAGAGAATGCCAAGAGTGTGCAATGCAGTCATCAAAGCAAAAGAATGCTACTTTGAAGAACCTAGAATATAAGACATAATTTCAGTTGTTTCACACTATTTTGTTAAGTATATAATTCCACATGTGTTAATTCATAGTTTTGATGCCTTCAGTGTGAATGTACAATTTTCATAGTCATGAAAATACAGAAAAATCTTTAAATGTGTGTGTCCAAACTTTTGGTCTGTACTGTAACTCTCCATCAAACTCCACCGCAGCCAAAAGCACCACAAATATTGGATGGTGACTAACTCATGCAGCCTTTATCTATCCCCCATTCCCTCAAGATGGCTGGACCATCATTGTAAATAAGCCCTTGTAGTCTGTGTCATCCACGCCTCATTGTAGAATGTAAGCTCTCACGAGCAGGGTCGTTATTATTTTGCTTTAATTATTGCATTGATTTTAACTTTGTTACTTATGACTTGTATATGAACTGTTGAATTGTAAAGCTATGTGGAATATGTTGGCGCTATATCAATAATGATTATTATTTTTATTATTGTTAATAATAATTACGTACTCACAGTATTGGCCGTATCGTTCTCTATTGCAGGGGGTAGGACAAAGTTAGTGGTATGGCTGACATGATGGATCTGGTTTCCGGATGGAAGCACATAGGAAAACCAGTATCTCTCCTGACTGTATAGGTGCTCACTCCTTTGTGGAGGCAACTATATGGAGACTGCTTTCCCCTCAGCGTGGCCTGGAATGGATTCAGGAAGCAGTGAAGCTTCCTTGCTTTTCCTTCGCTGAACTAAACAGGACTAGTTTGGTTTGTGCCAGCTCATAGGAAGCGTGTTCACTTAGTCGGGAGGAGATTAAACACATATGGCCGGGGTCTCACTAGCGTGTGCAATGCGAGGGACTCGCATCAATACCTGGCACTGCCGCCGGCACTCCAGAGCGTGCGGCTGCATGTATTTCTATGCCGCTGAACGCTCTGGTCCTGAGTGCCGGCGGCAGTGCCAGATATTGATGCGAGTTTCTCGCATTGCACTGGCAAGTATGACCCCGGCCTATGTCTCATATTCATACATTGACCAGTAAGTGGTAGCAAAGTACAATGCATATTAATGTATTATACATCTAACTTACAGAGCCCAAAGTAGTTCTGGCACAGTGGAACAAACCTACTGACATGTGAAGACTGTTTCATTCAGCAGCAGAAGACCAGGTACTGAGACACCACAGATGCATAGTCCACGGCCAGCCTTAAAAACTATGGGGTTTTTTTTGTCCATTTCAGACTAAAACTTACAATGTTGCAGTTGAACAGCCGGTGTCTAATTCATGCTGTCCACCGTTTTTGGGCAGCCTGAATTAGCTGACAGATTGCCTTAAATGTTTGAATGGAGCCTGTCAGGTATTGCTACCTTAAATTGCAGACATAACTGTATAGATACTGCTATGCTGAGTAAATTGATACCATTCAAGTGGAAATTTGCACTGCCATAGCTGAGACATCCGCTGTTTAAGTTCTATGCAAATGATCTTCAAGTGCTTTAAGGCATGTAAAAGCACTTCCTGACCTTTGTCCCCCACCCCTTTTTCCCTACCTGGTGCTTTTCCCCTATGTTAGATTGACAGGTTAATCCAGCCTCTGTCATCTGCCGCGTCTTGCCGAGATCTCACACAAACACCAGCAGTGCCTTAGGGCTGTGTCAGTGACAGAAGCTGGACTGACCTGTCAATCAAATGCAGAAGCCAAGTGCAAGGACTAAGCAGTAAGGGGTGGAGAGGTGGAAGTGCTTTGACATGCCCCATAGCACTTATTTTTATTTATTTATTTTACTCACCTATATAGCTCCATTAATTCCACAGCGCATTACAGAGACAGTCACTCACAACTTATTTGCATAAAACTTCAAATGTAAATTTCGTAGCAATGGCAGTGTGGATTTTTGCAAAATACATTAAGTTACTCAGAGTAACAGCACTCATGTAGATATATCTTTACAAACTAATTTCAATTAATTTATCGGTATGGACATTTTTTAGTATAAGAGAGAACTCACGATTATTCCGACTCTACTTTTTCAAAACCGCTCCTAAGGAAAAACTAAGTATAATAATAACGATAATTCAACAATACAAGGGATAAATAAAACCAATGTATATAATTGTCTAAGGGTCACCTCCATCTTTCTGTCTGTCCTGTCTGTCTGTCTGTCTTTCTGTCACGGATATTCATTGGTCGCGGCCTCTGTCTGTCATGGAATCCAAGTCGCTGATTGGTCTCGCCAGCTGCCTGTCATGGCTGCCGCGACCAATCAGCGACGGCCACAGTCCGATTAGTCCCTCCCTACTCCCCTGCAGTCAGTGCCCGGCGCCCGCTCCATACTCCCCGCAGTCACGGCTCTCACAAGGTTAATGCCAGCGGTAACGGACCGCGTTATGCCGCGGGTAACTCACTCCGTTACCGCCGCTATTAACCCTGTGTGACCAAGTTTTTACTATCGATGCTGCCTATGCAGCATCCATAGTAGAAACATCTAATGTTAAAAATAATTAAAAAAATAAAAAATCATTACATACTCACCTTCCGCCGCCTTTCCCGCTCCTCGTGACGCTCCGGTTGACCGCTCCATGCAAGCGGCAGGTTCCGGTGCTAAGGATGGTGTGCGACAAGGGCCTGCCATGACGTCACGGTCATGTGACCGCGACGTCATCACAGGTCCTGCGCGCCTGCGCGAGAAGGACCTGCCATGATGTCACGGTCATGTGACCGCGACATCATCATACCCTGGGACCGGAAGCTGCCGCCTGCACTCGGAAGGTGAGTATATGTTTATTTTTTAACCTGTGACATACGTGGCTGGGAAATATACTACGCAGCTGGGCAATATACTACGTGACTGGCCAATATACTACGTGGCTGGGCAATATACTACGTAGCTGGGCAATATACTATGTGACTGGCCACTATACTACGTGGCTGGGCAATATACTATGTGGCTCTGTGCTGTATACTACGTCGCTGTGCAATATACTACATGGCTCTGTGCTGTATACTACGTTACTGGGCAATATACTACGTTACTGGGCAATATACTACGTTGCAGGGCAATATACTACGTAACTGAGCAATATACTACATGGCTGGGCAATATACTACGTGGCTCTGTGCTGTATACTACATGGCTGGGCAATATACTATGTAACTGGGCAATATACTACGTGGCAGGGCAATATACTATGTCACTGGGCAATATACTACGTAACTGGGCAATATACTACGTGGCTCTGTGCTGTATACTACGTCGCTATGCAATATACTACGTTGTTGGGCAATATACTAC
The DNA here is from genome assembly GCF_051348905.1 of Ranitomeya variabilis. Classification (NCBI taxonomy): domain Eukaryota; kingdom Metazoa; phylum Chordata; class Amphibia; order Anura; family Dendrobatidae; genus Ranitomeya; species Ranitomeya variabilis. The sequence continues at coordinate 419,516,726 of NC_135235.1, forward strand.
GTAGCTGGGTAATATACTATGTGACTGGCCAATATACTACGTGGCTGGGCAATATACTACGTGGCTCTGTGCTGTATACTACGTCGCTGTGCAATATACTATGTGGCTCTGTGCTGTATACTACGTCACTGGGAAATATACAACATTACTGTGCAATATACTACGTGGCTGGGCAATATACTACGTCACTGGGCAATATACTACGTAACTGGGAAATATACTACGTGGCTCGGCAATATACTACGTGGCTGGGCAATATACTACATGTGCTGGGCAATATACTACGTGGGCTGTGCAATATACTACGTGGACATGCATATTCTAGAATACCCAATACGTTAGAATCGGGCCACCATCTAGTATAATAATAAATGGCACCATTGATTCCTGCAGGGACCTGCTCTAGAGGTAGACTATTCTACAGATGACTGATTATCATGGCAAGTAAGGCACATTTCCTGTGGAGATTGAGCTTATTATTTTCCAGATGGAAGGACTACCTCCATGTCTTTTGATGGGTTTTATATGTGGTACGTAATCAAGCTAATCATGTCCACATTAGATGTTTCTTCAGAAGATTTAATAAGATCCTCCATGCCCCTTACCTTCTCTGATCTTTTTTTCCACAACTGGCTAAGATTGCAATGAACATTTTTTTCATCTACCAATTTGTAGAATTTGACATGTAGATATTTTTGGCTTTTCTTTTACCCTCTACACAAATATCCTATCTATGGTGCCCAGCTATGGTGACTCTGTTTAGGAAATGCAGTTGTCTGAGTGTAGGAAATATCCTCCTGAACTCTTTGCTCTGCCTTACGATTCCAACCTCTAGATTTGCCCTGATTTACAGTACCACTAACACATTGGCTGCCACTGCCTGTGCCTCTAGCACCATGGCTGCCAGTGCCATAACTACTACTACCACAGTCATACAGTTAGGTCCATATATGTTTGGACAGAGACAAAATTTTTCTAATTTTGGTTATAGACATTACCACAATGAATTTTAAACAAAACAATTCAGATGCAGTTGAAGTTCAGACTTTCAGCTTTCATTTGAGGGAGTATCCACATTAAAATTGGATGAAGGGTTTAGGAGATTCAGCTCCTTAACATGTGCCACCCTGTTTTTAAAGGGACCTAAAGTAATTGGACAGATTCAATAATTTTAAATAAAATGTTAATTTTTAGTACTTGGTTGAAAACCCTTTGTTGGCAATGACGCTGTTTCTCCTCCTTTTTGATGCTCTGCCAGGCCTTCACTGCGGTGGTTTTTAGTTGCTCTTTGTTTGTGGGCCTTTCTGTCTGAAGTTTAGTCTTTAACATGTGAAATGCATGCTCAATTTGGTTGAGATCAGGTGACTGACTTGGCCATTCAAGAATATTCCACTTCTTTTGCTTTAATGAACTCCTGGGTTGCTTTGACTTTATGTTTTGGGTCATTGTCCATCTGTAGTATGAAATGATGACCAATCAGTTTGGCTGCAGTTGGCTGGATCTGAGCACACAGTATGTCTCTGAATACCTCATAATTAATTCGGCTGCTTCTGTCCTGTATCACATCATCAATAAACACTAGTGACCCAGTGCCACTGGCAGCCATGCATGTCCAAGCCATCACACTGTCTCCACCATGTTTTACAGATGATGTAGTATGCTTTGGATTATGAGCTGTACCATGCCTTCACCATACTTTTCTCTTTCCATCATTCTGGTAGAGGTTGATCTTGGTTTCATCTGTCCAAAGAATGTTCTTCCAGAACTGTGCTGGCTTTTTTAGATTTTTTTAGCACAGTCCAGTCTAGCCTTTTTATTCTTGATGCTTATGAGTAGTTTGCACCGTGCAGTGAACCCTCTGTATTTACTTTCATGCAGTCTTCTCTGTATGGTAGATTTGGATATTGATACGCCTACCTCCTGGAGAGTGTTGTTCACTTGGTTGGCTGTTGTGAAGGGGTTTCTCTTCACCATGGAGATTATTCTGCTATTATCCACCACTGTTGTCTTCCGTGGGTGCCCAGGTCTTTTTGCATTGATGAGTTCACCAGTGCTTTCTTTCACAGGATGTACCAAACTGTAGATTTTGCCACTACTAATATTGTAGCAATTTCTCGGATGGGTTTTTTCTGTTTTTGCAGCTTAAGGATGGCTTGTTTCACCTGCATGGAGAGCTCATTTGACCGCATGTTTACTTCACAGCAAAACCTTCCAAATGCAAGCACCACACCTCAATTCAACTCCAGGCCTTTTATCTGCTTAATTGAGAATGACATAACGAAGGGATTGCCCACACCTGTCCATGAAATAGCCTTGGAGTCAATTGTCCAATTACTTTTGGTCCCTTTAAAAACAGGGTGGCACATGTTAAGGAGCTGAAACTCCTAAACCCTTCATCCAATTTTAATGTGTATACCCTCAAATGAAAGCTGAAAGTCTGAACTTCAACTGCATCTGAATTGTTATGTTTAAAATTCATTGTGGTAATGTCTATAACCAAAATTAGAAAAATGTTGTCTCTGTCCAAATATATATGGACCTAACTGTAGATAGGCATTTCAATCATGTCCTCCATCTCCTTCACCCCCATCTCATCAACATCTAAACAATGACTGTTCTCATCCAACATATCAACTGGAAGAAGTTGCTGTGAAATATATTTCTTAGCATCCAGGGTACTATGGCAAAGAGGATTAGTGACTAGTGAAAATAGAGAAGTCATTTATGTCATTGAAAGTCCATAATCAAATCTTTACTGCTATGCATCAAATCACTGCCTGCAATTAAATCACTGTTACAGCAATGAAGGAGGAAGAATGTACAGACGTCTTACTCAAACTGATGTTGTCACTGTCAGAGGTAACATTAGCCTGCTGTAACTGAATGATGTATGTGATGATTGATGTGCCATAAAGTACATACAGAAACATGCTAAAAAAGCTGTTGGCAACAGGCCGCAGTATTGTATATATGTCAAATTACATTAATAAAATAAATATAAAAAATTGACCAGCTCTGCCAAACAGAAAAAGATAAGTGTGAGGTGCAAGCTAAGAGAGCCACTCTATATAACTAACAAATTAAAGCTGCATTGTGAAATGCTATTATATGTAAATATTGAATATATGATATTGGAACTGCTTTACTGCTATAGAAAACATGCCAAAAAATGTAGGCACTTAGTGCACAAATTGGCCAATTTATTTGAGCCCAACAGCCAGCAACATGACATGTTTTCTATAGCTGTAATGCAGTTGCAATTTCATATATTCAATGTTTACATATTGTAGAATTTTGGAGTGCAGCTTTCATTTGTTTGACTAATAAAATAGGCGTGCAAAAATCAGTAGTTTGTGACACACAAACTATATTTTTTTACTTCTGCAGCGCCCAAGAGTCCTGGTCGTTGCAGTACTGTTGCTCCGCCACTAAGGGGAGTGATGGTATGTCCGATGGCACTTAAGGAGTTCACCTGACCAGGTATCACAGACACCAATACACTTCACAGTCTGGCCTCCAGGGGGAGCAAAGGGTACTATGTATTAGGCCACTCCTCACAATCTGGTAAAACTGGGGGTTGGATAGGAAGTTAGAGAGAAGCTGACTGGGTTGGAACCAGGCAACATCCTGTGGCAGAGGGTGTTGCGGGGAAAGATTCAGGGGGGTCCCTGTCAGGGGTGGGGCCCTGACAGAGGCCTAGCGAACAAGACAGAGCGTTAAGGAACCGCACCTGCACTACATTGCGGCGGTATCTCAAGAAAGGACAAGAAGCGACGTTTATTGTGGAGAAGTGAGAAACGAGATCACAGCAAAAAGGAGATAATACCAGTAGGAGTCGTGCCGTAAGATCGAGGCAACATCCTACTGAGGCGCGTAGCCGGTGGCCGGAACGCCGAGGAAGTATTGGGCTCCAAGCATTACTTCAAACCAACGGCAGGACAGTTAATTATAGGTTGGCTGTCTCACCTAAATCACCTAAAACAGACATAGGGGGCAATTGTGGGAGAGGGGCGACACTAGGGTCCCGGAAGAACTCCAGGCCTACCCGTCATACGGGTGCGTCCTAGCCATATCATCTGGGGGACGGAGAAGAACATCAGAACAGATACAAGTTGTGAGAAAGAACATCAGAAACAGACACAACAGTTGTGAGGACTATCCCGTGGTGCTCAGCAGGGAAGTACTACAACACACAGGCGCTAGAAGGTAGGCACTGATTTCCACCTGCAAAGGGAACTCTGGAGGTGCCTTCGGACCGGCCGGTCTCAGCCAGCCCTGTTAGCAGTACTCTGGATTGAGGATCCTGAAGCCTTCAGTAAAGAGGTAAAGAGACTGCAACCCTGTGTCCTCGTTATTCATCGCGACCTACACCATGCACCATCATCTCATCTTTCATTGGACGCCCCTTAGCAGGGTCACGGACCGGGTCTAGCCACCGTGACAACCCCAAGACCGAGACATAGAGGCCCGGAACCGAGTACCCCACGGCCCTGCGTCTGGGGGCGCTCCAAACTTGGCGTCACGAACAGGATCTACTTAAGCCTGAAGAATGAGGTCATGTGTGCCTTGGAAGTGTGTCTGAATTGTGCTTGAACTGTGATTTATCGCAAAGACTGTGTATTGTCACTTGCCGCCAAAATGCCCGCCAAAACTGCCGCCATTGCAGCCCTACGAGGAGCGCAGGAGAAGAAGAGGGCCGTGGAGTGGGCGTACATGAGCTGGAGAGCGCCCAGTCTAAATATTTCTGTATCCTGAGGACGTGTCCGTCAGCAGCTGACAACCGCCTCCTGATCTTTTATGGTGGGCGGAGACCGAAGAAACGAAACTATGACTCAGATGAGGTGGGACTGGAGACCAGAGAAGGCCTACGGAAAAGGATGGCCCCGCACCGACCCCAGGCACCGGAGGATTACTCTGACATGCCCCCGTTGGAGGATTTGGACCCCTGGGAGCCGCCGGTGGGGTATCTCGTGCCTGAACAGTCCCCAGTCCGTATGCCTCCCTCAGGAGAGTGGAGTGGTGTCAGAGGAGTTACCTCAAGTGAAGGTACTCAGTGCCGCGACCCCCAGGGAGGTCGCCTGACCTCTGCGCTGGACCTGTCCGCCGCTGCGACCACTGGTGCCCCAGTGTCCCCGCCGCCTGGCCCCAAAGCACCGGGGGGGGGCATGACTTCTGGCCGTTCCCATGGGGAGAATATAGGAACCACCTGATTGCGGAGTTCCAGCGGGAAGTGGAGCGGGAAGCACGAGGTGAGCTCTTGGAGGGCTCCATGCCGAAATGAGGCGTGGTGATTGTCTACCTGCCCCAGGAGGGGAAAGGCTTCGTTCAGGAAATTGGAGCGGCCCTGAGAGTCCGCATCACCCGGGACGAGGTGGAGCCCTGCCTGTGCGGAGATGGTGTAAAGTCCCTCCTGAATCCTGGAGACGTGGTGACATATCGCCGGCATCTGAAGGGAAACAGCTGGTTGGCCCGGGACATGCAATGCTGTACAGCCGTCCTGGCAGTATCCAGAACTGAGGGGGAGGAGCTTGCCGCTGAAGCTGCTGCCGCAGCCACCACCGCCGCCAGCATCATCCAACGCCCAAGGCAGACACTCATCACGGCGCACGACCTGGTAGTGCAGAAGACCCAGACCCATGGGGTACACCTGGCAGCGGGAGTAGACTGGGAGTCAAGCCTACCTGGGCCGCAGAGGGCCACCTGCAGGTAAAGCCCCGGTGGAGGCCGCCAGAACCAGAGTAAGATACTAATGCTCTGCAATTGTAAATAGTTAACTGTTAGTTTTCCTGCTTTTTGCTGCTAATACCCGACCAGGGTTATTCTTAAAGGGGATCCCTTTGTTTACCCGGGATCCCTATTGTTTTATTTTTGCTTTTATTTTCCTTTTTGCTCCTTGTTCACCCATGTTATAAAGACTGCCGGATCATGGAAGGTGAATGGTTCACAAACTGCATTGTAAATAGTTTGCACCTTATTAAGGGTGCCCCCTACTGGTTTTACAAGAAAAAGGGACTCTTTGCGAAGAAACTGTTCCTGGAAACAGTACAGGAGTTCCTGCTGTACACAGACTTGCAACTTGAGAAGTTGCGCTACCTCAAAGATACTTGGTTCCCTCTTAAAGGGGATGTTCACTAGTTGCACTTAATGTATAATGTTGCCTTAAAAGAAAGCGAATAGTAATAATGTTTTACATAGCAAGTAATATGTAGCCAGTTAGATAGTTATAGAAAATATTTAATGATGTTATTAAAAGACTGAGGACAGGAAAATAACTGAAAGCTGAATTTCAGGGAAAGGTGAGCCTGTAGAGGTTAGAGAGTCCTCCTAGGTGCCATAGAGAGATGGCTCAGTGATCCTGTACTAAGAAAAGAGGCAGTAGGCCTGGGCAGATAGACAGGCCATCCTGCATATGAACAATCAGAGAGCAAAAAGAAGAGTATTGCACTTAGAAGAGAAAAATAAAGAAAAAGTTAATTTATATTTGAGAAGTTTTATAGTAAGTCTTTAGTGGGTTCAGCTTATACGCCCTTAAAGGAAAAGTTAAATTACTGTTCAGAATTTGCACTAAGTAGAATACCCGGCTGGGTAATAGAAGTTATTTATAGTATGTTATTTAAAATATTTAACCATGTTTTGTTTGTAACGTTCAAGAGTCCTCACCTCCCATAAAGGGAAGCACTGTTATAATTATTTGTTCATAGCATTTTCAAAATTTGTATGTCTTTTGCTGACATTTATTGTTGTTTTCTTCCCAGTCCGGGAGTACTGGATTTAACCGGGGGGGGTGCAGCGCCCCAGAGTCCTGGTCGTTGAAGTACTGTTGCTCCGCCACTAAGGGGAGTGATGGTATGTCCGATGGCACTTAAGGAGTTCACCTGACCAGGTATCACAGACACCAATACACTTCACAGTCTGGCCTCCAGGGGGAGCAAAGGGTACTATGTATTAGGCCACTCCTCACAATCTGGTAAAACTGGGGGTTGGATAGGAAGTTAGAGAGAAGCTGACTGGGTTGGAACCAGGCAGCATCCTGTAGCAGAGGGTGTTGTGGGGAAAGATTCAGGGGGGTCCCTGTCAGGGGTGGGATCCTGACAGAGGCCTAGCGAACAAGACAGAGCGTTAAGCCTGCACTACATTGCGGTGGTATCTCAAGAAAGGACAAGAAGCGAGGTTTATTGTGGAGAAGTGAGAAATGAGATCACAGCAAAAAGGAGATAATACCAGTAGGAGTCGTGCCGTAAGATCAAGGCAACATCCTACTGAGGCGCGTAGCCGGTGGCCGGAACGCCGAGGAAGTATTGGGCTCCAAGCATTACTTCAAACCAACGGCAGGACAGTTATTTATAGGTTGGCTGTCTCACCTAAATCACCTAAGCAGACATAGGGGGCAATTGTGGGAGAGGGGCGACACTAGGGTCCCGGAAGAACTCCAGGCCTACCCGTCATACGGGTGCGTCCTAGCCATATCATCTGGGGGACGGAGAAGAACATCAGAACAGATACAAGTTGTGAGAAAGAACATCAGAAACAGACACAACAGTTGTGAGGACTATCCCGTGGTGCTCAGCAGGGAAGTACTACAACACACAGGCGCTAGAAAGTAGGCACTGATTTCCACCTGCAAAGGGAACTCTGGAGGTGCCTTCGGACCGGCCGGTCTCAGCCAGCCCTGTTAGCAGTACTCTGGATTGAGGATCCTGAAGCCTTCAGTAAAGAGGTAAAGAGACTGCAACCCTGTGTCCTCGTTATTCATCGCGACCTACACCACGCACCATCATCTCATCTTTCATTGGACGCCCCTTAGCAGGGTCACAGACCGGGTCTAGCCACCATGACAACCCCAAGACCGAGACAGAGAGGCCTGGTACCGAGTACCCCCCGGCCCTGCGTCTGGGGGCGCTCCACTTCTCTTTTGCATTTTTTAACACAATCCTATTAAACTAGTAAACACTAGGTTAACACCAGGAAAATTACAGCGGTTGCCTGTAAATACATCAATTGAGTCAAATATAATTGGTGTGCAAAAAATTGAATAGCACTCTTTATTTTACCTATATTGCAGGCTTACTTCAGCATAAATGAAAAAAGTGTGTAATTGAATTGCAGCAGCACTATAACCACGCTGATCAAGCAAGTAGAAGCTGCCAGCTCTCTTATCCCCCTGTTTGTATTAATGAAATCTGAGTTCTCTTTTACTCATACACTAATCTTCTTTACTGCTGAACTGTTATACACACAATTTGTTTGGGGTTTTATGACTTTCTTTCCTTTTTTCCATGGTTACATTATGAGCTGTGACTTTCTCTCACTATCCAGATTCACCACAAAAATAGCATCTGCGTTTCCTGCCTTTGCTTTTATACAAGCTAGTGTAGTCCCTTCTGACTGGTTGCTCTATGTGATAGTCTCAAGCCATAATGAGGAATCTCACCCGGCTGCATCCAAGGTCATGTGATCCTTTTCTAGCTGATGCAATCTTCTGCAATGTGTAAAATGGTAGCAGCCATTTGCAAGAAACAAAATGCAAATTGTTTGAATTCCCCAAGTTCAGAAAATTCCTAAATATTTTACATGGATACGATTTATATCAAATCGATTTGGTCATATCTGATTGGGAGCAATAACCTCTTAGAGTGTAACTAATCTCTTAAAACTCTTTTAATATGTGAAAGCCCTGTTGATTGTTGGGGTCCTCATCCTGTGACCCTCACCACTTTCTCAAACCACAAGACTGTCGTTTCTATATACTACATATACTACATATCACACTGGAGAACTGATGGATCTACCATATTTCACCACACAAGAAAATATACATGCTCTCTTAAAACTTCACGCAAAACTAGACAAGCCACTTACTATAAAATAAGAAAGAAAAAGTTAAAATATGGTTAATATTAATTTATAGTGCAATAATATGACCAGAGAATAAAAGAAGAACATATGAAGCCTTAAAAGTACCCATAAGAATTTATATATTTCATTTTCTTATAATTTTTCCTATTCAAGTTGTCAACCTTGAGATTGCGACTCTCACAGGCAATTCTCAATTTGATATTACAGTATACTTTTTATGTCTGCTGTAAAGATACAGTATTAATAAAACATAAAACAGCATTCGGAGAACCACTCATTTCCTAGTTATGTGTCAGATGAGAAAACGCCAATATTTGATTTTACTAAACAGTGGTCCCAAGATCAACACATATAAATGAGCTGCTGTATGTTATAAGCATTGCTGGTGCTACTTATACATCTGCTGCCTAGACAGAATCCCACTTGTGTTATCAAGCTAGGCTAGGAACTATAATCATGGCTTCCTCCCCGCAGAGCGATGTCAGATCCTGAGGTATTAGAGCCCACAGCTGCCGTAATAGGTGCACTAACTCAATTTGATGAGGTATTTGATTGCAGAATAACTATTGTATCTTTAACACAAAATTACAGCTGATGTAGCAGCTTAGAATAAAAATTTGCTAGGCTGAATTCACTCACGTATTAAAACAGCATATGCCACTATGATGCTATTGAATGGCATAACTCAGGGGTGGGCAATACATTTTCCCAAAGGGCCGCGTGAGAGACTGTGAGTGCTCTGGAGGGCCGAGTCAACAGTCTGAACTTAATTTTGGTTATTAATAATATATATATTTTTTTTATATCACTTTATATTGGGTAGAATTAAGTATGGTGACTAGCTTATACTGTTAATACATATTGTGATAGGACTTAAAGGGAACCTGTCACCCCCAAAATTGCCCACCGGCATCAGGGGCTTATCTACAGCATTCTGTAATGCTGTAGATAAGCCCCCGATGTATCCTGAAAGATGAGAAAAAGTGGTTAGATGATATTCACCCAGGGGCGTTCCCTCTGCGGTCCGGTCCGATGGGCGTTGGAGTCCTTTCCAGCGCCCCCCATCTTCTTACGATGGCGTCCTCTTCTTGTCTTCACGCTCCGGAGCAGGTGTACTTTGTCTGCCCTGTTGAGGGTCGAGCAAAGTACTGCAGTGCGCAGGCGCCGGGAAAGGTCAGAGAGAACTGGCGTCATTTTTTTTTCAATTTTTTTTTTATTAAACAGATATTGCGTTTAATAATGCAGATGTTTTGTGTGTCTTTATTTAACTCTTTATGTACCATTTTATTATGTTTATTACTAAACATCGGGCTTGGTATTATATATCTATCTATAGATCTATCTATCTATCTATGTATAGATAGATCTATTTATAGATGGATAGATCTATAGATAGACAGATAGATAGATAGATAGATAGATAGATAGAAAGATCTATCTATCGATCTATCTATCTATAGATCTATTTATCTCTCTGTGTGGTGTAAACATTCTTCAATGGAGTATGTAAATAAAGAGGTTGGACAAGAAATTACATCACAATTCTTTTTTTTATTCAATAATAGATCTTTATTTAGCTTTCAAAAACGCATACAAATTTGCATGAAAAAAACGCATGAAAATCTGCATAAAAAATGTATCAACAAGTGCATCAAAAGCGCATCAAATCGGAACCTGTGTTTTCTGCCAAGAGAGGAAGAATCTGCACAGAAAATTCCACAGGCAAATCTGTAATGTGTGCACATACCCTTAAACTGTATAGATCAGTTCGCTGTTTGCAAAAAAAAAATGGACAGCTCACGGATGTGTCATGGCTGTGTGAATGCCGCCGTACTGTCACATTTTAGCATCCAAAGTACCACCCTAATCATACTGATATGGCAAAAGTTAACACATGATGCATTATAATACCAAGATGTAGCAAACATAACCCCTTTACCACATCCAGCTAAGGTGACCGTGAGTCGAGGCGACTCAGAAGCTGAGCTCCCTCTACACGCAGCTGACACCAGTTATGTTAAATAAATGTCAGCTGTGTCTAGAGCTGAGTTCTGGTTGTGCCGGTTAACCATTTAGATATTGCTGTTAGTCTCTGACAGTGGCTTGTAATTGATTTTGAACTCAGTGCTGGTGTGCCCTGGCTCCATGGTCCAATCGTGGGGCACCAGTGGGTTACTATGATGCATGAAGACTAGTGATGAGCGAGTGTACTCGTTGCTCAGGTTTTCCTGAGCACACTCGGGTGATTTCCGAGTATTTATGACTGCCCAGAGATTAAGTTTTCATCACCTCAGCAGCTGAATGATTTACAGCTATTAGCCAGCTTGATTACATGTGGGGATTACCTAGCAACCAGCAAACTCCCACATGTACTCAGCCTGGCTAGTAGCTGTAAATCATTCAGCTGCCATGATGAAAACTAAATCTCCGAACACTAACAAATACTCAGAGGTCACCCAAGCGTGCTCATGAAACCCGAGCAACGAGTACACTTGCTCATCACTAATGAAGACCTCCTCTGAAGCTCAGCTATGTGCTGAGCTTCAAAGGAGACGACAATTTTCTCTATATACTGCAATGTCATTCTATTGCAGTATATATAGGTTAAGCAACTGGATGATCGCAGGCTCAAGTGCCCTAATGGAAGTAAAAAATAAAGTCAAAAGTAGTAAAAAAAAATAATTTTAAAAATATAAAATAATTTGAAAAATGAAAAAATTCTAATCACCCTCATTTCCTTATTAAAAATAAAGACATTACCAAAAAAGACATGTTTGTTAACATGTCCATGGATCTATCAAAATATACAATTAATTTACCAGATTGGTAAATGCCGTAAAGAGAAAAAGAATCAAAACACCAGAATTATAGTTTTTTTGGTGACCACACCTTCCAACAAAGATTGCAGTAAAAAGGTAATCTCTCAAAAAGTCATATATACCCCAAAATTGTATAAGTGAAAACATCAGTTCGATCTGCAAAAACAAGTCCATACATAGCTCCATTGATGGAAAAGTAAAAATATTAAGAGTCTCGGGAAATGGTGACACAAACCAAAATATTTTTTGAAAAAAATCAATTTTTTTTTTCACAACTTAGAAAAGGCAAGTTTGGTAATCATTCTGACATGGAGAATTAGGTTTCTCAGTGCCTTTTACTGCACAATGAATGCTGCAAAAACAAAACCTAAAAAATTATTTCAGAATTGCATATTTTTCATTATTTCAAGGCATTGGATTTTTTTACCATTATTTAGTCCACAATATGGAAAAATTAAAATTGAAAGTTGTCATTTAAAAGTGCAACCCACCCCTCAAAAAGGTATGATAGAGAAATGAAAAAGTTATGGCGTTTGGAAGAAGTGTGGGAAAAAACAAAAGTGCGAAAACAAAAAATGTGCCTTTTCCTGAAAGGGTTAATGACATTTTCAATGGTTTATGCTGTGTTAAGTGGCACATTAAATGGTTATTCTTGAAAGAAGGTATCACCTATCCACAGACCCCCCCACCAAAAGCCAGAAAAAGTCACTTATGTTGTGTCCCTGTTCGAATCAACCTGCAGTGCCAGTACTTTGTAACAGCCAAAGGAGACCAAGCGTTATCCAGCACTCCTCTCCATCATTTCCAGCTATCCCATAGAGAACAAATAGGACTATGATTGAGCATAGGCACCCCTGCTACATTCCAAAAGGGTCAAAAGTGTTCTTCTCTGAAGATCAATGTAGGTTTCATTGGTAGCCCCAACCGATTTACAAGTTGTTACCTATTCAGTGGGTAGGTGATAACTTCTTCTTACCAGTTTAAGGTTTGCTGCAATCCATGCATGCTGACAGTTCCTTTCGCTAGACCTCTAACATATACAACCATAAAACAGACACTAAAATGGGTCAGATGTCAGTCATCTTAATGAGACCTTATGTTGTCTTCAATCCTCTGTTATTAACCTAAACTTCAAAAGAGAATTTTTCATATAACTGATTACCACTACACAAGTTTAACAAGACACCACCTTGTTCTACCAGCAGTACCAATTTTTCATGTGGAATATGTTAGCGCTATATAAAAATAAAGATTTAATATTTTATTTTTATTTATCTGAAATAGCAACCAAGAATCTCTCCCTTGACATTTGAATTGACTTGCAGCTCCTAGTTGGGTTAAGCTAGCATATTGCTGACCAATGCTTGCTTGACCTCACACTAGGCTATGTGCGGATGGTACCCGGGGTGGAGGAGAGGAGACTCTCCTCCAGGCCCTTAAAAAAGAATTAAAATAAAAAAATAGTTATATACTCACCTTCTGGTGGCCCCCGGATCCAGCCCAGGCCTTAGCAATGCTCCAGGCAGCTCCTGTTCCCAGTGATGCCTTGCAACAATGACCTGTGATGACGTAGTGGTCTCGTGTGATGCTACATCATCTGGGGTCATTGTCGCAAGGCATCGCTGGGAACGGGCATCAATAGTAAAAAGTTGGTCACACTTGCCAGACATGTTTGACAAGTGTGACCAACCTGTCAATCATTTTTCCAAGCGATGCTACAGATTGCTTGGAAAACGCTAGCATTCTGCAAGTTAACTACGCTTGCAAACCGCTAGTGTTCAGCGGGAATACGCATGCCGATTCTGCATGCGTATTTCCCACAGCAGGGAGTTGCGGAATTGCCATGGAAATTTCCATGGCAATTCCGCAACATGTGCACATAAAATGCTTAGTGGAAAGCATGCCAGTCAATAGTATAATATTAACCTCATTTATAAATTAATTAGCCACAATAATCGTATGATTGGACAGGACCATACCAGACCAACTGCTCATTCATTAAGAATATATTACTCAGAAAAAAGCAGTCATAGGGCCAAAATATATGAAAATACAAAACAACTTTATTAATGTTAACAGGCATAAAATGGCAAATGGGAAATCTCCCGTACCGAACTCAGCACACACAATGGGACAGGTGCAGGTGCATGAGGCCATACCTTATCGAACAACAGTGCTATCCATCAGTAAAAAGTATAGAAAAAAGTATTAAACAGCAGTGATAACTAGGGTTGAGCGAAACGGATCGTTCATTTTCATAAGTCGCCGACTTTTGGCAAAGTCAGCGTCTCATGAAACCGAGCTGATCCCTGTGTGGGGTCGGCCATGCGGTACGCGACTTTTGTGCCAAAGTCGTGTTTCAATGATGCTAAAAGCGCCATTTCTCAGCCAATGAAGGTGGACGCAGAGTGTGGGCAGCGTGATGACATAGATCTCAGTCCCCACCATCTTAGAGAAGGGCATTGCAGTGATTGACTTGCTTTCTGCGGCGTCACAGGGGCTATAAAGGGACGTTCCCGCCGACCGCCATCTTACTGCTACTGATCTGAGCGTAGGGAGAGGTTGCTGCAGCTTCTTCGGAAGCAGGGATAGTGATAGGCAGGGTACATAAAGCCACAAACCGCTTGTGCTGTAGCGATTTCCACTGTCCAATACCACCTTTTGTTTGCAGGGCAGTGGAAGCTACATTTTTTTTCCTCAGCGCTGTAGCTCATTGGGCTGCCCTAGAAGGCTCCCTGACCCTGATAGCTGCATTGCTGTGCCAGTGTGTACGCCGCTGTGCAAACCAACTGCTTTTTTCAAAGCACAAATCCTGTTTTTCCTTCCTTTCTGCACAGCTATCTTGTGTGTTTGTCCACACTTTTGTGTGCAGCAGTCCTTTTTACAGCTGCCTGCCATACTTTTCTGAGATAACTGCAGGGAGATAAATATTGGCAAGTCTGCCTCCGTGCCATTGCTGTGTGTGGCATCTCTCTCTCATTGTGTGGCACCGAAAACACTGTGTAATACTTGGCCTTTTTTTTTTTTTTTTCTAAATTCTCCCTTTTCCAAAACAAAAATTAGTGGGAGATAAATATTGTCAAGTCTGCCTCCGTGCCTTTGCTGTGTGTGGCATCTCTCTCTCATTGTGTGCCACTGAAAACACTGTGTAATAGTTGGCCATTTTTTTTTGGGGGGGGGTACATTCTCCCTTTTCAAAAAAAAAATATATATTGGGAGATAAATATTGGCAAGTCTGCCTCCGTGCCATTGCTGTGTGTGGCATCTCTCTCTCATTGTGTGCCACTGAAAACACTGTGTAATACTTGGCCATTTTTTTTTTGGGGGGGGTACATTCTCCCTTTTCCAAAAAAAAAATTAGTGGGAGATAAATATTGTCAAGTCTGCCTCCGTGCCATTGCTGTGTGTTGCATCTCTCTCTCATTGTGTGCCACTGAAAACACTGTGTAATACTTGGCCATTTTTTTTGGGGGGGGTACATTCTCCCTTTTCAAAAAAAAAAATTATTGGGAGATAAATATTGTCAAGTCTGCCTCCGTGCCATTGCTGTGTGTGGCATCTCTCTCTCATTGTGTGGCACTGAAAACACTGTAATACTTGGCCTTTTTTTTTTTTTTTCTAAATTCTCCCTTTTCCAAAAAAAAATTAGTGGGAGATAAATATTCTCAAGTCTGCCTCCGTGCCATTGCTGTGTGTGGCATCTCTCTCTCATTGTGTGGCACCGAAAACACTGTGTAATACTTGGCCATTTTTTTTTTTTTTTCTAAATTCTCCCTTTTCCAAAAAAAAATTAGTGGGAGATAAATATTGTTAAGTCTGCCTCCGTGCCATTGCTGTGTGTGGAATCTCTCTCTCATTGTGTGCCACTGAAAACACTGTGTAATACTTGGCCATTTTTTTTGGGGGGGGGGTACATTCTCCCTTTTCCAAAAAAAAAATTAGTGGGAGATAAATATTGTCAAGTCTGCCTCCGTGCCATTGCTGTGTGTGGCATCTCTCTCTCATTGAGTGCCACTGAAAACACTGTGTAATACTGGGCCTTTTTTTTGGGGGGGGTACATTCTCCCTTTAAAAAAAAAAATAAATATTGGGAGATAAATATTGGCAAGTCTGCCTCCGTGCCATTGCTGTGTGTGGCATCTCTCTCTCATTGTGTGCCACTGAAAACACTGTGTAATTCTGGGCCTTTTTTTTGGGGGGGGTACATTCTCCCTTTTCAAAAAAAAAATTATTGGGAGATAAATATTGTCAAGTCTGCCTCCGTGCCATTGCTGTGTGTGGCATCTCTCTCTCATTGTGTGCCACTGAAAACACTGTGTAATACTGGGCCTTTTTTTTGGGGGGGGTACATTCTCCCTTTTCAAAAAAAAAATAAATATTGGGAGACAAATATTGGCAAGCCTGCCTCCGTGCCATTGCTGTGTGTGGCATCTCTCTCTCATTGTGTGCCACTGAAAACACTGTGTAATACTTGGCCATTTTTTTGGGGGGGGTACATTCTCCCTTTTCAAAAAAAAAAAAATTATTGGGAGATAAATATTGTCAAGTCTGCCTCCGTGCCATTGCTGTGTGTGGCATCTCTCTCTCATTGTGTGGCACCAAAAACACTGTGTAATACTTGGCCTTTTTTTTTCTAAATTCTCCCTTTTCCAAAAAAAAAATTAGTGGGAGATAAATATTGTCAAGTCTGCCTCCGTGCCATTGCTGTGTGTGGCATCTCTCTCTCATTGTGTGGCACCGAAAACACTGTGTAATACTTGGCCTTTTTTTTTTTTTTTTCTAAATTCTCCCTTTTCCAAAACAAAAATTAGTGGGAGATAAATATTGTCAAGTCTGCCTCCGTGCCATTGCTGTGTGTGGCATCTCTCTCTCATTGTGTGCCACTGAAAACACTGTGTAATACTTGGCCTTTTTTTTTTTTTTTGGGGTACATTCTACCTTTAAAAAAAAAAAATAAATATTGGGAGATAAATATTGGCAAGTCTGCCTCCGTGCCATTGCTGTGTGTGGCATCTCTCTCTCATTGTGTGCCACTGAAAACACTGTGTAATACTTGGCCATTTTTTGGGGGGGGGGTACGTTCTCCCTTTTCAAAAAAAAAAAAATTATTGGGAGATAAATATTGTCAAGTCTGCCTCCGTGCCATTGCTGTGTGCGGCATCTCTCTCATTGTGTGGCACCGAAAACACTGTGTAATACTTGGCCTTTTTTTTTTTTTTCTAAATCCTCTCTTTTCCAAAAAAAAAATTAGTGGGAGATAAATATTGTCAAGTCTGCCTCCGTGCCATTGCTGTGTGTGGCATCTCTCTCTCATTGTGTGCCACTGAAAACACTGTGTAATACTGGGCCTTTTTTTTTTTTTTTTTTAGAGTAAATTCTCCCAGAAAAAAAAAAAAATAGTGGGAGATTAAGATTGGCATTTCTGCTTGAGTGCTGGGCCTGTGTGTGCCATCTGTCTCAAATTATTGGGCCACAGAAAACCTAGTGTGTAACATTGGGCCTGATTTTCCTTTCAGTGTCAGGCACCTATAAAGGTATATATAAATCCTACAGAAGTTTGAGTTCACCTTATAAGTTGTTTTACAGTAACAAATAGTGTTACTTTGGTTACGTTTTGCAAGCAATGAGGAAGTCTAGTGGAAGAGGTCGTGGCCGTGGGCGGTCATTGTCAGCTGGTAATGATGGTAGTGGTGGTGGAGCATCAGGTGGTCGTGGTAAAAGCAGTACAGCACCTAAGTCTCGAGTTGTTGAGCCAGGTTCGTTGTCTGGCTACACAAGGCCTCAAACGCTCTCTTTTCTGGGAGTAGGAAAACCACTTTTGAAGCCGGAGCAGCAGGAACAAGTATTGGCTTTCATTGCTGCCTCTGCCTCTAGCTCTTTCGCTTCCTCCTCGGAAAGTGCCAAATGTCAGAGCAGTGCATCGTCAGTGGATGCTCCCGGTCAGGGACAAGTCGCTTCCTTGTCTTCTTCACCCAGAACAAGAGAGAAGGATGCGTCAGGAGACACAACGGGTTACTCCATGGATCTCTTTACACATACCGTTCCTGGGTTAGACAGTGAAACAGTTAACAGGCCATGTCCATTAGAAGTTGAATCAGACATGGAGTGCACAGATGCACAGCCACAGCCAGGTTACTATGCTGTTCCTTTGACTCAGACCAGAACATTGCCCTCGCAGTGTACTGAGGCAGAATCAAACCCAGCGGAGACTATGGTGCCCCGTCACGGACGCTATACCACCGGCTTACACGGTGACACAGACGAAATCGCACACGACATAGAAGAGGAGGTCATAGATGACCCAGTTGTGGACCCCGATTGGCAGCCATTGGGGGAACAGGGTGCAGGCGGCAGTAGTTCTGAAGCGGAGGAGGAGGAGCCGCAGCAGGCATCAACATCACAACAGGTTCCATCTACCGGCCCCGTATCTGGCCAAAAACGCTTGGCAAAACCAAAATCAGTTGGAGGACAGTGTGGCCATCCGGTTAAAGAAGCTCAGTCTGCAATGCCTGAAAAGGTATCCGATAGTAGAAAGAGTGCAGTCTGGCATTTTTTTAAACAACATCCAAATGATCAGCGCAAAGTCATCTGTCAAAAATGTTCAACAACCTTAAGCAGAGGTCAGAATCTTAAAAGTCTAAATACAAGTTGCATGCATAGACATTTATCCACCATGCATTTGCAAGCCTGGACTAACTACCAAACGTCCCTAAAGGTTGCAGCACCCTCGGCCAATGAAGCTAGTCAGCAACGCTACATCCCTTCCCTCCCTGTAAGCCGACCATTTCCCACACCACCTGCAGTATCTGTGCAGCTTTCGTCGCCAGGCCAAAGCAGTCAGGGAATCACCAGGTTAGTAGTAGGAAACACTGCATGTAGGGCACCGGCAAGAATACCATCTCCAACCCTCTCTCAGTCACCCATGTCCACCGGCACCACCGCTAGTTCCACGATCTCCAGCTCTCCAGTCCAGCTCACCCTACATGAGACTCTTGTTAGGAAAAGGAAGTACTCATCCTCGCATCCGCGTACACAGGGTTTGAACGCCCACATTGCTAGACTAATCTCATTAGAGATGATGCCCTACCGGTTAGTTGAAAGCGAAGCTTTCAAAGCGCTGATGGACTACGCTGTACCACGCTACGAACTACCCAGTCGGCACTTCTTTTCTAGAAAAGCCATCCCAGCCCTCCAACAGCATGTTAAAGACCGCATCGTCCATGCACTCAGGCAGTCTGTGACTACAAAGGTGCACCTGACAACAGATGCCTGGACCAGTAGGCATGGCCAGGGACGTTACGTGTCCATCACGGCACACTGGGTGAATGTGGTGGATGCAGGGTCCACAGGGGACAGCAATATTGGGACAGTTTTGCCTAGTCCACGGTCAAGGAAAGAGTTGGCTGTAGGCGTTCGCCCCCCCTCCTCCTCTTCCTCCTCCTCATGCAGAAGCGAGAGCTCGTCCACACACCGCAGTCGCACATCCACTCCATCCGCAGCTGCCACTGTTGCACACCAGGTGTGCCATTATGGGACAGCTAGTGGCAAGCGTCAGCAGGCTGTATTGGCAATGAAGTGTTTGGGCGACAACAGACACACCGCGGAAGTTCTGTCCGAGTTCTTGCAGAATGAAACTCAGTCATGGCTGGGCACTGTACATCTTGAGGCAGGCAAGGTTGTGAGTGATAACGGAAGGAATTTCATGGCTGCCATAGCCCTTTCCCAACTGAAACACATTCCTTGCCTGGCTCACACCTTAAACCTGGTGGTGCAGTGCTTCCTGAAAAGTTACCCGGGGTTACCAGACCTGCTCCTCAAAGTGCGCAGACTTTGCTCGCATATCCGCCGTTTGTCCGTACACTCCAGCCGTATGCAGAACTATCAGCGGTCTTTGAACCTTCCCCAGCATCGCCTAATCATCGACATTTCAACAAGGTGGAACTCCACACTGCACATGCTTCAGAGACTGTGCGAACAGAGGCGTGCTGTTATGTTTTTGTGGGAGGATACACATACACGGGCAGGCAGTTGGATGGCATGGCAAACATGGAGTTGTCAGGTGTGCAGTGGTCGAAGCTACAAGACCTGTGTCAAGTCCTTCAGTGTTTTGAGGAATGCACACGGCTGGTTAGTGCAGACAACGCCATAATAAGCATGAGCATCCCCCTAATGCGTCTGCTGATGCAAAGTTTGACGCACATAAAGGAGCAGGCGTCTGCAGCCGAGGAAGAGGAAAGCCTTGATGACAGTCAGCCATTGTCTGGTCAGGGCCGTGTAGAGGACGCGGTAGCGGGCGAAGAGGAGGAGGAGGACGAGGAGGATGATGGGGATGAGTACTTTTTTAATGAGGAAGCTTCTCCTGGGCCAACAGAAATTATTGGCGTTGCAAGGCCGGGTTCTGTTTTTTTAAGGGAGACAAGTGACGTAGATTTGCCTGTAACTGTCCCTCAAACCAGCACAACCGCAGATTTGCCAACAGGAACTTTGGCCCACATGGCGGATTATGCCTTACGTATCCTCAAAAAGGACCCACGCATTACTAAAATGATGAGCGATGACGATTACTGGTTGGCCTGCATCCTTGACCCTCGCTATAAAGGCAAATTGTAAAATATTATGCCACATGAGAACCTCGAAAAAATCTTAGCAACCAAACAAGCTACTCTTGTAGACCGTTTGATTCAGGCATTCCCAGCACACAGCGCCGGTGATGGTTCTCACACAAGCTGCAGGGGGCTACATGGCAGAGGTGTTAGAGGTGCACAGATCAGAATTGGCGTTGGACAGAGGGGTTTTCTGACCAGGTTGTGGAGTGATTTCGCAATGACCGCAGACAGGACAGGTACTGCAGCATCTATTCAAAGTGACAGGAGACAACATTTGTCCAGTATGGTTACTAACTATTTTTCAGCCCTTATCGATGTTCTCCCTCAACCGTCATTCCCATTTGATTACTGGGCATCAAAATTAGACACCTGGCCTGAATTGGCAGAATATGCGTTGCAGGAGATTGCTTGCCCAGCAGCTAGTGTGCTATCAGAAAGAGTATTCAGTGCTGCTGGTTCAATATTAACCGAAAAAAGGACTCGTCTGGCTACCCAAAATTTGGATGATCTCACCTTCATTAAAATGAACCACTCCTGGATTTCGAATGATTTTGCCCCACCTTTCCCGGCTGACACCTAGCGTTCCTATAAAAAGGTGTTGCTTGTGGACTGGTCTTACTGAGTGTTCAAATCTCTTAATTTGCAGCAGCTGTATGACCAGCATACGACATGTTTACACATCCCCCAATGGGAAAACTCCCCCCACGGGGCCGTTGTCTCACTCTCGACACTTGGCGCAAGCACCCGTTAGTTACAGTGCTGTTTGTCAGAAGAGGTGGGTGTGCTCGCTTTTGGTCGACGGCACTGCCACTGGGTCCCTCATAGTACAATGTAGTGTCTCTGGCGGTGGTGGTCCGCACCCAACATCAGACACACCGTTGTAACATGAGGGGCCCTGGGGCGGTACCGCCGGCCACAAGAGAGTCCCCCCCCCCCAGCTCAAACTGTGCTCTACCACGTGCAAAATTATCTCGCACAGCTCCAACAATGTTTAGTCTATGCGCTGACATCATTCAATGCCTGGCACTGACAAACAATAACAATTTCTTGACATCTATGATGCTAGTTAAAGTAGTCTGGGTCAGTGTCCTATATTGACACCAGTACATACTAATTTACTGCCAAATTACTGTGTCATAAACTCTGCAGATGAGCCCACCCCTGTACCTAAGCATGCCACCCTTTTTTTATTTATAGTTGTTTTGCGAGACATTAACATCTATTTATTTTTTGGGAGTACTAACTGTGTCACACACTTCTTGCAATACTCCTCCACTGACCAGTGACCACAATGCTGCCTGGAGTGCCTGCCTGTGTATCCATGTAACCGATTTCAAACTGCCATGACTGCCTACTGTTTGTTATTTTAGGCCTTTGTGAGCCTGTCTGCGGCCCCTACTTGCAATACTCCTCCACTGACCACAATGCTGCCTGGAGTGCCTGCCTGTGTATCCATGTAACCGATTTCAAACTGCCATGACTGCCTACTGTTTGTTATTTTAGGCCTTTGTGAGCCTGTCTGTGGCCCCTACTTGCAATACTCCTCCACTGACCAGTGACCACAATGCTGCCTGGAGTGCCTGCCTGTGTATCCATGTAACCGATTTCAAACTGCCATGACTGCCTACTGTTTGTTATTTTAGGCCTTTGTGAGCCTGTCTGCGGCCCCTACTTGCAATACTCCTCCACTGACCACAATGCTGCCTGGAGTGCCTGCCTGTGTATCCATGTAACCGATTTCAAACTGCCATGACTGCCTACTGTTTGTTATTTTAGGCCTTTGTGAGCCTGTCTGTGGCCCCTACTTGCAATACTCCTCCACTGACCAGTGACCACAATGCTGCCTGGAGTGCCTGCCTGTGTATCCATGTAACCGATTTCAAACTGCCATGACTGCCTACTGTTTGTTATTTTAGGCCTTTGTGAGCCTGTCTGCGGCCCCTACTTGCAATACTCCTCCACTGACCACAATGCTGCCTGGAGTGCCTGCCTGTGTATCCATGTAACCGATTTCAAACTGCCATGACTGCCTACTTTGTTATTTTAGGCCTTTGTGAGCCTGTCTGCGGCCCCTACTTGCAATACTCCTCCACTGACCACAATGCTGCCTGGAGTGCCTGCCTGTGTATCCATGTAACCGATTTCAAACTGCCATGACTGCCTACTGTTTGTTATTTTAGGCCTTTGTGAGCCTGTCTGCGGCCCCTACTTGCAATACTCCTCCACTGACCACACCAATGCTGCCTGTGTACCCCTGGAACCTATTTAAAAGTTCATAGAGCCTAGTTATATATTTTATTTACTATTAATAAGGCCATGATGGACTACGCTGTACCACACTACAAGCTAACCAGTCGACACTTCTTTTGCGAGAAAAGCCATCCCAACCCTCCACCAGCATGTAAAAGACCGCATTGTCCATGCACTCTGGCAATCTGTGAGTACAAAGGTGCACCTGACAACAGACGCATGGACCTGTAGGCATGGCCACGGAAGATTACGTGTCTATTACGGCGCAATGGGTTAATGTGTTGGATGCATGGTCCACAGGGGACAGCCTGCTAAGTCTGTCTGCAGTCCCTAATTCAAATTGTCCTCCACTGTCTAAATCGGAGCTTCCACCTTCTGGCTTTGGGCCTATAGTATCAGATATTAAACTGCATTTGACCTTCAACTTTGGTTACGGCCTACTAACGGTGTCTGCCCCTGCCTGGTGTTTTTCCTCAACTGAATAAAGCTGAGCTTCAACCTTCTGGCTCTCATTAAGTGCTGTGTTTTTAAAAATTGGTGGTTAGGGCCTACTAACGGTGTCTGCCCCTCCCTGGTGTTTGCCCTCAACTGAATAAAGCTGAGCTTCAACCTTCTGGCTTTCGGCCTATAGTATCAGATATTAAACTGCATTTGGCCTTCAACTTTGGTTACGGCCTACTAACGGTGTCTGCCCCTGCCTGGTGTTTGTCCTCAACTGAATAAAGCTGAGCTTCATCCTTCTGGCTCTCATTAAGTGCTGTGTTTTCAAAAATTGGTGGTTAGGGCCTACTAACGGTGTCTGCCCCACCCTGGTGTTTGCCCTCAACTGAATAAAGCTGAGCTTCAGTCTCAGGCTTTTGGCCTAAAGTATCAGATATTAAACTGCATTTGGCCTATTAGTGTGTTTGGGCCCTTAAAACAGTGTCTGCTGCTCCTGGGTTTGCTACTCCACTGAACAAAGCAATGCCGCCTGTTTAGTCCTGTTACCAATTTTGAACTGCATTTAGCCTACTTTATTCTTTGGCCCTATATATGTTTCCTCCTCATCCTGCCCATTGCCCAGCCACTGCTAGATGAGTCTGCTGGTACATTGACCTAGACCACTACATTCCCCTTGCACTCTACACAGCCAGAATCTGACCCTGCTGAAAGTAAGGTTCCCCTTCCCGCATGTTATACCACCTTACACAGGGACAAAGAGGAAGGTGCAGATGAAAGTGCAGGTTCCTTCATCAGGTGGGGGGGCATACTCGTTGGCGACGTCACTGGAACAGGGCCCCTCAGAGTACGCAAAAGTGTCGCTGCTGGTGGGAGGCGCCCCCGCCGTGCAAACACACCGCTGTACTTTGAGGGGCCCTGTGCCAGTGCCAATGCGAACAAGTGTGCCCCCCTGCTTGCTCAGGATCACAGCACTTGCAACGTTGAAATACTTTCCTCTCCCTGCTCCACCGCTGTGACGTAGTCCACGATTCCTGGGCCCACTAAAACCTTGAACCAGCCCTACCCCCCACAAATTTGCCAAATGACCCCCAAGTTCCATTGAGCAACTATTATTATAAAGTTAATTAAGATTGACAAGCTTCAGAAACAAGAATGGATGTTTTTGGCATTAAAATGGGCACTGTAGGTGATTTCCTGGCCTCCACTCACTGCCGACTATGCTTCCCCATTGACTTGCATTGGGTTTCGTGTTTCGGTCGATCCCCGACTTTTAGCGATAATCGGCCGACTGCACTCGACTCGACTCTGGACAAAGTCGGGTTTCACAAAACCCGACTCGATCTTAAAAAAATGAAAGTCGCTCAACCCTAGTGATAACCAATAGCACTGACATTCAATGTGCCTAATTTACATAGTAATGCGTTGAATATACATACCAATAGGCAAAATGTCAAAAGATCACAGGCACACCACTCCCGTCCACCCCGACACGCGTTTCGGCTGATACCTTCCTCCCTGAGTCACATTGTGGTTGCTGAGTTCGGCACGAGGATTTCCTATTTGCCATTTTATGCCTGTTAACATTAATAAAGTTGTTTTTGTATTTTCATATATTTTGGTCCTATGACTGCTTTTTTCTGAGTAATATATTCAACATGTGCACATAGCCTTTACCTTTGTAGCATAGATAGGAAGTAGAACCATCCCCAAATGGACTGTGGCACCATTTTTTGAGACAAGGATTACAGTTTGATACTCATTTGTCACACTCAAATATTAAAGTCATGCCCCTGTAAATGCTACTCCCAAGTATCACACTTTGAAATGCTCTCCAGATACACATTTCTGGTTTAACACCAGTGTATATTCACAAATACGCAGTTGAGAAAATTACTAAAACTAGTGAAAGGAAAAGGTGGCAGAGCAACTAATGCTGATGCTGTCTTTCGAGTTTGTTGTAGAAAAAATAAAAAAAGTAGAATTATGGCTTTTTAAGCTTATAATTGAAGAAGAATTGAGATTTATGGTGAAATAACATGTAATCTTTGTTTTTCCGTACATTTAGAGGACCCAAAACTGATATTTAAATAAGTTAGCTGGTAATGTGAAATAGGCTTGGTATACAACAAGTAGTGTTTTAAATTTTACCGCTGAGAAAGGTGTGCCGGCACTATCTAAGAACCAACCAGATTAGTTTTCCTGACATTTTAGACAAATACAGGAAGCCAAACTATTGGGTCTCCAGGTAAGTCCAAGAAATTCAGACCGTGAGTGCAGGAAAAGTAGAGGAAATGAAGCCACACTCACCGTCTCTTTAAAATTATTACCTTTATAGAAATAACACTAAAAGAGCAGGTTGCAGGAATTAATAGAAAACAAATTGTGGGCGACAGCCTCTTTGCGCCACCTAGCGCTTCAACGGGTCCTTACATGGAGGTAAGTGGGAACATTACACCTTAAATATACACACCTCCTTGATGTAGATGTCATTATTCTAATATGAAACATTTGAGCCTGACAGCTAATGCTACATACCAACGCAAGTAAAACAAATGTTAAAATACACATAAATGGTTATAAAAATACCGACATGTATCATTTCTTGTTGAGACCAGAAGGACCTTGTGTTTGTGCTTGGAGTATCCACCTGGTCTCTCTTCTCAAAAGGATTTTATTATGACCACCTCCCTGAATGGGGACATTAAGCCTTTCTTATCCTACAGAACACAAGAAATCTTGATTAGAATGTTTTTCTCGAATATGTTCTATAATAGGAATCAAGGATCTGTGATGTGGACAAGCTGGATTCTAAAATGGACATATTCACATATTAAGCTATTAGTTTTCTAGAACTCTTTGCACTTTATTATAGGAGTGCTCCTCCACTTCGCCCTTTATCTATGGGCTTAGAGGTTACTCCTATAAGAATAATTTTTTTATTGAGCTGAATTTATAGCCTTGTCTATGTCCAACCTGACATGCATATACTTTTTGATGATCTTCTATGGCTTGACATCGAGGGCCATGTCCTTACTGTTCTCTGCTGGAGCAATATGCAATGTACAGGGTGGGCCATGTATACGGATACACCTAAATAAAAAGGGAATAGTTGGTGATATCAACTTCCTGTTTGTGGCACATTAGTATATGGGAGGGGGAAAACTTTTCAAGATGGATGGTGACCATGGTGGCCATTTTGAAGTCGTCCATTTTGCATCCAACTTTATTTTTTCCAATGGGAAGAGGATCATGTGAAGCATCAAACTTAACAAAAATTTCACAAGAAAAACAATGGTGTGATTGGTTTTAACGTAACTTTATTCCTTCATGAGTTATTCAAGTTTCTCTTTGTTTACAGCTATTGACATGTCACAGAGGTTAACACGTGAGGAGCGGATAGAAATTGTGTTGATGTATGGTGAACGCAGTACCCGGGTCATTGCAGCAGATTTCAATGCAAGACACCGCGCTCAAGAAAACTGTCACCATTCCCATGTTATTTAGGTGTATCCATATAAATGGCCCACCCATAAAAGTTTGCCTCAGCACTGAACATAATGTTCTGTTTAAACTGTGGGTCCTGTTGAAATTTTTGCTTTGCCCATTCTGCAAATTCAGCGCGCCGATCTGGATCATCCTTGTTGAGATGCTGCAGCAGCAGCAGCTGGATATTTGACTGCTGTTTTTGTTCTTTGGTTCTTTTTTCAACAGCTGTTGTAAGGGTGCCATTTGAGAGTAGCTAATATCTGCCGAAGGGATATTCGACTGATGCCAGAACGGCACGCTGAATTTGCAGAATAGGCAAAACAAAAATGGCAATAATGGAAAGCTGCTCATTGGAATTTGCTACAAGACTGCTAGTATAGCTGAACAGGTAGAGGATGAAAGGCTGTAACACATTAAAAAGACTACAAATAGTAATATAGTTCTTATAATGGGGGATTTTAACTATCCAGACATTCAATGGGACATTGAATCTTCTGGTAGTGCTAAAAGCTACAGTTTCTTTTCCACAGTTCATAACAATTAACTCTCTCAGATGATAGATGAACCAACCAGGGGAGGTAATCTGCTGGATCTGGTCCTGTCAAATTGACCAGATACATTTTCAGATCTACAAGTCAGGGAGCATTTGGGAAGCAGTGACCATAATATAGTAAGTTTCTATGTAATTTTCAATCAAACATTCAAAAGGGGAAATGCCAAAACCTGGAAAGCTGATTTCAACAAATTAAGGGAATAGCTATCAAGAATATAAAGATCTAAATAAGAAATGTAAAAAAGAAAATTAGCTAACAAACTTATCTACAGAGAAACAAATTGCCAATGACATTAATATGAATCCCCCAAATTTTTGTAAATACGTCAATGCCAAAAAAAACAAAAAACACATGGTATTGGCCCTTTAACCCCTTTCTGACATTGGGTATAATAGACTCCACTTTGATGTGGGCTTCAACGCTAAGCCCCATCTTTTCCGGTACATGTCAACTGTTTTGAACAGCTGACATGTGCCTCTATCAGCCGTGGGTGGAATTGCAATCCACCAGCAGCTGTTAACTAGTTAACCAGTTAAATGCCACTGTCAATCTCTGACAGAGGCATTTAATGCGCTTCCAGCAAGTGTGGCGGAAAATCCACCCATTGGTGACCCCGTCACGTGATCGCTGGAAACCGATGGGTTGTCATGACAACAAGAGGTCTCCAGCAGACCTCTATGGTTGTCACTGCTGGATTGCTATGAGCGCTGGCTGGTGGTCAGCGCTCATAGCAAGTGAACAATTCTATTACATACAGGCGATCTGATTATCGCCTGTATGTAGCAGAGCCGATCAGATTTTGGCAGCCTCTAGTCTCCCATGAAGACTATTGAAGCATGTCAAAAGTAAAAAAAAAGTTTTTAAAAATAAGCCCTCACTCAACCTGAGTTCACAGAAAATGGACACGCTACGGGTATCGGAAAATGGCGCAATTTTTTTTGCTTTTTAACAAACTTTGGAATTTTGTTTCACCACATAAATAAAAAGAACCTGTACATTTTTGGAATCTATGAATTAGTAATGACCTGGAGAACCATAATAGCAGGTCAGTTTTAGCATTTAGTGAACACTTTCAATTTTTTTTCCCATTTTACAGTACATGATGTGTTAAAACAAGTGTTGTTCAAAAGTAAAACTCATTCTACAAAAACAAACCATCAAATGGCCATTTTGATCAAAAAATAAAAAAGTTATGGATCTGGGAAGAAGAGGAGCAAAAAATGAAAATGCAAAATCAAAATTACCTCCCTCTAGTCGTTAAGCAGTTCAAAGACGACAATGACAAGATAATTATAGAGGACAAAGATAAGGATGAGATATTAAAAGGGCACTTTACATCCGTGTTCAAGAATGAACTGTCCGTTACACGGATCATTCAACAAGGCAAAAATCAAAGTTCACAAACTCATATAACTAGTTTAACACACAAAAAAAGTAAACCAACGAGCAATTTTAAGAAATCCCCCAGCCAAGATTGCATTCATCCATGGATACTGAGGGAATTGAGCTCAATAATTGTCAGACCAATGTATCTCATATTCTTAGACTCTCTTGTAATGGGGTGGTGTCACAGGATTGGAGGATGGCTCACGTGGTGCCAATATTTAAGAAAGCTAAGAAGGTGGATCCAGGAAACTACCGTCCGGTAAGCCTGACATGAGTAATGCTAAATTTTTGATGGCATTATAAGAGATGACCTGTAGAAGTATATTGTAGATAATAATATAATAAGTGACAACCAGCATGGATTCATGAAGAATAAGTCATGTCTAACTAACATGTTGGTCTCTGTGAGAAGGTGAGTGCAAATCTGGAAGTTGGTAATGTGGCTGATGTAATTATCTGAACTTTGCAAAGACATTTCAAACTGTTCCAAATAGCCTTATACTGAAGCTATAGAAGCAAGGACTGGAAGAAACTATATGCAGATGGGTAAGGAATTGGCTAAATGACAGGAAACAAAAAGTCGTCATAAATGGTACGCTCTCTAAATGGGATATAGTCAGCAGTGGTGTACCACAGGGATTTGTGCTAGGACCGATTCTTTTTAACCTCTTTATTAATGACCTTGTGGATAGGATTGAGAGTAAGGTGTCAGTCTTTGCTGACGACACCAAACTATGCAGGATATAAATATAGGGTAATGCACCTAGGATGGAGTAATCCTATTGCTGCATATATATTAAATGGAAGAGTACTACTAGGAACTACAGAACAGGAGATGGACTTGGGTATTCTGGTTACAAGTAAGCTGAGCAGCAGAACTCAATGTCATGCAGCTGCCGCAAAAGCGATCCCAACTTATTATTACTTCTTTATAAATCACTGGTGAGGCCATATCTAGAATATGGGATCAAGGTTTGGGTTCCACATTTTAAAAAGGATATTCAGAAGTTAGAATCAGTTCAAAGACGAGCGACTAGATTATTACAAGGGATGGAAGGCCTCTCATATAGTGAAAAGTTGGAAAAGTGGGACTTGTTTAGCTTAGAAAAAAGACACCTTAGAGGAGACCTCATTTCATGAATAAATATATGTGTGGCCAATGCAAAGGACTGGCCCATGACTTATTCCTTCCAAAGACCATACTGACGACTAGGGGGCACTCATTACAAATAGAAGAAAGGCGTTTCTGGCAGCAAAATAGGAAAGGGTTCTTTACAGTTAGAGCAGTCAGACTGTGGAATGCCCGACAACATGAGGTAGTAATGGCAGACAATATAGCAGCTTTTAAAAAAGGGCTGGACAATTTCCTTGATACACATAACATTGCGGGTTATAGTTAAATTAGTGACCAAATGTACAATTTGTGGAGAAAGGTTGAACTTAATGGACCTAGGTCTTTTATCAACCTATTTATCTATATAACTATATAACCTCTCCATGCTCTAATGCTTAGAAGGGTTATTATTTTCATCGTAATCACGGAGGAAGATATGGGGTTAGCTCCCTTCTATTGGCAGAGCTTAAAGTTGAAATTATGTTCTCAAAATGCCTACCTTCGTTTAAAGGGAACCTGTCACCTGAATTTAGCGGGACCAGTTTTGGGTCATATGGGCGGGGTTTTCGGTTGTTTGATTCACCCTTTCCTTATCTGCTGGCTGCAGGCTGGCCGCAATATTGGATTGAAGTTCATTCTCTGTCCTCTGGAGTACACGCCAGCGCAAGGCAATATTGCCTTGCGCAGGCGTGTACTCCGGAGGACAGAGAATGAACTTCAATCCAATATTGCGGCCAGCATGCAGCCAGCGGGTAAGGAAAGGGTGAATCAAACACCCGAAAACCCCGCCCATATGACCCAAAACTGGTCCCGCCAAATTCAGGTGACAGGTTCCCTTTAAAGTTTTGCCTTGGTTCCTGATCATAAAACATTCCATAGAAGACTTGTAACAAGGAGAATTTTAGTTAGGTTTGCTGTGTAAAGTACTATATTTCCTTTTTGCCATTACATTGGTACAGTGAAATCTAGATGACTCTACACACATCCAAAAGTGAACACAAAGAGCTATCTGAACTTGCAGTAGATGATGCACTTGTATTTCATCTGTTCACCATTTTGCTCTACATTTGCTGACAAATTTTGGCCACAGTCTAAAACTTTTGTTATAAATTCCATTGGCAAATCTCAATAGGCTCAGTCTAAAGGAGTTTCTGAAAAAGGTGAAAAATAATCTTTGCTACAGAATAAGCTTTACTACAGCAATCTGTGTATGTCAGCCATACCATTAATAATGTATGAAGTCGGCGGTATGAAATCCAATATAGATTCCGAATCACCGGTGTAAGATCCATGTGACAGCTGAAATATTTAATGGGTATGAAAACTTGAAAATTACTCTAACAATGTCACTTGGGGGAAATAAATGAAAGATATATGAACCTATGGATGTGGAGCTGCTTGATTATAACGGGCAGAGGTGGGATGGTTAAACTTGCAGAAAGGAATGATGTTGCCTGTGGAGGTAAAGATAGAAGGTCTATATCAATTCCCAATGTTTCCCATATATCATAATGATCAATAAGGTGCATAACACAGGAATTATATAGAGCGTGATATTGCAGAATAGTCAAGAATATTCTGCAAAGAAATCATAGGAAGAGTTATGAATGATTGAAACTGAATACCAGAAGTAGATATAAGAATGCAGATCAACCCATTGTTGCAGAAATAGACTACATTATCCTGTAGATATAGAAATATACAAGGAAGGATATTTCTATTTAATATGTGGGTTCTATCACAACTCAGAGAAGCTTGCTTGATGCAAACATTTTTCTTTACTAAGAGCTAACCTTTTATAAATGTAGACATACTTTGGGGACACATTCGTGCACGGGTGCATTCGTGCACTATTATTCGTGTACAATTATTCTAAGTACTGGCAGTTATAACATGGCAGTTAAACAGGGCAGGAGACAGGTAACACAATCTAAATCTAATCCATGTTCATTAGGAACAGAACAAATACTCACCATATGTATTTGTATAATCTATATCCTGGCTGCTGCTTTCACTCACATTCACCGCCCTTACATAAACTCTTTACACTCCAGTCATATCGGCCCCTCTGTCCTTGCCTCTCCTACGTATAGCACTCATGCTCTGTTCACATTGCTTAACAGCACAGATCCATTCAGCCCCACCATCCAACAAAAGAGACGCTCTCACAAATCATTTATCCGTCTGCTCACTCTTTCTATCCTCCTTCTCCTAGTCGCTGGAGACATCTCTTCCAACCCCGGCCCCCATGTTATAGCCAGTCAAACCTCCCAACTGCCACACTCAGAAACCCCTCTAACCTTATTAATATTCCCTGCATGCCTTCTGTCTCTTTCAATTGTGCCCTTTGGAATTCTCACTCAGTGTGTAATAAACTCTCCTTCATCCACAACTTCTTCCTTTCTAATTCACTTAATCTCCTGGCTCTTACTGAAGCCAGGATCCAGAAGTCAGACACCACTGCTGCTGCTGCTCTTTCATATGGTGGACTACACTTTTCTCATACCCCAAGATCGGACAACAGAGCAGGTGGAGGCATTGGTCTGCTCCTTTCACCCAAATGTACCTTCCAAGTTATCCCCCCAAGTACCCTCACTTGTCTTCCCTTCTTTTGCTGTCAGACTCTACATCCCCTTCTCCATGCAAATGGCGGTGGTGTATCGTCCTCCTGGCCCCTCTCATCAGTTCCTGGATCACTTTGCCACCTGGCTTCTACACTCTCTCTCCTATGACACCCCTGCCCTCATCATGGGTGATTTCAACATCCCCATTGCTTCTCCCCTCTCCCCATCTGCTTCTCACATTTTATCTCTAACCTCCTCTTTTGGCCTCTCGCAGCATACTAACTCTCCAACGCATGAAGATGGAAACTCCCTCCACTTGGTCTTCTCCCAGCTTTGCTCAGTGGATGATTTCACAAACTCCCCTCTCCCGCTCTCTGACCACAACCTTCTTTCATTCTCTATCAAGAACAGCCATCCGGCTCAGGTCACCCCCACTTTCCACACTTATAGAAACATACAGGCCATTAACACCCAGAAACTTGTGAAGAACTTGCAGTCCTCATTGGCCCCAATCTCCTCCATCTCATGTCCTGATTCTGCTCTGAATCATTACAATGAAACCCTGCAAAGTGCCCTGGATGAAGCTGCACCTCATATACATAGAACAACTCGGCACAGATGGCGACAACCGTGGCACACGCTGCAAATACGTTTCCCGCAGCGGTGCTCTAGGTACGCCGAACGTCTGTGGAGAAAATTTAATCTACCTGAAGATTTCATCCATTATAAGTTCATGCTAAAAACATACACCTCTGCCCTTCACCTCTCCAAACAAACCTACTTCAACACCCTTATCACCTCGCTGTCCAATAACCCTAAACATCTCTTTGACCCTTTCCAGTCCCTACTCAACCCAAGAGTGCAGGCCCCAACCACGGATCTCCACGCTGATGATCTGGCCAATTACTTCAAAGAAAAAATTGACCACATTCGACAGGAAATCATCTCCGAATCTCTTCATACCATGCACTGTCCTCCCTCCCCCACTGCATATAGTTCACTCTCTGACTTTGAGCCAGTTACAGAAGAAGAAGTAGTTGGGCTCCTTGCATCTTCTCGCCCGACCACTTGCACCAGTGACCCCATTCCGTCACATCTCCTCCAGTCCCTTTCCCCGGCTGTCACCTCTCACCTAACAAAAATATTCAACCTTTCTCTCTCTTCTGGTATTTTTCCCTCCTCATTTACGCATGCCATCATACATCCATTGCTTAAAAAACCATCCCTCGATCAAAACTGTGCCGCTAATTATAGACCTGTCTCTAATCTTCCCTTCATCTCTAAACTTCTCGAACGCCTGGTCCACTGCCGTCTTACCCGCTATCTCTCAGATAACTCTCTCCTCGACTCTCTTCAACCTGGTTTCCGCTCTTTACACTCAACTGAAACTGCCCTCACTAAAGTCTCTAATGACCTACTAACAGCTAAATCTAATGGTCACTACTCCATGCTAATTCTCTTGGATCTCTCCGGAGCATTCGACACTGTGAATCATCAGCTCCTCCTCACTATGCTCCGCTCCATCAGCCACAAGGACACCGTTCTCTCCTGGTTCTCCTCCTATCTCCCTGACCACTCCTTCACTGTATCTTTTGCTGGTTTCTCCTCCTCTCACCTTCCCCTTTCTGTAAGGGTTCCTCAAGGATCAGTCCTAGGCCCCCTCCTCTTCTCTTTGTATACTGCTCCTATGGGACAAACAATCAGTAGATTTGGGTTCCAGTACCATCTCTATGCTGATGACACCCAATTATACACTTCTTCTCCTGATATCACACCGGCCTTTTTAGAAAACACCAGTGATTGTCTTACCGCTGTCTCTAACATCATGTCCTCCCTCTATCTGAAACTGAACCTGTCAAAAACTGAACTCTTCGTTCATCTCCGCATCTCCGTGTGCAGTTCCACCATTACTCCAAAGCAACATGCCCACTGCCTTGGGGTCATACTTGATTCCGAGCTTTCATTCCCAGACCACATCCGATCACTGGCTCACTCTTCTTATCTGCATCTCAAAAACATTTCTAGAATTCGCCCTTTTCTTACTTTCGACTCTGCAAAAACTCTTACTCTTTCACTTATTCATTCTCGTCTGGACTAGAGTTGAGCTTTTACTTTTTTCGGATCGAGTCGGGTTTCGCGAAACCCGACTTTGTCAAAAGTCGGGTCGGGTGAAATCGGCCGATTATTGCGAAAAGTCGGGGGCCGACTGAAACACAAAACCCAATGAAAGTCAATGGGGAATCAAAGTCATCAGTGAGTGGAGGACAGGAAAACACCTACAGTGCCCATTTTAATGCCAAAAACATCAATTCTTATTACTTAAGCTTGTCAATCTTAATTTACTTTATAATAATAGTTAGGCATTGAAAACTGGGGGTCATTTGGCTAAAGTTGTGGGGGGGTAGGGTTGGCTCAAGATTTTCGTGGGCCCAGGAAACGCGGAATACGTCACGGCGGTGGAGCAGGGAGAGGTAAGTATTTCAACTTTGCAAGTGCTGTGATCCTGAGCAAGCAGGGGGGCCCATTTGTTGGCAGTGGCACAGGGCCCCTCATAGTACAGCGGTGTGTTGACGGCGGGTGGCGCCTCCCACTGGCAGAGACACTTTTGCATACTATGAGGGGCCATATGCCAGTGACGTCACCAACGAGTATGCCTCCCCACCTGATGAAGGAACCTGCACTTTCATCTGCACCTTCCTCTTTGTCCCAGTGTAAGGTGGTATAGTATGCGGAAAGGGGAACCTGACTTTCAGCAGGGTCAGATTCTGGCTGTGTAGAGTGCAAGGGGAATGTAGTGGTCTGGGTCAATGTACCAGCAGACTCATCTAGCAGTGGCTGGACAATGGGCAGGATGAGGAGGAAACACAGATATAGGCCCAAATAATAAAGTAGGCTAAATGCAGTTCAAAATTGGTAACAGGACTAAACAGGCGGTATTGCTTTGTTCAGTGGAGGAAAACTGTAATGATTGGCAGACACAGTTAGTAGGCCTAAATAATAAAGTAGGCTAAATGCAGTTCATATGTGGTAACAGGACTAAACAGGCGGCATTGCTTTGTTCAGTGGAGGAAAACTGTAATGAGTGGCAGACACAGTTTGTAGGCCCAAATAATAAAGTAGACTAAATGCAGTTCAAAATTGGTAACAGGACTAAACAGGCGGCATTGCTTTGTTCAGTGGAGGAAAACTGTAATGAGTGGCAGACACAGTTAGTAGGCCCAAATAATAAAGTAGGCTAAAAGCAGTTCAAATGTGATAACAGGACTAAACAGGCGGCATTGCTTTGTTCAGTGGAGGAAAACTGTAATGAGTGGCAGACACAGTTAGTAGGCCCAAATAATAAAGTAGGCTAAATGCAGTTCAAATTTGGTAACGGGACTAAACAGGCGGCATTGCTTTGTTCAGTGGAGGAAAACTGTAATGAGTGGTAGACACAGTTAGTAAGCCCAAATAATAAAGTGGGCTAAATGCAGTTCATTTGTGGTAACAGGACTAAACAGATGGCATTGCTTTGTTCAATGGAGGAAAACTGTAATGAGTGGCCGACACAGTTAGTAGGCCCAAATAATAAAGTAGGCTAAATGCAGTTCAAATGTGGTAACAGGACTAAACAGGCAGCATTGCTTTGTTCAGTAGAGGAAAACTGTAATGAGTGGCAGACACAGTTAGTAGGCCCAAATAATAAAGTAGGCTAAATGCAGTTCAAATGTGGTAACAGGACTAAACAGGCGGCATTGCTTTGTTCAGTGGAGGAAAACTGTAATGAGTGGAAGACACAGTTAGTAGGCCCAAATAATAAAGTGGGCTAAATGCAGTTCAAATATGGTAACAGGACTAAACAGGCGGCATTGCTTTGTTCAGTGGAGGAAAACTGTAATGAGTGGCAGACACAGTTAGTAGGCCCAAATAATAAAGTAGGCTAAAAGCAGTTCAAATGTGATAACAGGACTAAACAGGCGGCATTGCTTTGTTCAGTGGAGGAAAACTGTAATGAGTGGAAGACACAGTTAGTAGGCCCAAATAATAAAGTGGGCTAAATGCAGTTCAAATATGGTAACAGGACTAAACAGGCGGCATTGCTTTGTTCAGTGGAGGAAAACTGTAATGAGTGGAAGACACAGTTAGTAGGCCCAAATAATAAAGTGGGCTAAATGCAGTTCAAATATGGTAACAGGACTAAACAGGCGGCATTGCTTTGTTCAGTGGAGGAAAACTGTAATGAGTGGCAGACACAGTTAGTAGGCCCAAATAATAAAGTAGGCTAAATGCAGTTCAAAATTGGTAACAGGACTAAACAGGCGGCATTGCTTCGTTCAGTGGAGGAAAACTGTAATGAGTGGCAGACACAGTTAGTAGGCCCAAATAATAAAGTGGGCTAAATGCAGTTCAAATAAGGTAACAGGACTAAACAGGCGGCATTGCTTTGTTCAGTGGAGGAAAACTGTAATGAGTGGCAGACACAGTTAGTAGGCCCAAATAATAAAGTAGGCTAAATGCAGTTCAAAATTGGTAACAGGACTAAACAGGCGGCATTGCTTTGTTCAGTGGAGGAAAACTGTAATGAGTGGCAGACACAGTTAGTAGGCCCAAATAATAAAGTGGGCTTAATGTCTGCCAAAAAATTGTTCATAAATAAACAGGTGGCATAGCTAACTACAGGGGTGGGCTCCTCTGCTGAGTAGCAGACAGTGGTAGTAGGCGCAAAGTATTTACTGGTCTAAATGGAGGCCAGGGCCCCTGTATATTTTAACTATCATCTATCATTTCAACAAATTTGTATTGGCAGTGCCATTGAAGGATTTAACATCACAGACTACACAGTGGTGGAGCAGGGAGAGGTAAATATTGCAAGTGGTAGAGCACTGTTTGAGCTGGGGGGGAACACTCTCTCATGGGCGGCGGTACTGGCACAGGGCCCCTCATATTACGATGGTGTGTCTGACATTGGTTGTGCACCACCACCATCAGAGACACTTCATTGTACTATGAGGGACCCTGTGCTAGTGCCGTCGCCCAAGAGTGGGCCCACCCACCTGTCCAGGCAAACGGCACTTGCACGGGTGCTTGCGCCAGGTGGTGACCACGGCCCTGTGGGGGGAGCTCATTTAGGGAGGTATAAAAATGGCCTATGGTGGACATTCAGCAGCTGCAAATGGAGGAATTGGAGAAGTCAGTAAGAGGAGGCCAAAAGCAAGACATTTTTCAGGCAAGCTACATGTCAGAAGTGGAAGGTGGAAGGTGGGGCAAAATAATTTGAAATCCATGATTAGTTCATTTTAATGAAGGTTAGATCATCAACATTTTGGGTATCCAGACATGTCCTTTTTTCAGTCAGTATTGAACCAGCAGCACTGAGGACTCTTTCTGCACACTAGCAGCAGGGCAAGCAAGCTCCTGTAATGCATATTCTGCCAATTCAGGACAGGTGTCTATTTTAGATGCCCACTGAGTAATCAAAGGGGAATGGCGTGTGAGTAGTGTTGAGCATTCCGATACCGCAAGTATCGGGTATCGGCCGATATTTGCTGTATCGGAATTCCGATACCGAGTTCTGATATTTTTGTGATATCGGAAATCGGAATCGGAAGTTCCCAGTGTATGGTTCCCAGGGTCTGGAGGAGAGGAGACTCTCCTTCAGGCCCTGGGATCCATATTCATGTAAAAAATAAAGAATTAAAATAAAAAATATGGATATACTCACCCGTCCGGCGGCCCCTGGACCTTACCGATGTAACCGGCAGCCTCCGTTCCTAAGAATGAGGAGTTTAGGACCTGCGATGACGTCGCGGCTTGTGATTGGTCGCGTGAGCGGTCTTTATTTTTTACATGAATATGGATCTCAGGGCCTGAAGGAGTGTTTCCTCTCCTTCAGACCCTGGGAACCATCCAGGATACCTTCCGATACTTGTGTCTCATTGACTTGCATTGGTATCGGGTATCGGTATCGGCGATATCCGATATTTTTTGGATATCGGCCGATCCCATCCGATACCGATACCTTTGAGTATCGGAAGGTATCGCTCAACACTACCTGTGAGGGAGAACATCGATAAGGGAGAAAAAGTAGTTCGTAACCATACTGGACAAATGCTGTCTCCTGTCACTTTGAGTCGATGCAGCGGTACCTGTCGTGTCAGTGGTCATTGCGAAATCACTCCACAACCTGGTCATAAAACCCTTCTGTCCAACACCACTTCGGATTTGTGCACCTCTAACACCTCTGCCATGTTGCCCCCTACGGCTCGTGTGAGAACCATCACCCCCGCTGTGTGCTGGGAATGCCTGAACCAAATGGTCTACAAGAGTTGCTTGTTTGGTAGCCAATATTTGCTCAAGGTTCTCATGTGGCATGATATTTTGTAATTTTCCTTTATATCGTGGATCCAGGAGGCAGGCCAACCAGTAATCGTCATCAGTCATCATTTTGATAATGCAGGGGTCCCTTTTTAGGATACGCAAGGCATACTCAGCCATGTGGACCAATGTTCCAGGTGTCAATTCACTGCTTGTGCTGGGTTGAGGAGCACTTTCTTGCAAATCAACATCACTTGTGCCCCGTAAAAACCCTGTACCTGACCTTGCAACGCCACCAGTTTCTATTGCCCCCTGAGAAGCATTCTCCTCCCATAAATATTCATCCCCATCATCCTCCTCCTCCTCTTCGTCCGCCACCTCGTCCAGGAGAGTTCCCTGAGCAGACAATGGCTGACTGTCATCAAGGCTTCCCTCCTCCTCAGCTGCAGACGCCTGCTCCTTAATGTGCATCAAACTTTGTATCAGCAGACGCATTAGTGGGATGTTCATGCTTATGATGGCGTCGTCTGCACTTACCAGCCGTGTGCATTCCTCAAAACACTGAAGGACTTGACAGAGGTCTTGTAGCTTCGATCACAGCACACCAGACAACTCCATGTCTGCCATCCAAGTGCCTGCCCGTGTATGTGTATCCTCCCACAAATTAATTACAGCATGCCTCTGTTCGCATAGCCTATGAACCATGTGCAGTGTGGAGTTTCACCGTGTTGCAACGTCGATTATTAGGCGGTGCTGGGGAAGATTCAGCGATTGCTGATGGTTCAGCATGCGGCTGGAGTGTACGGGCGACCGGCGGATGTGTGAGCAAAGTCTTCGCACCTTCAGGAGCAGGGCTGGTAACTGCGGATAATTTTTGAGGAAGCACTGCACCACCAGGTTCAAGGTGTGAGCCAGGCAAGGTATGTGTTTCAGTTCTGAAAGGGCTATGGCAGCCATAAAATTCCTGCCGTTATCAATGACTACCTTGCCTGCCTCAAGATGTACACTGCCCAGCCATGACTGAGTTTGTTGCTG
This sequence comes from Ranitomeya variabilis, assembly GCF_051348905.1. NCBI lineage: Eukaryota > Metazoa > Chordata > Amphibia > Anura > Dendrobatidae > Ranitomeya > Ranitomeya variabilis. Next base: position 419,556,131 of record NC_135235.1, read on the forward strand.
CAAGTACTCAGCCAGTACTTCCGCGGTGTGTCTGTTGTCACCCAAACACTTCATTTGTAACACAGCCTGCTGACGCTTACCACTAGCTGTTCGATAATGGGACACCTCATGTGCAACACTGGCAGCTGCGGATGGAGTGGTCATGCGACTGCGCTCTGTGGACGAGCTTTCACTTCTGGAGGAGGAGGAAGAGGGGTGGCGATCGCCCACAGCCAACTGTTTCCTAGACTGTGGGCTAGGCAGAACTGTCCCACTATGGCTGTCCCCTGTGGACCCTGCATCCACCACATTAACCCAGTGCGCCGTGATGGACACGTAACATCCCTGGCCATGCCTACTGGTGCATGGACAATGTGGTCTTTGACATGCTGGTGGAGGGCTGGGATGGCTTTTCTCGCAAAGAAGCACCGACTGCGTAGGTCATAGCGTGGTACTGCGTTGGCCATCAGGTCTTTGAAAGCTTCGCTTTCAACCAACCCGTAGGGCATCATCTCTAATGAGATTAGTATAGCAACTAGCTGTTTCCAGTCAGCTAACGCTCGGCACACTCACTGCTATCTAATTAACACTGCTGATGATTAAACTAAAGTAAATAATGACAACATTCAATAGCGCTTACTCAGGTGGTAAATTAACTTAAAATGAAGTTAATAACAGTAATAATCATTAAAAATCTGAATATTACTAATAACCAAACCTACGATTTAGTCGATATTGTTGTTGTCGATCAGCTATTGCATCGTTGTCCGGATTTTCCTGCGACCTGTGAGATGGACCTGGCGACATTTCTTGGCTCATTTTGTTTGGGAGCATGCGGATGAAATTAAATGTATGTTTACCTTGGCTGAAGTGGTTGAATTACATAGAAAGGAAGTGCTGCGTGTGGTAATGTGTGGGGATGAAGCCCCGTGTGGTAATGTGGAGGGATGGAGCCTCTTGTGTTGATGTGTGAGGACGGAGCCTTGTATGGTAATGTGTGGGGACAGAGCCTCGTGTGGTAATGTGTGGGGATGCAGCCTCATGTGGTAATGTGTGAGGACGGAGCCTCGTGTGGTAATGTGTGAGGACGGAGCCTCGTGTGGTAATGTGGGGGGACGGAGCCTCGTGTGGTAATGTGTGGGGACAGAGCCTCGTGTGGTAATGTGTGGTGATGTGTTGGGGGGCAGGATTATGTGTGGTGATGTGGTGTGGGGTCAGGATTATGTGGAGTGATGTGATGGGGTGGGATTATGTGTGGTAATGTGGTGGGATTATGTGTGGTAATGTGTTGGAGGGCGGGATTATGTGTGGTGATGTGGTGGGGGGCGGGATTATGTGTGGTGATGTGGTGGAGGGGCGGGATTATATGTGGTAATGTGTTGGGGGGGCGGGATTATCTGTGGTAATGTGGTGGGGGGGCTGGATTATGTGTGATAATGTAGTTTGGGGCAGGATTATCTGTGGTGATGTGGTGGGGGTCGGGATTATGTGTGGTAATGTGGTGGGGGGCGGGATTATGTGTGGTAATGTGGTGGGGGAGATTATGTGTGGTGATGTGGTTGGGGGTGGGATTATGTGTGGTGATGAGGTGGGGGGGCGGGATTATGTGTGGTGATGGGGTGGGGGGACAGGATTATGTGTGGTGATGGGGTGGGGGGGCGTAATTATGTGTGGTGATGGGGTGGGGGGACGGGATTATGTGTGGTGATGGGGTGGGATTATGTGTGGTGATGGGGTGGGGGGCGGGATTATGTGTGGTGATGGGGTGGGGGCGGGATTATGTAAGGTGATGGGGTGGAGGGCGGGATTATGTGTGGTGAGGGGGTGGGGGGCGGGATTATGTGTGGTGATGGGGTGGGGGGCGGGATTATGTGTGGTGATTGGGTGGGGGGGCGGGATTATGTGTGGTGATGGGTGGGGGGGTGGGATTATGTGTGGTGACAGGTGGGGGGGCGGGATTATGTGTGGTAATGGGTGGGGGGGTGGGATTATGTGTGGTGATGAGTGGGGGGTGGGATTATGTGTGGTGATGGGGTGGGGGCGGGATTATGTAAGGTGATGGGGTGGGGGGCGGGATTATGTGTGGTGACGGGGTGGGGGGGCGGGATTATGTGTGGTGACGGGGTGGGGTGAAGGGGTGGGGGGGCGAAATTATGTGTGGTGATGGGTGGGGGGCGGGACTATGTGTGGTGATGGGTGGGGGGCGGGATTATGTGTGGTGACGGGGTGGGGGGGCAGGATTATGTATGGTGATGGGGTGGGGGGCGGGATTATGTGTGGTGACTGGGTTGGGGGGCAGGATTATGCATGGTGATGGGGTGGGAGGGTGTGATTGTGTGGTGACGGGGTGGGGGGCGGGATTATATGTGGTGACGGGGTGGGGGGGCAGGATTAGTTGTGGTGACGGGGTGGGAGGGCAGGATTATGTGTGGTGACGAGGTGGGAGGGCGGGATTATGTGTGGTGATGGGGTGGGGGGCGGGATTGTTTGTGTTAATGTGATGGGGGGCGGGATTGTGTGTGGTAATGTGGTGGGGGGGTGGGATTGTGTGTGGTGATGTGGTGGGGGGCGGGATTATGTGTAGTGATGTGGTGGGGGCGGGATTATGTGTGGTAATGTGGTGGGTGGGTGGGATTATGTGTGGTGATGGGGTGGGGGTGCGGGATTATGTGTGGTGATGGGGTGGGGGTGCAAGATTATGTGGGGTGATGGGGTGGGGGGCGGGATTATGTGTTGTAATGGGGTAGGGGGGCAGGATTATGTGTGTTGATGGGGTGGGGGGTGGGATTATGTGTGGTGATGTGGTGTGGGGCGGGATTATGTGTGGTGATGTGGTGGGTGGGCGGTATTATTTGTGGTGATGGGGTGGGGGGCGAGATTATGTGTGGTGATGGGGTGGGGGGCGAGATTATGTGTGGTGAAGGGGTGGGGGGGCGGGATTATGTGTGGTGATGTGGTGGGGGGCGGGATTATGTGTGGTGATGGGGTGGGGGGCGGGATTATATGTGGTGATGGGGTGGGGGGCGGGATTATGTGTGGTGATGTGGTGGGGGCGGGATTATTTGTGGTGATGTGGTGGGGGGCGGGATTGTGTGTGGTAATGTGGTGGGGGGATGGGATTGTGTGTGGTAATGGGGTGGGGGCGGAATTTTATGTGGTAGTGAGGTGGGGGGCGGGATTATCTGTGGTGATGTGGTGGAGGGCGGAGTTACTGTGCAGGGGGCGGGATTAGCGAGTAATAACGATGCCTCTTATATATATAGATGTGGGCGTTCAAACCCTGTGTACGCAGATGAGAGGATGAGTACTTTCTTTTCCTAACGAGAGTCTTGTAGGGTGAGCTGGACTGGAGAGCTGCATATGGTGGAACTAGCGGTGGTGGACATGGCGGATTGAGAGAGGGTTGCTGATGGTATTCTTGATGTTGGCCTACATACAGTGTTTCCTACCAATAACCTTGTTATTCCCTGACTGCTTTGGCCTTGCAATGATACCTCCACATTTGCTGCTGGAGGTGTCCTAACCGGTGGGCTTACAGTGAGGGAAGCAATGTAGCGTTGCTGACTACCTTCATTCTGAGCAGGTGCACCAACGGTATGGGACGTTTGGTAGTTAGTCCAGGCTTGCAAGTGCATGCTGGTTAAATGTCTAAGCATGCCGTTGTATTTAAATTTTGAAGATTCTTCCCTCTGGTAGAGGTCTTTGAGCATTTCTTACAGATAACTTTTGACTGATTATTTGGATCCTGGTTAAAAAATTGCCACACTACACTCTTCCTACTATGGAATAACTTTTCAGGCATTGCATGCTTTGCTACTTTCACTGGAGGGCCACGCTGTCCTAAAACTGTTTTTGACAAACATTTTTGGCCTGATACGGGCCTGCTAGATGACAGCTGTTGCGATGTAGATGGCTGCTGCGGATCATCCTCCCCCACTTCTGAGCTACTGGCAGCAGCACCCTCTTCCCCCAATGGCTGCCAATCTGGGTCAACAACTGGGTCATCTATCACCTCTTCTTCAATGTCATGTGCACCTTCCCCTGTGTCACCGTGTAAGGTGCTATAGCGTTCGGGACGGGGCACCATAGTCTCATCAGGGTCAGATTCTGCGTGAGCTATTATATGTGGTCCCCTTTTGCCACTAATCAGTTCATTTTTCACGTGCACTTTATTACATATTTGGTATACCTGCTATTTGTATTTATATTTATATGGCTCACATACACAAGTATGCTCATATTTGATGAGTTCTCACTGTGGTTATATATTTAATTTATTTTCAGTGCCGTTTATATGTCCCTGGTGATGTGCCTTTTATGGTATTTTTTCCCACCGTGTTACTATATCACATTTTAATTAATAAATATTTATACTTTATCTCGGACTTTGTTTCGGTGTTTCTTCACGTTCTCAAGTGTTATCCCGATTTGTCCGATACACTTCCTATTGGTGCGTATTGGTGGTGTTTTTCCCCCCTTTACATAATTATCTATATGGACCGTGCCTTGAGATTTATTTAATTTTTTCAGATTCTGCCTCAGTACACTGCGAGGGCATTGTAGTGATCCGAGTCAATGGAACAGCATAATAATCTAGCTGTGGCTGTGCATCAGTGCACTCCATGTCCGATTCATCTTGTAATGGGCAGGTAACAATTTCCCTTTCTAACCCAGGCACGGTATGTGTAAAGAGCTCCATGGAGTAACCTGTAGTGTCGCCTGACGCATCCTTCACTTTTGGTTTGGGTGAAGGACACAAGGAAACTTGTCTTGTTCCTGACCGGGAGCATCCACTGACAACTCGCTGCTTTTATATTTGGAACTTTCTGAAGAGGAGGCGAAAAAGCTAGAGGCTGAGTCAGCAAGGAAAGCCAAAACTTTTTCCTGCTGCTCTGGCTTTAAAAGCTGTTTTCCTACTCCCAGATAAGGGAGCCTTCGAGGCCTTGTGTAGCCAGACGATGACGCTGGCTCAACACCTCCAGCCTTAGGTGCTATTGTGCTTTTGCCACTACCACCAGATGCACCACCACCACCACCACCATCAGTACCAGCTGGCAACCACCGCTCACGGGCTCTTCCACCAAACTTCCTCATGTTTTGGAAAATTCAACCAAAATAACAACTATGGTACTGTAAAACAAGGTAGAAGTTGTATATAAACTTGTTGAGAATTTAAATCTTCCTTTTTTTGGGGGGAGACTGAACCAAAACTCGGGCCCAGAGTATATAAAAATGCAATCTAAGTGGCAGAAAGTGGCTGGCTGACATACGACAAACTAAAAGGACTGAAGTATATCCACTTTGTGAGAATTTGAATCTCACTTTTTTTTGGGAGACTGAACAAAAACTAAGGCCCTGTGCATAAAACAACACAATGTAAGTGGCAGAAAGTGGCTGGAAGATATATGCAAAAATACAAGGACTGTAGTACAATTTCAATCTCCCTACAATGATCTCAGGACTAGTGTTGAGCTTTTCGATACTGCAAATATCGGGTATCGGCCGATATTCGCTGTATCGGAATTCCGATACTGAGTTCCGATATTTCTGCGATATCGGAAATTGGAATCGGAAGTCCCCACAGTGCAAAAATCACTATAATGGAGTGTGGGCGGTGCGTGGGTGGAGACTGCATGTCTCTGTGCGGGCGGGGTCTGTGCGAGTGTGCGTGCCTGCCGAGGGGTCTGTGCGGCCTCTCTGAAGTCTGTACGGCCTGCCGGGGGTCTGTGCGGCCTCTCCCGGGTCTGTATGGCCTGCTGGGGGGTCTGTGCGGCCTCTCTTGGGTCTGTACGACCTGCCGGGGGGTCTGTGCGGCCTCTCCGGGGTCTGTACGGCCTGCCGGGGGTCTGTGCGGCCTTTCTGGGGTCTGTACGGCCTGCCGGGGGGTCTGTGCGGCCTCTCCGGGGTCTGTACGGCCTGCCGGGTGGGTCTGTGCGGACTGCCGGGGGTTTTTGTGTCTGTACAGGCTACAAGTCCCATCGGACGATACCTGCTACACTGACAGTGATTGACACATTAGCCAATGATGGGACAGTAGTAGTCCCATCATCTGGCTAATGTGGTGAATGTAAAAAAAAAAAAAATACTCCATACATGCTACATACATACATGCTACATACATGCTACACACATACATGCTACATATGTGCTACATACTACATACATATATGCTACATACATTCTACATATAAACATGCTACATACATGCTACATACATACTACATATGTGCTACATACATACTATATACATACATACATGCTACATACATACATGCTACATACATACATACCACATACATACATACCACATACATACCACATACTGTACATACTACATACATACATACTACATACATGCTACATACTACATACATACATGCTACATACATACTACATGCTACATACATGCTACATACTACATACATACATACATACATGCTACATGCATGCTACATACATGCTACATACATACATACTACATACATGCTACATACATACATCCATACATACTACATACATGCTACATACATACATCCATACATACTACAAACATGCTACATACATATATGCTACATACATACGACATGCATACATACTGCATACATACATACAATACATACATATAGACATACAGTACATTAAACATAGATTACATACTCACCATTACTTGTCACTTTGTTCCCCGAAGCCAGTGTCAACCTGTAAAAAATATGAAAGAAACAAACAACCAATATACTCCCTGTCCGCAGAAATCCACGAGTGTCCCACGACGATCTCCCGTGGAGAGCAGCAGCAACAGCTGTTGCAACCGCTCTCCAGGGGCCCCAGGAACACAATGACGGGAGGAAGGTATCCTTCCGCCACTGTATTCCTCCGCTGCTGTAAAAAAAAAAGGCCCTAGTCTCACTTTATGGCATTGCTGGCTGACAAATTTTCCCAGGCAGCAATTGCCATAAAGTGACACTTTGAACTCAGGTAACCTCAGTGATGCACTGCAGGAGCCATTGTCTCCGGTCAGTGTGTAACTGAGGGTCCTACAGAACAGTGACATCACCCAATGTCACTGTTCTATAGGGGAGATCGTTGTGGGACACTCATTAATTGGACTATGGCGGACAGGTAGTATACGGTTTATTATTTTACGTTTTTTACAGGCGCTGAAGTATGGTAAGTATGGTGAAATGAAGAATATTAAAGTACTTTTTCCTAATGTGTGTGTGTTTTATTAACCCTTTTCTTACTATTGGATTAATAACGGATAGGCGTCTTATTGACGCCTCTCCGTTATTAACCCGGCTTAATGTCACCTTACGATAGCAAGGTGACATTAACCCCTCATTACCCCATATCCCACCACTACACGGGAGTGGGAAGAGAGGGGCTAAGTGCCAGAATTGGCGCATCTTACAGATGCGCCATTTCCGGGGCGGCTGCGGACTGGTATTTGTAGCCGGGGGGGGGGGGCAATATCCATGGCCCCTCTCTAGGCTATGAATATCAGCCTGCAGCTGTCTGCGTAGCCTTTCTGGCTATAAAATATAGGAGGACCCCACATAATTTTTTTTGGGGGGTCCCCCTATTTTAATAGCCAGTAAAGGCTACGCAGACAGCTGTGGGCTGATATTCATAGCAGGCTACAAATATTGGCCCCCGGCCATCGGCTTTCCCCCTCTGACGCAGAAAGTTGCATGGGAGCCCACGCCGCTTTTTTCCTTTTTTTTTTTTTTTTTTAAATTCAACGCTCATAAAGGCCTCTTTCACACTTGCGTCGGTACGGGTCCGTCGCTATGCGTCGGGCCAACGTACGTTGTGAAATTTGTACACGACGTGGGCAGCGGATGCAGTTTTTCAATGCATCCGCTGCCCATTCTGAAGTGCGGGGAGGAGGGGGCAGAGTTTCTGCCGTGCATGTGCGGTAGAAAATGGCGGATGCGACGGACAAAAAAACGTTTACTTGAACGTTTTTTCGTGCCGATGGTCCGCCAAAACACGACGGATCCGTTGCACGACGGACGCGACGTGTGGCCATTCGTCGCGATCCTTTGCTAATACAATTCTATGGGGAAAAAACGCATCCTGCGAGCACATTTGCAGGATCCGTTTTTTTCAGCCGGATCCGTTTTTTTCCACCAGTTCCGTTTTTTTTCCGCCGGATCCGTTTTTTCCTGCCGGATCCATTTTTTTTCGCCAGATCTGTTTTTTTCTCATAGAGTTGTATTAGCGCCGGATTGCGTCTGATAGCCACACGTTTCATCCTTTTTTTTGCAGGATCCGTCAAAAAAGCTGTTTCCGCCAGATGGAAAACACATAGGAACGGTTTTTGTCCGGTTTCTTCATGCATGTTTCCATTCAAATCATGCACATTTTCCGTTTATTTGTTTTTTCAAAAACCTCATCAAAACCTGCCTCAAAACTGCACCAAAAACTGCATCAAAAACCGCACCAAAAACCTGCATCAAAAAAAGCACCAAAAATTGCATCAAAAAGCTACATCAAAAACAGCACCAAACACCTACATCAAAAACAGCACCAAAAACTGCACCAAAAACTGCACCAAAACTGCACCAAAAAACGGCATCAAAAACCGCATCAAAAACCTGCACCAAAAACTGCACCAAAAACTTGCATCAAAAACCGCATCAAAACTGTACCAGTTTTTTATGCAGGTTTTGATGCAGTTTTTGGTGCAGGTTTTTGGTGTGGTTTTTAATGCAGTTTTTGGTGCTTTTTTATGCAGGTTTTTGGTGCGGTTTTTGATGCGGTTTTCGATGCAGTTTTTGGTGCAGTTTTGATGCAGTTTTTGGTGCAGTTTTTGGTGCAGGTTTGTGGTGCGGTTTTTGATGCAGTTTTTGGTGCTTTTTTTGATGCAGGTTTTTGGTGCGGTTTTTGATGCAGTTTTTGGTGCAGTTTTGATGCAGTTTTTGGTGCAGTTTTGATGCAGGTTTTGATGCATGATTTGAATGGAAACATGCATGAAAAAACAGATTCAGAGGCCGAATTCATCATTTCACATCTCAGTTTCATACGATTTTTGCCGGATCCGTCGCTGTGCGTGTTTTCGCCGGACAGAAAAAACGTTCCTCTGTATGTGTTATCCGTCAGGCAGAAACAGCTTTTTTGACAGATCCAGCAAAAAAACGGATGAAACGTGTGGCCATCAGGCGCAATCCGGCGCTAATACAACGAGAAAAAACAGATCCGGCGGAAAAAAACGGATCTGGCAGAAAAAAACGGATCCAGCGGTAAAACACGGATCCGGTGGAAAAAAATGGATCCTACAAATGTGCTCGCAGGATGCGTTTTTTACCCATAGACTTATATTAGCGACGGAAGACCACAAGTCACGTCTGTCATGTAATGGATCCGTCGTGTTTTGTCGGACCATCGGCACGAAAAAACGTTCAAGTGAACGTTTTTTTGTCCATCACATCTGCCATTTTCTACCGTGCATGCGCAGCAGAAACTCTGCTCCCTCCTCCCCGCACTTCAGAATGGGCAGCGGATGCATTGAAAAACTGCATCCGCTGCCCACGTCGTGTACAAATTTCACAACGTGCGTCGGTACGTCAGCCTGACGCCTAGCGACAGACCCGTACCGACGTAAGTGTGAAAGAGGCCTTTATGAGCGTTGAATTTTAAAAAAAAAAAAAAAAAAATGGAAAAACGGCGTGGGCTCCCGCGCAATTTTCTGCGCCAGAGGGGGAAAGCCGATGGCCGGGGGCCAATATTTGTAGCCTGCTATGAATATCAGCCCGCAGCTGTCTGCATAGCCTTTACTTACTATTAAAATAGGGGGACCCCCCAAAAAATGACATGGGGTCCCCCTATATTTTATAGCCAGAAAGGCTACGCAGACAGCTGCGGGCTGATATTCATAGCCTAGAGAGGGGCCATGGATATTGCCCCCCCCCCAGCTACAAATACCAGTCCGCAGCCGCCCCGGAAATGGCGCATCTGTAAGATGCGCCAATTCCGGCACTTAGCCCCTCTCTTCCCACTCCCATGTAGCGGTGGGATATGGGGTAATAAGGGGTTAATGTCACCTTGCTATCGTAACGTGACATTAAGCCGGGTTAATAACAGAGAGGCGTCAATAAGACGCCTATCCGTTATTAATCCGATAGTAAGAAAAGGGTTAATAAAACACACACACATTAGGAAAAAGTATTTTAATACTCTTCATTTCACCATACTTACCATACTTCAGCGCCTGCAAAAAAATGTAAAATAATAAACCGTATACTACCTGTCCGCCGTAGTCCAATTAATAACGAGTGTCCCACGACGATCTCCCCTATAGTCTACTATAGTCTACTACTGTCCCATCATTGGCTAATGTGTCAATCACTGTCAGTGTAGCAGGCATAGCCCAATGGGACTTGTAGTCCCATCGGACGATGCCCGCACTGAGACCCCAGCACGCCACACTGAGACCCCCCACGCCGCAGAGACCCCCCCACGTTGCAGAGACCCTCCAGCACGCCGCAGAGACACCCCCATGCTGCAGAGACACCCCCCCTCGCCGCACAGACCCCCCACGCCGCATCGAGCCCCGACACAACGCATAGAGCCTGAGCAGCCCGGATACAGCGCTGCATAGAATTAGATCCCTGGCAGGCCCGTACAGACCCCGCCCGCACACACAGACACTCACAGTGTCCGCCCACGCACCGCCCACACTCTTCCCCCCTCCAGAACAGCATATAGAAGGACAGAAAGGGCTGATTTATGTTCCGATATTTGTGTCCCATTCACTTGTATTGGTATCGGGTATCGGTATCGGCGATATCCGATATTTTTTGGATATTGGCCGATCCAATCCGATACCGATACTTTTGAATATCGGAAGGTATCGCTCAACACTACTCAGGACAAGTATGGCAGCAATAAAAAGGACTGCTGCACACAAAAATGTGGACAAATACACACGATAACTGTGCAGAAAGGAGCAACAGGATTTTTGCTTTTAAAAAAGCAGTTGGTTTGCACAGCAGCGTGCAAACAGCAATGCAGCTATCAGGGAGCCTTATAAGGCAGCCTAATAAGCTACAGAGCTGATGCACAAAAATATAGCCTCCACTCTCCCTGCAAAAAAAAGGTGGTGTTGGACAGTGGAAATCGCTACAGCACAAGCAATTTGGGGGTTAATCTTCCCTCCCTAACTATATCCCTTCTTCTGATGAAGCTGCAGCAAACTCTCCCTATGCTAAGATCGGCAGAAGTAAGATGGCGGTCGGCGTGTACGCCCCTTTATAGTCCCTGTGACGCCGCAGAAAGCAAGCCAATCACTGTCATGCCCTTCTCTAAGATGGTGGGGACCGAGACCTATGTCATCACGCTGCCCACACTCTGCATCCTCCTTCATTGGCTGAAAAATGGCGCTGAAAGCGTCATACGAAATGCAACTTTTGTGCGCAGATCGCCGACCTCAAGGGCGATCCCTCACTTGGATCGGGTCGGGTTTCATGAAACCCGACTTTGCCGAAGGTCTGTGATTTTTGAATTTGTCCGATCCGTTTCGCTCAACCCTAGTCTGGATTGTAACTCTCTACTAATTGGCCTCCCTCTTACCAAACTCTCCCCTCTCCAATCTGTCCTGAATGTTGCTGCCAGGATCATTGTAACAATTATAGTGGTACACTCAGGAATCTCTTGGCTTGAGACAAATAAGGCAACAGAACCAAAGTGCAGTGTAAAGTCTGTATTATTCAAATAAACACAGGTGCAAGGCGTGAGCAAGTTCAAGCACAGCAAACAAGATCATATCAGTAGAAGTGCCTTAGCAGCTCTGCTGCAGGCAAAGTCAGTGTTTATATGCACAAACATGGCTGCAGCATGTGCACAACAGTTCAAGTAAATAACAAACAAGGTCCTTCTTAGGAGTAGTTCATTTGCAGCTCTGCTGCGGGCAAAGTCTTATGGGTGTAGCACCCTCTGTGGTGAAGCAGATAATCAGATATAGTTCATACTAGGTTTGGCAGTCACTAGAAAAGAGTCCAGAAGCAGTGCAGAGCTTCAAGTCCAGAAACAGACAAACTGGCAGCGGATACCAAACTAGATTGGCTGTAGCAGGCAGCGCTTAAGTGTCCTAGCAGGCAGGAGAAGATTGCAGATAGACACAGACAAAAAAAGCTTGCAGCACAGAGACCACTGAGAGCTGAGCAGGTTTGCTGAGGAGGCGGAGCCAGAGTATCTGAAGAGGAAAGCCTCTTGTAGCACAAGCCAGGAATTCTAGCAGAATACACAAGCAAAGAGTTGGATGTGAACCAGGGTTATAAAGACAGGGAAGGCGGATCACATGAGCAGAAGCGAGGCAGCAGATGCCATCTTGGAAAAGGGCGAAAAGTACCACAAATGAAACAGGGAATCCAGAGTCCTGACATTACTCTATCCTTAACAGTGCCCTCAGGACGATCCTGGACTTGGTTTCTCTGGGTATCTTTGATGAAACTGAGCAATCTTCTGTGGGGCACAGATGTTAGCCACGGGTTCCCAGGAGTCCTCCTCAGGTGGATACCCCTGCCATCTTATTAGATACTGAAGTAAATTCCTGCAGATCCTGGAATCGATGATCTCTTCCACCAAATTGTTCCTGCCCGTCTACCAGTACGGGTTATGGAGGGGGCACACTGCATCCCTGAAATTTATTAGGAGAGACAGGTTTCAATAGAGAGACATGAAATACTGGATGTACCTTCATAGTCCTTGGCAGCTTTAGACAGCAGGCCACAGAGCTCACGATACTGCTGATCTTGAAAGGACCAATGAACTTCTGTCCCAGTTTCTGTGAGGGAACGTTCAGTCTCAGATTCTTAGTGGATAACCACACTGAGTCTCCTACCTTAAACATGGGTGCTGGCTTCCAGAATCTATCAGCTGATTTCTTGTAACGTTCCTGGGCTGAGGTTAAAGATTCCTTAAGGACTTCTAGATTCTCCCTCATAGTAGTCAACCTCTCCTCCACTGCCGGAGCTGGAACATCAATCGGAGATCTAGGAAAGATGCTCGGATGATAACCTAGATTAGCGAAGAAAAGAGTTACCATAGTGGAGGCACTCTGAGAATTGTTGTAGGAGAATTCTGCTAAAGGAAGTAGCTCCAACCAATCATCCTGAAGATGGCAGATGTAGCATTGCAGATATTGCTCCAAAGTCTGATTGGTTCGCTCGGTCTGACCATTCGTCTGAGGATGATATGCAGAAGAAAGACGAACATTAATATTAAGTGCAGCACAAAACCCCTCCAGAAACTTGATGTGAATTGTACTCCATGGTCAGAGATAACTTCATCTGGGACCCCATGCAGCCAAACAATATTCTGAATCACTAAGTTCACAGTCTCTTTCGCCATGGGGAGGCCGGCACAAGGAACAAAATGAGCAGCCTTAGTCAGACGATCAACCACCACTAGGATTGTATTCATACCACCAGAGATAGGAAGATCCACAATGAAGTCCATAGAAATTGAGCCCCATGGGCGAGATGGAACTGGTAGTGGTTGAAGTAGACCCGTAGGAGAAGCACGAGGAGTCTTATAATGAGCACATACCTCGCAAGAAAGAACATAGTCGTTAGTGTCCTTCAGGCAAGTTGGCTACCAGAAGAATTGGCTCAAGAATTCTTGTGTCTTCTGTACCCCCCTATGACCAGCCAACTTAGAATCATGTGCCAACTTGAGAACCTGTAAACGTACGGCCTCAGGTATGTAGATACGTCGATCACAGAACCACAAGCCTCCTTTATGGACAAGATTGAGATCCACAGGCGGGTTAGCAAGATATACATCACCATCATAGGCCTCCTTGATCTCCATCCACAGGTCCGGATCATGGATTACTCCGATGAAGTTGGCATCCGATAAAATGGTCTTTGGTGGGGCTCCAGGTACGGAATCCGCAGAATGGATTCAGGACAAAGCATCAGCCTTCCCATTACTTGAACCTGGACTGTACGAAATCACAAAATTAAATTGGTTTAAAAATAAATTCCACCGAGCCTGACATGGAGATAGACATTTAGCAGATCTGAGGAACTCTAAGTTGCAATGATCGGTCAGCACTATGATCTGTTGTGCAGCCCCTTGCAGATGATGCCTCCATTCCTTAAAGGCTGCAATAATGGCTAGAAGTTCCTTATCTCCCACGTCTTAGTTCCTCTCTACAGGGGTAAGCCTACGAGAAAAGAAAGCACAAGGATGTATCAGGGCCTTCTCTCCAGTTCTTTGAGAGAGAATGGCCCCTAATGCCCAATCAGAAGCGTCCACCTCCACGATGAAAGGAATTGCTGGATCTGGATGAATCAAGAGCGGAGCTGAAGTGAAACATGATTTCAGCCGATCAAAGGCTTCCTGAGCCTGTGAAGACCACTTAAAGGATTTCTCCTTCTTAGTCAGAGAAGTGATGGGACGGACAATCTCTGAAAAATTTCGGATAAAACGTCTATAGAAATTTGCAAAGCCGATAAAGCGTTGAACTTCTTTAACATTTTTGGGTGCCGGCCAATCAAGGATTGCTTGAATTTTACCAGATTCCATGTTTATCCCTTGAGGAGAGATGACATACCCCAAGAATTGTATTTCAGAACGATGGAAATCACACTTCTCTGGTTTGATATAAAGATGGTTTTCTTGCAAACGTCTCAAAACCACCTCAACGTGTTTTTGATGTTCCTGTAGAGAATCAGAAAAAATTAAGATGTTGTCCAGATAGATTACAAAAAACTGGTCCAGTAAATCTCTAAAGATATCAATGGCAAGATGTTGAAAGGTTGCAGAGGCATTGCACAGCCCAAAAGGCATCACCAAGTATTCAAAGTGTCCATACCGACATCTGAAAGCAGTCTTCCATTCATCACCAGGACGGATACGTACCAGATTGTATGCCCCGCGAAGATCCAATTTAGAAAATACCTTGGCATGACGGATTCTTTCCAATAGTTCTGGAATCAAAGGCAAAGGATATCTATTCTGGATGGTCACCTTGTTGAGTTCCCGATAGTCAACACAGGGTCTCAGAGTCCCATCCTTCTTCACAAAAAAAAATAGGCGCCCCTGCTGGTGAGGAAGAAGGACGTATAAAGCCCTTGGCCAAATTCTCATCTATATACTCCTTCAAAGCTTGGAGTTCAGGAGCCGCTAATGGATATACATTGCTGAAAGGAATGGCTTCCCCTGGAAGCAGTTCAATAGGACAATCATAAGACCTACAGGTCCTTCTCAAAAAATTAGCATATAGTGTTAAATTTCATTATTTACCATAATGTAATGATTACAATTAAACTTTCATATATTATAGATTCATTATCCACCAACTGAAATTTTTCAGGTCTTTTATTGTTTTAATACTGATGATTTTGGCATACAACTCCTGAAAACCCAAAAAACCTGTCTCAATAAATTAGCATATTTCACCCGTCCAATCAAATAAAAGTGTTTTTTAATAACAAACAAAAAAAACATCAAATAATAATGTTCAGTTATGCACTCAATACTTGGTCGGGAATCCTTTGGCAGAAATGACTGCTTCAATGCGGCGTGGCATGGAGGCAATCAGCCTGTGACACTGCTGCGATGTTATGGAGGCCCAGGATGCTTCAATAGCGGCCTTAAGCTCATCCAGAGTGTTGGGTCTTGCGTCTCTCAACTTTCTCTTCACAATATCCCACAGATTCTCTATGGGGTTCAGGTCAGGAGAGTTGGCAGGCCAATTGAGCACAGTAATACCATGGTCAGTAAACCATTTACCAGTGGTTTTGGCACTGTGAGCAGGTGCCAGGTCGTGCTGAAAAATGAAATCTTCATCTCCATAAAGCATTTCAGCCGATGGAAGCATGAAGTGCTCCAAAATCTCCTGATAGCTAGCTGCATTGACCCTGCCCTTGATGAAACACAGTGGACCAACACCAGCAGCTGACATGGCACCCCACACCATCACTGACTGTGGGTACTTGACACTGGACTTCAGGCATTTTGGCATTTCCTTCTCCCCAGTCTTCCTCCAGACTCTGGCACCTTGATTTCCGAATGACATGCAAAATTTGCTTTCATCAGAAAAAAGTACTTGGGACCACTTAGCAACAGTCCAGTTTATGGTTCAAAAGTGGCTTTACCTGGGGAATGCGGCACCTGTAGCCCATTTCCTGCACACGCCTGTGCACGGTGGCTCTGGATGTTTCCACATCAGACTCAGTCCACTGCTTCCTCAGGTTCCCCAAGGTCTGGAATCGGTCCTTCTCCACAATCTTCCTCAGGGTCCGGTCACCTCTTCTCGTTGTACAGCGTTTTCTGCCACATTGTTTCCTTCCAACAGACTTACCATTGAGGTGCCTTGATACAGCACTCTGGGAACAGCCTATTTGTTGACAAATTTCTTTCTGGGTCTTACCCTCTTGCTTGAGGGTGTCACTGATGGCCTTCTTGACATCTGTCAGGTCGCTAGTCTTACCCATGATGGGGGTTTTGAGTAATGAACCAGGCAGGGAGTTTATAAAAGCCTCAGGTATCTTTTGCATGTGTTAAGAGTTAATTAGTTGATTCAGAAGATTAGGGCAATAGGTAGTTTAGAGAACCTTTTCTTGATATGCTAATTTATTGAGACAGGTTTTTGGGGTTTTCAGGAGTTGTATGCCAAAATCATCAGTATGAAAAACAATAAAAGACCTGACAAATTTCAGTTGGTGGATAATGAATCTATAATATATGAAAGTTTAATTGTAATCATTACATTATGGTAAATAATGAAATTTAACACTATATGCTAATTTTTTGAGAAGGACCTGTATGTGGTGGAAGCTGATCAGCCTTCTTCTTATCACAGATATCTGAGAATTCCTTATACACCGAAGGTAAAGTGAATACGGGTTCTGGAGGTTCCGAATCAAGGAACTTTGGTAGAGTCTCTGTTAATGTTGAATCACTTCTTGTTGGAAATGTAATCTCTCTGGTCTCCCAGTTGATTGTTGGCTTCTGTGAACAGCACCAGGGAATGCCTAGAATCACAGGAAAATGAGAAGAAATTAATAAGAAGGAGAGCGGCTCCTGATGATCTGGCTCCAATACAATGGTAAGAGGTACAGTCTCCTGATCGACAGGCCCAGAGACTAAAGGTGACCCATCCACTGTCTCCATGGCAATTGGGGAAGCTCTATGCAGAATATCTATACCATGTTTCTGGGCAAAAGCGGTGTCCATGAAATTACCCCCTGCACCAGAGTCAATCACGGCTGCACTAGAGATCCACTGTCCAGAGCATAAAACTTTTATAGAAAGTGAGCAGTGAGAACTCCTCTCCTTCTGCTCAGTAGAAGTAGTTATTGAGAGTGCATGGAAAACAGCATTCACTGGTAGACTAAATTCAGAGACATCTGACTCAGCATCACAGTTATCATATTCCCCTACACCTTTTTAGGCCGCTTGGGACAATTGATCAGGAAGTGGTCAGATTGGCCGCAATAGAAGCATAGACTCTCACGGAAGTGGTGTTCCCGGCATTCATTACTCTCACGCTTCTGCACTGAGTCTATTTGCATTGGCACCACCTCAGACTCCCGAGTGGCTTTACCTGCAGGTTCCTTGGGAGAAAGGGAATAGTTAGACATGCGATTAAATACTGCCATTTTCTCCTGTCTCCGCTCAGTAAGGCGAATATCAATGCGTACACAATGTTGGATAAATGTTTCTAGTTCTTATGGTGACTCAGAACGAACTAGCTCATCCTTTATAACACTAGACAGACCTCTCTTGAAAATAGGCAACTGTGCAAAACAATCCCAATTAGTATCAACTGCTAACCTTCTAAAATCAGTGGCATATTCAATTACTGAACATTTACCCTGGCGTAAAGACAGTAAGGCGGTCTCAGCTGAGGCATGACGGTTAGGATCATCGAACCTTAAGGCCATAGCAAGAAAAAGTCTTCCAAAACATTTAGATGTGGGTCACGAGACTCGATCATTGGATTCGTCCAGGCGAGTGCTCGTGATGTCAATAACATAATTATACACAACACCTTAGAATGATCAGTGGGAAAGCGGTCAGCATGCACATCAAAATACAACATACATTGGTTTACAAAGCCACAAAATTTGTCACGATCGCCATTGTATCTAAATGGTGGCAGCTTAGGAAGACTGGCTGCCTGCGGTTGCCCTGGGGGTGAGACCGCCTGAGTGGCTATCTGAGCACTTAAGTCCTGAAAGGCCTGTCCATACTGAGACTCGATGCTCTTAAATTTATTTTCATGGGCATCCATGCGAGTACTCAAATCCTGCAGTCTGTCCAAACACCTGCTGATTACGTTCCAAGCCTCCCACCTTAGGGTACCGTCTCACAGTGGCACTTTGGTCGCTACGACGGCACGATCCGTGACGTTCCAACGATATACTTACGATCTCGCTGTGTCTGACACGCTACTGCGATCAGGGACCCCGCTGAGAATCATACGTCATAGCAGATCGTTTGAAACTTTATTTCGTCATCAGATCACCCGCTGTCATCGCTGGATCGTCGTGTGTGACGCTGATCCAGCGATGTGTTCACTTGTAACCAGGGTAAATATCGGGTTACTAAGCGCAGGGCCATGCTTAGTAACCCGATATTTACCCTGGTTACCATTGTAAAAGTTAAAAAAAAAAACACTACATACTCACCTTCTGATGTCTGTCACGTCCCCCGGCGTCCACAGGGTTACGTGCTGCTGCTGAGAACTTCCTGCACTGACTGTGTCAGTGCCAGCCATAAAGCAGAGCACAGCGGTGATGTCACCGCTGTGCTCGGCTTTATTGCCGGAGCTGACACATTCAGTGCAGGAAGCTCTCGGCAGCAGCGCGTAACCCTGTGGACGCCGGGGGACATGACAGACATCAGAAGGTGAGTATGTAGTGTATTTTTTTTTTTACTTTTACAATGGTAACCAGGGTAAATATCGGGTTACTAAGCGCGGCCCTGCACTTAGTAACCCGATGTTTACCCTGGTTACCCGGGTGCTGCAGGGGGACTTCGGCATCGTTGAAGACAGTTTCAGCAATGCCGAAGTCGTTCCCCTGATAGTTGGTCGCTGGAGAGAGCTGTCTGTGTGACAGCTCCCCAGCGACCACACAACGACTTACCAACGATCACGGCCAGGTCGTATCACTGGTCGTGATCGTTGGTAAGTCTTTTAGTGTAACGGTACCCTTACTCTGTAGAGTGCCCATCTCCTTTTGCAGAGATCTAATCATTCAGAACAATTGTTCCAACTTAGGCTCAGTAGCCATTGTCTCAGCAGATTCCTTATTTGGCTTGTGTATCCTGTAACAATTATAGTGGTACACTCAGGAATCTCTTGGCTTGAGACAAATAAGGCAACAGAACCAAAGTGCAGTGTAAAGTCTGTATTATTCAAATAAACACAGGTGCAAGGCGTGAGCAAGTTCAAACACAGCAAACAAGATCATATCAGGAGAAGTGCCTTAGCAGCTCTGCTGCAGGCAAAGTCAGTGTTTATATGCACAAGCTTGGCTGCAGCATGTGCACAACAGTTCAAGTAAATAGCAAACAAGGTCCTTCTTAGGAGTAGTTCATTTGCAGCTCTGCTGCGGGCAAAGTCTTATGGGTGTAGCACCCTCTGTGGTGAAGCAGATAATCAGACACAGTTCATACTAGGTTTGGCAGTCACCAGAAAAGAGTCCAGAAGCAGTGCAGAGCTTCGAGTCCAGAAACAGACAAACTGGCAGCGGATACCAAACTAGATTGGCTTTAGCAGGCAGAGCTTACGTGTCCTAGCAGGCAGGAGAAGATTGCAGATAGACACAGACAAAAACAGCTTGCAGCACAGAGACCACTGAGAGCTGAGCAGGTTTGGTGAGGAGGCGGAGCCAGAGTATCTGAAGAGGAAAGTCTCTTGCAGCACAAGCTAGGAATTCTAGCAGAATACACAAGCAAAGAGTTGGATGTGAACCAGGGTTATAAAGACAGGGTAGGCGGATCACATGAGCAGAAGCGAGGCAGCAGACGCCATCTTGGAAAAGGGCGAAAAGTACCACAAATGAAACAGGGAATCCAGAGACCTGACAATCATATTCCTCACCAACCGTTACACCGATGCCTCTACCTTGTGCCATTCATTACACTGGCTACCCATCCACTCCAGAATCCAGTACAAAACTATTACCCTCATCCACAAAGCACTCCATGGCTCAGCACCACCCTACATCTCCTTTCTGGTCTCAGTCTACCATCCTACCCATGCCCTCATCTCTGCTAATGACCTGAGGTTAGCATCTTCAATTATCAGAACCTCCCACTCCCGTCTCCAAGACTTTACATGTGCTGCACTGATTCTTTGGAATGCACTACCCAGGTTATTACGATTAACCCCAATCCCCACAGTTTTAAGCATGCCCTAATAACTCATTTGTTCAGATTGGCCTACCGCCTCAATGCATTAACCTAACTATCCCTGTGTGGCCCATTCAAAAAGAAAAAAAACTTCAACTATAATCAGGTTCCTCGCATCATGTTCTCATACACTGTCTACAGTTAATAGCCTCTGTGTTTGTACGGCTACATACTTAGGCAGCTAACTGGTTCATGCAGCTTTACATGAACACTCGAGCCTTACACTGTGGCTGGTCTGAATAACTAAAGCAATAGTATCCACCTCTCGTGTCTCCCCCTTTTCCTCTTAGTTTGTAAGCTTGCGAGCAGGGCCCTCATTCCTCTTGGTATCTATTTTGAACTGTGATTTCCGTTATGCTGTAATGTCTATTGTCTGTACAAGTCCCCTCTATAATTTGTAAAGCGCTGCGGAATATGTTGGCGCTATATAAATACAATTATTATTATTATTCTTATTATTATTATATTATTACTTTTTAAAAAAATTCATGTAAGAATATGCAGCGCCCCAGAGTCCTGGTCGTTGCAGTACTGTTGCTCCGCCACTAAGGGGAGTGATGGTACGTCTGATGGCACTTAAGGAGTTCACCTTGCAGGTATCACAGACACACATTACACTTCACACTCCGGCCACCAGGGGGAGCAAAAGGTCCTATTTACTGGACCACTCCTCACACATGGGTAAAACTGGGGGTTGGATAGGAAGTTAGGAAGAAAGTAGCTGGGAAGAGCTCGAGAGAGGACCTGTCAGGGGTGGGATCCTGACAGAGGCCTAGAAAGGGGCAGATCATTATGGAGTCGTGCCTGTGCCTTATAGCGGCAGGCTCCTAAGAAAGGACACGAAGCGAAGCATATTGTGGAGAAGTGAGAAACGGGATCACAGCACAAAGGAGATAGAACCAGAAGGAGTTGTGCCCTAAGATCGTAGCAAACTCCTTCTGAGGTGCGTAGCCGGCGGCCGGAACGCCGAGAAAGTAAGAGACTCCACTCATTACTTTGAACTACGGCCGGGCAGTTAACTACAGGTTGGCTGTCTCACCTATACACCTAACGCAGACAACGGAGGCAATCGTGGGAGAGGGGCATCTCTAGGGTCCCTATAAAATAACTCCAGGCCTACCCCGTCATACGGGTGCGTCCTAGCCATATCATCTGGGGGACGGAGAGAGAAGGAACATCAGACACAGACACAACAGTTGTGAGGACTATCCCGTGGTGCTCAGCAGGGAGGTACTACAGCACACAGGCGCTGGTAGGAAGGACACTGATTTCCACCTGTAAAGGGAACTCTGGATGTGCCTTCGGACCGGCCGGTCTCAGCCAGCCCTGTTAGCAGTGCTCTGGATTGTGGATCCCGAAGCCTTCAGTAAAGAGGTAAAGAGACTGCAACCCTGTGTCCTCGTTATTCATCGCACCTTGCACCACGCACCATCATCATACCTTTCATTGGACGCCCCTTAGCAGGGTTACGGACCGCGTCTAGCCACCGTGACCACCCCAGGACCGAGACAGAGAGGCCCGTTACCGAGTACCCCACGGCCCTGCGTCTGGGGGTGATCCAACTATATCTATTTCCATTCATAAATACTCAATTTTTAAACTGAGAAATTCCTTAAAATGTCAGTCATTAGGCGCCATACTGGAGAGTGCCACGTTTCTTTGGCATCCTCAGATAACAGATAATTTTTTAAAGGGAACCTGTCACCCCCAAAATCAACGGTGAGCTAAGCCCACCGGCATCAGGGGCTTATCTACAGCATTCTTGAAAGCTGTAGATAAGCCCCCGATGTATCCTTAAAGATGAGAAAAAAAGGTTAGATTATACTGACCTGGGCTGGCAATCCGATCCGATGGGCGTCGCGGTCCGGGGCCTCCTATCTTCATAGGATGACGTCCTCTTCTTGTCTTCACACTGCGGCTCCGGCACAGGCGTACTTTGTCTGCCCTGTTGAGGGCAGAGCAAAGTACTGCAGTGCGCAGGTGTCGGGAAAGGTCAGAGAGGCCCGGCGCCTGCGCACTGCAGTATTTTGCTCTGCCCTCAACAGGGCAGACATAGTATGCCTGTGCCAGAGTCGCAGCGTGAAGACCAGAGGAGGACTTCATCTAATGAAGATAGGAGGTGCCGGACCAGATCGCGACACCCATCAGACCGGACCAGCAGCGGGACCGCCCCTGAGTATAATCTAAACTCTTTTTCTCATCTTTTAGGAAACATCGAGGGCTTATCTACTGCATTCCAGAATGCTATAGATAAGCCCCTGATGCAGGTGGCCTTACTTCACCCTCGATTTTGGGTGTGACAGGTTCCCTTTAAATTAGTTCTAGGTATGAAGTGGATGGAGTGGCGGAGCCTCTTTTTTATGAGATTACCCACTTTCATGAAAAGAATTGGACATACGAGAGATCAGTCAAGCTTCTCATGCATCTGGAGGCCTTCTGACTTCATATGTTGGGAACAAGAGGGACTGGACATAATTAATTTAAACATGGACAAATGTTTCTTTTCATGGAAAATACATTCCAGGCAGAGGCAGTTTGCAGCAGTTTGGCTCCCTCTCTCAAGGTAACATGCGCACTTGGGAAAGTGGTGGAGTGGGAAGAAATAGTTGGCAGTCAGTCAAGTCTGGGGCTGGTCTGCACAGGAGATTGTAAATTTCACTGTATACCTTAATACTGTATTGCAGCAAAAAATGTATTAGAAATTAAACAATCACAGGTTTAAATTCCCTGGGCACATTCAATGAAATATTTAACAGTAATAAAAGGTAAAAAAGTACAAAAAAAACTAAAAGTTAAAATAATCCCTTTTCCAAAACCCAAAATTAAAAAATAAGCCCCAATTCACCAAAATCAGAATTGTTCACACCGGTCTTGGCCATTTGGGTAAGTTGACATGCAAAAGTGTGGTAATTACAGAAAGCATAAACTGTTGTTAAAAATGATGTATACATGTAAAGCCACTAACAATATTTCCTAATTCATCATATCACCACCAGATTGTAAGATTGGAGCAAAACTCATCCATGAATTTCTGCAAGCAAATGAAGTTTTATCAAGCTTAGGCTTTATGTGACCTCATTTCATATTTTTAGCTGTCAAAAGTGGAACCCAGCGTATTTTTTTAAATGAAATAGCACTGTTGTAATATAGGGCAACATTACTCCTCAAAGAACAGGGGCATGGCATGTGGCTTCAGCAACATGTGTCAGAATGGGGCTCCTGCTACATTCATCCTGAAAATATTTCATCTGGTTGAACCTACATACTGGAGAACATGTGAGCATAGCACTTAAAGAGCAGGAGAACCAAATTGATAGTGATGGAGTTGGATGACTCATAGCAGAAAGACCAGCAGAGGCAAGCATGGAGGAGGAAAGAGGCTAAGGGTACCGTCACACATTGAAATTTTCATCGCTGCGACGGCACGATTCGTGACGTCGCAGCGTCGTATGATCATCGCTCCAGCGTCGTAGACTGCGGTCACACGTTGCAATCACGGCGCTGGAGCGATGCCGAAGTCCCCGGGTAACCAGGGTAACCATCGGGTAACTAAGCGCAGGGCCGCGCTTAGTAACCCGATGTTTACCCTGGTTACCAGCGTAAACGTAAAAAAACAAACAGTACATACTCACCCGTCGGTGTCCTTCAGGTCCCTTGCCGTCTGCTTCCTGCTCTGAGTGCAGCCGTACAGTGAGAGCAGAGCGCAGCTGTCGTTGTGTGTGACAGCGATCCAGCGATGTCAGCGGGTGATCAAGCGACGAAAGAAAGTTCCAAACGATCTGCTACGACGTACGATTCTCAGCAGGGTGTCTGATCGCAGTAGCGTGTCAGACACAGCGATATCGTAACGATATCGCTAGAACGTCACGAATCGTAACGTCGTAGCGATGGAAATTTCAATGTGTGACGGTACCCTTAGGGACATCAGTAAGGATGTGGCAGTAAGATTGGAAGGAACAGTTTGTTCAATGGCCATATACATAGAGCACACTTCAGCAAAGCACACTCCTGGATCCCCCAAGACTATTGGAATATTCTCTAAGCAGGTCCCACTTCATGGTGCTAAGTCAGAGGAGGATGAGCTGTCTTGAGAGTAGAGGGTCATGAAGCTCTAGTATGATGAGCTTTGCATATCCTTTAATTACCTGGGATGATATTTCAGGTCCTGATTATTTTTATAGGTCAGAAGAGCATGTACTGAACTCCATCTTCCCGTAATCTAAAGCGCATGAGCCCATGTGTTTTACTCTCTAGCTGTGACTTTTGCAAAATTCAGGGATAAGCTTTTAACTTATGAAGGGACATGTATAAAAATCCCAAGTAACAGTATATTAAACCCGTGTAAATTGTAATTCATCAATTTACATAACAATTAAAACATCAAGATAAAAACAAATGATAATAATAATCTCTTTATTTATATAGCGCCAACATATTCTGCAGCACTTTACAAACATTATCATTGCTGTCCCAGATAGGGCTCACAATCTAAATTCCCTATCAGTATGTCTTTGGAATGTGAGAGGAACTTGGAGGAAACCCATGCACACGGGGAGAACATACAAATAAATTCCTTGCAGATGTTGTTCTTGGTGGGATTGTAATCCAGAGCTGCAATACTAACAACTGAGCCACCGTGCTGCCCTTACATGATGGCATACAAATCACAGGGTACAACCATACAAAGAACAAGCTGTTAGGGGTCAAGTTGCCGCCGCTCCACAGGGGGAATCTCGACCCCTGTCTGCTGCAGTCTCCCATTCTATATCAGCCACAGTGGAGCCTGCTCAGCAGAGATGTTGGTCCCACTGTCTTGCTCATCCTGATACTGTGCAAAGGGTTACTGCTGCCTTTCCAGGCCCTGCTTTTGTAGCCAGCACTGGTCAGCGGCGAGCAGGCTTTTCTGGGACTAAGTCCTGCTTTGCACACACTGAGCATGCCCACGGAAGGATCTCTCATTGGAGGTCGGGGGTCACACGCTCAGGTCCTGTAGCAGCTCCAATTGGACCATTAGGAAGGTCCTTGTCTGCTGCAGCTGTAAAAGGTTCGCATGACCGCATGGCCATGCGCTAGTATCAACCTATGTCATGAGCTTTGCTACTTTGTGGTCATGTCTGCATGTGGTCAGGGTTGGCTGAAATAAGCCCCTTGAATACCGGCATCTCCGGTGAGGAGTTTTGTGTGTATGGATTCAGGGCCTGGCTGAAATAAGCCACTAGAATACTGGCACCTCGGTGAGGAGTTGTTCGTGTGCTATGCTGACTGCATGACCACTGTTTGCTTTTGCTCAGTTAGGTAGCTGTGATACTCTGTGAGGTTAACAGGGCACAGCGTTTCATATCTATGCGATTCTATGAAGTAACAGAGTTCGCTTATACCGCCATATAGAAGATCGACTCTCCACTCTACTCTCAAGATCGCATCTCACCACCTGTGCACTTGACCCGATCCCTTCCCACTTCATCCCAAACCTCACCACAGTCTTCATCGCAACCCTAACCCATCTCTTCAACCTATCACTAACAACTGCTGTTTTCCCCTCAAGCTTTAAATATGCCTCAATCACACCTATCCTTAAAAAGCCCTCTCTTGACCCATCCTTTGTATTGAGCTATAGCCCTATATCGCTTCTCCCCTATGCCTCAAAACTACTGGAACAACACGTTCATCTTGAACTGTCCTCCAATCTATCTTCCTGCTCCCTCTTTGACCACTTACAATCAGGCTTTCTGTCACGCCATTTCACTGAAACTGCCCTAACTAAGGTCACCAATGACCTATTAACTGTCAAGAGCAAGCGACACTACTCTGTCCTTCTCCTCCTGGACCTGTCCTCTGCCTGACACCACAGACTTGGCCCTATCCTGGATCTTGTCATACCTAACTGACCGGACATTCAGCATCTTTCACTCACACACAATCTCCTCACCTCGCCACCTATCTGTCAGAGTCCCGCAAGACTCAGTTCTAGGGCCCCTGCTCTTCTCCGTTTACACTTTTGGCCTGGGACAGCTCATAGAATCTCATGGCTTTCAGTATCATCTCTATGCTGATGATACACAGATCTACATCTCTGGACCAGATATCACCACCCTACTAACCAGAATCCCTCAATGTCTACCCGCTATTTCATCCTTCTTCTCTGCTAGATTTCTAAACTTAACATGGACAAAACAGAATTCATCGTCTTTCCCCCATCTCATGTGACCCCCCAATGAACCTATCCATTACAGTAAACGGCTGCCAACTCTCCCCAGTCCCACAAGCTCGCTGTCTCGGGGTAATCTTTGACACTGATCTCTCCTTCAAACCGCATATCCAAGCCCTGTCCACTTCCTGCCGCCTTCAACTCAAAAATATTTCATGGATCCGTACATTCCTAAACCAAGAATCTGCAAAAACCCTAGTCCATACCCTCATCATCTCCCTCCTCGACTACTGTAAACTCCTGCTCTGTGGCCTCCCCTCTAACACTCTCACACCCCTCCAATCTATTCTAAACTCAGCTGCCCGACTAATCCACCTGTCCCCCCGCTATTCCCTGGCCTCTCTCCTCTGTCAACCCCTTCACTGGCTCCCCATTACCCAGAGACTCCAGTACAAAAGCCTAACCATGACATACAAAGCCATCCACAACCTGTGTCCTCCATGCATCTGTGACCTCCTCTCCCGGTACTTTCCTGCATGCAACCTTCGATCCTCACAAGATTTCCTTCTCTACTCCCCTCTTATCTCCTCTTCCCACAATCGCATACAAGATTTCTCTCGCGCATCACCCCTACTCTGGAACTCTCTACCGCAACATATCAGACTCTCACCTACCATCGAAACCTTCAAAAAGAACCTGAAACCTACCTCTTCCGGCAAGCCTACAACCTGCAGTAACCACCGATCGACCAAACCACTGCACAACCAGCTCTATCCTCACCTACTGTATCCTCACCTATCCCTTGTAGATTGTGAGCGCTCGCGGGCAGGGTCCTCACTCCTCCTGTACCAATTGTGACTTGTATTGTTCAAGATTATTGTACTTGTTTTTATTATGTATACTGCTCCTCACATGTAAAGCCCCATGGAATAAATGGCACTATAATAACAAATAATAATAGTAATAATATAGCGTCGCCAATTCTAGCAGCAGGTTACTCTCCTGCACGGTGGACCCCGGGTTGCGAACACACCTATTACGACTTATATACTTACTTGGTGCGTTCCGCCAACCCTAACACAAGCTAGTTGGCATAACGTAAACTCATGTCTACTGAAGCTGAATAAACGATATATAACACAGTGGCTATATCTAATATGTTAAATGCTAATAATGCATGGATGTATGAAATCTATATAAACACTTACATGTAATGTCACTGTTTGTGTGGAGTCACTGCTGACCCAATGCGCGTTTCACCCTTTCTTCATCACACCCACTGTTGTGCTTTGTATACCAGCGCCTGTTTTTATCTTGATATTTTAATTGTTATGTAAATTGATGAATAAAAAATTGTATGGGTTTAATGTACTCTTGCTTGGGATTTTTATATATCTCCTTTTATAAGTAGAATTGTGTAATTTGAGTTTGACCGTTGTAAAGTTTTGTGACTCTATATGAGATTTGCATTCTGTGGCTAACTTCATAATTGGTGTCTGTCAAAGCACATGGCGGTTGGAGCAATGGCACCTTCATGGGTATCAGTTACCGTATTTTTCGGACTATAAGACGCACCGGACAATAAGGCGCACCCAGGTTTTAGAGGTGGAAAATAGGGAAACATTTTTTTTATTTGAAGCAAAAAAATGTGGTAAAATATTTAATAACATAAATAACATACTATTATATGTGGTGTTATTACATATAATAGTATGTTATTATGTTGGAAGCTGCAGGACCAGTGTGGTGTCTGTGAAGTACTATATGAAGATGCTGGAGGGTGAGTATAAGAATGGGGGCACAGGGCTGATATTGAAAGCACCACTCCAGCACTGCAAAATAGCACTGGAGTGCTGCTTTAAAATCCCATGGGAGAACTATAACTCCCAGCATGTCCTGCAGATCCTATGACATGCTTGGAGTTATAGTTCACCACAGGAGTGGCAGAGTGCTTTACTGTGTTTTGTAAAGACTAAACTCTTAATTGTGGTAGCCTGCCAGCCTGTGGTGAGGTAAAAGCATCCCATGACTGCACACACAGAGCCCTCCCTCTTGTTGCCTCTCCACAGCACAGATTTTGAGGAATCCTGCAGATTCTAGTGGAGAGCCTGAAGGACCTGTGATGATGTCAAGAAGAGGGAGGGCTCTGAGATGCCATGTGATGCTCCAGCCCGCCCACTCCTGACATCACACAGGTCCTGTTTGTGCACAGCACTCGGCATCCAGGCATGGCAGGCAGGTATACAGCGATCTCCTCTCCGCTCTGTCCCCTGCTGCTGCTGCTGCCTCCTCCCCAGGACACACAGATCTCCCTAGCTGCTGCAGGAATCAGCGCTGAGGAAGCCATGCGTGTCCCTGCTTAAGTGCAGTATTCATTTGCTGCTCCCGGCTCACCGCTCAGCTGATCAGTGGGCGGGCAGCCGCTAATGAATATTCACTGCACTTAATCATCGGGACCACATGGTTTTCCCAGCGCTGATTCCGGGCAGCGGGGACATCCTGAAGTGGGATAACAGTGCGATCCCACTCACTGCTGCCCCCCTCCCCACATGCTACATCGTACCATAAGACGCACCCACACTTTCCTCCCAAATTTGGAGGAAAAAAAGTGCGTCTTATGTTCGGAAAAATGCGGTAGTCCAAATACAGACTTGAGCCCAAGCTCTTACTTTATGAGGGAAGCTTTACAAGTTTTGATGTTTTTTTATTTAGGGAAAGCAGGAAGGGATGGGAAGGTATGTGACCCCATATTGACCCCTTTTGTGATGTTGAAGGCTGATTTGTTGGGCTACATTGTTCCTTACCATACAATGGGTACGGAAAGTATTCATACCCCTTTACATTTTTGTTTCATTGCAGCCATTTGGTAAATTCAAAAAAGTTAATTTTCTTTTCATTAATGTACACTCTGCACCCCATCTTGACTGAAAAGAAACAGAAATGGAGTGATTAAATGCAAATTTATTAAAAAAGAAAAAGTGAAATACCACATGGTCATAAGTATTTAGAGTCCCTTTGCTCAGTGTTGAGTAGAAACATCCTTTTGAGCTAGTACAACAATGAGTCTTCTTGGGAATGATGCATCAAGTTATCAAGTTTTTCACACCTAGATTTGGGGATCCTCTGCCATTCTTCCTTGCAGATCGTCTCCAGTTCCATCAGGTTGGAGGGTGAACGTTAAAGGACAGCCATTTTCAGGTCTCTCCAGAGATGCTCAATTGGGTTTAGGTCAGGGCTCTGGCTGGGCCAGTCAAGAATGGTCACAGAGTTGTTCTGAAGCCACTCATTTGTTATTTTAGCTGAGTGCTTAGGGTCATTGTCTTGTTGGAAGGTGGACCTTTGACCAAATCGGAGGTCCACAGCACTCTGGAAGAGGTTTTCATCCAGGATATCGCTGTACTTGGCCGCATTCATGATTCCTTCAATGACAAAAAGTCATCCTGTCCCTGCAGCTGAAAACCACCCCCATAGCATGATGCTGCCACCACCATGTTTCACTGTTGGGATTGTATTGGGCAGGTGTCTGGTTCTCTCAACACATACCACTTAGAATTAGCACCAAAAAGGTCTATCTTCGTCTCATCAGACCAGATAATCTTATTTCTCATAGTCTGGAAGTCTTTCATGTGTTTTTTTTTTGCAACCACTATGCGGGCTTTCATATGAGGAGAGGCTTCTGTTGGGCCACTCTGACATAAAGGCCTGACTGGTGGAGGGCTTCAGTGATAGTTGACTTTGTGGAACTTTCTTCCATCTCTCTACTGCATCTCTGGAGCTCAGCCACAGTGATCTTGGGGTTATTCTTTACCTCTCTCACCAAGGCTCTTCTCCCACGATTGCTCAGTTTGGCTGGACGGCCAGGTCTAGGAAGGCTTCTGGTGGTCCCAAACTTCTTCCATTTAAGGATTATGGAGGCCACTGTGCTCTTAGGAACCTTGAGTACTGCAGAAATTATGTTGTATCCTTGGCCAGATCTGTGCCTTGCCACAATTCTGTCTAGGACCTACTTGTCCAGTTCCTTTGAACTCCTGATTAGTGTTGAGCGATACCGTCCGATACTTGAAAGTATCGGTATCGGATAGTATCGGCCGATACCCAAAAAGTATCGGATATCGCCGATACCGATACCCGATACCAATACAAGTCAATGGGACACCAAGTATCGGAAGGTATCCTGATGGTTCCCAGAGTCTGAAGGAGAGGAAACTCTCCTTCAGGCCCTGGGATCCATATTACTGTGTAAAATAAAGAATTAAAATAAAAAATATTGATATACTCACCTCTCCGGAGGCCCCTGGACATCACCGCTGGTAACCGGCAGCCTTCTTTGCTTAAAATGAGCGCGTTTAGGGCCTTCCATGACGTCACGGCTTCTGACTGGTCGCGTGCCGCTCATGTGACCGCCACGCGACCAATCACAAGCCGCGACGTCATTCTCAGGTCCTAAATTCCTAGAATGAGGAGTTTAGGGCCTGAGAATGACGTCACGGCTTGTGATTGGTCGCATGGCGGTCACATGAGCGGCACGCGACCAATCAGAAGCCGTGACATCATGGAAGGCCCTAAACGCGCTCATTTTAAGCAAAGAAGGCTGCCGGTTACCAGCGGTGATATCCAGGGGCCTCCGGAGACGTGAGTATATCAATATTTTTTATTTTAATTCTTTATTTTAAACAGTAATATGGATCCGATACCGATTCCCGATACCACAAAAGTATCGGATCTCGGAATCGGATTTCCAATACCGCAAGTATCGGCCGATACCCGATACTTGCGATATCGGAATGCTCAACACTACTCCTGATGTTCATTTTGGAAACCCAAAAGATAAGCAGATTTTCACATACAGCACCAACAAGTTTTTGATGGTCACTAAAGATGCTATTTGCCCATTTTGGGGTTTGCTAAGCACAATTGATCATTTTGGCCATGTCTACAAACCACCAGGTCTAGTGTTCCAGAGTGCTCCAAGAATTAACCATTAAGCAGATGTTCTCAATCATTCACATTGATCATCAAATTATAGACGATAAGTGTTTTTTTTGCTTCCTTACATCCTGGGGATTAAGATCTTGCATTTTTAAATGTCACCCACAGTTAGTTTTTTTTCATTCTCTTACAAGTAAATCTAAACACTGTTTAGAAGATTCTCAGATTCAGTAAAGTGCAAATTTCAGATGAGACACACACAGAGCCATAGTATTAGGCAACCATTAGTGTGTCTAGAAAAAAATGCCTAGCTTGGTGGCTTCAAGGGATTTCCAGTAGTGTGACTGCCTGTTACTGTGTCAGGAAAGATTGATGGTTACTCTGTGAATGGCTCTCCTTCATGCAGAAATAGCAGTCTTCTGCCTAATGCTCGGCATTGATGGTTACTTCTCCACTGAAGAGATGCTTTATCAGTTGACTTTTTTCATGCGGCAGGCAGCTGTCTGACAATATCTATGTTTCCTAAGAGGAAAAGCAGTTAGTGTATGATAAAAATGTAAAGACATCAATATATATGAGAATTGCCCTGTCACTGAACATACCTGGGGACTAGAGAGGTTTGATGTTCTACATATGATAAGTAAGGCCACAGGAATGATGGTTTAAAAGGGAATGAAAGAGGGAAATTACAGTAGGTTTAACAAACCCATATGGTGACTTCAGATTAGTGCTGATGTACCTGCTTGATGGCTACATCTATGCAAAAGCATTAATCAACATAACCATGGCAAATAATATATGGCAGAAAGATATAAATACTCTGAGTCTGGAAAAAAAATGAACAAGTTAGATTCAAGAAAATAATTTGTACTGTTTTGTACTTGGGTGAAATGTAATTGCAGCGCCCCAGAGTCCTGGTCGTTGCAGTACTGTGGCTCCGCCGCTAAGGGGGGCTATGGTACGTCCGATGGCACTGAAGGAGTTCATCTGACCAGGTATCACATACACCAATACATTTAACAGTCGGGCCTCCAGGGGGAGCTAAGGGTGCTATTTATTAGGCCACTCCTCACCACTGTGGGTAAACTGGGGGTCAGGCAGGAAGTTAGTCAGAAAGCTGACTGGGTTGGAACCAGGCAACACCTTGTGGCAGGGGGTGTTGTGGGGGAAGATTCGGTAGGGTCCCTGTCAGGTTTGGGACCATGACAGAGGCCTGGCAACAAGGAAGAACGTCACGGGACCGTGCCTGCTCAGCATAGCGGCGGTGCCCTAAGAAAGGATTAGAAGCGAGATATATTGTGCTGAGTGAGAAACGAGATCAAAGCAAGAGGAGAAATAACAGTAGGAGTCGTGCTGTAAGACCGAGGCAACATCCTACTGAGGCGCACAACCGGCGGCCGGAACGCCGAGGAAGTATTTATATATCTAGCTCCAAGCAATACTTCAAACCAACGGCAGGACAGTCAGTCTCAGGGGGGCTGTCTCACATACATCACCTATGAAGACATGGGGGGCGCACTAGGAGAGGGGCGACTCTAGGGTCCCGGAAGAGCTCCGAGCCTACTCGTCATACGGGTGCCGTCCTAACCAGAACATCAGGGAGGGACGGAGGAGAAGAACATCATCCGAACGAGTTGTGAGGGAACATCAGAAACAGACACAACAGTTGTGGGGTACTATCCCGTAAGCACAGCAGGGGAGGACCACAACACATAGCGCTAGCAGGAAGGCACAGATTTCCACCTGCACAGAGAACTCTGGAGGTGCCATCGGACCGGCCGAACTTGCGCAGCCTGGTGAACCGTATTCCGGACTGAGGACGCAGAGACCTTCAGTAAAGAGGTAAAGAGACTGCAACCTGGTGTCCTCGTTATTTACTGCGACCGGCACTACACCGCACCACTACCACCATCTACATCTATTATTTACTGTACGCCCCACAGCAGGGTCACGGACCGGGCCTAGCCACCGTGACAACCCCAGAGCAGAGACTCAGAGGCCCGGTACCGGGTACCCCTCGGCCCTGCGGCAGTGGGGGCGCTGCATAATCTCCAGTGATGAACGAGTGTACTCGACACTGGTCGTTACTCGAGCATTAGGGTACTCGGGCACGCTCGTTACTAAGCCGAGTATCAGGGGTGCTCAAGTGCAAAGCTTGAGTCCCTGTCCTGCATGTTTTGCAGCTGTTAGACAGTCAATCAACATGCGGTGATTGCCTGCCATACACATTAATGCCATAGCCATGTTGGTTATTGGCATTACTGTGATTGGCCGGCCGCATTGTGTCATCAGTAGAGATAAGCGGTGTTCGAGTCGAACTGTTCATGAATTTCAAATTCGAGCTGTTTTGGGCGGTGTTTGAGTCGTTCGACAAACAAGAACAATTTGCTTAAAATTCGGCTGTTCGAGTTTCTGTTCGATAACTGTTTGCACATTAAAACTGTTTATCATTGTTAGTGGACTGTTTCAGTGTATAGTGGGCGGGGGATAGATCTGTGCTGAAATAACGCCGATCTCCTTTTTTTTTTTTCCCGCATTTACAGAGGGGCGGTGCAGTCTCTCAGCCTATCAGCAGTGCATTCACACACAGCAATGTGCATGTGATGCACACAAGCAAGGGCATGTGCCATTGGCTGTGTATGTCACATGTCCTTGCCCTATAAGAACGAGCCATTTGCCCCATTGCCACCATTTCCTCACTGCTGCAGCTTAGTGTTAGACGGTAACGCTGCTGCTGTGGGCGCTATACAGACTAAGAGTGTTTTTTTGGAGTGAATTGTCAGAGAGATAGGTTTAGGGAGTCGGGAGGAGTCGGGACTAGTTGTAATATCAGCTTTTTTCAGGGTAGGTTACAGCACTTCATAGCACTGTTTGCCAGGCAGGTCTGAGCCAGTGCTGTGCAAGTGTTTATCACAGCATTTGGTGTAATCTAGCTCAGCCAATCCTTTTGGGCTAGTAGCATTGTCTGATAGTCATCTGAGTAGCCCGCCTGTGAAGTTAGCTACACCGCCTGTGTAACTCAATTTTTACTGCATCTAAGGCCTCTTTCACACGTCAGTGTCTCCGGTACGTGTAGTGACAGTTTTCTCACGTACCGGAGACACTGACACACGTAGACCCATTCAAATGAATGGGTCTATGCACATATGCGTGTTATCACACGGACCGTATGTCCGTGCTGAAAACACGTCGACATGTCCGTTTTCTACCGGCAGCACGGACCACAATACGGACAGCACACGTGCACACGGAGAACAGTGTGCACTCTCCTCCGCTCCTCCGTGTGCATGTACCGCCCGCAGGAGAGACAGCGCTACAGTAAGCGCTGTCCCCCCGCTGTGGTGCTGAAGGCGGCATTCATCTCTTCTCCCCCGCCGGAGAGAAGAGATGAAAGATCCTTTTTTTTTTTTTTTGTGAACAATAAAGTTTTCATGTGCCCCCCACCTCCCCCCTCAGTGCGCCGCCTGCCCCCTTGCCGCAGAAATACTCACCCGGCTCCCGCGATGTCTCCTCTGTCCTCTCCGCGCTGGCAGCTTCTCCTGTGTGAGCGGTCACGTGGTACCGCTCATTACAGTCAGGGAATATTCCCTGACTGTAATGAGCGGTCCCACGTGACCGCTCACACAGGAGAAGCTGCCGGCGCTGAGAGGACAGAGGAGACATCGCAGGAGCTGGCCGGGTGAGTATTTCTGCGGCAAGGGGGCAGGCGGCGCACTTAAGGGGGGGGGGGGACGGGGACGCGGACGCACATGCAAACTTTATTTCCCCCCCCAAAAAAAAAAAAAAAAAAAAAAGATCTTTCATCTCTTCTCTCCAACGAACGCTGGGGGAGAAGAGATTAATTCTGCCTTCACCACCACATGCGGGGGGGACAGCGCTTAGTGTAGCGCTGTCTCTCCTGCACGGTCCGTGTGGTCCTCAGGCGGCACACGGGCGGCACACGGATGCCGCACGTATGTGCCACTTGAGCACACGGACATACGGACACGGATATCTCCGGTACCGGTTTTTCCCGGTACCGGAAATATCAGGACGTGTGAAAGAGCCCTAACCCAGTAAATCCTTTTGGGGTTTTAGGCTTAGTAGCAGTGTCTGCACGTCAGCAGAGTAGCCCACCTGTGAAACTAACTACACTACCTGTGTATCTCTATTTTCACTGCATCTAATCCAGTTAATAGTTTAGGGCCTAGGAGCAGTGTCTGCACGTCAGCAGAGTAGCCCGCCTGTGAAACAAACTATACCGCCTGTGTATCTCAATTTTTACTGCATCTAATCCAGTTAATAGTTTTGGGCCTAGGAACAGTGTCTGCACGTCAGCAGAGTAGCCCGCTTTTGAAACAAACTACACCGCCTGTGTATCTCAATTTTTACTGCATCTAATCCAGTTAATAGTTTTGGGCCTAGGAGCAGTGTCTGCACGTCAGCAGAGTAGCCCGCCTGTGAAACAAACTATACTGCCTGTGTATCTCAATTTTTACTGCATCTAATCCAGTTAATAGTTTTGGGCCTAGGAGCAGTGTCTGCACATCAGCAGAGTAGCCTGCCTGTGAAACAAACTATACTGCCTGTGTATCTCAATTTTTACTGCATGTAATCCAGTTAATAGTTTGGGGCCTAGGAGCAGTGTCTGCACGTCAGCAGAGCAGCCAGCCTGTGAAACAAACTATACCGCCTGTGTATCTCAATTTTTACTGCATCTAATCCAGTTAATAGTTTGGGCCTAAGAACAGTGTCTGCACGTCAGCAGAGCAGCCCGCCTGTAAAACAAACTATACCACCTGTGTATCTCAATTTTTACCGCATCTAATCCAGTTAATAGTTTTAGGCCTAGGAGCAGTGTCTGCATGTCAGCAGAGTAGCCCGCCTGTGAAACAAACTATAACACCTGTGTATCTCTATTTTAACTGCATCTAATCAAGTTAATAGTTTTGGGCCTAGGAGCAGTGTCTGCACGTCAGCAGAGTAGCCCGCCTGTGAAACAAACTATACCGCCTGTGTATCTCAATTTTTACTGCATCTAATTCAGTTAATAGTTTTGGGCCTGGGAGCAGTGTCTGCTTGTCAGCAGAGTAGCCCGCCTGTGAAACAAACTATACCGCCTGTGTATCTCAATTTTTACTGCATCTAATCCAGTTAATAGTTTTGGGCCTAAGAGCAGTGCCTGCACGTCAGCAGAGTAGCCCGCCTGTGAAACAAACTATACCGCCTGTGTATCTCAATTTTTACTGCATCTAATCCAGTTAATAGTTTGGGGCCTAGGAGCAGTGTCTGCACGTCAGCAGAGTAGCCTGCCTCTGAAACAAACTATACCGCCTGTGTATCTCAATTTTTACTGCATCTAATCCAGTTAATAGTTTAGGGCCTAGGAGCAGAGTCTGCACGTCAGCAGAGTAACCCGCCTGTGAAACAAACTATACCGCCTGTGTATCTCAATTTTTACTGCATCTAATCCAGTTAATAGTTTTGGGCCTATGAGCAGTGTCTGCACGTCAGCAGAGTAGCCCGCCTGTGAAACAAACTATACCGCCTGTGTATCTCAATTTTTACTGCATCTAATCCAGTTAATAGTTTAGGGCCTAGGAGCAGAGTCTGCACGTCAGCAGAGTAGCCCGCCTGTGAAACAAACTATACCGCCTGTGTATCTCAATTTTTACTGCATCTAATCCAGTTAATAGTTTTGGGCCTATGAGCAGTGTCTGCACGTCAGCAGAGTAGCCCGCCTGTGAAACAAACTATACCGCCTGTGTATCTCAATTTTTACCGCATCCAATCCAGTTAATAGTTTTAGGCCTAGGAGCAGTGTCTGCATGTCAGCAGAGTAGCCCGCCTGTGAAACAAACTATACCGCCTGTGTATCTTAATTTTTACTGCATCTAATCCACTTAATAGTTTTGGGCCTAGGAGCAGTGTCTTCACGTCAGCAGAGTAGCCCGCCTGTGAAACAAACTATACTGCCTGTGTAGCTCTATTTTTACTGCATCTGATTCAGTTAATAGTTTTGGGCCTGGGAGCAGTGTCTGCTTGTCAGCAGAGTAGCCCGCCTGTGAAACAAACTATACCGCCTGTGTATCTCAATTTTTACTGCATCTAATCCAGTTAATAGTTTTGGGCCTCAGAGCAGTGTCTGCACGTCAGCAGAGTAGCCCGCCTGTGAAACAAACTATACCGCCTGTGTGTCTCAATTTTTACTGCATCTAATCCAGTTAATAGTTTTGGGCCTAGGAGCAGTGTCTGCACGTCAGCAGAGTAGCCTGCCTCTGAAACAAACTATACCGCCTGTGTATCTCAATTTTTACTGCATCTAATCCAGTTAATAGTTTAGGGCCTAGGAGCAGAGTCTGCACGTCAGCAGAGTAGCCCGCCTGAGAAACAAACTATACCGCCTGGGTATCTCAGTTTTTACTGCATCTAATCCAGTTAATAGTTTTGGGCCTATGAGCAGTGTCTGCACGTCAGCAGAGTAGCCCGCCTGTGAAACAAACTATACCGCCTGTGTATCTCAATTTTTACCGCATCCAATCCAGTTAATAGTTTTAGGCCTAGGAGCAGTGTCTGCATGTCAGCAGAGTAGCCCGCCTGTGAAACAAACTATACCGCCTGTGTATCTCAATTTTTACTGCATTTAATCCAGTTAATCATTTAGGGCCTAGGAGCAGTGTCTGCACGTCAGCAGAGTAGCCTGCCTGCGAAACAAACTATACCGCCTGTGTATCTCAATTTTTACTGCATCTAATCCAGTTAATAGTTTGGGGCCTAGGAGCAGTGTCTGCACGTCAGCAGAGTAGCCCGCCTGTGAAACAAACTATACCGCCTGTGTATCCCAATTTTTACTGCATCTAATCCAGTTAATAGTTTAGGGCCTAGGAGCAGTGTCTGCACGTCAGCAGAGTAGCCCGCCTGTGAAACAAACTATACCGCCTGTGTATCTCAATTTTTACTGCATCTAATCCAGTTAATAGTTTAGGGCCTAGGAGCAGAGTCTACACGTCAGCAGAGTAGCTCGCCTGTGAAACAAACTATACCGCCTGTGTATCTCAATTTTTACTGCATCTAATCCAGTTAATAGTTTTGGGCCTAGGAGCAGTGTCTTCACGTCAGCAGAGTAGCCCGCCTGTGAAACAAACTATACTGCCTGTGTAGCTCTATTTTTACTGCATCTAATTCAGTTAATAGTTTTGGGCCTGGGAGCAGTGTCTGCACATCAGCAGAGTAGCCCGCCTGTGAAACAAACTATACCGTCTGTGTATCTCAATTTTTACTGCATCTAATACAGTTAATAGGTTTGGGCCTAAGAGCAGTGTCTGCACGTCAGCAGAGTAGCCCGCCTGTGAAACAAACTATACCGCCTGTGTATCCCAATTTTTACTGCATCTAATCCAGTTAATAGTTTAGGGCCTAGGAGCAGTGTCTGCACGTCAGCAGAGTAGCCCGCCTGTGAAACAAACTATACCGCCTGTGTATCTCAATTTTTACTGCATCTAATCCAGTTAATAGTTTAGGGCCTGGGAGCAGAGTCTACACGTCAGCAGAGTAGCTCGCCTGTGAAACAAACTATACCGCCTGTGTATCTCAATTTTTACTGCATCTAATCCAGTTAATAGTTTTGGGCCTAGGAGCAGTGTCTTCACGTCAGCAGAGTAGCCCGCCTGTGAAACAAACTATACTGCCTGTGTAGCTCTATTTTTACTGCATCTAATTCAGTTAATAGTTTTGGGCCTGGGAGCAGTGTCTGCACATCAGCAGAGTAGCCCGCCTGTGAAACAAACTATACCGTCTGTGTATCTCAATTTTTACTGCATCTAATACAGTTAATAGGTTTGGGCCTAAGAGCAGTGTCTGCACGTCAGCAGAGTAGCCCGCCTGTGAAACAAACTATACCGCCTGTGTATCTCAATTTTTACTGCATCTAATCCAGTTAATAGTTTAGGGCCTAGGAGCAGAGTCTGCACGTCAGCAGAGTAGCCCGCCTGTGAAACAAACTATACCGCCTGTGTATCTCAATTTTTACTGCATCTAATCCAGTTAATAATTTAGGGCCTAGGAGCAGTGTCTGCACGTCAGCAGAGTAGCCCGCCTGTGAAACAAACTATACCGCCTGTGTATCTCAATTTTTACCACATTCAATCCAGTTAATAGTTTTAGGCCTAGGAGCAGTGTCTGCATGTCAGCAGAGTAGCCCGCCTGTGAAACAAACTATACCACCTGTGTATCTCAATTTTTACTGCATCTAAACCAGTTAATAGTTTTGGGCCTAGGAGCAGTGTCTGCACGTCAGCAGAGTAGCCCGCCTGTGAAACAAACTATACCTCCTGTGTATCTCAATTTTTACTGCATCTAATCCAGTTAATAGTTTAGGGCCTAGGAGCAGTGTCTGCACGTCAGCAGAGTAGCCAGCCTGTGAAACAAACAATACCACCTGTGTATCTCAATTTTTACTGCATCTAATCCAGTTAATAATTTTGGGCCTAGGAGCAGTGTCTGCACGTCAGCAGAGTAGCCCGCCTGTGAAACAAACTATACCGCCTGTGTATCTCAATTTTTACCGCATTCAATCCAGTTAATAGTTTTAGGCCTAGGAGCAGTGTCTGCATGTCAGCAGAGTAGCCCGCCTGTGAAACAAACTATACCGCCTGTGTATCTCAATTTTTACTGCATCTAATCCAGTTAATAGTTTTGGGCCTAGGAGCAGTGTCTGTACGTCAGCAGAGTAGCCCGCCTGTGAAACAAACTATACCTCCTGTGTATCTCAATTTTTACTGCATCTAATCCAGTTAATAGTTTAGGGCCTAGGAGCAGTGTCTGCACGTCAGCAGAGTAGCCAGCCTGTGAAACAAACAATACCACCTGTGTATCTCAATTTTTACTGCATCTAATCCAGTTAATAATTTTGGGCCTAGGAGCAGTGTCTGCACTGTCCGACGAGCCCTGGTGCAATACATTATGACGTATAGCCTGGGACAACGAGCTCAAGAGGTGGGGCAAATCACGCTGCAAGAGTGGTCTCAGATCAGGGACCTATGCACCCTTCTGCACAGTTTTTAAATAGCAACGAAGATGTTTAGTGCTGATGATGCCATTATCAGCATGACCATTCCGGTGATTTACATGCTGGAGCACACCTAACACAGTGTCCGGAGTCAGGCGGTGCAACAAGAGGAGGAGGAGGAACAGGAGGAGTCATATGCAGAAGGGATCATATCTCCAAGGTCAAGAAGGTTGGCAGCACCAAGGCCAGCCACCTT
The DNA here is from genome assembly GCF_051348905.1 of Ranitomeya variabilis. Classification (NCBI taxonomy): domain Eukaryota; kingdom Metazoa; phylum Chordata; class Amphibia; order Anura; family Dendrobatidae; genus Ranitomeya; species Ranitomeya variabilis. The sequence continues at coordinate 419,596,802 of NC_135235.1, forward strand.
GGAGGCTAGGGGAGAGGGATTACCGAGGGCGCATGGTAGCAGCAACTGTTGAGGAAGGTGCAGGAGGCGATGAAGAAGTGGAGGAAGAACTGGCGCTGGGCATGGAAGACTCATCAGATGAGGGAGACCTTGATTAAATTTCTGTTGTGCGAGGTTGGGGGGAGAGGGCAGACGTAGGAAGCATGATTCTCACCTCACCACCACCAAGACAACAAGGACTTGGTCCTCCTTGATGCGCAAGACACATGAGTGCCTTCTTGCTGCACTACCTGCAACATGACCCTCGGATTTTCAGAATCCGAAGTAATGCCGACTACTGGGTTGCCACACTCTTAGATCCCCGGTACAAAAGCAAATTTGGCGAAATAATTCCTGCCATAGAAAGGGATTCACGCATGCAGGAGTATCAGCAGAGACTGTTACAGAATCTAACATCTGCTCTTCCACAAAACACCAGTGGTGCACGTAGTCAATCTCTGAGTTCTAACTTGCCAACCGTGGGACTATCGAGTCATCACTCTAACCGTAACAGTAACATCGTATCTGGTGATAACAGCATTTTTTTCCAATCGTTTCAAGATTTTTTTAGACCATACTTTGCAAGGCCACAGGAGACAAGACGTCTGACGCACAGCCAACGCCTAGAGAGGATGGTACAAGAGTATCTCCAAGTTAACATCGAAGCCATGACTGTGGAACTGGATCCTTGCTCATTTTGGGCTTCCAATCTTGAAAAATGGCCTGAGCTCGCCACTCACGCCATGGAGATCTTGTCGTGCCCCGCAGCCAGCGTGCTCTCTGAACGTGTGTTCAGCGCTGCTGGTGGTGTGCTGACAGATAAACGCATGTGTCTGTCCAGTGACAATGTAGACAGACTAACGTTCATCAAGATGAACAAATCCTGGATCCGCAAGGACTTTTCTACCCTTGTGTCATCTTGGGGAGACTAAAAGCTTGATGAGTTTTGAAAATCACCTCACCAACCATTTTAAAAAACTCTGGCGAAATTGATGCCAGTTAAGTGGTGTCTGTGGCCGAATTTTTTTAAAAAATGGAGACTCTTTTCTTTAGTCCCCTTGCTGAGTTTTACATGATGTTGCCATCGTCAATTCTAGGTGGGTGGGGTCATCTGCAGATTTTTATACTCATACTATGGCCTGGGATTCAGAGGTCTGCTCCAAAGCTTCAGTGTCTGCTAGTCAGCAGAGTAGCCCAGCCACCCACCGCCTGTTTACCTAAGTACTATTTTTAACGGCATCTGGCCCAGGAAATCCATTTGGGCCTAGTAGAATTTAGTGCTACTCAGCAGCGTACCCCACCCATGAAGTAAGCTACACCGCCTATTTACCTAACTACTCTTTTGTAATGGCATCTAGCCCAGGAAATCCTTTTAGGCCTAGTAGAAATTGGTGCTACTCAGCAGCGTACCCCACCCATGAAGCAAGCTACACCGCCTGTTTACCTAACTACTATATTGTAACGGCATCTAGCCCAGGAAATCCTTTTGGGCCTAGTAGAATTTGGTGCTACTCAGCAGCGTACCCCACACATGAAGCCAGCTACACCGCCTGTTTACCTAAGTACTATTTTGTAATGTCATCTAGCCCAGGAAATCCTTTTGGGCCTAGTAGAATTTGGTGCTACTCAGCAGCTTACTTCACCCATGAAGCAAGCATACACCGCCTGTTTACCTATCTACTATTTTGTAACGGCATCTAGCCCAGGAAATCCTTTTGGGCCTAGTAGAATTTAGTGCTTCTCAGCAGCGTACCCCACCCATGAAGCAAGCTGCACCGCCTGTTTACTTAAGTACTATTTTTAACAGCATCTGGCCCAGGAAATCCTTTTGGGCCTAGTAGAATTTGGTGCTACTCAGCAGCGTACCCCACCCATGAAGCAAGCTACACTGCCTGTTTACCTAACTACTATTTTGTAACGGCATCTAGCCTGGGAAATCCTTTTGGGCCTAGTAGAATTTAGTGCTACTCAGCAGCGTACCCCACCCATGAAGCAAGCTACACCGCCTGTTTACTTAAGTGCTATTTTGTAACGGCATCTAGCCTGGGGAATCCTTTTGGGCCTAGTAGAATTTAGTGCTTCTCAGCAGCGTACCCCACCCATGAAGCAAGCTGCACTGCCTGTTTACTTAAGTACTATTTTTAACAGCATCTGGCCCAGGAAATCCTTTTGGGCCTAGTAGAATTTAGTGCTACTCAGCAGCGTACCCCACCCATGAAGCAAGCTACACCGCCTGTTTACTTAAGTGCTATTTTGTAACGGCATCTAGCCTGGGAAATCCTTTTGGGCCTAGTAGAATTTGGTGCTACTCAGTAGCGTACCCCACCCATGAAGCAAGCTACACCGCCTGTTTACCTAACTACTATTTTGTAACGGCATCTAGCCCAGGAAATCCTTTTGGGCCTAGTAGAATTTAGTGCTACTCAGCAGCGTACCAGGTATAGATGGAATACAGGCAGCCTGAAGACAGGTGGAAATCCCCTTGATAGGTCAGTTAGGAAATCTTCCACTATAAGCTGGTCTGTAGTCCCTTGCTGCCTGTAGTTATCTAACAAGGTCCTCTTTCTTCCCCTGTCCAGGGACAGTACCTGCACGGTAGGCAACTTGAGCCGTCTCTTTGGGGTCTCTGTCCACGGTGACTCCCGACTCTGATTGCTGCTGTACCTCAGTTATTATGTGGGCAAGTCCCTCTTAGTTTCTTGCCCTCTGTGTCTGCCGTGGGACCTGTAGTTCCTCACGACCTTGGGCTCCCGGTGCCTGGTCTCTTCGCTCAGCTTAGAGAGGCCCAGTCACAGCCTTTCTCTAGCTCCTATGTCCTTCTGTGCTCCTTCACTGTCTGTTACCAACTGTCAACTGTCACTGCCTAGCAACTGCCTAGCAACTGACTCCTCCTCCCGACCAGAAAGAGCAGCTCCCCTCAAGTCAGGTGTAGAGCTCCCCCTTCTGGCCTAAGAATGTGTTGCATGTCAGATTACCTGACAAAGGGATCCCTCCTGTCTCCAGGTATGGCACTACCCTCCCTGAGAGCAATGCAATACCACTGTGGTACCTGAACTCCTGGGGTGCCACATTCTCCCCCGTTAAATCCAGTACTCCCGGGCTGGGAAAAGAAAACATAAACAAACAAGTTAGGAAACGTGCAAAACATTTTGAAAAACATTTCAACAGGTTAAACAGGTACAAACTTTTTCTTCCCTTACGGGAGGCATTTTGGTTCGATGTTGCAAACTTATTTACAAAACTACAACTAGTCTTATACCAGGGTGTCCTTGTTCATTAACAACAGTACCGATGTGGGGGACCCGTCATAAACCCCCAAAGTAGGCTTGGGCAGGCTACAAGGCATACATCAAGACCCGGTGCTCAGCCATGCCAGACGGTTTTGCTTCAGGTCTGTGAACAAACAAAGCCCTACCCACACTGGCAGTGTGGGTAGAACCAAAGGTGCACTTAGGAGGTGCCAACTATTTACAGTGACAGTTTTGGGGCAATTCACCGTCCATTACCCTATTGTCCATCTAAAGGTTTTTTTTCAAAACATAAGTAAACATTTTTAAACAGTTAACAATTATTGACAGCAGACCCTGTAACGTGCTGGGATCTGACCTCTGGTACTACCGGTAGATCTACGCAGCTCCTGGTCTAACATGTCTGCTGTTGCTGTTGTGAACCCACTAGTGTCTGTGCTACTTGTAGGCCTGCATCGTATTGGTTAAGTGGGCATACGTCTGCGACTTCTTAGATTCACCATGGGTCTGACAGATTCACCGATAGCAGAGGGTGGATTCTCTGGTTCCACTGCTGGTGTGGCATCTGTTGCTTGAGCCTGCTGGTCTAGAGTCTCATTTTGTGTTGGTATTTCCAACTGGGGAAAAGTCAAGACAGGTATCACTATAGCTTGATGTACTTGAGTCCAAGACTGGGGAAAATCTCCTAGAACGGTATGGATTTTCTTTTCTTCCTCTTCTGTATGTTGAGAAGTACTGGAGTCTTTTTCCTTGTCTCTCAGTTTGTCAGGGCAAACTTTAAGGTGATCTCTAGATACCGCAGTTGAAGATTCTCCTCCATCTTTGCTTATGAGACAGACTTTAGTGTTGTCAAAGTTGGATGGTAGGATGGTATATGGTTCTGCTTCCCACTGGTCATCAAGTTTATGCATTCTTCTTTTTTGTTTTAGCACTTGTTTACCTGGTGACAAGGGAATTCCAGGGGCATGTTAGTTATAGTCTCTCTCTTGTCTTTGTCTTGCCTGGGACAAGCGTCTTTCTACACACTCTTGTACTTGGCAGTATTTCTGTTGTCGCTCAGTATCCCAATCTGCATCTTGTGATGTTGCTTCTGGTGTGAGGACTCCCATATCAAGATCAACAGGTAATTTGCTAGATCTTCCTCTCCTCAGGTAGGCTGGAGTGCAGTTGGTGGAATTCATTGGGATGTGATTGTACAGATCTACCAAGTCTGGCAACTTCTCTGGTCATAAGTTTCTTTCTTCCAAAGGCACAGTTTTCAGTAAGTCGATTACCACTTGATTCATCTTTTCACACATACCATTTGCTTTTGGGTGGTATGGTGTTGTCCTGATTTTCTTACATCCGTACAGATGACAGAACTCCTGGAATACTTCTGCTTCAAAGGCTGGGCCTTGGTTGGTGAGTACCTTATTAGGGTATCAGTGTGGTTGAAAAAAGTGTTGTTGGAAAGCTTTGGCTGCCGTCTTCGCTGTCTGGTCCTTGACAGGCACCACTACCAGGAATCTGGAGTAATGGTCCACAATGGTCAGAGCATAGACATAGCCTGACCGGCTTGGAGTTAGCTTCACGTGGTCTAATGCCACCAGTTCAAGCAGCTGTTTGGTGACTATGGGCTATAGGGGAGCCCTCTGGCTTTCACGGTCCTTTCTGCGCAGGTTGCATGGGCCACACTCTCTGCACCACTTTTCAATGGCTTTTCTCATGCCAATCCAGTATAACCTTCCACGGAATAGGATCTCTAACTTCTTCCATCCGAAGTGTCCTGCTCCTTCATAGTATGCTTCCAAGACTATTGGCACATCTTGTCTCGGGACCACCACCTGCCAGACCAGCTCGTGAGTGCGTGGGTCGATATTTCTCCGACACAGCTTACCGTCATAAATAAACAATTTGCATTTCTCTTTCCACAGCTGTTGAGTCTCTTGTGGAGCATCTGGACCAGGGTGTGAATCGGCTTGCGTCAGCAGCTCTTTCACCAGATGGACTGCAGGTTCACTATCCTGCGTCTCTGCCCATCCATGGTGGGGCAATGTATTGAGCGTGGCTTCTCGCTTGTTTTTGCGTTTGTTCCTGACATAATGGGAGAACTGAGTCATCCCGGGGTGATGGAAAGCGGATAATTCAATCTCTTCAAGTGCTTCCAGATCTTCTCCCACTTCTGGTAAATGGGGCATCTTGGACAATCCATCAGCATTTGCATTCTTGTGCCCTGCACGGTACTTGATGGTGAATTTGTAGTTGGACAACCGAGCCATCCATCGCTGCTCCAATGCACCTAGTTTTGCAGTTTCCAGGTGGGTCAGTGGATTGTTGTCCCTGAAAATGGTGAATCTTGCTGAGGCCAGGTAGTGTTTGAACCGCTCTGTTACCATCCAGACTATGGCAAGGAACTCCAGCTTGAAGGAACTGTAGTTTTTGGGATTCCTTTCAGTGGGATGAAGCTTCCTGCTGGCGTAGGCATTTACACTCTCTTTGCATTTCTGCACCTGGGAAAACACTGCTCCCAATCCCTCGTTGCTGGCGTCCGTGTACAGCACCAATGGTTGGTCATAGTCAGGGTAGGCCAGTACCTCCTCTCCCGTGAGAGCCAACTTCAACCGAGTGAAGGATCCTTTCAGCCTGACGTTTCACTCAAATGGAGGGCTCTTGCTTTTGATCTTCTTGGGTTGGCCTACTAACAGGTCTTGCAGTGGTGCAGCTATCTTAGTGAAGTCTTTAATGAACCTTCGGTAGTAGCCTACCAACCCGAGGAACTGTCGTATTTTGTGGAAGTTGCTGGGTTTCAGCCAGTCCCTGATCACGTTGACCATGTCAGGGTCTGGTACCAATCCTTCAGAACTTACAACATGGCCCAGGTACTGTACTTTGGGCTTTAACAGGTGACGCTTAGATGGCTTTACCTTCAGGCCGAAGTTAGACAGAGCTTCAAACACTTCGGCCAGGTGTTTCAGGTGGTCTTCATACGTCTTGAGGAAGACAATGACATCATCCAGGTACAACAGGACAGTTTCAAGGTTCTTGTGCCCGAGACAGCACTCCATCATCCTCTGGAATGTTCCTGGTGCGTTGCACAGAACAAACGGCATGCAGTTGAATTCAGAGAGACCCATCGGTGTCGTGAAGGCAGTCTTTTCCTTATCCGCCTCTGCCACGGGAACCTGCCAATATCCACTAGTGAGATTCAATGTGGAGAAATACACTGCGTGCAGAATTATTAGGCAAGTTGTATTTTAGAGGATTATTTTTATTATTGATCAACAACTATGTTCTTAATCAACACAAAAGACTCATAAATATCAAAGCTTAATATTTTTGGAAGTTGGAGTGGGTTTTTTTTTTTAGATTTGGCTATCTTAGGAGGATATCTGTTTGTGCAGGTAGCTATTACTGTGCAGAATTATTAGGCAACTTAATAAAAACCAAATATATTAACATGTCACTTGTTTATTTTCACCAGGTAAACCAATATAACTGCACAAAATATAGAAATATACATTTCTGACATGCAAAAACAAAATCCCAAAAAAATTAGTGACCAATATAGCCACCTTTCTTTATAATGACACTCAACAGCCTTCCATCCATAGATTCTGTCAGTTGCTTGATCTGTTTACGATCAACATCGCGTGCAGCCGCTACCACAGCCTCCCAGACACTATTCCGAGAGGTGGACTGTTTTCCCTCCCTGTAGATCTCACATTTTATGAGGGACTACAGGTTCTCTATGGGGTTCAGATCAGGTGAACAAGGGGGCCATGTCATTTTTTTTTCCTCTTTGAGACCTTTACTGGCCAGCCACGCTGTGGAGTAGTTGGAGGCATGTGATGGAGCATTGTCCTGCATGAAAATCATGTTTTTCTTGAATGATACCGACTTCTTCCTGTACCACTGCTTGAAGAAGTTGTCTTCCAGAAACTGGCAGTAGGGCTGGGAGTTGAGCTTCACTCCTACCTCAACCCGAAAAGGTCCCACAAGTTCATCTTTGATGATACCAGCCCATACCAGTACCCCACCTCCACCTTGCTGGCGTCTGAGTCGGAGTGGAGCTCTCTGCCCTTTACTGATCCAGCCTCTGGCACAGCCATCTGGCTCATCAAGAGTCACTCTCATTTCATCAGTCCATAAAACCTTTGAAAAGTCAGTCTTAAGATATTTCTTGGCCCAGTCTTGACATTTATTCTTATGTTTCTTGTTCAAAGGTGGTCGTTTTTCAGCCTTCCTTACCTTGGCCATGTCCCGGAGTATCGCACACCTTGTGCTCTTTGATATTCCAGTAACGTTGCAGCTCTGAAATATGGCAAAACTGGTGGCAAATGGCATCTTGGCAGTTCCATGCTTGATTTTCCTCAATTCATGGGCAGTTATTTTGCGCCTTTTTTGCCCAACACGCTTCTTGCGACCCTATTGGCTATTGGCCATGAAAAGCTTGATTATTCAGTGATCAAGCTCCAAAAGTTGGGCAATTTCAAGACTGCTGCATCCCTCTGCAAGACATCTCACAATTTTGGACTTTTCAGAGCCCGTCAAATCTCTTTCTGATCCATTTTGCCAAAGGAAAGGAAGTTGCTTAATAATTAAGCACACCTTATATAGGGTGTTGATGTCATTAGACAACACCCCTCCTCATTACAGAGATGCAAATCACCTGATTTACTTAATTGGTAGTTGGCTCTCAAGCCTGAACAGCTTGGAGTAGGACAACATGTATAAAATGTATCATGTGATCAAAAATACAACTTGCCTAATAATTCTGCACGCAGTCTAGTTAGCAGATTTTAAAGCAGCTAATGACTCTTCAATTCTGGGTAACGGGTATGCAGCCTTATGTGTAATGCAGTTTATCTGCCTGTAATCAACACACATCCTCATTGTACCATCCTTTTTCCTGACGAGAACTAATGGAGCTGCCCAGGGGCTACATCTATCTCTGATTAATTACGTAATCATAAAGCACTGAAATACACTGTGAATGAGAGCAAAGTGACTCAGCTCTCCCAGGACACCCCCAGGGCATCCAATCACTGGAATCACCAGGACTGCTCCAAACAGAGATAAAACCAGAAAAATAGAGCAAAAAAGTCCACACATACATAATTATGTATAAAAAGTATAAACAATATTTTATTAATACAATCAAACATATAGAACAACAATACCATAAATCAAACAAAAAAGAGATGCAAGAGTGTACTGTAAACACTGCAACATAGGAGAAAAACAGTAGGGAGGAAGCATAACGGAAAAAATGAGTAAAAGGAGGCACTAATAATAAATTCCCATCTCACATGAGTACGCCAGACTAACACCTATTGTTCAACAAAGGGTCCCAACGGTATCCCACACTTGTAACCAATACACATCAGGTGAAACATTATAACGGCTTACCCATATTAGTAGTCATAGAGAGTGCCCCCTCCTTCTCACTGCCCCCGAACGCACGTTTCGCCAGGTGGCTTTTTCAACAGGGTTCAGTTTACAGCCTGTCCCATGGTGTTTAAATAATGGCAAAACCGGAAGTGTCACCGGACAAGCGGCGCATGCGCGGTGGTGTCCGGTGCGCGTCACCGCCGAACCAGCCGCAGCTGGGCGTGTATGTAGGTGGAATAACACCATGTGACGTCAGGTGACATACACGCCCAGCTTCAAGTGGCCGGAACGGCCAGAACGAGCGATCCGGACCACAGCGGGCATGCGCACTGCCGGCGGCCATGTTTAAGAAGACCACGGTGGCAACCATCTTTAGGAAGATCATTAAGAAACTACCGACTCGCATAGTGTATGTGCTAATAAAAAGTGCACCTATACAAATTAGGTAAACATATTACACATCATTACATTATACAAATATTATAATAAATAAGGGGTTTTTTTCTTCCCCAACAACCCACTAATTTAAAAGTGACATAAAGTGATATCACAAAGGATATCACAAGGAATATAAATTGTGACTAAAGTGACAAGTGCAATATACAAATTGGTACACTAAAATAACCAAAACAAATAAATACAATAATAATATAAATAAATCACCAAAAAAACAACAACAAAAGTGATGACTTGATATTCCTCTTATGTGACTGTGGTATGAAGGAGTCCGCTGTAGCCCATATGACATCCAGAACCGTGGTCAAATTTTAGAGAAACTAAAAATAAAAAACCAAGAAAAACACACGAGACAATTAATAACAACATATAATTAAAAAGAATGGTGAATAGACTCAATTTCAGAGAGAGAGCTGAGCACAATAGTGCCCAATATATTTCCAATGTCGCACAGGCACAACGGGTCATATATGGTAGAGCATGGTAGAACAAAAATATAAAATATAAGGCCAGGTCAGTCAAAGGAATGGGGCGAAGCTCAATTTTTCATTTAGACCCTTCGGGGTCAAGGTACCAAGGGTGAAGATCCACTTACATTCTCGTTGTGCTAGTAGTTTTACCATATCACCACCCCTGATGCCACCTTGTATCCTGTCGATACCTCTAACTTTGAGGCCTCGAGGATCGGATCCATGGAAAGTCCGAAAATGTCTCGGTAGAGTCTTAACACTTAACACCTCTGTCATTTCTGTCACTTCCCCAGCAGCAAGAATATCTCGTACATGTTCGCGTGTCCGAATTTTTAATTCCCTAGATGTGAGACCGACATAGAATAGGGAGCAGGGACAGGTAGCGTAATAAATTACACATGATGTATTACATGAGATATAATCTCGTATTTTAAATTCCCTGCTCCCGTCTGAGGTTTTAAAGGTCCCACACCTGAGAATATTCGGACACGCGACACATGAGCCGCAAGGGAAGCACCCCTGTCTTGGACTAGTCGCACCCAGGAAATTTCTATTAATTTTTGCCACATAGTGACTCCTCACTAGGGCATCCTTCAGATTTTTTCCCCTCCGTTGTGTCATTAGGGGAAACTTTGTTAAATGTGATGCCAAAATTCCATCAGTCTGAAAGACAGACCAATGTCTGTTGAGTATCCCCCGAATGCGACTCCACTGACAGTTAGAGGTGGAAATGAACCTCACCCCAGACTCATTGTCTGACCTGGACCTTTTTGCTTGTAAAAGCAGTTCCTCCCTTCGTGTGGATTTTGCCCTTCCATACCCTGCCCTGATGCACCTAAGGCTATACCCCCGTGCCCGGAAGCGCTCTGTGAGGATGGCGGATTGTCTCTCGAAGCGGGTTGCTGTGGAGCATACCCGCCTGTTCCTCAAAAACTGACCAACTGGGATGGCTTTAATAGTAGAGTAATTATGTGCCGAGGAGGCATGTAGCAATGAGTTGACAGATGATTCCTTCCGATACAAGTCAGTCTCAATGCGGCCATCCTCGGCAACATGTAATGTGATGTCCAAAAAATTGATTCTACTTGCATGCCAGGTATATGTAAATTTTAGATTGAAGTTGTTCTTATTCAATTCCCGCATAAATTCGGATAGGCTGGCTTCGCCACCGTTCCAAACCATCAGAACGTCATCAATGTAGCGAAACCAGCCCACCACTGGTTCTGCTGCGTGTGCTCCGTCCCCCTGGAATATATATCTCTCCCAGTACCCCAAAAAAAGGTTTGCATAGGACGGAGCACACGCCGCACCCATCGCGGTGCCCTGTAATTGCAAGTAGAATCTATCTTTAAAGACAAAATAATTGTGATATAAAATAAATTCAAGTAATTCCAAAATAAACTCAGAAAAGTGACCATCCCAGTTGGCAGATTCAAGGAAGAAGCGGGCAGCCCTCAGACCATCTTCATGTCTAATAGATGTATATAAAGATTCAATGTCAATAGTGACAAGAATCATACCCGCCTCGAGAAACAGCCCATCAACCCTCCTAAGTATATCAGTGGTGTCTCTGACATAGGAGGGCAGCGTTTCCACTAGGGGTTTCAGATAGAAGTCCACAAATTTGCAGATGTTTTCACATAGCCCCCCTATGCCAGAGACTATGGGGCGCCCCGGTGGGTTCACAGCATCTTTGTGAATCTTGGGCAGGGCATAGAAGGTGGTAATCCTGGGGAACTTGGGTAAAAGTCCCTCAAGTATCTTTTTGGGGACAATACCCGACTCACTCACCAGATCCAGAATGCGCGCCAGTTTTTCTACAAATGCTCAAGTAGGGTCTTGGGGCAGTAAACGATAGGTGTCCTTATTTCTTAATTGTCGTAAAATTTCTTTTTCGTACTTTTCAATTGGCCAGATCACTACATTCCCCCCCTTGTCCGCTGGTTTAATAACCACCGTGTCTAAAGCTTGTAGTTCTCCCAATGCTCTTCTCTGATTGGTCGTTAGATTATCATTATGAACCCCTCGTGGCAATTTGCCAAGGTCTTCAATGACCAATCTACAAAAAATATCTATCTGAGGACAGAGGGACAGGGGGGGGAATGTAGATGACCTAGGTGTGAGGGAAGAAGGAAATTTACCTATCGGATCTGTCTGCTGCTCCCTGAGTAGATCTTCCAAGGCCAACAGAGCAGTAGCCTCCGCCTCACTCAAAGAGTCAGTACCAAGATTTTTTTGGCCATGTAGTTTCTTAAGGAGCAGTTTGCGGCAGAACAAGTGAGTATCCTTTACAGCTGCAAAGAGATTAAATTGATTAGTGGGGACAAAATTTAAACCAAGTTTCAAAACCTCAACTTGTGTCTCAGAGAGAGGGTATGAGTATAGGTTAATCACCTCTAAGTTGTTACTTTTTGCTTTTCGATCATAGGATACTGGAGAGGTGAATTTTCTTTTTTTAAAATTGTACTTCCCCTTAGCAGCTCTATTTGGTTGTACTTTCCTCCCTCTATCTCCATTCGTTGTTTTAGACTGGTCAGAGGCTGCACTTGACTCCTCTACTGATGTCATAGACGAGACAGATCCCGATCTCATATGTGACGCTGCACGGGTTCTGATTTTTCCCATCCTCCAGCGATACACACAATTTTCACGGTAATCTGTATTGTCCCTCTGTAATATTTTAGTTTTTATGGCACAGATCTCCTGCTCCCATTTCAAAAAGTCATTATCCAAATCACTATTCAATTTCTCCAATGCCTCTGTAGTTAAGTCTTCTTTTATGATAGTCTGAATATTATCAATCTCCTTTTCCAACTCACTCAGTTTAGTTTCATCCAATTTCATAAGCAGTTCAATAAAACCTCTCGAGCATTTCGTAGCAACTCCCTCCCATTCTGATCTAAATAATTCGTCCTCGATGGGAAAGGACGGGAATATCTGGACGCGCAGCCCTCTCGGGATCAGGTCGCGAGCCAGGTATTGTCCCAGAGTTGCCCTGTTCCACCAAAGCCTCGTGCGCCTGTGCAACAAGGATTTTAGTCTAGTAACTCTCTCTCTAGAGTCGCCACCATTCGTGATAACAGAACCGTCAGCACCCTCCTTGAAGACCTCCTGTATACGAGACAACCAAGTCTGGTCTCGTGTTCGAAAATCCATTGGCTTCAGATTAGATACTGTGGAAAACACAGACAAATAGTAATTAATTACGTAATCATAAAGCACTGAAATACACTGTGAATGAGAGCAAAGTGACTCAGCTATCCCAGGACACCCCCAGGGCATCCAATCACTGGAATCACCAGGACTGCTCCAAACAGAGATAAAACCAGAAAAATAGAGCAAAAAAGTCCACACATACATAATTATGTATAAAAAGTATAAACAATATTTTATTAATACAATCAAACATATAGAACAACAATACCATAAATCAAACAAAAAAGAGATGCAAGAGTGTACTGTAAACACTCTGCAACATAGGAGAAAAACAGCGCGTGTCCAGCCTCCCGTGACATCACAGCTTGTGATTGGTCGCGTCGCCCATGTGACCGCGACGCGACCAATCACAAGCCAGAACGTAATTTTAAAATCCTGAAGGACCTGAAATTACGTCACGGCTTGCTGTGATTGGTCGCGTCGCGGCCACATGGGCGACGCGACCAATCACAAGCCGGGACGTCACGGGAGGCAGGACACGTGCGCATTTTAAAATGCGCGCGTGTCCAGCCTCCCGTGACGTCACGGCTTGTGATTGGTCGCGTCGCCCATGTGACCGCGACGCGACCAATCACAAGCCAGAACATAATTTTAAAATCCTGAAGGACCTGAAATTACGTCACGGCTTGCTGTGATTGGTCGCGTCGCGGCCACATGGGCGACGCGACCAATCACAAGCCGGGACGTCACGGGAGGCAGGACACGCGCGCATTTTAAAATGCGCGCGTGTCCTGCCTCCCGTGACGTCCCGGCTTGTGATTGGTCGCGTCGCCCATGTGGCCGTGACGCGACCAATCACAAGCCAGAACGTAATTTTAAAATCCTGAAGGACCTGAAATTACGTCACGGCTTGCTGTGATTGGTCGCGTCGCGGCCACATGGGCGGCACGCGACCAATCACAAGCCGGGACTTCACGTAAGGAAGTAAACGCGCGAATTTTAAGCAAACAACGCTGCCGGTTCCCTCGGTGAGGTCCAGGCTGCATCGGAGAAGTGAGTATAGCAATATTTTTTATTTTAATTCTCTCTTTTACACATTATTACATTAATGTTGTTTCGATACCGATACCCGATACCACAAAAGTATCGGATCTCGGTATCGGAATTCCAATACCCGCAAGTATCAGCCGATACCCGATACTTGCGGTATCGGAATGCTCAACACTACTGAATACCCGTTCATACTCATGGACCACCCGGTAAGCCTCTTGTTTTTGGTGTGATGGGGTAGAGTCAGTGCCCACGTGTAATTTCTGACACCAGTCCTCTATTTGTCCAGCAGAGCCATTGTCCTCCGCCTGGTTGGACGGGACCAAGGGTTCTGTTGCCTGTATTGCATTATTATTAACAGTAAACAGTTTAGCAAGTGTGGCATATCTGGGTAAGTGGACCTCTTTCTCTCCACAGTTAAGGACACGTACTGGTACTCTTCCCTTTCAGACATCAACCACCCCTCTGGCTGTCAGGATTGTGGGCCTACTATCTGAATACACAAGTTCTACCAGGGCCTGGTAGTCTTTACCTCTGAGGCTTATTGCTGCACGACATCAGATTAACATTTCACTCTTGGGGGTATTGCAATGGGGATCGGATCACTCACTGTAACACGTCCAATTTCTCCATCAGACAATTCTACCTGTTGTCTCTGCACAATGGCTATGATTTCTTTTTGCAGGACACGCTGCTCACTGGAACCAGCAGTTTCGGCCACCTGTTGTAACAAGACAATAACCTCGGCAAGACAATTTTCAATTATATTAGTACCTAAGGTCATCATGAGGTTACATTCACGTTGATCAATATCAACAATCACCAGTCCTGGGGCCTTTATTTCTACTCGCCCTACCTCAATGGTGACCTCCTTGTACCCCACCTGTGGCAAAGGCTGACCATTACTGGCTACTATTGTCAAATCACTATCTGGGCCACAGGTAATGTCTGAGTCAGGCCAATACTGTTTATAGAGAATGTAAGGCATAGTTGTCACCTGAGAGTCGGTGTCCAGGAAAGCGTTCATCGGGATGCCGTCGATCACAATGGGGAGTGTTGTGATCCGCTTTTTGGGCTCCCCTAGTGGTGGCTGGTGGTACTGGAGACTTGTGTGTTCTTTTCTGCCTCAGCTCACCTGCTTCCATCAGTTTTGGGAGTTCCCTATTTAGCCTTGCTCTCCAGTCACTTCCTTGCCGGTCATCATTGTAACCTGAGTCTTTCAGTTGCATGTTCCTGCTACCAGTCTGCTGATCAGCTAAGTGGACTCTTGTCCTTTTTGTTTTGTATTTTTTGTCCAGTTTACAGTTTGTCATTTCCTGTTACTGGAAGCTCTTGTGGACTGAAATTGCCACTCCTGTGTCATGAGTTGACACAGGAGTCTTAAAGTAATTTCAGGATGGGTTTTTGAAAGGGTTTTTCAGCTGACCGTGAAGTCCTCTTTTGTATCCTTCCTCTATCTAGTAAGTGGACCTCGCTTTGCTAAATCTACCTTCATACTGTGTATGTCTTTTCCTCTGAACTCACCGTTAATATATGTGGGGGCTACTATCATCTTTGGGGAATTTCACTAGAGGTAAGCCAGGTCTGTTCCTTCCTCTTCCAGGCGTAGTTAGTTCTCCGGCTGGCGCATGGCATCTAGGCAGCCGTAGGAATGCTTCCTGGCTACTGTTAGTTGTGTGGCAGATTTAGGTCACGGTCAGCTTGAGTTTCCATCACCCGAGGGCTAGTCTGTTATTTTGTGTTTCTGATGTTCCCATGCCATTGGGGAATCATGACAGTATGACCGGCCACTGTTAAAGTAATTGGCAGAAGAAAGGAGAGTAAAAGAAGTCTGTAGATTTTTTTTTTTTTTTCCCTCACATGTTTGCTACTTAGTTGGCTCAGTAGTATTTCTGCTCTATTTACAGCCTTGCCTTTCTCTCCTTCTAATCCTTGAATGGCTCTGATCTCTCCGGTTTAAGGATGGACTCTCAGAGTTTGGCTGCAGGTTTAAATAATCTTGCTACGAAGGTTCAGAATTTACAAGATTATGTTATACGTACTCCTATTTCTGAACCTAAGATTCCTACACCAGAGGTATTTTCCGGAGATAGATCTCGGTTTCTGAATT
The DNA here is from genome assembly GCF_051348905.1 of Ranitomeya variabilis. NCBI lineage: Eukaryota > Metazoa > Chordata > Amphibia > Anura > Dendrobatidae > Ranitomeya > Ranitomeya variabilis. Next base: position 419,612,680 of record NC_135235.1, read on the forward strand.
TCAAATGTAATTGTAAATTATTCCTTTCTCTCAGACCTCACTCCTCTGGAGATCCTGTTCAGCAGGTTAAGATTGTGATTTCTTTGCTGCGAGGTGACCCTCAAAATTGGGCATTTTCATTGACACCAGGGGATCCTGCGTTGCTCAATGTGGATGCGTTTTTTCTGGCTTTAGGGTTGCTGTATGAGGAACCTAATTTGGAGATTCAAGCTGAAAAAGCTTTAATAGCCCTGTCTCAAGGGCAAGATGAAGCTGAGATATACTGCCAAAAATTTCGTAAATGGTCTGTGCTTACTCAGTGGAATGAGTGTGCCCTAGCGGCAATTTTCAGAGAAGGCCTTTCTGATGCCGTTAAGGATGTCATGGTGGGGTTTCCTACGCCCACAGGTCTGAATGAGTCCATCACAATGGCGATTCAGATTGATCGGCGTTTGCGGGAGCGCAAACCCGTGCAACATTTGGCGGTATCTTCTGAAGGGACGCCAGAGAAAATGCAATGTGACAGAATTCTGTCAAGAAGCGAGCGGCAGAATTATAGGCGCAAAAATGGCTTGTGCTTCTACTGTGGTGATTCCGCGCATGTTATATCAGCATGCTCTAAACGTACTAGGAAGGTTGACAAGTCTGTTTCTATTGGCACTTTACAGTCTAAATTTCTTCTGTCTGTAACTCTGATTTGTTCATTATCAGTTATTACCGTGGATGCCTATGTGGACTCTGGCGCCGCTCTGAGTCTCATGGATTGGTCCTTCGCCAGGCACTGTGGGTTTGATTTGGAGCCTCTGGAAGTTCCTATACCTTTGAAGGGTATTGATTCTACACCTCTGGCTTGTAATAGACCACAGTTCTGGACGCAAGTGACTATGCGTATGACTCCAGACCATCAGGAGATGATTCGCTTCCTCGTGTTGCATAATTTACATGATGTTTTAGTGCTTGGATTACCATGGTTGCAATCTCATAACCCAGTACTGGACTGGAAAGCTATGTCTGTGTTAAGCTGGGGATGTCGGGGGGCTCATGGGGACATACCTTTGGTTTCTATCTCGTCATCTATTCCCTCTGAGGTTCCGGCATTTTTGTCGGATTTTGGGGATATTTTTGAAGAGCCTAAAATTGGTTCTCTCCCTCCCCACAGAGAGTGTGATTGCGCCATAGATCTGATTCCAGGCAGTAAATTTCCAAAGGGTCGTTTGTTTAACCTGTCTGTACCTGAGCATGCTGCCATGCGAGAGTATGTTAAGGAGTCCCTGGAAAAGGGACATATTCGTCCTTCTTCATCACCTTTAGGAGCTGGGTTTTTCTTTGTCTCTAAAAAGGATGGCTCGCTGAGGCCTTGTATTGATTATCGACTCCTGAATAAAATTACTGTCAAATATCAGTATCCGTTGCCGCTACTTACTGATTTGTTTGCTCGCATAAGGGGGGCTAAGTGGTTCTCCAAGATTGATCTCCGTGGGGCGTATAATTTGGTGCGAATTAAGCAAGGGGATGAGTGGAAAACTGCATTTAATACGCCTGAGGGCCACTTTGAGTATTTAGTAATGCCTTTCGGCCTTTCTAATGCACCTTCAGTTTTTCAGTCCTTTATGCATGATATTTTCCGTGAATATCTGGATAAATTTATGATTGTGTATTTGGACGATATTTTGATTTTTTTCTGAGGACTGGGAGTCTCATGTTCAGCAGGTCAGGAGGGTTTTTCAGATCTTGCGGGAGAATTCTCTGTGTGTAAAGGGTTCTAAGTGTGTTTTTGGGGTTCAAAAGATTTCCTTTTTGGGGTACATTTTTTCCCCTTCTTCTGTTGAGATGGACCCTGTCAAGGTTCGGGCTATTTGTGACTGGATGCAGCCTACTTCTCTAAAGGGTCTTCAGAAGTTCTTGGGCTTTGCTATTTTTTAATCGTCGATTTATAACTGTTTTTTCTGGTGTTGCTAAGCCTCTTACGGATTTGACTAAGAAGGGTGCTGATGTTGCCAATTGGTCCTCTGCCGCTGTGGAGGCCTTTCGGGAACTTAAGCGCCGCTTTTCGTCTGCCCCTGTGTTGCGCCAGCCTGATGTCTCTCTCCCCTTTCAGGTTGAGGTCGATGCTTCCGAGATCGGAGCGGGGGCGGTTTTGTCGCAGAAAAGTTCCGATTGCTCAGTGATGAGACCTTGTGCGTTCTTTTCTCGAAAATTTTCTGCCGCCGAAAGAAATTATGATGTCGGTAATCGGGAGCTTTTGGCCATGAAGTGGGCATTTGAGGAGTGGCGTCATTGGCTTGAGGGTGCTAGACATCAGGTGGTGGTTTTGACTGATCACAAGAATCTGATTTATCTTGAGTCTGCCAGGCGCCTGAATCCTAGACAGGCGCGCTGGTCGTTGTTTTTCTCTCGGTTTAATTTTGTGGTCTCATATCTACCAGGTTCTAAGAATGTGAAGGCAGATGCCCTTTCTAGGAGTTTTGAGCCTGATTCCCCTGGTGATTCGGAACCTACAGGTATCCTTAAGGATGGGGTGATATTATCCGCTATTTCCCCAGATCTGCGACGTGCTTTGCAAGAGTTTCAGGCGGATAGACCTGATCGCTGTCCACCTGGTAGACTGTTTGTTCCTGATGATTGGACCAGTAGAGTCATCTCGGAGGTTCATTCTTCTACGCTGGCGGGTCATCCTGGAATTTTTGGTACCAGGGATTTGGTGGCTAGATCCTTCTGGTGGCCATCTCTGTCTCGAGATGTGCGTGTTTTTGTGCAGTCTTGTGATGTGTGTGCTCGGGCCAAGCCTTGTTGTTCTAGGGCTAGCGAGATGTTGTTGCCCTTGCCTATTCCGAAGAGGCCTTGGACGCACATCTCGATGGACTTTATTTCTGATCTTCCTGTCTCTCAGAGGATGTCTGTTATCTGGGTGGTGTGTGACCGTTTTTCTAAGATGGTTCATTTGGTGCCATTGCCGAAGTTGCCTTCCTCGTCTGAGTTGGTTCCTTTGTTTTTTCAAAATGTGGTTCGCTTGCATGGTATTCTTGAAAATATCGTTTCTGATAGGGGTACCCAGTTTGTTTCTAGATTTTGGCGGGCATTCTGTGCCAGGTTGGGCATTGATTTGTCTTTTTCGTCTGCCTTCCATCCTCAGACTAATGGCCAGACGGAGCGAACTAATCAGACTTTGGAGACGTATTTGAGGTGTTTTGTGTCTGCGGATCAGGATGATTGGGTTGCCTTTTTGCCGTTGGCGGAGTTTGCTCTTAATAATCGGGCTAGTTCGGCCACTTTGGTTTCCCCTTTCTTTTGCAATTCGGGGTTTCATCCCCGTTTTTCTTCTGGTCAGGCGGAGTCTTCGGATTGTCCTGGAGTAGATGCTGTGGTGGATCGGTTGTATCGGATTTGGGAACAAGTGGTGGACAATTTGAATTTGTCCCAGGAGAGGACTCAGCGGTTTGCTAACCGCCAGCGTCGGGTTGGTCCTCGCCTTCGTGTTGGGGACTTGGTGTGGTTGTCTTCCCGTTTTGTCCCAATGAGGGTTTCTTCTCCTAAATTTAAGCCTCGGTTCATCAGTCCCTATAGGATTTTGGAGATTATTAACCCTGTTTCCTTTCGTTTGGACCTCCCTGCATCTTTCGCTATCCATAATGTGTTCCATCGGTCGTTGTTGCGGAGATACGAGGTGCCGGTGGTTCCTTCTGCTGAGCCTCCTGCTCCTGTGCTGGTTGAGGGTGAATTGGAGTACGTTATAGAGAAGATCTTGGACTCCCGTATTTCCAGGCGGAGACTCCAGTATCTGGTTAAATGGAAGGGCTATGGTCAGGAAGATAATTCTTGGGTAACTGCCTCTGATGTTCATGCCTCGGATTTGTTCGTGCCTTTCATAGGGCTCATCCAGGTCGCCCTGGCGGTTCTTGTGAGGGTTCGGTGCCCCCTCCTTAAGGGGGGGGTACTGTTGTGATCCGCTTTTTGGGCTCCCCTAGTGGTGGCTGGTGGTACTGGAGACTTGTGTGTTCTTTTCTGCCTCAGCTCACCTGCTTCCATCAGTTTTGGGAGTTCCCTATTTAGCCTTGCTCTCCAGTCACTTCCTTGCCGGTCATCATTGTAACCTGAGTCTTTCAGTTGCATGTTCCTGCTACCAGTCTGCTGATCAGCTAAGTGGACTCTTGTCCTTTTTGTTTTGTATTTTTTGTCCAGTTTACAGTTTGTCATTTCCTGTTACTGGAAGCTCTTGTGGACTGAAATTGCCACTCCTGTGTCATGAGTTGACACAGGAGTCTTAAAGTAATTTCAGGATGGGTTTTTGAAAGGGTTTTTCAGCTGACCGTGAAGTCCTCATTTGTATCCTTCCTCTATCTAGTAAGTGGACCTCGCTTTGCTAAATCTACCTTCATACTGTGTATGTCTTTTCCTCTGAACTCACCGTTAATATATGTGGGGGCTACTATCATCTTTGGGGAATTTCACTAGAGGTAAGCCAGGTCTGTTCCTTCCTCTTCCAGGCGTAGTTAGTTCTCCGGCTGGCGCATGGCATCTAGGCAGCCGTAGGAATGCTTCCTGGCTACTGTTAGTTGTGTGGTAGATTTAGGTCACGGTCAGCTTGAGTTTCCATCACCCGAGGGCTAGTCTGTTATTTTGTGTTTCTGATGTTCCCATGCCATTGGGGAATCATGACAGGGGAGGACAGGTAATCCTCCGATGTACTTGGCTCGCCAGTTTTGTGGGCCTGGTCATTTTACTCCTGGGGGTTGGCCCTTTGTCCCAGGCATCACTTGTTTAAATGGCAGTACCTTGCAATGTGTCCTGCCTGGTTGCAGCGGTGACAGATGGGTCGTCCGTCCTGATGATAGCGGTTGTCGTCTCTTCCTCTGGTCGGTGGGATCCTCTTCTGTCGTCGCCAGGGGACGTCCTCTGGACTGGAAGCCAGCTTGATTTTCTCCTTTGGGGATTCCTGCAGGGACTGCATGGTTTTAGCTAGTGCAGCTACGCTTTTAGTCAGTTCCTGGACCTGGAGGCACAATTCTGTGGAGGGATCTGTGTCTCAACGGGGACCCGAGGAAAGGATGCTACCTCCTGGTGGTACATGAGGGCTGGACACATAGGGGGCACTATGCGGCTGGGCTGAGGTTCATGCAGCACCTGGATGGCCCTGTCTTTAAATTGTGCAAAGTCTAGGTCAGGGTTTTGCAAGGCGAGGATGCATATCTGAGTCCTGAGGGTGTTGGACAGAGGCCTTCAATGAACTGTTCCTTTAAGAGCCTGTCCCCATCCTGCACGCTGTTAGGGTCAACCTGTTTGATGGCCCATAGTGCCTCCTGAAGATTAAGGGCATAGTCCCGTATGCTATTCTGTGCTCTTTGCTTGCACCCGAAAAACCTCATTTTAATTTCTGCAGTGGTGCGAGTGTCAAAAGTGGTTTCTAGTTTGGCAAGTATCTGCTTAACAGTTCCTTTCCCCATATCCGGCCAGGATTTTACCTCTCTTAGTGCTGCGCCAATTAGTTGGCCAATTAGGATGCTGACCTTTTGATGCTCTCTCAGAGAATATACTGCAAATAGGCTGCAGAGCCTTTCCTTAAAAGGAACCTGTCACCCCCTCAGGCGTTTGTAACTAAAAGAGCCACCTTGTGCAGCACAAATGCTGCATTCTGACAAGGTGGCTCTTTTAGTTATGATCCCTGCACACGCTGAAATAAACGTTTATAAAATATGCCCCCTCATACCGTGAAACCGTCCCGGAGGCGGGACTTTCCTTCCTAATCAGACGCAGCACAGCCGTCACTCCATGCCTGTGCGCGCCGGGCGCCGCCTCCTCTTGCTGCAGACAGAGTCTAATAGACTCAGTCTAAAAATAGACAGAGTCTATTTTTACTGGTGCATCAGGCTGCATTAATCTTCTTAAAGGGCCATTATGAAACAGTGGGTCTCCTAAGCTGTTGTAGCCTACGCTGTGAGTGGATTGGCTGCCAAGAATTTCGACGCACCACAATACCCCTGTCATAAGATGTCCAGGGGGGACTCCTGAAAAAGTGTTGCATTGAATTCAAGGCCAGCCCTGCTACCAATTCATATGCACCCCAGTAAGCCTTGGAACCCACATACTGGATGGACCCATGAAAATCCACTTCACAATATGCATTTTGTACTCAGTACTCCTTTGTTTTACCCATTGGCGGCAAGGCCAGCCCTGCTTCATAGTCAGTCATATGCACCCCATTAGGCCTTGGAACCCACATACTGGATGTGCTCATGAAAATCCACTTCACAATATGCATTTTGTACTCCCGTACTCCTTGGTTTTACACATTGGCGGCAAGGCCAGCCCCGCTGCATAGTCATATGCACCCCATTAGGCCTTGGGACCCATATAGTGGATAGGCCCATGAAAATCTACTTCACAATATGCATTTTGTACTCCTGTACTCCTTTGTTTTACACATTGGCAGGAAGGCGAGCCCTGATGCACAGTCAGTCATATGCACCCCATTAGGCCTTGGAACCCAAATACTGGATGGGCCCATGAAAATCCACTTTACAATATGCATTTTGTACTCCCATACTCCTTTGTTTTACACATTGGCAGGAAGGCGAGCCCTGCTGCATAGTCATATTCACCCCATTACGCCTTGGAACTCACATACTGGATGGGCCCATGAAAATCCACTCATATTTTTTAATGGTATGATGGTTCCCTCTTTGCAGAATTATTTACAGGAGAATTTGTCAATTGTGTTTGCCATGTTTTTAACACTAAGGTTCAGATACGGCTTTAAAAAAGGCTAATCCTTGCAATACAAAGTAATTTCATTGCAAACTACAAAATTCAAGGAATATTTAGATTGAATAGTGTGAGTGCGTACATTTTTGTATATGTTAACAATAACATACAAAGGTTAATAGGTACATATAAGGATTACATAAATATACTGATTACGTATATATGAAGATTAACTTCATACAGTCTACTTAGATCATCTCCAAGAGGCTTTTGCTTTTACATATCATCCGTCTGGAATATCCGAGAAGCAACACCAAGACAGAGAACCCCTGGGAGATTACCTACACTGCAAGGGCGTCCCCAATTAAGCAGGTATCCGCACACTGTACATGTACAGGTACCCCAGTTTTGGCATCTGTCTTAGTCATGTGTCTCTGGTCTTATATGGTGATTTGCAGTATGTAGTAACTCTAGTTTCACCATGCCCTTAAAGTGGCCAACTTTCAAGGTCCGATGAAACTGAGATATCATGGAGTCATCAGACTCAGGGCCACAAACCCCTAGAAGATAAAAGCCACAAGGATTTAGATCAAACCACCACAGGCAGTGTGAGTTTCAGTAAACCTTAATGTTTTACAATGACAAACAGCAAACATATAGAGGCTTCAAACTGTTTGTGAAGTGAGTAAACAAACATTTATCAAGATTGTGTTACTATGAGCATTGTCTGTCACATCTGTAAATGTTTTACAAGACATGCAGCTATGTGATTGTCTGAATGCATTCGGTGTACATTATTTCAATCTTGTTTACAAATTGCCATTTGTATATTCGCCATTTGTACATTTTAGGCAGCCAAAATTATGGCTCTCAAAGAGAGAAACTAATATTGTTGGCAAAGCTATATTTTACTGAACTACTGAGCCAAACTAACAGCATTGCTTTATCAAATTTATATGAAGTGTATTGTATCCAATTTGAGCAACCAGGCAACACAAAAAGGAGCTTTTCAAGTGAGCTCTTTAAGGTACACAAATGTGAAGTGTTTGCCATCAAGGATGTGGTTTCACCAATGGGGGGTACCTTTTTTAATAATATACTATTGCCATCACAGCCCCCCTTGCCCAAACTTCATGGGCCTATAACAGTACAAAGCATGCTCACCCAGGTCATGTCATCGGAGATAAGGAAGAGACATTGCAGGAAACAGAGTTAAGAATTAGGGCCAATGTAGTGGTGTGGGTCTCTGAGACTTGTAATGCAGTGCATGATCTGCCAAACAATTCCCCAATGGGGGTACCTTTTTTAAAAATACACTAGTGCCATCGCTTGCCCCTAGCCCAAACTTCAACGGCGTATAACAGTACTGAGCACATTCTCCCTGGTGATCTAGTGGCAGGTACATTTTAGATTGCAGGAGACTGAGTTAAGAAGTCGGCCCAATGGAATGTCATGCCCAATTCCCCAATGTGGGGTCCATTTTTAAAAAAATAAAAGAGTGCCATCACAGCCTCCTTGTCCAAAATTCACTGGCCTATAAAAGTAGAGAGCATGTTCACCCTGGTGATTGTTGTGAATTCTGCTCTTGGGTTCCCTCCGGTGGTTGTTGGTAGTAATGCAGTTGTCCCTGGGTTGCAATCCTGGGCAGGTGTCCCTGCTGATTGCAGCTCTGACTGGGATATTTAGGTGTGCAGGATTCATTAGCCCTTGCCAGTTGTCCATTGTTCTTGGAGGTTTTGCATCTCTGTCTGGTTCCTCCAGCCCTTCTGCCAAATCAGCAAAGATAAGTGTCTGGTTTTGTTTCTACAGCACACATGCTGTGTGCTTTACAATTCAGTACTATTCAATGTTTTTTCTTGTCCAGCTTAGACTCTGTTTGGATATTTCAGTCAAGTTGGATTCTCAGGAGATGCAGATATACATTCCATGTCTTTAGTTAGATGGTGGAATTTTTGTATTATCTGCTGTGGATATTTTTAGGGTTTTAATACTGACCGCTTAGTATTCTGTCCTATCCTTTCCCATTTAGCTAGCGTGGCCTCTTTTGCTAAATCCTGATTTCTGCCTGTGTGTGTCTTTCCTCTAATACTCACAGTCAATATTTGTGGGGGGCTGCCTATCCTTTGGGGTTCTGCTCTGAGGCAAGATAGAATTCCCATTTCCATCTATAGGGGTATTTAGTCCTCCGGCTGTGTCAAGGTGTCTAGGATGTGTTAGGTACACCCCACGGCTACTTCTAGTTGCGGTGACAGTTAGGTGTTTGTGGTCAATACAGGTTCCACCTACTCCTGAGAAAGTCTCATGCGGCTCCAAGGTCACCGGATCATAACAGTACAACTGGCCTATAATGAGTTAAATGCATCTCAGAAGAAGGGAAGAAAGAGCCATTTTTTTTCAGTAGCCTGCTTTGTCTTTTCTTCCCTCTTTTTCTCTGGGTGGCTGAGGAGTCTTGTGCTAGCATGGATGTTCAGGGATTAGCTTCTCGTGTAGACCAGCTTGCTGCTAGGGTACAGGGTATTTCTGATTATATTGTTCAGACTCCAGTTTTAGAGCCTAAGATTCCTACTCCTGATTTGTCTTTTGGGGACAGGTCCAAATTTTTGAGTTTTAAAAACAACTTTAAACTGTTTTTTGCTCTGAGACCTCGATCTTCTGGTGATTCCATTCAGCAGGTTAAAATTGTCATCTCCCTGCTGCGTGGTGATCCTCAGGATTGGGCATTTTCCCTGGAATCTGGGAATCCGGCCTTGCTTAATGTAGATGCCTTTTTTCAGGCTTTAGGATTATTATATGATGAACCAAATTCTGTGGATCAAGCGGAGAAGACCTTGTTGGTCCTGTCTCAGGGTCAAGAAGCGGCAGAATTGTATTGTCAGAAATTTTTGAAAATGGTCTGTGTTGACTAAATGGAATGATGATGCTTTGGCGGCAATTTTCAGAAAGGGTCTTTCTGAATCCATTAAAAATGTTATGGTGGGGTTTCCCACGCCTTTCGGTCTGAGTGATTCTATGTCTCTGGCCATTCAGATTGATCGGCGTTTGCGGGAGCGCAGAACTGTGTGTGCTGTGGCGTTGTCCTAAGAGCAGATGCCTGAGTCAATGCAGTGTGATAGGATTCTGTCTAGAACGGAACAACAGGGATACAGACATCAGAATAGGTTGTGTTTTTATTGTGGCGATGCTTCTCATGTCATTTCAGTCTGCCCTAGGCGTTCAAAGAGGATCGCTAGTTCATTTACCATCAGTGCTGTACAACCTAAATTTTTATTATGTGTCCTTGATCTGCTCATTATCATCATTTTCTGTCATGGCGTTTGTGGATTCAGGCGCCGCCTTGAACTTAATGGACTTTGAGTTTGCCAGGCGTTGTGGTTTTCCCTTGCAGTCTTTGCAGAACGCTATTCCTTTAAGGGGCATTGATGCTACACCTTTGGCTAAAAATAAGCCCCAGTTCTGGACACAGGTGACCATGTGCATGGCGCCAGCCCATCAGGAAGATTGTCGATTTCTGGTGTTGCATAATTTACATGATGCTATCGTGCTGGGTTTTCCGTGGTTGCAGGCACATAATCCTGTGTTGGATTGGAAGTCTATGTCTGTGACTAGTTGGGGATGTCAGGTGTTATGATCTGGTGGCCTAGGAGCAGCATGGACGAGTTCTGGAGTAGGTGGCCTCTATACTGACCGCAGACCCTGAACTTAACACCGCAACTATAAGTAGCCGTGGGATGTTCCTGTCACTCCCTCGACACCTCGTCACAGCCGGAGGACTAATTACCCCTAAAGAAAGAAACAGGAAAACTATCTTGCCTCAGAGAACATCCCCAAAGGAAAGACAGCCCCCCACAAATATTGACTGTGAGAGGAGAGGGAAATTACAAACGCAGACTGAAAACAGAATTTAGCAAAGGAGGCCACGCTACCTAGAAAGAAAAGACAGGACAGAGTACTGTGCGGTCAGTATTAAAATACTACAAAAATCCACCACAGAGAATACAAAAATCTCCACACCTAACTAAAGTCATGGAGGGTAACTCTGCGACTCCAGAGCTTCCAGCTTGGCTGAATAAATCCTTACACAGACAAAGCTGGACAAGAAAAAACATAGCAATTCACTGAACTATAAAGTCCACCGTATGTGGACTGCAAAAACAAAGCCAGGACTTATCTTTGATGATTTGGACAATCCAGCAGGAGAAACCAAGCAGAGATGTGAATCCTCCAGAAAAACAATGGACAAATGGCACTCACTAAAGGGTGAAGCCAGACTAAATAGCCCCGTCCAAAGTGGAAGCACCTGATGACTGCTGTGAAGGACAAACAGCAGCACTACCACTTATAACCACAGGAGGGAGCCCAAGAGCAGAACCCACAACAGAATTCACAACAGTCAGGGGGTTCATAATGATGTTCCTTTGATGTCAATCTCCTCTTCTTCCACTTCTGAAATTCCAGAGTTTTTGTCTGATTTTCAGGATGTATTCGATGAGCCCAATTCCAGTTCCCTTCCACCGCATAGGGACTGTGATTGTGCGATTGACTTGATTCCAGGCGGTAAGTTTCCTAAGGGCAGACTTTTCAACCTGTCTGTGCCTGAACATACCGCCATGCGGAGTTATGTTAAGGAGTCTTTGGAGAAAGGACATATTCGGCCATCTTCTTCACCGTTGGGAGCAGGATTTTTTTTTGTTGCTAAGAAGGATGGCTCCTTGAGACCCTGTATTGATTATCGCCTCTTGAATAAGATCACGGTCAAGTTTCAATACCCTTTACCTCTGCTTTCCGATTTGTTTGCTAGGATTAAGGGGGCTAGTTGGTTTACTAAGATTGACCTTCGGGGGGCATATCATCTTGTTCATATTAAGCAGGGTGATGAATGGAAAACTGCGTTTAATACACCCGAAGGCCATTTTGAATACCTTGTGATGCCATTCAGGCTCTCTAATGCTCCATCTGTTTTTCAGTCCTTCATGCACGATATCTTCCGGACTTATCTTGATAAATTCCTGATTGTATATTTGGATGACATTTTAATTTTTTCCGATGATTGGGAGTCTCATGTGAAACAGGTCAGGATGGTATTTCAGATCCTTCGTGATAATGCTTTGTTTGTGAAGGGGTCTAAGAGTCTCTTTGGAGTGCAGAAGGTTTCTTTTTTGGGCTTTATTTTTTCTCCCTCATCTATAGAGATGGATCTGGTTAAGGTTCAGGCCATTCATGATTGAATTCAACCCACATCTGTGAAGAGCCTTCAGAAATTTTTGGGCTTTGCTAATTTTTATCGCCGTTTCATTGCTAACTTCTCCAGTGTGGTTAAACCCTTGACCGATTTGACAAAGAAAGGCGCTGATGTGACGAATTGGTCCTCTGCGGCTGTCTCTGCCTTTCAGGAGCATAAACGCCGATTTACTTCTGCCCCGGTGTTGCGTCAACCAGATATTTCTCTTCCGTTTCAGGTTGAGGTTGACGCTTCTGAGATTGGGGCAGGGGCCGTTTTGTCTCAGAGGGATCCTGTTGGTTCCTTGATGAAACCGTGTGCCTTCTTTTCCCGTAAGTTTTCGCCCGCTGAACGCAATTATGATGTCGGCAATCGGGAGTTGTTGGCTATGAAGTGAGCATTTGAGGAGTGGCGACATTGGCTCGAGGGAGTTAAGCACCGTATTGTGGTCTTGACCGATCATAAAAATCTGATTTACCTCGAGTCTGTCAGGCGGCTGAATCCTAGACAGGCTCGATGGTCCTTGTTTTTTTCCCGTTTTGATTTAGTGGTCTTGTATCTTCCGGGTTCTAAGAATATTAAGGCTGATGCCCTCTCTAGGAGTTTTTTGCCTGATTCTCCTGAGGTCCTTGAACCGGTCGGCATTCTGAAAGAAGGGGTGGTCCTTTCTGCCATTTCCCCTGATTTACGACGGGTTCTTCAGGAATTTCAGGCTGACAAACCTGACCGCTGTCCAGTGGGGAAACTGTTTGTTCCTGATAGATGGACTAGTAGAGTGATTTCTGAGGTTCATTCTTCTGTGTTGGCTGGCCATCCTGGTATTTTTGGTACCAGAGATTTGGTTGGTAGGTCCTTTTGGTGGCCTTCTTTGTCATGTGATGTGCGTTCTTTTGTGCAGTCCTGTGGGACTTGTGCGCGGGCCAAGCCTTGTTGTTCCAGTGCTAGTGGGTTGCTTTTGCCTTTGCCGGTCCCTGAGCGGCCCAGGACGCATATTTCTATGGATTTTATTTCTGATCTTCCGGTTTCCCAGAAGATGTCGGTCATCTGGGTTGTTTGTGACCAGTTCTCTAAGATGGTCCATTTGGTGCCTTTGCCTAAATTGCCTTCCTCTTCTGATTTGGTTCCGTTGTTTTTTCAGCATGTGGTTCGTTTGCATGGTATTCCGGAGAATATTGTGTCCGACAGAGGGTCCCAGTTTGTTTCTCGGTTTTGGCGGGCCTTTTGTGCTAAGCTGGGCATTGATTTGTCTTTTTCTTCCGCATTTCATCCTCAGACAAATGGCCAGACCGAGCGAACTAATCAGACTTTAGAAACTTATCTGAGATGCTTTGTGTCTGCTGATCAGGATGATTGGGTGGCTTTCTTGCCATTGGCCGAGTTTGCCCTTAATAATCGGGCTAGTTCGGCTACCTTGGTTTCGCCCTTCTTTTGTAATTTTGGTTTTCATCCTCGTTTTTCTTCGGGGCAGGTTGAGCCTTCTGACTGTCCTGGTGTGGATTCTGTGGTTGACAGGTTGCAGCAGATTTGGGCTCATGTGGTGGACAATTTGGTATTGTCTCAGGAGGAGGCTCAACGTTTTGCTAACCGTCGTCGGTGTGTTGGTTCCCGGCTTCGGGTTGGGGATCTGGTCTGGTTGTCTTCCCATCATGTTCCTATGAAGGTTTCTTCCCCTAAGTTTAGGCTTCGCTTTATTGGTCCTTATAGGATTTCTGAGATTATTAATCCGGTGTCTTTTCGATTGGCCCTTCCGGCTTCTTTTGCTATCCATAATGTCTTCCATAGATCTTTATTGTGGAAATATGTGGTGCCTGTTGTTCCCTCTGTTGATCGTCCGGCCCCTGTGTTGGTTGATGGGGAGTTGGAGTATGTGGTTGAGAAGATTTTGGACTCTCGCTTTTCGAGGCGGAGGCTTCAGTACCTTGTTAAATGGAAGGGTTATGGCCAGGAGGATAATTCTTGGGTTTTTGCCTCTGATGTCCATGCTGCTGATTTGGTCCGTGCCTTTCATCTGGCTCATCCTGATCGGCCTTGGGGGCTCTGGTGAGGGTTCGGTGACCCCTATTCAAGGGGGGGGTACTGTTGTGAATTCTGCTCTTGGGTTCCCTCCGGTGGTTGTTGGTAGTAATGCAGTTGTCCCTGGGTTGCAATCCTGGGCACGTGTCCCTGCTGATTGCAGCTCTGACTGGGATATTTAGGTGTGCAGGATTCATTAGCCCATGCCAGTTGTCCATTGTTCTTGGAGGTTTTGCATCTCTGTCTGGTTCCTTCTGCCAAATCAGCAAAGATAAGTGTCTGGTTTTGTTTCTACAGCACACATGCTGTGTGCTTTACAATTCAGTACTATTCAATGTTTTTTCTTGTCCAGCTAAGACTGTGTTTGGATATTTCAGTCAAGTTGGATTCTCAGGAGATGCAGATATACATTCCATGTCTTTAGTTAGATGGTGGAATTTTTGTATTATCTGCTGTGGATATTTTTAGGGTTTTAATACTGACCACTTAGTATTCTGTCCTATCCTTTCCTATTTAGCTAGCGTGGTTTCTTTTGCTAAATCCTGATTTCTGCCTGCGTGTGTCTTTCCTCTAATACTCACAGTCAATATTTGTGGGGGGCTGCCTATCCTTTGGGGTTCTGCTCTGAGGCAAGATAGAATTCCCATTTCCATCTATAGGGGTATTTAGTCCTCCGGCTGTGTCGAGGTGTCTAGGATGTGTTAGGTACACCCCACGGCTACTTCTAGTTGCGGTGACAGTTTAGGGTTTGCAGTCAGTACAGGTTCCACCTACTCCTGAGAAAGTCTCATGCGGCTCCAATGTCACCGGATCATAACAGGTGATCTACTGACAGGTACAGGACAGATTGCAGGCGACCAAGTTAAGAAGTCAGCCCAATGAAATGTTCTGCCCAATTCCCCAATGTGGGGTCCATTTTAAAAAAAATAAGAGTGCCGTCACAGCCCCCTTACCCAAAATGCACCGTACTGAGCACGTTAACCTTGGTGATCTAGTTGCAGTTAAAGGACACATTGCAGGAGACAGAATGAAGAAGTAGGCCCAATGTAATGTCATGCCCAATTCCCCAATATGGGGTCCATTTTTAAAAAAATAAAAGAGTGCCATCACAGCCGCCTTGCCCAAAATTCACTGGCCTATAACAGTTCAGAGCACGTTCACCCTGGTGACCTACTGGCAAGTACAGGGCAGATTGCAGGAGACAGAGTTAAGAAGTCGGCCCAATGTAATGTCATGCCCAATTCCCCAATGTGTTGTCCTTTTTTAAAAAAATAAAAGAGTGCCATCACAGCACCCTTGGCCAAAATGCACCGTACAGACCACGTTCACCCTGGTGATATAGTGGTTCTGGATGAGGAGGATGAGGTTAAGGAGGAGGATAAGAACAAACATACCAAATCCGGAAGCGTATACCCATGTGTGGTTGTGAAGAGGTGCATGAGAATACACCTCCCCAAAAGAGAGAATGTATTTAAGGTTATGTTTCGCTGCCTTCACTTGGTGGTGTACAGAAGTCTTTCCCAATCCAGGACTTGTTTATTTTTATGAGACAGCCTGTCAGCATTTTCAGCTGACAGGCGGACATGCTTATCTTTTATAATTCCACCAGTGGCACTCTCTGACAGAATGCTAGCAGCAGGGTAGGCCAGGACCTCCAAGGCATAGAGAGCCAGTTCATGCCACATGTGCAGCTTGGATACCCAATAATTAAAAGGCACAGAGGAATCACAGAGGACATTTGTACGATCTGCAAGGTACTCCCTCACCATCTTCCCAAATATTGCACTTCTTGTGACAGCACCCCTCGCCTCTGTGCCGCCATGATGGGAGGGTCTTAGAAAACTATCCCAGAACTTGGCCATTGTTCCCCTGCCTGAGCTGGATTGTACTTCTGTCTCTCTAGCTTGGAGTCCTTGGTTGTACAACACACTCTGACGTCTGCTGCCAGCGTTCTCACATGGGAATTTTCTAACTAATTCCGCTACAATGGTCCTCTGGTAATGCAACATTTTAGTACACCTTTCTGCCTTAGGCAGAAGAGATTGAAAGTTCTCCTTGTAGCGTTGTTCTAGAAGTGTCACCAAACAGTAATAAGTGTCACCCAAAATTTTGATAATCCGAGGGTTACGTGAAATGCAGCGCAACATAAAGTCAGCCATGCGTGCCAGACTGCTAACAGGCAATACTTCTGTGTCCTCACCAACAGGAAGACTAACCATGCTGTCCTCCTCCTTCTCATCCTCCTCCTCACTGTCCTCAGGCCATCCCCACTGAACAGAAGCTAATACAGATGTGTTTGTACACTGTGTTCCAAATTATTATGCACATAGAGTTTAGGAGTGATAAGGTTAGAATTTTTTTGTTTGTCATTTAAACTCATTGATGGTGATGTGTGTCAGGGCTCTTTATATCACTGAAAGCAATTGCAGATACCTGTGCAAATTAGTTTGGCAGGTGTGTCCAAATAAAGGCAAGGCTACTTAAGAAGGCTGTTCCACATTATTAAGCAGCCTACATTCTTTGCCAAAATGGGAAAGAAAAAGAATGTGTTGGCTGCTGAGAAGCAACAAATTGTGGAGTATTTAGGTCAAGGCATGACTACAATCAACATTGCCAAGACACTTCATCATGATCATCGCACAATCAAGAAGTATGTAGCTGATTCCCAGCACACACGTGTGCGTGCTGATAAGGAATAATTGAGGACTCTTTCCAGCAGGCAATTGCGTAAGGTTAAAAGAGCAGCTGCTAAAATGCCTTGTCATAGCAGCAGACAAGTTTTTGAAGCTGCTGGTGCCTCCAGAACAACAAGATGCAGGGTCCTTCAGAGGTTTGCAGCTGTGCGTAAGCCATCCTGTTGACCACCTCTATCCACTGCAACAAGCAGAAACGGCTCCAGTGGGCCAAATGATACATGAAGACTGACTTCCAAACTGTTTTGTTCACCGATGAGTGCCATGCAACGCTTGATGGTCCAGATGGATGGAGTGGAGGATGGACACCCCATGAAAACATGGCTAAGGCACCAACAAGGAGGAGGTGGAGTAATGTTTTGGGCTGGAATCATGGGGAGAGAGATTGTCAGCCCCTTTATGATCCCTGAAGGGGTAAAGATGAACTCCATAATCTATGTGGAGTTTCTAAAACAACACTTCCTGCCATGGTTCAAGAGGAAGAACCGTGCTTTCTGCAGCAAGATCATTTTCATGCATGATAATGCACTGTCTCATGCTGCAAAAAACACATCTGCATCTCTGGCTGCTATGGGCATAAAAGAGGACAAACTTATGGTGTGGCCACCATCTTCCCCTGACCTCAACCCCATTGAGAACCTCTGGAGCATCATCAAAAGGAGGGTCTATGATGGCGGGAGGCAATTCACATCTAAGCAAGGTGGGGTAAGGGAGGGTATTCTGTCCACATGCAAAACAAATGAAGCAGAAACCATCCAAAAACTGACAAATTCAATGGACGAGAGAGTTCAGAAGCTTCTTTTGAACAAGGGGTCCTACGTGCAAATGTAACATCACCTAGAATAAAGTTTTCACTTGAAAACTGTTTGATTTCATTTTGTAATCAGCTGATAATGCTTATAACTTCACAATTGACCATTTTTTGGTTCAAAATAAAAAAAAAAGGTTGAAAACTCTGCTGTGCATAATAATTTGGAACATGCATTTTGAGTGTTTATTTTTTTAAAAAAGATACTGTTTTCATAGGCAGTTTTTTCCAAAATATTGCAATTATACTAGAATAGTAGATGACTGGAAAATAACAATGACTGCAATTCAGATAGGTAATTTAGGGAAAATATGAGGAAATATTATTTGCATAATAATTTGGAACACAGTGTAGTACCGTCTATAGCGCATGAAAGTAGCTCCTGTTCTTCCTCCTCCTCCTCCTCATTGCCTACCAATCCACGTTGAGAAGACATGAGGCTGGGTTGAGTGTAATCCCCCTGTATGTTTCCTTGCCCCATATTCTCGTGCTCCACCTGCAATGCATCCTCTTTGATTGTGAGCAGAGAGTTTTTCAGAATGCTGAGAAGTGGGATGGTGATGCTAATTAAGGCGTCATCGCCACTCACCATCTTGGTGCAATCCTCAAAGTTTTGGAGGATGTTACATATGTCTGACATCCATGTCCTCTCCTGAGGTCTTATGTGTGGAGTCTGACCTGAAATTTGATAGCATTGTTTATGTTGGTAGACAACAACGGCCCTCTTCTGCTCATAAATCCTTTCCAACATATGCAGCATAGAATTCCAGTGAGTGGGGACATCACACAACAGTCGGTGAGCTGGAAGCTGAAAACGTTGCTGAAGCACGGTAAGGGCGTCTGAAGCTGTAGCTGATTTTCTAAAATGGGCAGACAGATGGCATACTTTCACTAGCAGATCCAGCAGCTCCGGGTAGCTTTTCAGAAAACATTGAACCACGAGGTTAAGCACAGGGGCCAAGCAAGGTACGTGTGTGAGCTCACCTTGCCTCAAAGCCGCCACCAGGTTACGGCCATTGTCACACATGACCATGCCTGGCTGTAGGTTCAGGGGTGTCATCCAAACATCTGACTGCTCTTTCAGCGCTGTCCACAACTCTTCTGCATTGTGCGGTTTGTCACCTATGCAGATTAGCTTCAGCACAGCCTGTTGCCGCTTGGCTGAGACGGTGCTGCAGTGCTTCCAGATTCTGACTGATGTGTTGATTTCAGAGATGGAGGATGAAGAGGAGGATGAGGAGGTGCAGGAGCTGTAGACTGTGGGGGTAACCCTGATTGACATAGGGCCAGCAATCCTCGGCGTGGGGAAGATGTGTTCCATCCCAAGGTCCGACTGGGTCCCGGCTTCCACTATGTTAACCCAGTGTGCCGTCATTGAGATGTACCATCCCTGCCCACAAGCACTTGTCCACGTGTCCGTGGTTAGGTGGACTTTCCTGGTAACAGCATTGTTGAGGGCACGGGTAATGTTGTGGGACACATGCTGGTGTAATGCCAGTAGGGCACACCGGGAGAAATAGTGGCGACTGGGGAGCGAGTACCTTGAGACGGCCACCGCCATCAGGTTGCGGAAAGCTTACATGTCAACAAGCCTAAAAGGCAGCATTTCTAGCGCAAGCAGAAGAGAAATATTAGAATTGAGGACCGTGGCCTGTCGGGCGTTGGCTGGGTATTTCCACTTATGTTCCAAAGACTGGGTTTTCTGAATGCTGTGCTGGGACAAGGATGTGGACGCACTTACTGATGGTGCTGCTTGACTGTGGGCCACAGCAGGTGCAGGGCTAGCGACATCTTCACATGCACGGTGTACTGGGGATTGGCTTCTATGCAAAACAGTGGAAGAAGCAGTTGTGTGACCAGCAGGCAGTGGTCCAGGAGCCTGGGGTTCTGCCCACAAAGTCGGGTGCTTTGCTTGCATGTGCATGATCATGCTGGTGGTGGTCAGGCTGGTTGTTTTGCTACCCCTGTTGATGTGGGCATGACTGGCAAATCTGTGGCCTTTCAATTTTTTTTATGCTAAATAGCGCTGTATTGAATTTGACTATCACACAGCCAAAACATAAGTACACTGGCTTCCAATGCCCAAACTTGGAGCACAGAGATATATGACGGCTTTAATGGAAATACCACACTGGCAAATCTGTGCCCTTGGAATTTTTTTATGCTAAATAGCGCTGTATAGAATTTGAGTATCACCCAGCCAAAAATAAGTACACCGGCCTCCAATGACCAAACTTGAGCACGCAGATACATGAGGCCTTTTCTGTGAATTTAAAACACCAAAAAATAAATAAAAGAGGGCACAAGGGTACACAACTATGCTACGTATGCCTGACAAACTATAACTTTTCAACAGGCCTCAATCTGACAGAACAGACTGTATATATTTTTTTTGGGGGGGTGGGGAATTTTTGGAAAAATAAGCTGTAGCAGCAGGCAGTTATGGAGCTTTGAGAAGGATGTAGTGGGAGCAATGGACGCACATACAGTAATTGCAGGCCTTGCACTGATGTGGATATGCTGTGCCCTGCCTACCTAGCGCTGCAATATCGGGACTCACAAATTAGCCCTAATAAGGACTTTTGGTTTCTGAGGAGTTGTGGATGTAAGAGGTGCAGACCTACACTAACTCTAAAACCACGATTCTGACCCTATCTCGGCAGCAGCTCTCCCTACTCTCTCTGAAACAGGAACAGAATGCGGCGAGCAGGGCGGCGCCTGGTCTCTTACACTCGGGATTAGGGTTGAGCGAAACGGATCGTTCATTTTCATAAGTCGCCGACTTTTGGCAAAGTCGGCGTCTCATGAAACCTGACCCGATCCCTGTGTGGGGTCGGCCATGCGGTACGCGATCTTGGCGCCAAAGTCGCGTTTCGTATGACGCTTTTAGCGCCATTTTTTCAGCCAATGAAGGAGTGTGGGCAGAGTGATGACATAGGGGTTAGGGGCGTGCACGGCTATCATCATTTTATCGCTTGTGCGCAGTAGGGATTTGCATTGTGTAACACGAGATTTTCTGTGCTGGGACGGAGGGGAATATGGGATGGAGGGGAGAGAGAGAGAGAGAGAGAGAGAAAAAAAAAATCCCCATTGACGTGCATAGGGTTTCGTGTTCCGGCCGATCCTCGTCTTTTCGCAGTAATCGGCCGATTTCGCCCGACTCGACTTTTCAAAAAGTCGGGTTTCGCAAAACATGACTCGACCCTTAAAAGGTCAAGGTCGCTCAACCCTACTCGGGATGATGCTGTACCAATCACTGCACGACCACAACAAAGATGGCTGCGGTGTTTCATGGCCTGGCAGACAATCCCTGCACCATGATTGGGTCTTTAAAGTCTGCCAAAACTGCTGGCTGGAGACTGCAGTTACCGCTGAATAATACGGAAATGCTCGCTGCTCGCCTAGCATAGCGATACTCGGGCGAGTAACGAGTAGTGGAGAGCACGTTCGCTCATCACTACTGCTGTACCTCAGTTATTATGTGGGCAAGTCCCTCTCAGTTTACTGCTCTCCTCGTCTGCCGTGGGACCTGTATTTCCTCACGACCTCGGGCTCCCGGTGCCCGGTCTCTGCGCTCAGCTTAGAGAGGCCTAGTCGCAGCCTTTCTCTAGCTCCTAAGTCCTTCTGTGCTCCTTCACTGTCTGTTACCAACTGTCAACTGTCACTGCCTAGCAACTGCCTAGCAACTGACTCCTCCTCCCGACCAGAGAGAGCAGCTCTGGGCAAATACATGGCAAAACATATTATGCATTAGACAGAGCAATACACATAAGGTGTAGCAGTACTCATATACACAGTGGTAATACGCTTTATGCGTAGCAGTACCACTGTGTATGAAACATATGCAAAACATTAAAAACATCAGTTACATATATAAACAGGTTAAAGGGAATCAGGTATTACCCTGTCACATCCCGTACATGTGTATGGCATTTGTTCCTGTATATAGAGGGATACGTGATGGCTCATAATGTATATAGGGGGCTATGTGGGAAACCATGCTGTATATATTGAGGCCCTGTGAGGGATCCTGCTGTATATAGGAGACTCTGTGAGTGCTCCTGTTGTATATATTGAGGCTACGTAAGGGCTCCTGCTGTATATAGGGGGCTCTGTGAGAGCTCCTGCTGTATGTAGGGAGCTCTATGAGGGTTCCTGCTGTATATAGTGGGCTATGTGAGGTGCTCCTGCTGTATACAGGGGGCTCTGTGAGGTGCTCCTGCTGTATATAGGAGACTCTGTGAGGGCTCCTGCTGTATATTTTGAGGCTATGTGAGTGTTCCAGCTGTATATAGGAGACTCTGTGAGGGCTCCTTCTGTATATATTGAGGCTTTTTGAGTGTGCCTGCTGTACATAGGGGGCTCTATGAGGGCTCCTGCTGTCTATAGGGGGCTCTTTAAGGGTTCCTGCTGTATATAGGGTGTTCTGTGAGTGTTTCTTCTGTATATAAGGGGCTCTGTGAGTGCTCCTACTGTATATAGGGGCTCTGTGAGGGCTTCTGCTGTATAAAGGGGTCTCTGTGAGGGTTCCTGCTGTATGTAGGGCGCTTTGTGAGGGCTCCTGCTGTATATAGGGAGCTCTGTGAGGGCTTCTGCTGTATATAGGGGGCTCACTGAGGGCTCCTGCTGTATATATAGGGGGCTCTGTGAGGGCTCACACTGTATAAAGGAGGCTCTATGAGGTGCCATTGTTATATATAGGAGACCTTGTGAGGGCTCTTGCTGCTTAAAGAGGGCTCAGGGAGGTGCTCCTGCTGCATATATGAGACTCTGTGAGGGCTTCTGCTGTATATAGGGGGCTCTGTGAGGGTTCCTGCTGTATATAGGGGGCTTTGTGAGGGCTCCTGACGTATATATTGAGGCTATGTGAGGGCTCCTGCTGTACATAAGAGGCTATGTGAGGGCTCCTGCTGTATATAGGAGACTGCGAGTGCTACTACTGTATATAAGGGGCTCTGTGAGGGTACCTGCTGTATATAAGGGGCTCTGTGAGGGCTCCTGCTGTATATAGGAGGCTTTGTGAGGGCTCACACTGTATATAGAGGTTTTGTGAGAGCTCATGCTGTACATTGGGAAACTATATGGGTGCTCATACTGTATGTAGGAGGCTATGTGGGGGCACATATTTTATATCAGGAGAGCTGTGTGGGAGCTCTTCCTGTAGTATGTCTTTTATAGGATACTGTTGTACGGAGTAGTGCAGTCTACTACACTATTCCATACTTTTATTTGTAAAGGAAAAAAATGATTACATTTCAGCTCACCGCTGTGATGGCCGTTTAAGATGCTCCAGCATGGATGTAGTTCAGCCCAAACTAAGCACAGCTGTATCCAAACGAGAGTTTTTTCCAGCGAGCATTTTAGGAACAGTAGTAGACGTTTTTGAAAAAAACTCTTGATATTTAATGAATGAAAACATTACATATAGAGACAAAAAATTAACCCCTCACTCCCCGAAAACTACGCGTTTTGACCGAGAGTGAGAGAGATGAGTTTATACTGGACCCTGTAGCGAATGGGTAGCCAGTGTAATGACTGGCACAAGATGGAGGCATCGGTGAAGCAGATGGACAGAAATATGACCCTGGCTGCCGCATTCAGATGGATTGGAGAGGAGAAAGTTTGGTAAGAGGGAGACCGATCAGAAGAGAGTTGCAGTAGTCCATGCGAGAATGAATGAGAGCGACAGTAAGAGTCTTAGCAGTTTCAAAGGTGAGAAAAGGTTGATTTCTGGAGATGTTTTTAAGATGCAGGTGACAAGAGCGAGTGAGTGATCGGATATAGGGAGTAAAGGAAAGTTTGGTGCTGAATATGACCCCAAGACAGCAAACATGCTGCTCGGGAGTTATGGTTGAACCCTCCAGGGTAATTTCGATGTTAGGTAGAGTGAGGTTAGTAGAGGGGAGAAACACAAGAGATTTAGTTTCAGTTAGAGGGAGGACATGATGTCAGAGACAGCAGACAAACAATCCTTTGGTATTTTGAATTAGGGTAGGGGTGATGTCAGGGAAAGAAGTGTATAATTGGGTGTCATAAGCATAGGGATGATACTGGAACCCAAATCTGCTGATTGTTTGTCCAATAAGGGGCAGTGTATAGAGAGAAGAGGAGGGGGCCTGGGACTGAGTCCTGCAGAACCCCTATAGTAAGGGGACGAGAAGAGGAAGAGGAGCCAGCAAAAGATACAGTGAAGGAGCGGTCAGAGAGATAGGAGGAGAACCAGGAGAGGACTGTGTCCTTGAGGCCTATAGAGCGAAGCATAGTGAGAAGGAGCTGGTGATTTACAGTGTCATATGTGGCAGAGAGATCCAGGAGAATCAGAAGGGAGCAATGACCTTTGGATTTAGCTGTTATTAGATCATTAGAGACTTTAGTGAGGGCAGTTTCCGTGGAGTGTAAAGAGGGGAAACCAGATTGTAAGGGGTCAAGAAGAGAGATTTCCGAGAGATAGCGGATTAGATGGGAGTGGACCAAATGTTCCAGGAGTTTAGAGATGAAGAAAAGGTTAGAGACAGATCTGTAGTTAGCAGTGCAGTTCTGGTCCAGGGATGGCTTTTTAAGTAAGGGGGTTATGATGGCATGTTTAAATGAGGAGGGAAAGGTACCTGAAGAAAGAGAGGTTAAATATTTTAGTCAGGCGAGTGGTGACCACTGGTGAGAGAAACTGCAGGAGATGTGAAGGGGTCACTGTTGTAGGTTGCAGGCTGAGCAGAAGAAAGGAGCTTGGAAACTTCTTCTTCTGAAACAGGCTCAAAGATGTCTAGTAAGCTTGAGGTGCGGCAGAGAGGGGGATCCAGGCACTGAGGAGATTGGGCTGAGATATCCTGATGGATGTTGTTGATTTTTTCTAGGAAATAAGTGGCCAGATCCTCACTGCTGAGGTTGGTGATGGGGGCCTGTACTTTAGGTTTTAGGAGGGAGTTTAAAGTTTCAAAAAGTAAT